>NC_056664.1:49999158-50621301 GCF_018350195.1 Panthera tigris | reverse complement strand
CCTGATGTGGAGCTCAATCCCACAACCATGGGATCATAACCTGAGCTGAAATCAAGAGTCAGACACTCAACCAACTGAGCCACCCAGGTGCCCCTGTTATTTTCTGGTTTTTTGATAGTGACTGTAAAAATGGGTGTGAGAGGATATTACACTGTGGTTTGTATTTGCATTTTTCTAATGGTTAGTGATGTTGAGCATATTTTCATATGCTTGCTGGCCATTTATATCCTCTTTAGAGAAATGTCCATTCAAGTTCTTTACTCATTGTTTAATTACATTATTTATTTTGCTGTTTAGTTGTAGGAGTTTTTTATTCTGGCTATTAACTCTTCACCAGATATAAGATTTGCAAATATTTTCTTCCATTCCATACGTTGTCTTTCATTACTGATATTTTCCTTTGACACACCAAAGGTTTTTTCTTTTATTATTTGTTATTTATTTTTATTTTTTTAAATTTCCATTCAAGTTAGCATATGGTGCAACAATGATTTCAGGGTAGATTCCTTAATGTCCCTTACCCATTTAGCCCATCCCCCCTCCCACAACCCCTCCAGTAACCCTCAGTTTGTTCTCCATGTTTATGAATCTCTTCTGTTTTGTCCTCCTCCCTGTTTTTATATTTTTTGTTTCCCTTCCCTTATGTTCATCTGTTTTGTCTCTTAAAGTCCTCATATGAGTGAAGTCATATGATTTCTGCCTTTCTCTGACTAATTTCACTTAGCACAATACCCTGCAGCTCCATCCACATAGTTGCAAATGGCAAGATTTCATTCTTTTTGATTGCCGAGTAATAATCCATTGTATATATATACCACCTCTTCTTTACCCATTCATCCAATGATGGACATTTGGGTTCTTTCCATACTTTGGCTATTGTTGATAGTGCTGCTATAAACATTGGGGTGCATGTGTCCCTTCGAAACAGCACACCTGTATCACTTGGATAAATACCTAGTAGTGCAATTTCTGGGTCATAGATAGAGTAGTTCTATTTTTATTTTTTTGAGAAAACTCCATACTGTTTCCAGAGTGACTGCACCAGTTTACATTCCCATCAGCAGTGCAAAAGAGATCCTCTTTCTCCGCATCCTTGCCAACATCTGTTGTTGCCTGAGTTGTTAATGTTAGCCATGCTGACAAGTGTGAGGTGGTATCTCATTGTGGTTTTGATTTGTATTTCCCTGATGATGAGGGATGTTGAACATTTTTTCATGTGTTGGTTGGCCATCTGGATGTCTTCTTTGGAGACATGTCCATTCGTGTCTTTTGCCCATTTCTTCCCTGGATTATTTGCTTTTTGGGTGTTGAGTTTGATAAGTTCTTTGTAGATGTTGGATACTAACCCTTTATCTGATATGTCGTTTGCAAATATATTCTCCCATTCCGTCAGTTGCCTTTTAGTTTTGCTGATTGTTTCCTTTGCTGTGCAGAAGCTTTTTATTTTGATGAGGTCCCAATAGTTCATTTTTGCTTTTGTTTCCCTTGCTTCCAGAGACGTGTTGAGTAAGAAGTTGCTGCAGTCAAGATCAAAGAGGTTTTTGCCTGCTTTCTCCTCAAGGATTTTGATGGCTTCCTGTCTTATGTTTAGGTCTTTCACCCATTTTGAGTTTATTTTTGTGTATGGTGTAAGAAAGTGGTCTAGGTTCATTTTTCTACATGTTGCTGTCCAGTTTTCCCAGCAGCACCACTTGCTGAAGAGACTATCTTTATTCCATTAAATATTCTTTCCTGCTTTGTCAAAGATTAGTTGGCCATCCATTTGTGGGTCCATTTCTGGGTTCTCTGTTCTGTCCCATTGATCTGAGTGTCTGTTTTTGTACCAATAGCATACCGTCTTGATGATTACAGTTTTGGAATACAGTTTGAAATCTGGGATTGTGATGCCTCCTGCTTTGGTTTTCTTTTTCAAGATTGCTTTGGCTATTCAGGGTCTTTTCTGGTTTCATACGAATTTTAGGATTGTTTGTTCTAGCTCTGTGAAGAATGCTGGTATTATTTTGATAGGGATTGCATTGAATATGTAGATTGCTTTGGGTAGTATTGACATTTTAACAATATTTTTTCTTTCTATCCAGGAGCATGGTATCTTTTTCCATTTTTTTGTGTGTGTCTTCTGCAATTTCTTTCATAAGGTTTCTATAGTTTTCAATGCATGGATTTTTCACCTCTTTGGTTAGATTTATTCCTAGGGTATTTTATGGGTTTTGGTGCAATTGTAAATGGAATCAATTCCTTGATTTCTCTTTCTGTTGCTTCATTGTTGGTGTATAGGAATGCAACCAATTTCTGTGGATTGATTTTATATCCTGTGACTGCTCAATTCATGGATCAGTTCCAGCAGTTTTTTGGTGGAGTCTTTTAGGTTTTCCACCTAGAGTATCATGTCATCTGCAAAGAGCAAAAGTTTGACCTCCTCCTGCTCAATTTGGATGTCTTTTATTTCTTTGTGTTGTCTGATTGCTGAGGCTAAGACTTCCAATACTATGTTGAGTAACAGTGGCGAGAGTGGACATCCCTGTCTTGTTCCTGATCTTAGCGGGAAAGCTCTCAGTTTTTTCCCATTGAAGATGATATTAGTATTGGATCTTTCATATATGGCTTTTATGTTCTCAAGGTATGATCCTTCTATTCCTACTTTCTTGAGAAATTTTTGTCGAGAAAGGATGCCGTATTTTGTCAAATGCTTTCTCTGCATCTATTGGGAGGATCATGTGGTTCTTGTCCTTTCTTTTACTGATGTGATGAATCACATTGATTGTTTTGTGGATATTGAACCAGCCCTGCATCCCAGGTGTAAATCCCACTTAGTCGTGGTGAATAATTTTTTTCATGTATTGTTGGATCCAGTTGGTTAATATCTTGTTGAGACTCTTTGTGTCCATGTTCATCAGGGAAATCGGTTATAGTTCTCCTTTTTAGTGGGGTCTCTGGTTTTGGAATCAAGGTAATGCTGGCTTCATAGAAAGAGTTTGGAAGTTTTCCTTCCATTTCTATTTTTTGGTACAGATTCAAGAGAATGGGAGTTAACTCTTCTTTAAATGTTTGGTAGAATTCCTCTGAAAGCCATCTGGCCCTGGACTCTTGTTTTTTGGAAGACTTTTTATTACTTTAATTCGATTTCTTTACCGGTTATGGGTCTGTTCAAGTTTTGTATTTCTTCCTGTTTCAGTTTTGATAGTTTATATGTTTCTAGGAATTTGTCCATTTCTTCAAGATTGCCCATTTTATTGGCATGTAATTGCTCATAATATTCTCTTATTATTGTTTTTATTTCTGCTGTATTGGTTGTGATCTCTTCTCTTTCATTCTTGATTTTATGTATTTGGGTCATTTCCTTTTTCTTTTTGATCAAACTGCTTAGGGGTTTATCAATTTTGTTAATTCTTTCAAAGAACCAGGTTCTGGTTCCATTGATCTGTTCTGGTTTTTTTGGTTTCAATAGCATTGATTTCTGCTCTAATCTTATTTCCTGTCTTCTGCTGGTTTGGGGTTTTATTTGCTGTTCTTTTTCCAGTTCTTTAAGGTATAAGGCTCAGTTGTGTATCTGAGACCTTTCTTCCTTCTTTAGAAAATCCTGGATTGCTATATACTTTCCTCTTATGACTGCCTTTGCTGCATCCCAGAGGTGACACATTGAAGTTTTTAAGCTTTGTATAGTAATGTGTGTGTGCGTGTGTGTGTGTATATGGCTTTTGCTGCCCATACTTTTGGTATCATATCTAAGAAATCATTGCCAAATCCAATGGCATAAAATTTTTCCTGTGTTCTAGGAGTCCTATAATTTGGGGTCTTACATTTACACCTTTAACCCATTTTGAGTTAATGTTTGTATATGGTGGAAGAGAAGGGTCCAATTTCATTCTTTTGCATGTGGACAGTTTTCCTAGTACCATTTATTGGAGTGGTTGCCTTTTCCCTATTGAGTGGTCTTGAGGGAAATCATGTGCCCACATACATGAGGGTTTATTTCTGAGACCTCTATTCTATTTTATAGGTCTATATTGGCGCAGTTGACTTTAAGAAAGAAAAATGATTTGGGTGTGCCTAACCTAATCACATGAGCCATTTAAGAGCAAAGAGTTTTCTCTGGCTGGTCACATGGGCAAAGCAGCATGAGGAAGATTTGACAAAGGTATGTTGCTGAGATGGAGGAGGACATGTGGCTAGGACCAGAAAAGCTAACAACTTCAGGAAATAAACTTCTAACAATCTAAATAAGCTTGGAAGTGGATTTTTCCCTAGGTGAACAGCCATCCAACATCTTGATTACAGACTTAGGATACCCTGAACAGAGAACCCAGTAAAAACATGCCATATTCTGACACACAGAAACAGTGAGATAGTAAATTTTTTATTTTGAACTGCTAAGTTTATTTTTTGTTACAAAGCAATAGAAAACGAATTAAGCCATTCTAATTCCTAGGGGCCATTTGTCCACTGGAATCCATGGTTCCTTTGTACTTACCAAAGTACACTGACTAGACATTGTTTATTTTTTATTTTTCTTCTTTTATTTGCTTATCTTTAGAGAGGAATTTTAATTAATCTAAGTTTGTAAATAGAAAATACACACATACACGGTTCACAAATCAAAATATACAAGATACATAGTAAAAACTCTTCCTGTCACTCTTATTCTTCATTGGCCCCATTCTTACCTCCCAACCCTCTCCCCAGGGAACCACATAAGCTTTTAGTTTCTCAATATTCTTCCTGAGTTATTTCAAGTGCATATATGTGACAAAGACTGCTAATTACTTCTAATATCAATTCTCTTCTTCTTAAATAGTATTAGAATTTTGAGTATATGGCTGTCAGAAATAAAAACTGTATTTCCCAGGCTACTTACAGCTAGGTATGACAAGCAGGGATATAAACAGATGGGCTATGTGGCAGGTTCCAGGAACTTTCCCTGGTGTAGGTTCTCTGCTTCTTCTTCTCCTTCTCCATCCTATTGCTGGAAAGCAGATGCATCCACTGACTAAGGGCAAGGCCATACCATAAAGGTGAGGGGCTCGTGGTCTAGAAGCAAACGGTCTCCCTGGGTGTGTCAGGCAATAGAGCCCATCTCAGTTCTAGACTACCTTCACCCAGTTATTTACAGAGAAATCATCTTTTTTTTTTTTTTAAGTCACAGTTCTCTTTGGCAATTATCTCTTGTACTGTATTCATCCAAAAAAATCCACATATAAGTAGACCTACACAGTTCAAACCCATGTTATTCAAGGGTCAACTGTACAATATCTAAGAAAATATGAAGACACATTCTCCTTAACCCGAGTTTTACTAAATAAATAAATAAATAAATAAATAAATAAATAAATAAATAAATAAATAAAGCATTACATAGCTCTTTTGCTTCTTTGATTCAAGATGTCTTTTAGGTCTTTCCATTTTGTATTGTCAGGGATGGGAAGAAGTATATGGCACACTATCAACAGGTAATCAAAAGAAAAATAGCAAGGTCATTTTTAAAAATCCCAGTAATATTTATGACAATTTGGGCAATGTTAGGTGAAACCAATAAGGAAGAGAGAACCACAGTGGGAAGCCACTAGTCTCCTCAGGCCTGAAAAGGTAAGTAGATGGATTGGTTATCAGAACCCAGAAAGACCAGTTGCTGCAGGAAAGGGTGACCCAATAGGAGTGTGGCTTTTATTTTTTTTTGTAATGTTTATTTATTTTTGAGAGACAGAGAGACAGAGCATGAGCGGGGGAGGGGCAGAGAGAGAGGGAGACACAGAATCCGAAGCAGGCTCCAGGCTCTGAGCTGTCAGTCCAGAGCCCAACACGGGGCTAGAGCTCACGGACTGTGAGATCATGACCTGAGCTGAAGTCAGACGCTTAACCAACTGAGCCACCCAGGCACCCCAATAGGACTGTGGCTTTTGATAGAAAAAGATAGCCACTGCCAACATTTACCTCAGCAGAAAGGAAGCCCAAAGAATATTCTAATCTCTTTCTTCCCATCCTTCAAATTTCTGTTGGTGCTTCCCTTTGGCTGAACCCAACTAAAAGCCAGAAAACAAGAGGTTGGTTGATGCAATTCATAAATGTCAACTTCTTTCAGCCCAGAGCAATATGGAGAAAGGTGAAGATATTTATCTAAATATTTATCTATTTATCTAAAGAAAATATCCAGCATTGTCCACTCATGTTACTTCTCAGAACCTAATTTGTCCTTTGTCCAGATGAAAAATGTGTCCTCAAAACAGGAAATATACAAAGTCGCATCAGCTACCACACCATCATAGGGTACTATCATTCAGTCTTATTTCTTTTTTTTTTTTAATGTTTATTCATTTTTGAGAGACAGAGAACACACGTGGGGGTGGGGCAGAGAGAGAGAGAGAGAGACACAGAATCTGAAGCAGGCTCCAGGCTCTGAGCTGTCAGCACAGAGCCCAACGTGGGGCTCAAACCTATCAACTGCGAGATCATGACCAGAGCCGAAGTCAGACGCTTAACTGAATTAGCTACCCAGGCGCTCCCTTCAGTCATATTTCAAAATCATTAAACTTTAGCCATTACACTGCTCTTCATTTAAATTAGTAGGGGGATCTACAAACTCAATGCAATTCCTATCAAAACGTCAATTGTCTTTTTTGTGGAATTGGACACACTGATCCTAAAATTCATATGGAAATGCAAAGGACCCAAGGAAGGAAAACACGTGTGCTCGCACGCACACACACACACACACTGAGAATAAATAGCTAAGTTAGAAGACTCACATTTCCTGATTTTATTTAGTTTTTTTAATGTTTATTTATTTTTGAGAGAGAGAGAAAGACTGAGCGCAAGCAGGGAAGGGGCAGAGAGAGGGGGAGACACAGAATCTGAAGTAGGCTTCAGCTGAGCTGTCAGCACAGAGCCTGATGTGGAGCTTGAACTCACGAACTGCGAGATCATGACCCGAGCTGAAGTTGGACACTTGACCGACTGAGCCACCCAGGTGCCCCCACATTTCCTGATTTTAAAACTTACTACAAAGCAACAATAGACAAGACTCTGCTACTCGGATAAGGGTAGAGCTATAGATCAATGGCATAGATTGAGCCCAGAAATAAACCGATATGTTTATATTCTACTGGTTTTCAACAAAGGTACCAAGACCTTTGAATTGGGAAAGAATTGCCTTTTCAACATATGGTCCTGGGACAACTAGGTATCTACGTGGAAAAAATGAATTTGGACCCCTAACTCACACCATATACAACAACTCAAAGGGTGCTTGGGAAGCTCGGTTAGTTAAGCGTCCAACTTCGGCTCAGGTCATGATCTCCCAATTCATGAGTTTGAGCCCCGCATCAGGCTCTCTGCTGTCAGCACAGAGCCCACTTTGGATCCTCTGTCTCTCTCTCTCTCTCTCTCTCTGCTCCTCCCCCACTCATACTCTCTTCTCTCTCAAAAATAAACATAAAAAAAAAACCTTACTCAAAATGGAACCAAGACCTAAACATGAGAACTAAAACTATAAAATCTTAGAAGAAATCATTGGCATAAATCTCTGTGACTTTGGAGTAGGCATCAGTTTCTTAGAATAACACCAAAAGCACAAGCAACCAAAGAAAAAATAAACTGAACTTCATCAAAATTTAAAACTTTTGTGTGTCAAAAGTCACCATAAACAAAGTGGAAAGGCAACAGAGAGAATGGGGAGACAAAATTTATAAATCATATATCCGAGAGGGTCTATCTAGAATACATAGAGCCCTAATGATGCAACAGCAAAAAGACAAATAACTCCATTAAAAAGTGGGCAAAGGATTTGAATAGACAGTTCTCCAAAGAAGATATACAAATGGTCAATAGCACATTAAAAAAAATGCTTAACATTAGTCATTAGAGAAATTCAAATCAAAGCCAGAATGAGTTAGCACTTCATACCTGCTGAGATAGTTATAATAAAATAAATAAACAAGAATTGACAAGTATGTGGAGAAAATTGAACTCTTATACGTTACTGGTATAAATATAAAATTGTGTAGGACTGTGGAAAACAGTTTGGAAGTTCATCAAAAGGTCAAACAAAGAATTACTATATCCCAGCTATTTCTCCCCTACGTATATAACCAAAAAAACCCAAAAAAACATACATCCACACAAAAACATGTACATGAATGTTTATAGCAGCATTATTCATAATGGCTAAAAAGTAGAAACAATTCTAATATCCATCAATAGATAAACTAATAAACAAAATGTGGTATATCCATGCCATGGACTATTCAGCCATAAAGAGGAATGAGGTACTGATATATGCTACAACACAGATGAACCTGAAAGTATTATTCTAAGTAAAGTAAGGCAGACACAAAAGACCATATATTGTATGATTCACTTTATATTAAATGTCCAGAATAGGCAACCTTGAGCATTGAGCATTCAAAATCTGTTGACAGCCAGATCACCTGGGTGAGGGGAAATCCCTGATGCTAAGGACATATTGTGCAATGTCCTGTTAGCAAGGCACTCTGCTGAGAGAGGCTAACTGACATGCACCGTAAAGATCATTTTGTCCCACAATTACTGAGAAACTCCTCTGTAATGTGTGAATTTGGCGAATGTTCACATGGGTCAAAAATATTTTCCCATTCTGTGCCCGTTCAGTCTCCATACCTCTCCCCCACCATATTTCTTTGTCCTGTCCTTTCCTGTCTTGTTCTTTCCCCAATAAGAAGATCACTGCATTAGTTACTGCCTGTCAATTAGGATTGATCCATACATCAGGCCATTTCTCCTTTCATGCAAAGTGGACAACCAAATGTCCATCGGATGATCTATCCATTGGGGAAACTTCCCTTCACCACACTTTTTGGGCCACCTCTAAGTAAGGCTGAAATTCAGTGGCCATCTGCATTTTCTGGTGCCAGTACAACATATAGGCCCATAAGTAAAGCAGGCCTGTGCCTTTTCCTTATGTTAACTATTTATAGGGAATCCCCATGTTGCCTCTAGTATAAGTTGACTAAGATATAGCAACACATCATCCCAGGCACCAGGGGAGTCTGAGCTGCCTGATCATGCAGCTTACTTGTGCCTGCCAGATCTCCTCAGCCTGGTCTTGGGTATTCCGTTTCCATGTAATGTTGGAACGCTGCTGCATGTGTCCAAGTTTATGATTTTGTGGGTCAGAAAATATCCATATCATGATGGGTCCTTCAGGACAGAGTTGATTTGTATGCCATAATCAGACATTCATTCAGTCATTACCAGGACCTAGTAATAATTCAGGAGCTGCTTTTCAAAGAGGGAACAGTTTGTCAGGAGAAGAGAACATGATCTCATTCTGAAATCCTAGGAGTCCGGGTGGTGCTTCTTTTACTGGGTCTTACCAGAGGCTCCATCAAGCATCTCTGTCTGCCATAGACACATTCAAGGCCACTGGGTCTGCCAGATTATAAGTGGCAGAGCATTTTGTACCACTGCCTTGACTTGCTAGAGTCTTTTCATTGGGCATCACCCACAACTGACCCAGGATATGGATCAGAGCATCATGCCCAAATGTAGTATACATTGCCTCCAAAATCAGAAGAGGCCTACCAAGCATTGTGCCTCTTTCTTCATGGTACAAGGATCAAAGTGAAGCAACTTCTCTCTCCTTTCAGGGGGGCTATCCAAACATGCCCAAGTTTCCTGGATTTCCATAGAAACATCCCCCATCATGGTCAAAACCCTTTCTGTGTTTATTTCCCATCCTCTGGCATGCATACTTTTTACCATGGCAAGTAGGGTCCTGGCTACTTCTCACTCATCAGGTCCAGTTAATATAACTTTATTAATACAGAAGAGTATGCCACTCTGTGAGATATCCAGATGATTAAGCTCCCACTGGACTATGTTATAACAAAAATAGAGTTGACATAGTCCTTAGGTAAAATAGTAAAGATATTAATCTCCCTGCTTCATAAAGGCAAACTGCTTTTGTTACCTTTGCTGATAGCAGTGACCAGAAAAGTCTATGGTAAATCAATAGCAGAACACTAGTAAAGGGCTGTGCTGATTTGTGCCAGTAAGATGCTATATCCAGATCCTTAGCTAAGCTTGACACTAGTCCAGAATAAATTTGAAACAATCTACATTGTTCAAGACCATCCGGTTTTTGCATTGTCCAAACAGGTGAGTTAAATGGAGACAGGATAGGAATTACCCATTCTAAGTCTTTGAGTAACCAGTAAAGTCTGTAATTCCCCCAGAGATGTGGTGTTGCTTTTTGTTTAGCATTTTGGGTTGGAGGTCAGATGGGGGCAGTACCAGGGGCTTCTATTTAACTACCTAATGCCACTTCATGAGTCAGGGAGCCAATATGAGGGTTAGTCAATTTGCAGAGTCTATCTGTTATCACTCTACCCCTGGCACAAGGGAAATGAGCACAGATGGGTCCAGGAGCCCACTGGATCCACTTTGCCATGGGCTTGGAACAAGACTTTATCTATTACCTAAACTCTGTAAGTCCTTTCTCTATAGAGGGACCTATAATGGCATTTTGGTTCTCCAGAAATTAGTATCATATTTGAGCCAGTATCTGGTAAGTCCAGGGAGGTCTGGGTATATATATTTTATTGTATCATATAGCCACAGGTAAATGACTACAGATTCCTCCAAGGAAGGTTTGTGGCCACACTACAGAGTCCTTCTTTAATAGGTCTTACCTCTTCCTCAATCAACGGGCTCCACACCAGTGCACTGTCTTATATATGGAAACTGAACACACTAGGTCAGATTTCTGCCCACCTTCCGTAGAATTCTTTCTGCTTATCAGGTCAAGCTACTACTTCAAGCAAACTTAGAAGCCTATCTATTTCATTCCTAAGAGCCCTATGATCAAGTAGCGACCAATCACAGACCCCTACAGATCAAAATCTCTGGTTCCCACTCAGAAGCCCTCATGGCTTATTGTAGTAATGCATTCCTTGTCCCTTGCTGTCACTTGGCCTCCACCACTCCAGGATTCCATTATTCCCATTGAAACCCAACTGCAGCATCTCCTTCCCTCACCTCCAGGCTAGAGAGAATAGCCACCACAGGACTTCTCAAAGATGCTGGTGCTCTTTTCACTAACAATGTATTTTCTAATGTGTTAGGAAATGAACATCCATCCTTCAAACCTTCTATGGTATAGGATTAGCAGGTGGCATAGCAATTTGCACATAAACAATAATTTGAAACATTTCTCTCCTCCTAAGCCTTTGGACCTCTCTTTGTACAGTGTTTCAGGGGATTTACAACACATCATTGTCAGTGTTTGTATGTCAACACTAACTCTAGACCTCAGTAAAACATCCCCACATACCAACACGGGGTGGTGAAGTCCCCCTGAGCTACCTCTATCGCTAGGCTTGGGTGGGGAACAATATTGCCAGAACTGTGCCAAATAGGAGCTGTGGCCTTTGGGAGAGGAGCACTGTCATTGCCAATCTGAGGCCTAGGGGAGAGACAGCCAAGGAACTAACTCCTGTTGGTGTTTCCCCCTCGCCTTAACCGAAGGAAGCCAGAAAGCAGTGGAGCCCAACTGATTCATTCCATAAAGGGTAGCCTTCCAAGAAATAAAACAGGGCAGAGAAGGTAAACAGTGAATTTGGAGAAGAAAACAAACAATATCTAGTATACAGGTCAGTGTATAAAAATTTATTTTTAATGACTGCATAATATTTCTTTATATAACTATACCAGTGAGTTATATGTAACAGTCCTCTGCTGTTGGATATTTAGGTTGCTTCCAACCTTGTGATTGTAAACAATACCATTATCAATACTATACTGCAATGAATAACCTTACACATATGATATTTTTATGATAGAACATAACAAATTTACATTCTAAGTATGCAATTCAATAGCATTAAATACATTAGCATATTACTGTGCAAACACCATCACCACAATCCATCTCCAGACTGTTTCATCATCCCATACTGAAACTCTGTACCCATTTAACAATAACTCCGCATTTATCCCTCCTGACCAGGCCCTAGCAACCACTATTCTACTTTCTGTCTTTATGTATTTGACTACTCTAAGTACCTCATATAAATGGGAGCATATAATATTTGTCCTTTTTTTCTGGGTTCTTTCACCTAACCATTTATTTATAAGCTACTTATGGCTTATTTCACCTATTTCACTGAGACAAAGTTCATCCATATTGTAGCTATATCAGAATTTCATTCTTTTTTATGGCTGACCAACATTAATATATTTTCCATATATATTCCATATATAATTGATCCAAGGATAAATTCACTTGTAATATTTATGTCTATTACTGAATTGCACACTCCCTCACAACCCAGTGAAGGGCTTGTAGCAATTTCTACTCCTATCAACAATCTATAAGAGTATCTAATTCCTATATCCTTGCCAACACAGTAAGTTGACTTTAAATATTTGCCAACTGGATAAATAGAAGAAAAAAAGATAAAACGATGGTATTACAAATCTCTTATTGTAAGTTGGGGATTGTATGTTTTAGGTAGGAAATGGGGACACTTTCAAATAATAAATATTTATTAAATATTAAGGAATACTCAAAGGAAATTAGAAAAGGGAAATAAATATTTTTAAAATTCATCTTAGAGAGTAAAGATCTTATTTGTATTATAGCCACCTGGCACCCATTTGCAGGATGCCTTGATATTTGTATACTCCATCCCAAAAGGACTAGCACAGCTCACAAGGTCTCTTTATTTTGGACCCGGACTTTCTATTTGAGAGCCTAGCATCAGGTAGCAGGTGCCTTCTTGGTGGCCACCACCAGGGTCCCTCTTTTTGATGACTACCTTTCTAAGGGAGAGAGGCTGCTGCTCATTCCTAAGGTTCTCTGTCTTGGGTTAGGTTTCTGGTCTGAAAAGTACACCATGATCAGGTAATGGATACCAGAGGTGACACTGGCCTTCATGTGATAGAGTTGGCAGTAATATCTGTGATCCCACTGATCGCCAAGGTGATACTACTGATCTAGTTGTTATCAGCTTTCTCATGGAGGCTCACCAATCTTTCTAAAGCTGTGCAAAGACACTAACCCAGAGGCATGGGCTTAACAGGGTAACCATGTCTTAAAAAGAATCAGAGATAACCCTGATAGAAAAGTAATTTCCTAACTAGTGTGTCCCAAACTTGTTTAATAAAAATCATTTAGGACGTCTGTTGACAGGTGAGTGGTAAATGGCAGAGCCAGGACTCCATGATTTCAAAGCCCTGCTCTTACACACTCCTTACACACAAATACTAATTATATACATTTGGGCAGGTCACTTAACAGCTTCATTTACATAGGACCTTATGGTTTATGAAACAATTTCACACCATTATTTAATTCTTACAACCCTATGAAGTTGATAAAATTACCCCCATTTTATAGATGCTCAGAAAAGTCAAGTGAATGGCTAAGGCAGGAGTCACACATTCAAATGCCTCTAGAGACCAGGCAGTTTCATCCATTTTTTCAATGACTGATTCATTCATTTATCTCTCTAGTAAGCATTTACTCATTCATCAGTTTAAGAAGTATTTATGGAATATCGATGACAAAGGATTTAGCAGTGAATTGTATAAAATCCTTGCCTTCGTGGAGGTCACACATTCTGTGAGGAAAGACCAACAGTAAGCTCATAAAGAACAAATTAATAACACAATTTTGGATTATCATATGTACTATGAAAGCAATAAAACAGGGCTTTTGAATGGGGGTGGGAGGCACTTTTCCCAGGATTGTCTGCTATGATAGCCACTACCTTCCATGTGTCTACTGAGCTTTTGAAATATGGCTAGAGAACATTGAGATAAAATACACACTGGATTTCAAAGACTTAGTACAAAAAAATATAAAATATCAAATATCCTGATCATAATTTTTATGTTGATTACAAGTTGAAATGGTATTTTAGTCATATTGGATAAAATAAATTATTAAAATCAATTTCACTTGGTTCTTTTTGTTTTTAATGTAAAATTACATATGTGGGTCACATTTGTGACTCCCACCATATGTTCTTTGAATGGTGCTGATCCAGATTGACCTGTCAGAAGCAGAGATCTCAGAGATGAGAGAGTTCACCATGAGAAGATCTGAGAGAGGTAGTTCCCCAGGAAGAGGAAACTGTGGGTGGAAACTCACCTAAGGCGGACTGTGACTCTTGACCTTGGAAAACAGCAGAGAGTGGTAGAACCTACAGAGAACAAGAGTATTTCCCACCCAAATCATTTAAATCCAAAATGTTTAAACATCACAAAGACAAAGAAGTGAGTGCCCGAATTATTTTCTGTCTTGCTCAACCTGCCTTTAGATCATACTGCTCCCACCCTTAAAATGAGTAAATGTGCTGGTCAGGGTCACAGGGAAAGCCAGATCAGCCCCATCAATTCAACCAGCTCGGCTAGGCAGCAGTCAGCCCTGCCAAACCTCCTGCAAATCTGATCACTCAGCCAGAAAATACTAGGAGAATTTTTCTTCTCATTCCAAATCCTGTGTTCTTTCCACTTAGCCTGTTTGGGGCAACAGGTCCCTTTGAGAATCTGCTGATAACTATGGGCCAAATTCCCCTCCATTACCCCCACCACGATATGCCCACATTAATACTGCGTATCATTTAAGGGGCTCAGAAGTCCTTTTCCAAAGCCTATCCATGAACCTCAGATTAAGCTCTGCAGTATAGATATCTGGCTCCTTTCTATGCACCAAACTATAACATGGAGATAAAATCAGTTTCCTTTACATCACTGAAATACTGTCAGGATCAAATAAGATGATGTTAGTGAAGTCACTGTCTGAATATACAGTATTACTGGTACATTTGGCTAGGATTTAAGGGCCTATAATGGTAGTGCTAAAGCCTTGAATGGATTTTTTTAACTGAAGACCTAATTACAGATTTACCAAGAAAGGGAAGAGGCCAAGTAATTTTCAAGTGATATAAATTTGGGGGAATCTATTTTAGATCTGTGTTTCTCATTGCTGCCTGTATCTTAGAATCACTAAGAGAATTTTTTTTAATTTTGATGAGGGCACCTGGGTGGCCCAGTCATTAAGCACCTAACGGTGAAGTCATGATCTCACAGCTCAGTTCATGAGTTCCACATCAGGTGAGCTTGTGCCCCGCTTCGGGTGAGCCACACTTCTCTCTCTCTCACTCTCCCCCTCCTGGGATTCTCTCTCTCTCTGCCACTCACTCACTTTTGCCCTCTGTCTCACAAAATAAATACACATACACACTCATCTATTCATTCTGATGAAATAGCCCAACCCCTCAGAAGGGAATAAGTTATATGTAAAAAATTTGCATTCTGACCCAGCAATACTTCTAGGACTCAATTTCAAAGATGTGATGGTAAATTTTGAAAAGGAGGCAAGGATAAAATTATCCATTGCTGCACTATTTCCAATAGCAAAAGCCTAGAAACAACCCAGTTGTACAGAGAAGAAGGATTAACATGCTTAAGACTGAACCCCTGCAGGCTAGTTTTCTAGAAAAGCATTGGGCCTCCTGTGAATCTCCCTGGAAATCTTTGGGGCCCTGTGCTTCAGTTGATCAATTCTTGTCTGCTTAGATCCCCGCACCCTCCTCATTCTGATGATGCCAGGGCCAGGGCTGGAACACAATCCTCAACACTTTTGTGGAAAATCCTGCCATCAGGAAGCCACCTCAAAGAGCTGTGGATCCCAGTGCCCTGATCATCATGGGAGGGCTGGTGATTCTTGCAACCTGAAAACTGATTAGCAGGATCAGACCAGAAACTAGGAGACACCTCACTGTATTGCAATGGCATCCAGTCATGTTGACAAGGGAGGGGTCAGTGCTTCCTCCATCTTTGAGCTTAAATGCCCCATATCACAAGAAAGGGAATCTGGGATTCAGATCAGCATAAAAGGACAAGGAGACACCAATCCTATGTCTGTGAGTTTTTCCTAGTGAATACTGTGCTAACAGGCCTGATATGCACACTACTTGACCATTTGCCCATTTTTACACTCAGCTAGTACAATGAGCTGAGCATCTGGCCAGCCAGTCACTATGACTTCCTGGGAAATAGTCAATAGATCAGGAATCAAAGTCCAACTATGGGGATAGGACAAATCTCCTTTGGGTAGCATGGCTAGCTATTGGGATGATTAGTCACTAATTGCGTGTGGGAATCTCATGGAACCTCAGCAACAGGAGACCCAGTGGGTAAGACCTCCTGGAATAGAATTTCTTTGTTAGTATAAGCTGGCAAGAGAGTTTCCAAGGAAGGGGTGGGCAGCTCCATTGAATGAAGACTGAACCAGCACTGATACTAGTACCTTTCTGGAATCACTGAAGAATGTTCACCTTATACCTAACCACTTAGTACCTAAGATAGAGAGGAGTTGGAAAAGGCACAGATCACTCTCAAGACTGGCCCAAGGAGGATCCAAAAATTACACTCCCTCCCTTTTGAATATAACTAGTAAAATCGGCAAGGTGAAACAAAAGAAACTGACTTTGTACTTTACCTACTTCCATTATTCCACTGGGAATTGCAAATGGTGATAGTCTAATTTGTTTAATCCTTTTTCATTTATTAGAATTTTTCCATAAAGAACTTCCCTTCATCTACTTTTTGTACATCTTGAGGTACCATACAGGAAAGGCATGAAAATTCCAGGCTTGTTTTCTTTATTTCCTGCCCCCAGATCCAGGCTATATATTTCTCCAAAAACAGTTTTGGTGTTTAGTGAGAAATTATATTTACAGACCATAATATGGCTTACTGGTTCTCATTGCTTCTAAGCTGGTTATTTTTTTTTATATGCCTGTTTTGTAAACAGAGTTAGGACATATGCATTTTTTCAAAGGAGAAAATATATTAGGATTTTATTCTGACCTTTCCAATTCAAATTTAGGGTTAAAAAGATTTTATAAACCTATCTTGTTTTATGTTTTCATCTCCTGAAAACTTAGTTCTTTATGATACTAGCATCATTATCAATTTTTTCTATCTTACCTCCCAAGATATACCCACTGATCACAAAGAGAAAAGGCAACCAGACCTGACATGCTTACTGACATGAAACAATAGGAAATACGTATTTCATCGCCTAAGAAATATCTTTGCTAAAAGTTCCAACCTGAATGTGAAGTAGATCTAATTATTGATTTTCAGAAAATACAGCAAACTAAGCAACATAAGACCAAATAGATGGAGTCAGCAAAAGTCAAAACGAAAAGAGTTTGGGAAGATGATAGAGTAGGAGGATCCTGAGCTCACCTTGTCCCTCTCTCCGCCCCCAACACACACACACACACACACACACACACACACACACCAAGATGACAGCGACATCGATGCAACTAACTCAGAAAATGATCTGAGAACTGGCAGAACAGACCTCCCACAGCTAATCATAAAGAAAAGGCTGCATCAGAAAGGGTAGGAAGGGTGCAGACACAATCAGGAACCAAACCCCCAGTGAGACTAACAACTAACAAGAAGGACATCCCAAGCACAGAGAAGTGAGAGCATCAGAGCCCACCAGAAACTGGGGACCCACACTGGGAAGACCAGTCTTCATAACATCCGGCTGTGAAAAACAGCGGGGCTTAACCCAAGAGCTTTAGAAATCAGCTAACTCTGAGAGCTTTTTAAAAACAGTAAGCTTAGCACTGGGAGAGCTAGAGGCTGACGGGAAACTGTATCCCTGCCCTTAGAAAGCCAGCAAACTAAGTAACTCAGACTGAGACACAGCACAGAAGCAGCAGTTTGAAGAGTGCTTGGGGTAAACGTGAGTGAGATTTACTGACTAATCTTAATGCTGGAGGGGTGGGGACCTTTAAGAGATTTCTCCTGGGACTCAGTGATGAACAGAGCTGGAGGCCTCCATTTCTCTTCCCCTCCCTTAGGCTAGATAGGACACTTGTTGGAGCCAGAGCTGCAGTTCCCATCTACCCTGCTAGCACCATGGGTCTTCCATACCCACAGAGCCCTGCTGACGGCCCACTCAACCCTCCCACCTTGGCAAGGTGCCCTTCCAAAGCTGCTCCTACCTTCTCACACCTTGCAGGCAACCCCTGCAAGGCCCACACCACTCAAAAGTGACTCCTGCACTGGGAAGAGGGGAAGATAACCCCAGACTCCTGCATGCCTGAAGTTCCAGCAGCTCAGCCTCTTAGCTGGCTGTGCAGGGAACAAGCCCTGCCCTCCAGTGCACCTACAGCCATAGCAGATAGGCTAAATGCATACAGCTAGGCTGACTGCTGGCCCCAGACACCACCAATTCCACGGTGGCCTCAGAGAGCCCTTGCAACAGTGTAGGGACCAAACCCCACCCAATGTACTCAGAGCAGATCATTGCAGCTGGCTGGGCTAAAGGCAAACGGGGCTAAGCCACAACAGAAGGATGCCTACAGCCTACACAGGGGACACTTCTGGAGCACCACGTGCTGTTGACCTAGGAGGGGATGGTACTATATGGCATCACAGGACCTCTTCTATATAAGGCCACTACTTTCAAAAGTAGAAGATATAGCTGTAACTATTACATCCCTAATACAGAGAAACAAACACAGAGAGTTAAACAAAATGAGGAGACACAAAAATATGTCCCAAATGAAAGAACAAAACAAAATCACAGTCTAGAGTTACATGGAGTTAAGCAATATACTTGATAAAGAATTCAAGGTTATATCATAAAAATATTCACTGGACTTGAGTAAGAGTGAGCGAACACACTGAGAACTTCAATAGATATCTATATAGATATATATAGATATCTATATCTATATATAGATATAGATATAGATATCTATATATAGATATATATATATATAGGATCGGGGCCAACATGGCAGAGAAGTAGGGGGATCCCTATGTCCTGCATCTCTCAAACAAAGAAGTGTAGAAGCCAAAGGACTTTGAACACAAGAGCATGGGAGGAAAGGAGACTGAAACTACTAGGAAGAAAATGGGAAAGCTGGAAAAAAGATAGGTGGGTAATTGCAAACTGGGGGAGATAAAAAAAAAAAAAGGCCTCAGGCACAGAGGGGAGGGACCCCCTTCTGCTGAGAGACAAAGGGCAAAGAAAGAGCAGCTAGGGAAGTGCAGGACCATAGCTGTACAGGAGAAAGACCTCAGAATGAGACTGAGAGGGATACGATCTCTAACTCCGGGGCTTTCTTCTGACTGGAGCCGGCTCCCTGTTGGCGCACCTGGGGAAGAGAGGAGCCAGCCTTGGGTGCAGTGGTAGGTCAGGGGCTCAGTCCACAGCTGAGCTCCAGGGATTCCCTCCCTGGAGCGCTGCGCAATAGCACGGAACCTGCCTGCGTCTGCCACCCCCGGGCGCAGTGGCCGGGCGGAGGGCTCAGTCTGCAAGAGGAAAAGCCTGCCCTTTCCTTGGAGTACTGTGGGAAAAGACAAAGCCTGCCTGCATCCACCACCCCGGGGGCTCGAGGTGGCTAGGGCGACAGCTCTCAGTCCACACTAGGAGAAGGCTGTCCTCCCTGAAGTGCCGCGGCAAAGACAAAGCCAGCCAGGACCACATATTGCTTCCCTGAGAGGTGCTTCCCCAGCACCAGAGTGCATGGAGCGGGACTTTGAATCCTAGCCAAGCACAGGGTCAGGGGTGTTGGTAGAGCGAGAAGGACCGCCCCATCTGCACTCGAGGCACAGTGAGGACAACTCAAACTGAGTCCACTGGTCTGGCTCTGTGGAGAAGAGACTAGGGGAACACCATTCCCCCCAACACCACAGCAGGGCTTCAGGGACCACTCCCGGGGCCCATAGTGGAGGTGGGTCCAGAAAATGCCAAACCACACCCCTCTGCACTGGGTACCTGTGTATCCACCAGAGCGGCACAGACCCTGTGGACAGCTACTACCCATAAGCGCTGAAGCATTGCCTGGATTAACTCTAGGTCAATTCTGGATACAAAGATATATTCTCACTCCCCCCTTTTCTCCTCCTTATCTCTTCCTTCCCCTAGGCTGGTTACGCTGGTTATTGGTCTGTCTAAACAGGCATATTGAATCCATTGTTTTGATACATGTTCTACACCTCCGTCTTTACACTCCTTTCTCTCTCTCTCTGGAATAATCAAGCCGTATGGTTTCTCTGTCTGGGTAACTTTATCTTTGTTTCATTTTTCCCACCTCCTTCTTTTTTAAAAAAAAAAATTTTTTTTTAATGTTTATTTATTTTTGAGACAGAGCATGAATGGGGGAGGGTCAGAGAGAGAGGGAGACACAGAATCTGAAACAGGCTCCAGGCTCTGAGCTGTCAGCACAGAGCCCGACGCGGGGCTCGAACTCACCGACCGCGAGATCATGACCTGAGCCGAAGTCGGCTGCCTAACCTACTGAGCCCACCCAGGTGCCCCTCCCACCTCCTTCTTTATTTTCCTTTCTCTCTCTCTAGATTAAGCCTTTTAGTCTCTCTGCCTCATCAACGTTTATTCCCACCATCCTCCACTCCTGTCATTTCTCTCTTTGCATGTGCTCTTCCATCAGCACCGCCTCCACCCTCGTTTACTTGTAGTCGGTGTTTTCGGGTTTTTTGTTTTTAGTCTTCAGGTTTTTGTTTTTATTCGTTTGTTTGTGTTGTTTGTTTGCGTGTTTGCATGTTTTTGTCCCCTGTTTGTCTGTTTTCCTTTACAGGGCTACTCCAAGGAACAAATCAAAGCACACCTGGTGGAGGGTACAAAATATTACTATGAGTAGGGTAATAAAATAACCAAAGTCACAACAACAGAGAACGAGTAACAATCCCCAAAAAACGCCTCCTGAAGGGCCAGGCCCTGGACAGTGTATGACACCCCTTTAATATAGCAGTGCTCAAGGTGCAGAGCACACAAGCTTTTAAAATGCATAAGGGACAGAAAACTAGCCAAAATGATGAAATGGAAGAATTCTATTCAAAAGAAACTTTAGGAAGTAGCGACAGCTAATGAATTGATCAAAACCAATGTAAGCAATATAACGGAACAAGAATTTAGAATGATAGTCATAAAATTAATTGCTGGGCTTGAAAAAAGCATAGAGGACAGCAGAGAATCTATTGCTACAGAGATCAAAGGACTAAAAAATAGTCATGAGGAACTAAAAAATGCTATAAATGAGGTGCAAAATAAAATGGAGGCGGCCATAGCATGGATTGAAGAGGCAGAGGAGAGAATAGATGAATTACAAGTAAAATTGTGGAAAAAGAGGAAGCTGACAAAAAACGAGAGATAAAAAAATCCAGGAGTATGAGAGGAGAATTAGAGAACTAAGTGATGCAATCAAACGGGACAATATCCATATCATAGGAATTCTAGAAGAAGAAGAAGAGAGAGAAAGGGGCTGAAAGTGTACTTGAATAAATCATAGCTGAGACTTCTCCGATCTGGGGAAGGAAACAGGCATTGAAATCCAAGAGGCACAGAGAACTCCCTTCAGAGGTAACTTGAATCAATCTTCTGCACGACATATCATAGTGAAACTGGCAAAATACAAGGATAAAGAGAGAATTTTAAAGGCAGGTAGGGATAAAAGGACCCTAACATACAAAGGTAGACACATAAGGGTAGTAGCAGACCTATCTACTGAAACTTGGCAGGCCAGAAAGGAATGGCAGGAAATCTTCAATGTGATGAACAGAAAAAAATATGCAGCTGAGAATCCTTTATCCAGCAAGTCTGTCATTCAGAATAGAAGGAGAGAGAAATGTTTTCCAAAACAAACAAAAACTTAAGGAATTCATCACCACTAAACCAGCCCTACAAGAGATCCTAAGGGTGACTCTGTGAGTGAAATTTGCAAGGACCACAAAGTACCAGAGACACTACTACAAGCATGAAACCTACAGACATCACAATGACTCTAAACCCTATCTTTCTATAATAACACTGAATGTAAATGGACTAAATGCTCCAACCAAAAGACACAGGGTATCAGAATGGATAAAAAAACAAAACCCAACTATTTGCTATCTACAAGAGACTCCTTTTAGACCTGAGGACACCTTCAGATTGAAAGTGAGGGGATGGAGAACTATTTATCATGCTAGTGAAAGTCAAAAGAAAGCTGGAGTAGTCATACTTATATCAGACAAACTAGACTTTAAAGTCTGTAACAAGAGATGAAGAATGGCATTATATCATAATTACAGGGTCTATCCATCAGGAAGAGCTAACAATTATAAATGTCTATGTGCCGAATACAGGAGCCCCCAAATATATAAAATAATTAATCACAAACATAAGCAACCTTATTGGTAGGAGTGTGGTAATTGCAGGGGACTTTAATAATCCACTTACAACAATGGATAGATCATCTAGACACAGGATCAATAAAGAAACAAGGACCCTGAATGATACATTGAATCAGATGGACTTGACAGATATATTTAGAACTCTGCATCCCAAAGCAACAGAATGTACTTTCTTCTCGAGTGCACATGGAACATTCTCCAAGATAGAGCACATACTGGGTCACAAAACAGCCCTTCTAAGTATAAAAGAATTGAGATCATACCATGCACACTTTCAGACCACAATGCTATGAAACTTAAAATCAACCACAGGAAAAAGTCTGGAAAACCTCCAAAAGAATGGAGGCTAAAGAACACCCTACTAAAGAATGAATGGGTCAACCAGACAATTAGAGAAGAAATTAAAAAATATATGGAAACAAACGAAAATGAAAATACAACAATCCAGACGCTTTTGGATGCAGCGAAGGCAGTCCTGAGAGGAAAATACATTGTGATCCAGGCCTATCTCAAGAAACAAGAAAAATCCCAAATACAAAATCTAACAGCACACCTAAAGGAAATAGAAGCAGAACAGCAAAGACACCCCAAACCCAGCAGAAGAAGAGAAATAATAAAGATCAGAGCAGAAATAAACAATATAGAATCTAAAAAAAACCGTAGAGCAGATCAATGAAACCAAGAGTTGGTTTTTTGAAAACATAAACAAAATTGATAAACCTCTAGCCAGGCTTCTCAAAAAGAAAAGGGAGAAAACCCAAATAGATAAAATCATGAATGAAAATGAAATTATTACAACCAATCCCTCATAAATACAAGCAATTATCAGGGAATACTATGAAAAACTATATGCCAACAAAACAGACAACCTGGAAGAAATGGACAAATTCCAAAGCAGGCACATACTTCCAAAACTCAAATAGGAAGAAATAGAAAATTTGAACCGACCTATAACCAGTGAAGAAATTGAATCAGTTATCAAAAATCTCTCAACAAATGAGAGTCCAGGACCAAATGGCTTCCCTGGGGGAATTCTACCAGATGTTTAAAGCAGAGATAATACCTATCCTTCTCAAGCTATTCCAAAAAATAGAAAGGGAAGGAAAACTTCCAGACTCATTCTATGAAGCCAGTATTACTTTGATTCCCAAACCAGACAGAGACCCAGAAACAAAAGAGAACTACAGGCCAATATATCTGATGAACATGGATGCAAAAATTCTCAACAAGATACTAGCAAATCAATCAACAGCATGATCAAGTGGGATTCATTCCTGAGCTGCAGGGCTGGTTCAACAATCGCAAATCAATCGATGTGATATATCACATTAATAAAAGAAAAGATAAGAACCATATGATCCTGTCAATCCATGCAGAAAAAGCATTTGACAAAATTCAGCATCCTTTCTTAATAAAAACCCTCAAGAAAGTTGGATGGAAGGAACATACTTAAACATCATAAAAGCCATTTATGAAAAGCCCACATCTAATATCATCCTCAATGAGGAAAAACTGAGAGCTTTCCCCTGAGATCACGAACAAAACAGGGATGTCCACTCTCATCACTGATGTTTAACATAGTGTTGGAAGTTCTAGCATCAGCAATCAGACAACAAAAGGAAATCAAAGGCATCCAAATTGGCAAAGATGAAGTCAAGCTTTCACTTTTTGCAGATGACCTGATATTATACATGGAAAATCCGACAGACTCCACCAAAAGTCTGCTAGAACTGATACATGAATTCAGCAAAGTTGCAGGATACAAATCAATGTACAGAAATCAGTTGCATTCTTATACACTAACAATGAAGCAACAGAAAGACAAAGAAACTGATCCCATTCACAATTGCACCAAGAAGCATAAAATTCCTAGGAATAAATCTAACCAAAGATTTACAAGATCTGTATGCTGAAAACTATAGAAAGCTTATGAAGGAAATTGAAGAAGATACAAAGAAATGGAAAAACATTCCATGCTCATGGATTAGAAGAATAAATATTGTCAAAATGTCAATACTACCCAAAGCAATCTGCACATTTAATGCAATCCCAATCAAAATTGCACCAGCATTCTTCTCAAAGCTAGAACAAGCAATCCTAAAATTTGTATGGAACCACAAAAGACACTGAATAGCCAAAGTAATATTGAAGAAGAAAACCAAAGCGGGAGGCATCACAATCCCAGACTTTAGCCTCTACTACAAAGCTGTAATTATCAAGACAGCATGGTATTGGCACAAAAACAGACACATAGACCAATGGAATAGAATAGAGAACCCAAAACTGGACCCACAAATGTAGGGCAAACTAATCTTTGACAAAGCAGGAAAGAAAATCCAATGGAAAAAAGACAGTCCCTTTAACAAATGGTGCTGGGAGAACTGGACAGCAACATGCAGAAGAACGAAACTAGACCACTTTCTTACACCATTCACAAAAATAAACTCAAAATGGATGAAGGCCCTGAATGTGAGACAGGAAATCATTCAAAACCCTAGAGGAGAAAACAGGAAAAGACCTCTCTGACCTCAGCCACAGCAATTTCTTACCTGACACATCTCCAAAGGTAAGGGAATTAAAAGCAAAAAATGAACTATTGGGACCTCATGAAGATAAAAAGCTTCTGCACTGCAAAGGAAACCATCAACAAAACTAAAAGGCAACTGACGGAATGGGAAAAGATATTTGCAAATGACATATTGGACAAAGGGTTAGTATCCAAAATCTATAGAGAACTCACCAAACTCCACACCCAAAAAAACAAATAATTCAGTGAAGAAATGGGCAGAAGACATGAATAGACACTTCTCTAAAGAAGACATCCAGATGGCCAACAGGCACATGAAAAGATGCTCAACGTCACTCCTCATCAGGGAAATACAAATAAAAACCGCACTCAGATCTCACCTTATGCCAGTCAGGGTGGCTAAAATAAACAAATCAGGAGACTATAGATGCTGGAGAGGATGTGGAGAAACAGGAACCCTTTTGCATTGTTGGTGGGAATGCAACTGGTGCAGCCGCTCTGGAAAACAGTATGAAGTTTCTTCAAAAATTAAAAATAGATCTACCCTATGACCCAGCAATAGCACTGCTAGGAATTTACCCAAGGGATACAGGAGTGCATAGGGGCACTTGTACCCCAATGTTCATAGTAGCACTTTCAACAATAGCCAAATTATGGAAAGAGCCTAAATGTCCAACAACTGATGAATGGATAAAGAAGTTGTGGTTTATATATATGATGGAATACTACTTGGCAATGAGAAAGAATGAAATCTGGCCATTTGTAGCAACTTGGATGGAACTGGAGAGTGTTATGCTAAGTGAAATAAGTCATACAGAGAAAGACAGATACCATATGTTTTCACTCTTATGCAGATCCTGAGAAACTTAACAGAAGGCCATGGGGGAGGGGAAAGAAAAAAAAAAAAAGAGAGGGAGGGAGCCAAACCATAAGAGACTCTTAAAAACAGAATAAACGGAGGGTTGATGGGGAGTGGGAGGGAGGGGAGGGTGGGTGATGGGCATTGAGGAGGGCACCTGTTGGGATGAGCACTGGGTATTGTATGGAAACCAATTTGACAATAACTTTCATATTAAAAAAATTAAAAAAAAATACACATTTTGGTAAATTTAGAATTTTCCCTTAGTATCTTAATAAACCAATATATTGTCAACACCACAGTCATTTGAAAATAAAACACACCCCATAAACATTAAAAAAAAGAGAGATAAAAAATATATATAAAGAAAGAACCAGAGACGAACTCAGTATCTAAAATTAAAAAAAAAAATACACTAGAGGGAATCAAGAGCAGATTAGATGGACAGAAGAACAAATCAGTGATCTGGAAGACAGGGTAAAGGAAAGCAACCAAGCTGAACAGCAAAAAGTAAAAAGAGTAATAAAAACTGGTAATAGGTTAAGAAAACTCAGCAATATCATCAAACACAGTAACATTTGCATTATAGGAATCCCAGAAGAAGAAGACAGAGAGAAAGGAACAGAAAGCATATTTAAAGAAATAATAGCTGAAACTTCCATAATCTGGGGAAAGGGACATCCAGGTTCAGGAATCACAGAGATCTCCAAACAAGATGAACCCAATAAGTCCACACCAAGACACATGATAATCAAAATGGCAAAAGTGGTGATAAAGAGAGCATTTAAAGAGCAGGAAGAGAAAACAGATACATACAAAGGAGCCCCCATAAAGTTATCACATGATTTTTCAGCAGAAAATTTGCAGGCCAAAGGGAGTAGCATGATATATTCAGAGTGTTGAAATGTAAAAATCTACTACCAAGAATACTCTACACAGCAAGATGATCATTCAGAATTGAAGCAGAAAGAGAGTCCCAAACAAAAAAAGTTAAAGGAGTTTATCACTACTAAACCAACCTTGTAATAAATGTTAGGGGGAATTCTTTAAGTGTAAAAAAAAATAAAATGCCATAAGGAGAAGGACATTATGAAAGGATAAAAATTCGCTGGTAAAAGTAAACATATAACAAAGGAAGTAGATTAATCACTTATAAGTCATTCGTGGAGGTTAAAACACAAATGTAGTAAAATCAATTATCTATAAAAAATAGTCAAGGGGTATGCCAATAAAAAAGTAAAAAGTGACATTATATACATAAAATATGAGGGGTAAAATTTAGAGATTTTATTTTTCGATAGAGAGAGGGGGAAGAGAGGGAAGGGGGGGAGAGAGGGAAGGAGGGGGGAGAGAGGGAAGGAGGGGGGGAGAGGGGCAGAGGGAGACAGAGAGAAACCTCAAGCAGGCTCCAGGCTCAGCATGGAGCCCAATGTGGAGCTCAATCCCATGACCCTGGGATCATGACCTGAGCAAAATCAAGAGTAGGACAACCACCAACTGAGCCACCCAGGCACCCCAAATTTAGAGCCTTGAGAATATGCTTCAGCTTAAGCAACCATCAACTTAATGTGAACTGCTATACACATAAGATGTTATGTATGAACCCGATCGTAACCATAAATTAAAAATCTATAATAGATACACAAAAAATAAAAAGAAAGAAAACCAAGCATAACACTAAAGATAGCCATTAAACCACAAGGGAAGAGAGCAAAAGAGGAAGAGAGAACTACAAAAGCAACCATCAACAACTAGCAAATGGCAGTAAGTACATACATATCAATAATGATTTTAAATGTAAATTAACTAAATGCTCCATTCAAAAGATATAGAATGATGGAATGGATGAAAAAACAGAACCCATCTATATGGTATGTTCAAGAGACTCACTACAGACCTAAAGAGACATACAGACTACTAGAGAAGGGATGGAAGTAGAAAAAAAAAAGCTGGGGTACCAATCCTTAGATGAAATACACTTTAAAACAAAGACTGTAGGGGCGCCTGGGTGGCTCAGTCTGTTGAGCATCTGACTTCGGCTCAGGTCACGATCTCACGGTCCACGAGTTCGAGCCCCGCGTCAGGCTCTGGGCTGATGGCTCAGAGCCTGGAGCCTGCTTCCGAGTCTGTATTTCCCTCTCTCTCTGCCCCTCCCCCGTTCATGCTGTGTCTCTCTCCGTCTCAAAAATAAATAAACGTTAAAAAAAAATTAAAAAAAAAAAAGACTGTAATGAGAAACGAAGAAGGGCACTACATAATGATAAAGGGATCAATCCAACAAGAAGATAAGACAATGATAAATATCTATGCACTCAACATAGGAACACCTAAGTACATAAAGAAAAAATTAACATATAAAAAGAGCAACTGACAGTAATACAATAATAGTAGGGGATTTTAACACCTCACTCAGAGCAACGGATAGATCATCCAGAAAGTCAACAAGAAAAGTGGTTTTGAATGACACACTAGACCAGATAGACCTAAGAGATACAGAACATTCCACCCAAAAACAGAATACACATTCTTTGCAAGTGCACATGGAACATTCTCCAGGATAGATCACGTTAGGCCTCAAAACAAGTCTCAATAAATTCAAGAAGATTAAAATCATATCATGCATCTTTCTTGACCACAAAAATACAAAACTAGAAATCAATTAAAGGAGAAAAATCAGACTAAAAAATTGTGGTGGCCAAAAACACACTACTAAACAACCAATGTGGCAACCAAGAAACCAAAGAGAAAATTTAAAAAAATACATGGAGACAAATGAAAATGAAGACACAACAGTCCAAAATCTTTGGGATGCAGCAAAAACAGTACTAAGATGAAAGTTTATAGAGAAAGAGGCCTACCTCAAGAAATAAGAAAAATCTCAAATTAACAACCTAAACTTACATCTAAAAAGAAGTAGAAAAAGAACTAAGCTCAAAGCTAACTAAAAGAAGAAAATAATATCAGACAGAGCATAAATAAATGAAATAGAGACCAAAGTAATGGGGGGAGGGGGGTTGAGAATCAATGAAACCAAGAGCTGGTTCTTAAAGAAGATAAAAAAAATTGATAAACTTTCAGCCAGATTAATCAAGAAAAGGAGAGGACACAAATAAATAAAATCAGAAACAAAAAAGTGGCAGTAACTGATACCACAGAAATACAAAGGATTACAAGAGAATGTTGTGAAAAATAATGTGTCAACAAAGTGGACACCTGGAAGAAATGGATAAATTTCTAGAAACACACAATCTTCCAAAACTGCATCAGGAATAGAGTATCTGAACAGAGTGATTACTTATAATGAAATTATATCAGTAATCAAAAACCTCCCAACAAACAAGAGTCCAAGACCAGATGTATTCACAGGTGAATTCTACAAAACATTTAAAGAAGGGTTATTACATATTCTTTGCAAACTACTGCAAGAGAGAGAGAGACAGAGGGAGAGAAAGGAAAGCTTCTGAATTTATTCTACAAGGCCAGCATTACACTGATACCAAAACCAGACAAAGACATTAAAGACAAAACAAAACCAAAACCACAGGCCAATATATCCAATGAACATAAATGCAAAGTCCTCAACAAAATATTAGCAAACTAAATTCAATGATACCTTTGAAAAAACATTTGCCATGATCAAGAGGGATTTATTCCAGGGTTCCAAGTATGGTTCAATATTCACAAATCAATGAATGTGATACATCATACTTCCAAGTGGAAGAATAAAAACCATAAAATCATCTCAATAGATGCAGGGAAAGCATTTGACAGACTCCAACATTTGTTCATGATAAAAACACTAAAGAAAATGGGTTTAGAGAAAACACACCCTATTAAAGACCATATATGACACTCACGGCTAACATCATACTCAATGGTGAATGCTTTTTTCTAATATCAGGAACAAGACAAGGATGTCCACTCTCATCATTTTTATTCAACATGTACTGGAATTCCTAGCCACAGCAACAAGACAAGAAAAAGAAATAAAAAGCATCCCAACTGATAAGGAAAAAGTAAAACTGTCACTATTTGCAGATGACATAACACTATATATAGAAAACCCTAAAAACTCCACCAAAAAACTATTACAACTGAAAAGTTAATTTAGGAAAGCTGTGGGATACAAAATGAATATACAAAAATATTTTCCATTTCTCTACACTAACAATCAAGTTGCAGAAAAAGAAATTAAGAAAACAATTCCGTTTAAAATTGCACCAAAAATAAAATACCTACAAATAAACTTAACAAAAAAGGTGAAAAATCTGTACTCTGAAAACTTTAAGACATTGATGAAAGAAATTGAAGATAACACTAATGGAAAGATATCCTGTGCTTATGGATTAGAAGAATTCATATCATTAAAATGTCCATACTACCCCAAGCAATCTACAGATTCAATGCAATCCCTATTAAAATACTAACAGCATTTTTCACAGAATCACAATAATCTTAAAACTTGTATGGAACCCCAAAGACTTTGAATAGCCAAAGCAGTCTTGAGGAAGAAGAACAAAGCTGGAGGTGTCAAAATCCCAGATTTCAAGATATACTACAAAGCTTAAAGTAATCAAAGCCGTATGGTACTGACACATACATCAATAGAACAGAGAGCTCAGAAATAAACCCACACCTATATGGTCAATTAATCTATGTCAAATCAATGTGCTGTACACTTGCAACTAATATAAACTGCATGTTAATTATACTCGAATAAAAAACAAAACACACCATTTTTTAAATGAGGGAAAAAACAACCTCACATTCCTGGGAAGCTCTAGTTGATCCTGAAGTATCATCCTTTTTGCATATTTTTGGATTTGACGTACTAAAATTTTGTTTAGAATTTTTAAATTTATGTTTATAAAGGACATTGATCTGTAGTTTTCTTGTGTTATCTTTATCCGGCCTCTATCAAGATTTGATAGTCTTATAGAATGAGTTGGGAAATATTCTCTTCTCTTCAATTTTCTGGAAGAGTTTGTGTATCATAGAATTATATCTTCCTTAAATGTTCTTCGGGGTTTTTTGGTTGTTTTTTTTTTTTGAGAGAGAGAGCATAAGTGAACAAGGGCAGAGAGAGAGAGAGAGAGAGAGAGAGAGAGAGAGAGAGAGAGAGAGAAATCCCACACAGGCTCCACACTGTCAGCAAAGAGCCCAATGCGGGGTTCAAACTCACAAACCAAGAGATCATGACCTGAGCCAAAGTCGTACACTTAATCAACTGAGCCACCCAGGCACCCCTCCTTAAGTGTTTGATACAATTCACAAGAGAAGCCGTTTGTACCCAGAGCTTTCTTTCTTCCCCCCGAGCTTTGAGGCATAATTGACAAAAATTGTACATATATATATATATATTTAATCCAAAATGTGGGAAACTCCACAAAACCAATGACCAGTTTCCTTAAAAAAAAAAAAAAGTGACAAAGAAAAAAAAGAGTGTAGAGGAACCTCTAGATTAAAATAAATGTATGAGGTACACTAACCAAATGCAATGTGTAAACATTGCATGGATCCTAATTAAAATAAACCTACCTCAAAAAATTGTTTATGAGACAATTGGGGAAATGTGACAACTGACTGGATATTTTATTACATTAGGGATTTTATTATTTGAGGTATGATAAAGATACCATGCTTTACATATCATTTTAGATATACATATCTAAGTCATCAAAGATGATATATGCTTTGGGGGATTTTCTATAGAACAATTCAATAGTGATGAGGAGTAGGGGAGATTATGGAAGAAGTGAAATTGGCCATTCGTTGATAATTGTTGAATCTGGATGATATATATAGAGGGAAGGGCATCATTACACTATTCTACCTTTATCTTGATAGTTAAAGTTCTATTTTTAACTTTTCCATTGTAAAGGTTTTTTTTAATTCTAATATTCAAACATTATGCCAGAGATTCTTATTCAATTGGTCTGGGATGGGGAACTGGGAGGTTTTTAAAGCTCCAGTTAATTCTAGAGTATAGCTATCATTGAGAACTAACACTACAGGCTGAGTTCCTTAAGGATGAAAGCTATGTCATGGTCCTTTTTATATTTCAAGCAGTACTGGGCACATAGCACAGTCTCTGTAACATTGAATGTTTACTGAAATCATAAGGATAGCACTCTGTATTTTTACTGGACATGGGGAAGATGAGGAAGACTGAAGAAATATTGCAACCTCAAATGAAGACCAGGTAAACTAAGAAACTGCAGCCTGCCCAATGGCCCTCTGCACCAGCTTCACCACATCCTCTTCTGTCACCCAACCTCCTCCTCAACCAAAGGGAAAACAGTCATCATTTTAGGTCCACTCCACTTATCCTCCAGACACACTGGATAAATTATAATGGGCAAATCGGCCAGGGACCAAAAAAAAAGTCAGAAACAGGTTTGTTATGTGCAGAGAGGTTTTTAAAATTATTAACCCATATTCTTTCTAGGATCAAAGGTACCATGATCACCAATGAAAATTCACCCTTAACTAACCAACGATCTGCCATTTTTGTAGGAGTTAGCTGGAGAGCAAGGATCATGCTGTCAGGTTTAAATCCCATAGAAGTGCTTGGAGGGAATCAGCACCTCCTTCACTTTGCACCTGTCCACTGAGGGCTGTACCTGCCTGCCACTGAGCACCTTAGCAGGACAGCTGCATGAAGGCAACTGATGACCTCTCACCAGGATGTCTGGGGCTCATCCCTTCCTTTGCAGGTATTTATTTATATCCAGCTGTTTTTCAACATCCCACAAATACCTCAGACTCATCCAAAAGTGACTTTATCATTTTTTTTCTACTAAACCTTCTCCTCCTGTTACATGTTCTAGCTCTAATGATGGTACCTCCATACACCTAATCTAGGTGTTATCCTTACTCTCTCTTTTCCTCAAACTGTACATCTAGGGAATTGCCAGGTCCTGCTGAGGACATGGCCTGTATGTTTCCCAACTCCATGCCTATCTCTGTGTCACAGTTCAAGTTTTCTACTACAGCAGATGTCTCTTCAAATCCACCTGCCACACTTTAGCAGAATAATCTACCTAAAGTGTTTAGTCCATGTTATCCTGAGGCATTGAACTGTTAATGGATCTCCTTCATTTTTCTAGATTAAGTCCCAACTCCTTTACTGGCTATACAAGGCCCTCTATAATCTGGCCTTTGCCTACTTAGACAGTCTCATCTTTCACCACCCCCTTTGGACATTACATGTACCAGCAGTATAAAAAATATTTGTAGGGGCACCCGGGTGGCTCAGTCAGTTGAGTGTCTGGCTTTGGCTCAGGTCATGATCTCACACCTCATGAGTTCGAGCCCCATGATGGGCTCAGTGCTGACAGTTCGGAGCCTGGGGCCTATTTCTGATTCTGTGTCTCCCTCTCTCTCTGCCCCTAACCCACTCGCATTCTGTCTCTGTCTCTCTCAAAAATAAATAAACATTAAAAAAATATTTTTAAAAATATTTGTAGACCCACACACATACCGTCTTGTTTCTTGCTCCTGCGCTTTTGGTAGGATTATTCCTCAGCATGAAACTTCTCTTCTCTCCAACCTCCTATGGTCTCATCAGTCTTCACAACCTCACTCAAACCTTCCTCCAAGTCCCAACCAAGTCATCACCTTATAAGACATCCTCACTAATCTGAACACACATATATATGCGTACACACTTCCCACCCCAGCTAGGTTGTGTACCCTTCTCGATGCTGCCATAATACCCTAGGTATTTTTCTATCACTACAATTATCAAATGATTCTCTACTCACTTGCTCACTTATCTACCATGTGGTAAGGACTGTGGCCCTTTGAGGCCCAGGGCTGTCTTAGTGTCCTTGACACTTCAAGTGCCTGGCCTACTTCTTGGCACCCAATAAAAACCAAATATCTCCACTTTGAATAAATGAACAAAGGTCATATGGATTAGGTCAGAGCAGGCATGCCAGTGAAAAAGTATTGCAACGAGATTAATGAAATCTTGAATCAAGGCCAGAGAAACGAGAAAGGGGACAAGGAGAAAAGATTGAGGAGTTTTATTATTTTTTTAATATGAAATTTATTGTCAAATTGATTTCCATACAATACCCAGTGCTCATCCCAACAGGTGCCCTCCTCAATACCCTTCACCCACCCACCCCTCCCTCCCACCCCCCATCAACCCTCACTTTGTTCTCAGTTTTTAAGAGTCTCTTATGTTTTGGCTCCCTCCCTCCCTAACCTTTTTTTTTTTTTTTCCTTCCCCTCTCCCACAGTCTTCTGTTAAGTTTCTCAGGATCCACATAGGAGTGAAAACATGTTATCTTTCTCTGTATGACTTATTTCACTTAGCATAACACTTAAGACTGAGGAGTTTTAGAGTTTAACTCACTGGAGCTTTAGCAGCACGGCAGAGGAAGAGAGGAAGAGATCAAGTATGACTCAGCAGCATCTTCCTTTAGTGACGGAAGGGAGATGGAAATGCAGAGAGAGCTAAACTTTTGTGAGGGGAGAGGCAAAATAGTGAGTTCTGTTTTAGACATGTTGAATCTGAGATATCAGAGAGAACAAAGTGGTTGGAGAGATGGGAGTCATCAACAGCATGCTAGGTCGAAACCATGGCATGACTTAGTATAGCCAGAAAAAGGGTAAGGACTGAGCATAAAAGACTGTCTGTTGTCTTTGATCATTTTAAAGCTTCTATTCTCTCTTTAGTGCTCTCCTTCACACTTGTTTTAACCTGATTTCCTTTTACCAAAATTGATGTGCCTGTCCAGGGATGCCTCCTGAGACCAAATGCATCAAGAACAGAATCAGATAGCAGAAACTTTTGTTTGCAGAGGAAGCTGGTCCTTCACAGATGTTGTCTTGGATGGCTACCATTAAAGAGTCAAGAAATAAGTATACCTATTTCTGCTTTGATTTTTTTTTTAATTTTTTTAAAATTTATTTTGAGAGACAAAGAGAGAGCATGCGTTGGGGAAGGACAGAGAGAGAGGGAGACAGAAAATCCTAAGCAGGCTCCACACGGGGAGAGCAGAGCCCGATGCAGGGCTTCAACTCACCAACTGTGAGATCATGGCCTGAGCTGAAACCAAGAGTCAGGCACTTCAACTGAGCCACCCAGGTGCTCCATGCTCTGCTTTTAAAAGTATGTTCTCAGGGGCAGCTGGGTGGTTCAGTCAGTTGGGCATCCAACTCTTGATGTTGGCTCAGGTCATGATCCCAGAGTGGTGGGTTTGAGCCCTGCATCGGGCTCTGCACTGAGTACGGAGCCTACTTAAGATTCTCTCTCTCTGCCCCTCTCCCCTGCTCACACTCTCTCTAAAATAATTTTTTCAAAGTGTATTCTCAAACTATTCATATACACAAACCTGAATTATTTAACATTTTTAAATCAGTATTATCAGATTTAAAAAAACATGTATAGTCACTTTCATATAGGCGTATGCTAGGTACTACAGTATGCTTAAGTTCAAACAAAATATCTTCTGGCCCCAACCTAACCCAGATAAAATAATTTATTTCTTTAAAATTTAAAACCTGCCTCATAAAACAGGGAAGGAATTGCATATAATAGATCTTATTTTTTCATTTATTTCTTCATTTGGCAAGATTTACTAAGAAATGTCATTTGTCAGGCACTTAGTAGAGCCTATGAACATGGTCATGAATAAAACACACATGGTTATTTCCCTCACAAAGCTTGCAGTCTAGTGGGGGAGATGGTTTGTAGGATGAACACTAGGGAATGAAAATGGTATACTAAGAGAAAAAAGTAAATAGTTAAAAGAACAGTATGGATGACAATAGAAGTCAGGGAGAAGGATAAGGATGAAGAGTGAGTAAATGAGGAATTTTATAAAATATAAAAAGAAATGCACAGCCATATTGAACCGAGATATAAAAATCTCCAATAAGGGACACCCGGATGGAGTAGTTGGTTAAGTGACCAACTCTTGATCTCAGCTCATGATCTCACGCTCGTGAGTTGAGCACATCAGGCTGTGCGCTGACAGTGCAGAGCCTGCTTGGGTTTCTATCTCTCCTCTATGCTCCTCCCCCATTACTACTACTACTTCTCCTCCTCCTCCTCCTCTCACTCTCTCCCTCAAAGTAAATAAACTTAAAAAATTGTTTTAATATAAAAATCCTCAATAAAATATTAGCAAACCACGTTCAACCATATATTAAAAGGACCATTAACCACGATCAAATGGGATTTATTCTGGAGATGCAAGACTGGTTCAATATTCACAAAATCAATGTGATACACCACACTAATAAAATCAAATGATATAAGTCATATTATCTCACTAGATGCAGAAAAAGCATTTGACAAAATTCAACATCCATTCATGATAAAAACTCTCTACTCTCAAAGTGGGTTTAGAGGGACTATACCACACCATAATAAAGACCATATATGAAAACTATATAGCTAATATCATACTCAATAGAGACAAACTGAAAGCTTCTCTAGGGAAAACAAGGATGTCCACTGCCATCACTTTTATTCAGCACAGTACTGGAAATCCTAGCTGCAGCAATAAGAGAAGGAAAATAAATAGAAGGAACCCAAATTCGTAAAGAGGAAATTAAACTATGACTATTTACAGATGATAGGATACTATACTTAGAAACCCTGAAGATTCCACCAAGAAACTATTAAAAGTAATTAATGAATTCAGCAAAGTTAAGGATACAAATTATACAGAAATCTGTTGTATTTTTATATGCTAATAACAAAAGTAGCAGAAAGATAAGTTAAGAAAACAATTCAATTTACAATTGCATCAAAAAACAATAAAATACTTAGGAATAAATTTAACCAAACAGGTGAAAGAAAAGCATTCTGTAAACTATAAGACACGAATGAAAGAAATTGAAGGCAACACAAACAAAGACATATTATGGCTTATAGGTTTAAAGAATTAATGTTGATTGTTAAAATGTCCATACGTCTCAAAGCAATCTACAGAATCCATGCAGTCCCAATCAAAATATCAACAGCATTTTTTTCACAGAACTACAACAAACACTAAAATTTGTGTGGAATCACAAAAACTACAAATAACTAAAGCAATCTTGAGAAAGAAGAACAAAGATGGAGGTATCACAATCTCAGATTTCAAGATACACTACAAAGGTATGGTAATCAAAAGGCACCAGTACAAAAAGAGATGCGTAGATCAATGGAACAGAATAGAGAGCTCAATATGGTCACTTATATGGTCGATTAACCCACAACAAAGGGGGCAAGAATATGCAATGGGGAAAATTCATTCTCTGCAATAAATGGTGCTGGGAAAGCTGGAGACCTACATGCAAAAGACTGAAACTAGACCACTTTTGATAAAAAGATCAACAACCCAATTTTTTAAATGGTTACAAGACTTGAACAGACACTTCACAAAAGAAAACATATGAATGTCTAATAAACACACAAAGAGGTACTCAAGAGGATTATTTGTTAGGGAAATGTAAACTAATAAGATATCATTGCAAATTCACTAGGAGGATTAAAACTTGAAGAGTGGAAACATCACCTACCATCAAGGATGTGGAGCCACAAGAATTTTTTTTTTTTCAAACAGAACTTTTATCATTGCTTGTGGGAATGTAAAATGCTATATCTACTTTGGAAAATTGGAAATTTCTTAAATAGTTAAACATACATCTAATCCTATGACCCAGCAATGCTAATGCTACTGTTTATCCAAAGGAAATAAGATATAGGTCCACAAAAAGCCTTGTATGAGAATGTGCATAGCAGCTTTATTCATAATAGCCCCAAGCTGGAAACAGCCCAAGTGTCCATCAATTGAATAACTCTGGCATATTTATACAATAGAATACTATTCAATAATAAAAATTGACAAACTACTAGCAACATGAATGAAACTCAAAAACTTTATACCAAGTTTAAGAAGTCAGAAACAAAAGAGTACAAAATGTATAATTCCAGGTATATGAAGTTCTGTAGCTGAAAAAATCAATTTATAAGAAAACAGAATAGTGGTTACTTCTGTAAGTATTGGGTGTTGACTGGGAAAGGGTGTGCGGGACCTTCCTGGTTGATTGAAATATATTTCTATCTTGATTATCTTGATAGAGGTGTGAGTTATATGGGTGTAAACATTTGTAAAACTGGTTTAACTGTAGGCTTGAGATATGTGCATTTCACTATGTATGAATTCTATCTCCATCAAACAACAACTCATTTCCTGCAAAGAGCTGCATTGTGCATTCTCTAGCACTTTAATACTTTTGTTTTCAATAAAGAATAAATAAATATTTGAAGTCTATTCCTATACACACCCACTTCACCTTTTTGCCTTTTGGACCATGATGAAGGGAGTTATCAGGAACACCATGTGGGGCAATAGGGGTCCCTATGTCACTGGCTATAAACCACCAGCAGTCCAGAAGCTCAAGTAACTTAAATTGAATTACCAATTTCAAATAGAAAGAAACATGAAATAAAAAGGAACGTTGTACATTTACAAAGTACACATAATAAAGGCTAATGAGCTAATATGTAACTATTTGTAAATGATCAATCTGGATATCTGAAAGCAAAGGTCACTTTTCTTTAGTTTTAAGGGAGCAATGTCTTTAACATGTCATGATCTGTACCGTTACTTCTGTGCTTCATTAGGAACTAATTAACAACGTGCAAGGTATTTAAAATACCACTCACAATATTAATTTTTATTCATTTTAGAAACTAGATATAGATGAAGTAAACAGTTTATTTGTTTGGATTTTAGCAGCACACCGTATGGACGATAAACCTAGTTTTTGGTGATTAGAATTTAGCAGTCATTTTGGTGGGTGGTGTAATTAAAACTATCCCTTGTTTCTTTATAGTGTTCCTCTCTTGGTCTCGCTCAAAACTTTCTATGGAGATCCAAGTAGACATTTTCCCACTTTTTCTTTATTTTCTTAACCTATTGACAAAGATTCTCTGCTTGATCCAAACTCTAGCCAGGTTTCTGAGCCCTTCCCCTCACTAGGTCCCCATCTTAACCTGTAAAGACTTGGACAAACATTAACATAGTTTCTAACAGCTCAAAGCCAAATCCCTAGGATGACTCTAGCCTCGTGAACACCTGCTTTTGGATTAGTCACAGAGCATTCCCCAGTGGTCGCCATCCTGGGCAGCAATGGGCTCTTTCCCAATATGGCCAAGGAAAGGATCTACCCAATGCAGGGAGAAGACTGTGCAAACCAGGAAAGGCTTTTCTGCCTCAGGCAGAGACTCTTGGAAGCATATTCTGAGAAGAAACCAGGGATGCAGGGAAGAGGAAAAGCTGAATCAGACTCCCTGGGCATTTCAACCTGCAGCTTTTGTGTTGGGACTCAGAACACAAAGGATCCAAACTACTTGAGGTCAGTTACTTGAGGTCCCGGTGAAGGTAGAGATTCACTTTGTTTCCTTTTACTTTTCAGCATTTCCTATTATGGTTTTGTTGTGTTGTTTTGTTTTGCTGCTCCCCTAGTTTGCTTGGCCAAGGCAGCAATCTGAAAACTTAGATTCTCCAGACCCGATAGCACAGTCCATCATTATGTCACCTAAAACAAACACTCTGAGGGCTTCCGGAAGTCTCCAAGGCCTTCCAATCAGTTTACTTTGGGAGGATCTAAAACCATCTCTGCTTCATTTCAAGGGGTTCCCTCATTCAGTCCTCCATTACGCTATCACCTTCAACTGCAAGAGTCTTCATTTTTCCACTGTTTCTAGCTCTTCTCTCTACCTCAATCCCAGAATGGAATTGATCCTATCAATCATCTAAGACACAGATCCTTTTTTGTCACATCTCTGCTGAGAAACCCTGTCTCCCCACTACATCACTGGTAAATCCAAACCCGCAGCACAGAGGCATCTGGCCCAAGACCATTTTCTGCCTCATAGTCCATCACTCCTTCCCTCTTGGGCCAGCCCTCATCACCCATATCCCTCTCCTTCTGTCTTCTAAGTGCAACAGAGTGGCCATTTTTCAATCACACCAAGGGTTTTTATTTCTGTCTTTTGCTTGTATAGTATCCTCTGCCCCTGATAGTTTCCTCCCCACACCCCACCTCTGACCTGTACTCCTTACATAGGCCTCAACACCAGCTGAAATATTCCTTCTCAACTCGAAACCATCTCGACCTTTCCAGGCAAAATGAACTCTTCCAGTCTGCTCCCCAACTTACCTCTCTATTCCAATTCTTATTGCTTCAGCCTTATTTAACACTGTAAATGCATCCTTTGTTTAAATAGTTTCTTACCAGATTATAAAATCCCCAAAGGTAGAAATGGAGTTACACGCCAAATCTGACACATAATGATTTGTCACCACAAACTGTTTACATTTATTTGTTCATAGGTCTTAATCTTTCCATCTAGATTGTGAACTTTTTGAAGAGTTAAATCATTTTGTTCCCTCTTTGACTTCTTCAACTCTTACAGTTGTGATGAACCTAGGTTATCGTTCTATCTGTGAAAGGCAGATTGGGTCTAACATTTGGTAACTCTAAGAGCAAACAGTAGGAACCCAAGAAGTACATCATACGGACTTCACAAGGGCTGCTTAGTTAGTATTTATACTCAGGAACCAAACAGTGATTACCTTTTTTAAAGACAAAAGAGAAGTAGGAGCAATGGAGATCCTCCTCCTGTATGCTTGTGCTTGTTGACAACCCATCACATGCCCAACACTGATCTAAGCACAAGGGATATAGCAGAGAACAAACACTCAAAGGCCCTACCATCTGTGGAGCTTACAGTCAGGTGGGGAGACAGACAATAGACAAAGGCATACATGGCATGGCCAGGTGGCCACAATGCTGGCAATCAAAAACATTACCCACTACACTACTAGTAACAATGGAAAGCTGGGTAAGTAGCTAACGAGTGATAAAGGGCACCGATATTTGGGAATGGTAATCAGGTAGGTAGTTCCCTCTAAGGGGATGCTGACCTGTGCATGAAATGTTGCCAGGAGGTCCCCGAGGCCATCCTCACCCTGGTCTGAGGAGTAAGTCAACACAGTGTGGTTAAAGCCCAGAGCTTTGCCAGTAACAGGCACATTTGATTGTTTAAGGGATACAGGAAAAGAGCTTAAAATCTAGTGAAGAAACAGATAAATGGGTAAACAAATTATAGTATCGCCACAAAACCAAATATTATATAATCATAAATGGTGTTTTAGAGAGGTTTTCTTTAATCTGGAAAAGGAGACTCAATAAAATGTAGTGTGATGAACCATACATATGTATGCTCTTGTGCAAAATAAAATTCTAATTATGTCCACAGAACATACACTGGAAGGAACATCACAAAATATTAACAGTGGTTGTCTCTAGTTGATAGACTCACAGATGAATTCCATTTTTCTTTATACTTCTTTACATTTTTAAGTTTCTACCTCAAGCATGTCTCATTTATACTTTATGTTATTGTGGTAAGAACACATGAGATCTACCCTCTTGCATTTTTTAAGTATACAAAACAATATTGTTAACGACAAACACAATGTTTCCTTTCCCATTTTATTTTCATTTTGAAAATGGTATGTGTGGGGGCACCTGGGTGGTTCAGCAGACTTCGGTTCAGGTCATGATCTCACGGTTCATGAGTTCGAGCCCCACATCTGGTCTCTACTCTCAGCGCAGAGCCTGCTTCAGATTCTCTGTCTCCTTTCTCTCTATATCCCTCCCCTGTTCGTGGTCACTCTCGAAAATAAATGTTAAAAAAAAAAAAAATGGTGTGTGTGCATTCAAAATAATTCAAGTACTACAGATGTGCCCAAGGTAAAGAGTCAAAATCTGCCTTCCCCTTACCTTCCCCACTTCTCTCCTCAGAGCTTTCAACGATTATCTGCCAACAGGTTTTCTCTATATCCTTAGAGAACTCTTATATGCAGGCACAGGCACATAGAGTATTATTCTCCACTGCCCCCTCCGCCATGGGATCATAACATATATACCATTATGTAATCTTTTTCATTTGTTTAAAAATACACTGAAATACATTCCTGTGTCAGAACTTAAGGAGACGTCTCCTTCTTTCTCAACCACCAGGTAGAATGCTCTTGTTATCTTGTTCTGTAATTTATCTCAATGGATTGTCTCCAGCGTTTTGCTATTGCAAAGAGGACTGCAAACAGCAGCTGTCTGCAATTCAAGGGTTTCTCTGGCCAGCAGTTATCCGATGTTCAAGGCAGCAGAGAAGACCAGCTCAGCACCTACGTGCTGCCCTGACTTCATGGAGGCCAACTGCCCTCGCACTGGTGGTGTCTTCACACATCTGGCTTCTCCAGTGATTTCTAGGGTGAGATGATGTCTCGGAGGCCTTCAACTACAGAGTCACTTCTGAGATTGGCCAGAGTGTCTGCTGTTGTCATGAGCCACACATACACACCTGTGCCATGTTCTCTTCTAGTTTGCACTGGGTACAATGTTAGAGAATATTGATATTTGCTAGGTTCTGTAATAGCATCTTTCTCTGTCAGGAAGTGAAGCACTCTTGAGCCAACACTACACAGAAAACCAAAATCAATTAAAACAAGACATTTTGAAAACATAAGCTTTTTTGTCTAAATATCAACTATAGAAGTACATAATGCTTACAGTTGGCAATTGAGTGGACACGAAGCATGGATTTAGCAATACGTAAGCTGACTTTACAGCCAGTTTCAGCTAAGCAGGATGTTCTTCAAGGGAGTAAGGTGAAAATAGTGTCTTTTCTGAATTTTCAGATACCCTTGCTTAGAAAATTCCACACATCAATAAAGCTCAGAAATGGTCTTTCCTTCTTTCCAGCTGAACCTGTTAAGAACTGATCACAGTGACCTCTTACATATGGTTTCTAGAAACACAATCACACAATTGAAGTTCTAGGCCTGGGCTTCACTGAAGTGGCCATGAGCAAAGTTCCAAAAGAGAAAAAATGTGGAGATGATGGTAGGTGATTCCCTTAATTTCATACCCCCTGAATGCACTAGTTTCCACCCACGGCTGCAGCCAATCATCAACCATGAGACTATTGAGTTTATATAAATATGACAACAGCAACTGGGGATTTTGAGCATCTGACCAAACAATGATAAATTCTCTGCAAGTCATTTTTCAGGCATGCATTGTATGGGTTTGTTTGACGGAATAGCTTCTGGTCAGGTCAAAATCCTTTATGAAATTCACAGCTCCTGGCACAACTCATCCTATAGAAGAATAATCAAAGTCTACATTATGCTATTAAAATGAAAGCTTCTGCACTAGGATACTTTAATCAGAATTGGAAAAGTGGTGTAATTCCCCTGTCCTGGGCATTTGCCTTATTAATGAAATGTGGCCAAAGGTCCCATGCGGACCAGACACAAAGGCCCAGGTATTGAGTAAATGTATAACAGAAGGAAACAGACAACTCCAAAGGTGACCAGGGTGCAAAGGATCAGGTGTTTAAATGTAAAAAAAAACAAAAAACACAGAATTTGCTAAGCAAAATTAGAAAAATTAGGCATATATATGATGGATATATATATATCCATATACATATGCATATATATATATATCCATCCATATATGGCTAACATATAGGTATAAATTATGTTTTTATGAAGACAGGAAAGAAAATAATGGGTTACGATATGATGGGTAGTTTCGGTTATTTTCTTCACACTTTAGCATTCTATAATTCAAGTTTTCTACAATGAATCTATATTACTTTATATACCAAAACACATACAAAAAGGAAATAGGATTTTTAACTAAATAGATGCTCAATCCAAACAGCTGGAATCAGTGCATATTTAAAAGCAAAAAAATAATAATTTTAAAAACTAAAAAGCAAAGGGGCACCTGGGTGGCTCAGTCAGTTAAGTATCCAACTTTGGCTCAGGTCATGATCTCATGGCTCTTCATGAGTTTAAGCCTAGAGTCAGGCTCTGTGCTAACAGCTCACTGCTTCAGATTCTGTGTCTCCGTCTCACCTCTCTCCCTCTGCCCCTTCCCCGCTCATGCTCGGTCTTTCTCTCCTTCAAAAATAAACATTAAAACAATAATTTAAAAAATCACTTTAAAAATTAAAAAGTAAAAAAACGAAATTTAAATTCAACACTTGCTATAGAGCCCCTATCACGATTCTTAGCCAAAGCTAACTCCAGCATCCTGTCTGGGATGGGGCAGAGGCTTTGGCTGCCAGATTATGGGAAGTCTGGTTTGGCTAGTGTTCCCAATAACCCTCCTAGTCCTGAGACTTGGAAAAGCATGAGAGTACAGGTTCTCTTGCTTGATGGTCAAATGACAATCAAATTGAAATCAATGACTCATCCGCTCTATTATGAGGACACAGAATCATACCTCCCGATCTCAGTCTTCAAGTAATGATTGTGTCATTAGCAACCAGCCGCACGATTATTAAATAAAGCAAAGAACCTAGAAGTGTTAAAAAAATATTGCCAGGCTGGAAGACATGAGACAGCTGGTCATTCTGCAAAGGCAAGAGTCCACTACAAAACTGCATGAGGAGAGGAGGAGAAAGTACATGGATTGAAGCATTCCTGGTCAGAAAGAGCAGAAGCTGGGGCGCCTGGGTGGCTCAGTCAAGTGTCCAACTTTGGATCAAGTCATGATCTCATGGTTCGTGACTTGCAGCCCCAAGTCAGGCTCTGCACTGACAGCCTAGAACCTGCTGGGGATTCTCTCTCTCCGCCCCTCCCCACCCTCTTTCAAAATAAATAAACTTTAAAAAAAAAAAAAAAAAAAAAAAGAGCGGGACCTGATGTAATGCTTGATACTTGCTGAAGTATTTGTCTACTCTAAGGCAATGGTTGAATATTTTAAGGAAAAACTAAAAATACACTATCTGGGGGTGCCTGGGTGTCTTAGTCAGTTGAATATCCTACTCTTTTTTTTTTTTTTAATGATTACTTATTTTTGAGAGAGAGACAGAGTGTGAGCAGGGGAGGGGCAGACAGAGAGGGAAACACAGAATCCGAAGCAGGCTCCAGGCTCTGAGCTGTCAGCAAAGAGCCCGTTGCGTGGCTCGAACTCAGGAACTGTGGGATCATGACCTGAGCCAAAGTTGGAAGTTTAACCCACAGAGCCACCCAGGTGCCCCATACATCTAACTGACTCTCGATTTCAGTTCAGGCCACCAATCTCAACGGTTGGTGAGTTCAAGCCCCTCATCAGACTCTGTGCTGACAGTGTGGAGCCTGCTTAAGATTCTCCTTCTCAGTCTCTCAAAATAAACTTAAAAAATACACTATCTGTACCTGTATCAGGCTCAACTAGGCATGAACTTCTAGAGACACCTATATATGCGGAAGGAAATAGACACTGGCCAGTTTGCTATACAACCTGGCTATCACATACCATTTACTGAAGAACTTACTACCAACAGTTTAGAAGAAAATGCATCTTTTTTCTCAAACTAGGGAAAATAGTACTGAAAGACCCACGAGTTTCAAAAGAGGTTTGTCCCAGTGCTTACAATGTCCCTGGCAGTCTTTAAAGAGGCTGCCCTCATCAGCCAAGTTGCCTGGGGATGGACCAGCCCAAAGGAAGCCTCAACTGTGGTGTTTAGGTCAGTGTTCAAGACCAGTAGAGGCTGCTCAAGTGTGTACGCTCCAAGTGTATAGACCACAGTAAGTTGAAATTTCCCAGATCAACTTTGCCAGTTTTTTTCTTAGCTGTTTATAGGCTTGGATTTTCACTCACAGATCTGTAGGGGAACAGTCATCAAAAAAGACATGATTGCCGGAGGCTCATCACTCCCACCTCTGTCCCTGGGATGTGGGTTGTATTTGCCTCTCCCAGAGGCTGCTCCAAGGACATAACCTTGAGATAGTGATGTGGTTATTGAGAACACTGACACCATACACATGACTGAACCCGGTGAAGGCCACTTTATTAAGATTTGGCCTGTCTGTGCAAGCCAAAAGGTATGAGGTATGACTATTAGATTACTGATCTTTCTTCTCTGAAAATGCATTAAGCATCACATCCGGGGAAGCTACAACTTTAAGGGAGTCAATCTCATGTGTTTTTCAAAAATGGAAGTGGAACCTGAATTACCTTCATTTTGCAGAGTGGCTATTGGGTTTATTGCTTAAATTCCATCAAGGAAATAATCCTATTTCACTCATTGTGACATTTGTCCTTAGGGAAACAGGGCAGATTCCAAGTTCTGATAACCTCAGTGTGCTTCTCTAATTTAAAGCCATGTGGAGGGGCTCCATCCCCAATTCCTGGGTCAAGGTGAATTAACCCCACTTTGGAGCACTGGAAACTGTTATTTGCAAAGATTACTGTTACCATTTCAAAATGTGTACACTACCTAAGTTTTCTTTTGAGAAAAACTATTCACCTTAAAAAAACAAAACAAAACAAACTGCCTGGACAAAAACAGTTCTGGTTTGATGAACCATTGTTTCTTCAAATGATAGGTGTTATGCAAGGTGGACCCTTGATGTGCCAACATTGCACTGTGGATACACATCTATGTTTACAAGCTGTCAGAACAGAAGGTGCTGTATATAGAAATGTTGCTTTGAAGCAGTATTTGCAAAACATGCAAACTTCCATATCTGTATTCAGGAAAAAAAAAAATCTCATCTTCCTGCCTTCTAAGATAAACCTTATATGCAAGTCCCCTTTGCTTATTAAAATTGCCATCTATGAACCTGAGGCGTCCTGCCTCTTTCTTCTTCAGTCTCTCCCTGCCCTCTGGGTACAGCTGCTGTTTCAGATTTCACCAGAGAAATTCAGGGGCATTATAAACCAACAGCATCCCATACCATCCCCCTGGAAGGAATTCACTAAGATTTTCATAGTCTATTCACTACACTTGAGTGCAAAGAGTTAACATTTGTTAATATTTCTGAACTTGATTATTTCAATGAATATTTTTGGCATTTAAGGGGGAAAAAGGGTTTTTAACTAAAAAAAAAAAATTATTTCCTAACCATCAACAGCTTGCCCCTAAAAGACTATAATCTTCTTCAGGTCTGCATGGTTCCCATACTTCTCGCATGAAATAGTGTGGTTTACCTTTATCATTGTTTTTGTATTTCCTTCATTAAGCTGAAAGCTATTTGAGGCAAGATTTGTCTTATTCATCTTTGTGTGATCTGCAATACTTAGCAAGTGGTAGGAACCCTAGAAATGTGCATGGAGATGAATTTAATGTAATTATTTGGCATAAATGATAGGAATTATACTGTCCTACGGAACTGGCGCAAAATATCCAAAATTGCATTCATTATATCATTCACATTTGTGAATTAAAAGCCTGTTCATTGCCCTCCATTTTTTTTTTTTTAAATGTTTTTATTTCTGAGAGAGAGAGGGAGAGCATGAGCAGGGAGGGGCACCTGAAGTAAACTCCACACTGATAACAGAGAGCCAGATGTGGGGCTCAAATCCACAAACTCTGAGATCATGACCTGAGCTGAAGTCAGACACTTAACCAACTGACCACCCAGGCACCCCTTGCCCTGCATTTTTAATGGCAAATGTCATCCACATTCTCCCAGATACCTATCACTCTCCCCAATTCTCCCCAGCAGCCCCTAGTTGTTTTGTTTTTACTGGTGCATCTTCCCCTCTTGCTCATTTCCTCTGTCCTGCTGCAGGATTATTTTTTTCTAACAGGCTTTGTGGAAGACCCTAATTGGTCTTAGTCCTCTCTGGTGAACCCTTCTCACCACCACCAAGGAAGCCTTCCTCGTACAGGTGAGACTTTAGTTTTCTTCCTCAAAACTTCAAAGCACTCTCACTTACCCAAAACCCAAATGGCTTCTCCAAGGCCCTCTAGTCTTATTTAGCTGGGCCCTAATTTCCAGCTAATCATCATTACGAGCCACGCCCTCCAAACAGACCCTTCATCATCTATGTCCTTCCCCAGACATGTCCCTACAATTTCAAATGAAGCTGATTTATGTAGAGTCAAGTTTAACAGAGTGAAAGCAAGATACCTGAAACTTCTCCAGCTATTAGTCATGCATTTCTTTAGCTGACGGAGTACAGAAGAACTAAAGCTGGAAGCCTAGACGCTCAACAGTTCCCCTGTGCTATACATCATGCAGGTATCAAACTCCTGGAAAACACAACTATGATTATACATTTTGACTCTGTGAGGGCAGGGATTCTGGTCTATTATGTACCCTATCTCCCAAGTTCTTAGAACAGTGCCTGCCACATAGTAGAAACTACATAAATACCTGTTACATGAGGGTAAAGGTCATGAAGCATATTGTATATGGAAGAAATTGAGGTCAAGATGCATTTAATGTGTGCCCACTCTGTAGCTGGCAGTGAATGAGCCCTGGAGACAGCCAAAGGCATAGGCAATCCATGTCTCACTCTTGGGGAGCTTTGACTTCATGAAAGGAGACCAGCATAGAGTAATTATTTGGAGTAACTCAAGTGGGGAATCCTTGATGTTAGGCGTGTGTTTACTCAACTGTCAAGGAAGAAATCCTCTCAATCTCCTATGTTCCTTGGTGTCTTCTTGTCTTAAACATGTGGTTTGTATTTCCCAGATGAATGTCCCTAGAGGCCTGGGCTGTGCCCTCTCATCTTTATATTCCCTACAGTACCTAGCAGAATACCTTGTAATTAGTTGTTGCTATTATCTGGTTTTGTCATTAAACTGGGCCACAACTGTGTAATTTTTAAAACAAAATTAGAGATAAAGAGTATCTCTGATAATTCTCTTAAGAAAAGGGTACCCCCAATAAAGAAATCCTTTGAGGTGAGGCAGCACAGAACAGAACAGGCAGAGAAGCTTTCACATTCAGATAATGACTCCTGCTTTGAGCAGTTTCTTAGTAACTTTGAGCCTTGGCTACCTTATACGTAGTACTAGAATCATCATACCTAGCTCACAGCATTAAGAGAACATCAGCATATAATGAACATGAAATTGCTCTCTAAGTATGAAGAACATTCGCTAACATTAGTGAATATTATGACCACTATGTGGCTGGCTACAAATCCACTTTGCATCTTCACTGCCTTCTTTCCTAACCTAGTCAATCAAGTAGAGTGTGGAAACATGGTCTTTTGTCTCTTTACCTCCTTAGATTTAAACTATTGGCTGTCTCACGTCTAGAATTTAAAATGTGGCTAAAAAAAAAAAAAAAAAAAAAAAAAAAAAAAAAAAAAAAAAATCAAGATTATTGGAAATATCTGTTGATTAATATGACAAAATAATTCAAGAAAGTTAGGAAAATAGATTAAAAGTCATACATACTTTTGGTTCATCTCATTTAGAAAAAAAAAATATATGTCAAAAAATAAGGAAATTATCCAAAGAAAACAAAAGTTTACAAAGACATTTATTGCAAAATTAATTTACAACAATGGAAAATCATGACTTTCATAGCCAGCTCTATAAAACCACAAGTTATGTAACAGATTCTTTAGCTCACCCCCAATATTTGGATTCAGTAGATTTGGTTCAACACCTAGAAATGTGCATTGAGCAACAATGGCTTAAGCAACAGTATGGGACAATTATTAAATGGACATTTTTAAAAAGATAATGTAGCACATGGAAAAACACTAATTGTAATTACTTATAGAATTTAAAAATCTGTATTCATTCAGAACCAAGCAATATGTGGATTTGAGATTTTATGAATCCTTCATTAAAAAAACAGCTAATAGCAGTGGTTTCTGCCTTTCCCATAAAGACTTCTAATTAGTGTAGTGAGTAAATACTGGGCTTTAGCAAAATAGGTTAGATTTGTCAGTAGATAAGAGGACAAAACACAATACAGATCATGCCATTAACCTCTAAAAGAACAAAGGGACAACTACAGCAACTGTTACCAGAAATTTAGAACCCAGAAATGTTGGCATCTTGACAACTTAGTGTGCAGATATTACAGTCGCACGCATGTAAGACCACTGTGGCTCTCCCAGAACCATTCAAAAGATTAAGGAACTTTGACTTTAACGTTCACTGGTGTTGCTAGATTTTAATCCTTTTGCACCTTTACCTGCAATGTATTCTCTACACTGCAGTTAAGATGAATCCAGAAGTTTGGGGCACCTGGGTGGCTCAGCTGGTAAGCGTCAGACTCTTGATTTTGGCTCAGGTCATGATCTCGTGGTTTGTGAGTTTCGAGCCCTGCATTGTGCTCTGCACTTACAGTGCCGAGCCCATTTGGGATTCTGTCTTTCCCTCTCGCTCTGCTCCCCACCCACCCCTCTTTCTCTCAAAAATAAATAAATATGCTTAAAAACAAAAAAAAAAAGGATGAATCAACAAGTTTGCTAATTTATAAAATAGTGTTTAGTAGTCTCCTACTACTTTGGATCCCAATCTCAGTAGTTAATCTCGGGCAATTTAAGTATTTAATAGATGAGTACTTTTTCCCCATGCCTCTTCATTTCCCTGGGAATCTGTGTCATGCTTATATGTCCCATTGAAGTGGGAATTGGTGGATGCTGGAATCATTACCAGGTTGAATAAAATCAGCTGTGACTTCAGAGATTCAAGCCAAAGTAGATCTTCTCTATTTTCAGGTAACCACCTCTAATTCTTACTTTATTCAGAGCAAACCTAGCCATGAAATGCCTTAGATATAGTGGAGCACACTAATAGCTTTCTTCTCAGAACTGACAAAAAGGAACAATTTACTCTAGTAAGTTGTGATATCTAGAAACAGAAAACTCTTAGCCATGATCTGGCCAACACAACCGGAGCTAAGGGTAAAGTCCCACCAAAGGCACTATTTATGCCAGAGCTGGGATGTAGGAATTTGGATGGTATTAAAAACCTACTCTTTCATCCCATACCAGCAACCATGCTATATACAGTTGGTTCAGGAACTAACTTCTGATAACTATTGAAATGGTCAGACCAGACCATAATCTTAGGACTTCCAGGGATCTTTTAAAAGAACTGAGCCACACCAAACTAACCTAAAAACAGCAATAAATATAAATGTACATAGATTTAAAAAAAAAAAAAACTTATTTGGTACAAATGTTTTAGCAGTCCTACCATGCTTCTGATTTCATTTGGGCAGAAAATGTCCCTGCATTGTTTTGCAGAATATTAAACTCATATTTTGAGTATATGCATTTTTCTCCAATGAACTTCCCTTTCTCCCCTTATAGGCCTCTTCCCGTGCCAGAGCCGTTTTCGGCCCAACTCAGGTGAAATTTTAGTTCTGGAGGGGCACATGTTATTCCACCCAGGGTGGACTTGGTGTTGTAGCCCCAGCAATGGCCATTCTTAATTTGGGGCAAATCCAAAGAACCAGACTGTTTCCTAAAGTGTTGGAGGGTCATAAGGAGTCAAGTCCAGGTGGCCAGTGTAACTCAGACCCCCAAGAACCCACAAGATCAGCCCTCAGGCAGTTCTGGATCATGCATCTTACACTGGCTCCCCTGAGTGGCAAACCAAATTGAACAATCAAATTCATCTCCTACTGTCACCTTCTCCTATACCTCTTGTCCTTGGGCCCAGTGTTCCTTCCTGAGTTCGGGTCAGTACTTACCTGGCTTCTGGGTGATTGAAAACTTCATGATTAACAGGACAATGCTGAATGCGTGCAGACAGGCCATCTCCAAGAGCAATATCATGCTGGTGCAATTTTGGAGGAGTGGGTTTTATCACGGAGGGAGGCAAGATGGAGGAGCCTGTTCACAGTTTTATACCAAAGATCACGTGGCGCTTGTTGAAATCCTCCTAAACTAGTGCTTTACAGAAACTGGAGCAGATGGAAAGCATCACCATGAACACACTGAAGAAATCCCATGCCTGTGATTAACCTTACCTGTGCCTCACCCTTGCCTCTCACCTCACCTGTACCTCTCACCTCAGATCGGAAAGCTCTTTCACACATGGTACTCATTTGATCCCACAACAATTAAGGAACATCACGCTGGGATAACTGCCAAGTTATCCCATTACAGCAGAGAAAACACTACCTCTAGAAGGTTCCCACTACGGCCATAAAGAAAGCCCTTCCCAGATTAGTCCTATTGTGTATCACCCGCCCCCCGCTCCCCCATTGCCCATCTAGGCTTTTCTGTATGTATCTTTTTATACATAACTTATTCTGCCAATTCTTAAATACTTAGATTCATCATAATGTGCTACCCTCTTGCCTTCCTTACAAGTAGCCTTCCTGGTGCCACAGACATTAGTGAAACCTTCACCACAGAAATTTACACATTCTCTCCCAAGGTCTCCATTGTCTAACCCAACCCAGTGCTGTCCAATAGAACATAACAAGGAAGCCACATACACAATTTAAAATTTTTCTGCTGGCGAGGATGTGGAGAAATGGGAACCCTCTTGCACTGTTGGTGGGAATGCAAACTGGTACAGCTACTCTGGAAAATGGTGTGGAGTTTCCTCAAAATATTAAAAATAGAACTACCCTATGACCCAGCAATAGCACTACAAGGAATTTATCCGAGGATACAGGAGTGCTGATTTATAGGGGCATATGTATCCCAATGTTTATAGCAGCGCTTTCAACAATAGCCAAATTATGGAAAGAGCCTAAATGTCCATCAACTGATAAATGGATAAAGAAGATGTAGCTTATATACACAATGGAATACTACTTGGCAACGAGAAAGAATGAAATCCTGCCATTTGCAGCAACGTGGATGGAACTGGAGGGTATTATGCTAAGTGAAATAAGTCAGTCAGAGAAAGAAGATATCATATGTTTTCACTCATATGTGGATCTTGAGAAACTTAACAGAAGACCATGGGGGAAGGGAAGGGGAAAAAATAGTTACAAACAGAGAGGGAGGGAGGCAAACCACAAGAGACTTAAATACAGAGAACACACTGAGGGTGGATGGGGGGGTAGGGGAGAGGAGAAAATGGGTGATGGGCATTGAGGAGGGCACTTGTTGGGATGAGCACTGGGTGTTGTATGTAAGTGATGAATCATGGGAATCTACCCCTAATATCAAGAGCACACTGTATACACTGTATGTTAGCTAACTTGATAATAAATTATATTTTAAAAAATAAAAAATAAAATATTTCTAGTAACTTCATTTTTAAAAGTAAAAAGGAATATGTGAATATAATTTTTAAATGTGGTAAAATGTACATACCTTTCACATTTTAACCATATTTAAGTATACAATTCAGAGGCATTAAGTATATTCACAATGCTGTGCAAATGTCACCACTCTCCATTTCCAGAACATTGTCATTATCCCAAACAGAAATTGCATACCTATTAAGCAATAATTCCTCAATACCTCCAGTCCCAGGTAACCTCTATTGTACTTTCTGCCTCTATGAATTTGCCTATTCTAAGTACCTCATATAAGAGGAATCAAACAATGTTTGTGCTTTTGTGACTGGCTTATTTCATCTATTTCACTGCCCAGGTTCATCTGTGTTGTAACACGTATTGAAATTTCATTCCTGGGGTGTCTTGGTGGCTCAGTCAATTAAATGTCTGATTCCCACACAGGTCATGATCTCACAGTTTGTGAGTTCCAGCTCTGCATTGATCTCTCTGCTGTCAGCACAGAGCCTGCTTTGAATCCTCTGTCTCCCTCTCTCTCTGCTCCTCCTCTGCTGGTGCTCGCTCTCTCTCTCTCTCTCTCAAAAATAAATAAATATTTTTAAAATTTTAAAAAGAAAAAGATTGTTAAAATTTTTTTTCATTCCTTTTTAAGGCTGAATAATATTCATATATTCATACATATATTGTTTTGTTTATGGATTCATCTGTTGGTAGATATTTAGGTTTGACTAACTTTTAACTGTTATCAATAATGCTGTTATGAACAGTGGTGTACAAGTATCTGTTTGAATCCCTGTTTTCAATCCTTTGGGTATATACCAAAATTAGTGAAACTAACTCTAAACATATACTTTACTTAGACCAATATATCCAAAATAGGACCATTTCAACATGTAATCAGTAGAGAAAAATGAGATCCTTTATAATCTTCTTTTCTATGAGGTCAAAATCCAGTTCCAGATGATAAATTTTCACCAAAATTCATCTGTATTTAGATTTCCCAAAATTTATAGTTGAAAAAGTAGATTTACATATCCATGTTGTTCCAGATATAGTTTAGGACATGCAAATTAATTAAAATTAAACAGAATTTAAAATTCAGTTCCTCAGTCACATTTCATTACCCTTCCATACTGAACAGGGCAGATCCAAACAATAGGGTAGAAACACTTCTCTCTGCCCCCTGCATCTGCTCCATCCAACATTCTCAGCCTGCCTCCCACTCTTCCTCAGCATGTATTCTAGGTGGACAGATTCTGAGCTTTAATTTAAAATTTTTTAGTGGTTATTTATTTTTGAGAGAGAGAGAGAGAGAGAGAGAGAATGACAGACAGAGCGTGAGTGAGGGAGGGGCAGAGAGAGAGGGAGACACAGAATCTGAAGCAGGCTCCAGGCTCTGAGCTGTCAGCACAGAGCTTGACACAGGGCTTGAACTCATGAACCATGAGATCATGACCTGAGCTGAAGTCAGACGCTCAGCTGACTGAGCCACCCAGGCACCCCCTGAGCATTAACTCAAGAAATATTTATTGAGCACTGACAATGTGCTAAGCATTGTGCTAACCACAGGACATGATAAGAAATAAAACCATGTCTGCACAGAGCCCAAAACAGGTGGGGCCAGCAGATAAAAAACAAATCATTTCCCAAATAAATATATGTTATAAATTGTTATAAGCCCTATGAGGAAAAAATGGTTCCATGACAGTACAGGCAGATATCAAAGAGATAATCACACAAATAACAATATATTACAAATTTTGATAAGTGCACTGGCCAAAAAGATCTGATGAGAGTTATAACAGTGGGCTTTATTTAGAAGGGGAACTTCTCAGAGGAAGCAACTTGAAGCTGAGATGGAAGAACAAATGAGCTAGGGGAAGGGGTATAGACAGGGGACAGGGTAGTGAGGTGACCAGGCAGAGGGGACAGCATGTGTAAAAGGCCAGGGTAAGAAAAAGTCTCATCTCTGAGAAACAAGGAGATGAGAGTACGGTACGAGTACAGACAGTGGTGTCCCAGGAGGATGGGCAGGTAAGCAGGACCCAGTTCATGCAGGGCTTCACATCATGGTAAGGATTTGGGATTTAGTACCAAGTGCAATGGGAACACTATTAAAGAGTGCTTAATGATATTGGGTTGGCTTTTTTTTTTTTTTTTCACCAAGGCCATTCTGGCTGGTTGGTGAAGAAAGTCCTGACTTTTCAACTTGGAGCCTAAAGGGGCCTCCTTTCCTTCTGCATTTTGACCTACACTGCTTGGTAAAAACTCATCCATAATTCTTGCCTTGCATTTAGCTATTGTCACTTTATGTGCTGCCTTCCTTTACTGTTATTCATACACTGGACTCAATAATACGCTTAAGCCAACTGTGATCCTTTCCAGCAGGCAGGAAGAGCTTCTCACTCATCTTTGTGTACCCACAGCATGCAGAATGGAGCAAAATCTTTTAAATCAGATTGAGTTAAAAGTCTGATCATAGTTTGCTACTTTCTACCCACAAAAAGCATTCTGTGACCTAATTAACTCTGTCTTTGATCCAACTTTTCTGTACTCTGCTTGTCACAAAGACTGAAGTCCCTGAAGACCTGGGCAGCCTTCCAGCATCCCCACTGGCAATACTTAATTACAAAAAGGAGTTTTGTTTCAGGTCAAGCTAGGGTTGCAAAAAGCATCGGCCCATATGTGACCCCGGTATTTCAGAACTTCAAGGAACTCTCCTTCCAGAACCCTTCAAAGTTCATAGAAAACTATGCACTTAACAGAGTTCTCAAGAAACACAAACCCATCTCCAAGAGGTGTTTGCACTTGGCTAGATGCACCATCTTTAGCTAAGGACTCTCAAAGCGTTGGATTCCTTTCCACCTTACACTTATTGTGGATTGAAATTTCATAACCTGGGGGAAGGAAATGTGGACAGGGACCAAACTCTAATTTACAAACTTGTGATCTTGGCCGGATTAATCTCTGAGCCTGTTCTGACATCTGAAAAGAGTGATAATACCTATTCCTACAGACTGGTTAGCAGAATTAAAAAGAGAAGTGAAAATATCTAGCCAGCAGTTTGCGATCAAACTGCTTTCTGTGCCTTTAAGTGTTTCGGGGGTGGGGGGGTGGGGGGGTGGGGGGGGCAGTGAGGGAGTGACCTTTGCCGCCAATAGAAAAGCCACTAGGTTTCCTCTTTTCCTTCCTGGTGAATAAGACGTTATGGAAGATAAATCAGACGGCGGCGGCGAAGGAGCGCATTTATGAAATAATCCAAGAGAAATATTTTCAATATCTCAATTTATGAGGATACAACAATTAAATACAATTTTAACCTCGACAGAAGCAGCTTTTTGTTATACCTCTCTCACAGCAGAGGACACACGTTAACGAAGTCTATACAGCACAGGGCTAATTCACAGATTATTAAAAAATGACCAAAAGATGAGTAACGATTTAAAGCTTCTCTCTAGAGGCTTTTCCCAGCACCAGCCTTGGGCTGAGCTGCCCAGACACACATTTTTTTTTTTTTTTTTTTTTTTTTTGCTGCCTCATCTCCCCCTTTTCTCCCGCCCACGTAGTTGCACCCAGTCGCGCGTCTCCGGACTGAGAACGTAATACGCGCCCATCTGGAAGCTCTGGGCTGGATGTGAGGGGCGTGGGGACCCCTGGAGTCAAAGCCACTTTCCATTCTTCTCCCCAAGGCCCGGGCCACCCTCCGATCTCTCCGATCTCGGCAGTCCGGACCGCACGACTCTCCGCTCCTTCGCTCAGCGCCTCCCCCACCCTAAGTCCCCGGCCGGGTCAGTGCTGGGACGAGGCCGGTCAATGCCCGGGAATAACCCGGCCCGGGCGCGAGCTCGGGGCGGGGCAGGGGCGAGCGCGCGCCTGGCGAGGCCCCGCCCTATCGCCAGATGCGGCGCCGTTGGTGCGCGGTGATTGGCGGGTGCGGCCGCGGGATGAATGGGGTGACCGCGGTGGGGGAGCGGGGCGGGGACGCGGAGAGCGCCGGGCGGGGGAGAGCGGTCGAGGGGCGCGCGCCGAAGGCGGCACCGCCCTTGTGCCGCGGGCGGCTAACGGTCCCCAAAGCGTGCGAGTGGAGGAGGGGACCCGCTGGGCGGGTTCTGGTCCCCAGGCTGGGCCTGCGAGTGGGGGCTCGGGAGCGATGGGGGCCCCAGAGGAGCTGCGGTTCTGACTAGGAGGGTGGGGGTGGGGAAAGGAGAAGCCGCGCCTGCTGCTCGGGCCACTGGCAAAGGGCGTCCCCGCCCCTGAGAATCCCTCCCGGGTGCTCGAAGCACCTTGTGCAAAAGAGGGCCTCGCTCACCGGAGTAACAGCTATGATTGGAATCCATGTCTGGACATCCCTGTCTGGACACGCAGCTTTTTCCCATTCCTACACCGGTACCCTTTTTTGACTTCATATTTTACATTCGGTCACTCAACAAGTATCTATTGTGTGCATACTTTATGCTTGGCACACCCCAGTAGGCAAGGTAGACTTGTTTCGCACATCCTCAAGTTTAAAGGCTAATTAGTAAGGTAGTGATAAAAATAACCAGAACAATTACGGATTGTGCAAAGTCCTAAGAACTAAGTATTGACTAGTGGCCAAGGAAGCTGAAATGAAAAGAGGTGACTCCTTTCACCCGGGATAATGGGAAAGACCTATCTGAAAAGGCGACTTCTAAGTCGAGCAGTTTTAAGGAGAGAGCGTAGCCTTCCCAAAGGCCTTGCTGCTTCACTCCCTTTTTCTCATCTTCTGCAACATCTGAATTTTCATGGCACTTTTTCTGCACTTCTTAAGATACATCACTTTTCACCAAGTATTGTGGTTTCGTTATCTCAATTCCTGGCACATACCAGGTCCCCAAAGAATATTCAGTAAATATATACTCAGCATCCACTGATTCCAGATATGCTGCGAGGTGAGGTGCCCAAAGTAATTTAAAAAGACTGAGCATTCATAACTGCTTCCTGAATATTAATTTTGTATTTTTATACCTGTCCTGTACATCCACCGTGGCACCCTTTATCCTTGGCCTTTGAGATTTTTCTTGATTACTTAACCACAAGTAAATTTACCAGGCTTTCACACTTTCAGAGCTTAATTGGCTCATCCAATAAACTAATTAGGCCTATCTATTAGTGAATGAAAGTACAGTGGATCATTCTTCTTATAGAATGTGTTTGTTTTTCTGTTTGTGTTTTATTAGTAACCTGCAATCCCTTAACTCAAAGTAATAAATGAAAATTTAAAGCACTTGACTAGCCCCCTGCATTCAGAAGTGTTTACTGACGTTGGGCTGGGAATGTAGGTCCCTTCACCGTAAGCCCTCTTCTTTGGCGCAGTCAGTACCTTGATTTGTTTCCAAAGTGGCCTGCCTTGATCTCTACCTCCTTCTACTGCAATTTGGCAACCTATTGCCATATGTGTAAATGTTTTTCTGAGATAGGAGAAAAACCATATTGGGAAAGGCAAATTTCTTGTAACTAAAATATTGACATAGTTATCAAAATACTAGGCATTCCTTGACTGTTCTGACATGTAGATAAACTTTACTGCAATTATTCTGTCTCTGATTGTTTTAAAAAGTAAAACTATTGATTTTCTTTGCATCAGTTATCTATTGCTTTGTAACAAATTATCCCAAAACAGTGGCTTAAAACAACATTCTTTTCTCTCAAACTTTCTGTAGGTGAAGAATTTGGGCATTGCTTACTTAGCTGGGTTTTATGTTTCAGGGTTTCTCACAGACTGCAGTCAAGATCTCCACTGGGCCTGTAGTCATCTTAAGGCTTTGATGAGGAGGCACTTCCAAGTTCACTCACGTGGTCATTGGCAGGATTCAGTTCCTTGTGTGCTGTCATACTGAGGACCTCTGTTCCTAGCCAGAAGCCATACTTAGTTTCTTGTCCTGTGAGCATCTCCAATGTGGCACCTTGCTTCACCAAAGTATGCAATCCAGGAGCACCTGGGTGGCTCAGTCAGTCAAGTGTCTACCTTTGTCTCAGGTCACCATCTCATGGTTGGTGGGTTTGAGCCCAAGGTGGGGCTCTGTGCTGACAGATCAGAGCCTGGAGTTTGCTTCAGATTCTGTCTCTCCCTCTCTCTCTGCCCCTTCCCCGCTCATGGTCACGTGTTCTCTCTCTCAAAAATAAATAAACATTTTTTTTAAGTATGTAATCCAAAAAACTAGATAGAGAATGCCAGTAAGATAGCAGTCAATTCTTTTCTAACCTAATCTTGAAAAGCCATTCCATCATTTTAGCCATGTTCTTTCTGTCTGTTAGGAGCAAGTAAGTCACTAGGTCCAGTCCACAGGCATGAAGATCAGGTGCCAAAGATCTTTGGGAGCACTTTCAGAAGTTGCTAATCATATTATCAGAGCACATTAAACTGATGATAGAAACTTGGGGCTCCAAAAGTCTTTCCTGTGTAATGTGAAACAGCTTACCATGTCTCATTTACTGTTTTTATTATCAAGAATGTAAATGGTCTTTTGAGAATCTAGTTTAGTAAACATTTATTGGATGCCTGCTAAATATCTGGCATAGCACAAAACTAGAGGAACAAAGATGACACATGACACATTTTCTCACCTTGAGCTGGGGAAGAGAAGTATAAGCAAATAATTGTAATGTTAATATTATAAGTCATCAAAAGAAAAAAAAAGGCCTGCATAGAATGCACTGATTATGGGGAGAATCTTAAAGAAACATTCTGTTCCAGGTCACATTCAAGGGAGTAGAAAGAATAGGAGAGGTGGAGAAATGAAAATGGTAAAAAATGAAAAGATTACATATACTTCAAGAACTATGTAGAAGTTGGGGCACCTGGGTGGCTCAGTTAGGTGAGAGTCTGGCTCTTGGTTTTGGTTCAGGCCATGATCTCGTGGTTTCATGAGGTTGAGCCCTGCATCAGGCTCTGTGCTGGCATCTCAGAGCTTGCTTGGGATTCTCTCTCTCCCTCTCTCTCTGCCCCTCCCCCATTCACCCTGTCTCTGTCTCTCTCAAAATAAATAAATAAACTTAAAAAAAAAGTTTAAGACTATGTAGAAGTTAATCTTACTGATCAGCAAAATGCAGAAGTAATGACATACTATCGTACCTTTTATTTCTAGACCTTAAATAGCTTAAAATTGCCTCGATGTCATGCATATAGGGTATCTGACAGCTTTTTCAGTTTTATGCCTGAGTGTTATTCTATTGAGACACATCTGATAGATGCATATAGGGTATCTGACAGCTTTTTAAGTTTTATGCCTAAGTTTTATTCTATTGAGATACATCTGATAGAGTGCAGTGTGTCATTTAATCACTCGGATTAGAAGACAATCCTGCATGCTATTTAGCTGAAAGAGAATTGACTTAGTGAACCTAACATTAGGACATTCACATAAATTTGAAAAACAAAAATGTGCTTCACAATCAGGTGCCAAGCAATAGTTTGCAAAAATAACTGAAGTGCAACACACACTTGTAGAATTTCATAACTTCACACACTTGCCACATTCACTCTTGGCAAACCGTGAATTTAAGATTGCAAAAAGAAATTGTACTACCGGTTTTGTGACATGTAAGAGCATGTCTAATACTGCAGGTGCACACAAGCCAGGTCTTTTATAGCGCATATAACTAAAATATAACATGACCTAATTATGGAGAACTTGTTTCATAAATGATAGAAAAAGGCAAAGCATATGACTAATTATTGGAGAACTTGTTTCATAAATGATAGAAAAGAGCAAAGCATATTCCATACTGTATCACCAGCGCCAAAATCATATAGCGCACTTTCAGAACACACTGCTTTACCAGAACACTCTGCTTTACTAGACATACTCCTTAACAACAGACACCATATGGCTATTCTTTGCCAGCTGCACATAGTTTTTGGCTAGAAGTTTGGTTATTGTCTGGTTTTGGCTACTCCCTAAAAATCTTTAGCTCTTTAATATGTTATAGAATTTTAAAAAATCAATTATGAAAGTTATCTGTTGATAGCCAGCAAAGTAAAAGACATATTGAGAATCTGTCCTGGTTTAAAATCTTTAACACAGTTAAGCCTTTGAAAAAGTTGAGAACTGAAACTTGAATTCAATCGTAATAATAAAAATAAATCTATAGTATGTCAGATAGTGATAAGTGCTTAAGGAGACAAATTAAGCAGAGTGAAAGAGTTCCAGAAAATGGGAGGCAGGGAGGGAGATGTTGCAAATTTAGAGAGTTTAAGGAGAATTCTCTAAAATGACATTTATAGAGATCAGAATGAAGCAAGAATATAAGCCTTGGAGATTTCTGGGTGACATTATTCTAGGCATGGCAGAAGAGTATGTGTAAAGGCCCTGAGGCAAGTCTAGTGCCAAGGAGGCTATTGTGGGTGAAGACAAAGTAGCATTAGGTCAGAGAAATGGCCTGGTGCTAAGACATGAAGGACCCGATAAGCCATTGTAAGGGTTTTGATTTGTACTCTTACTGAGAGGAAAGGTTGATTGATGGTAAGTAGACAAGTAACATGATTTGGCTTTGGTTTAAGAGAATCCCTCAGGCTGCCGGGTTGAAAATAGACTGTAGGAGGCAAAACCACAAGTAGAGGTCCAGGCTATTGCAAAATTCTGGGCATCAGTGTATAGTGACTCAAACCAGTGGTTGTGGTAAACATGGTGAAAAGTAGTAAGATTCTGGATATATTTTGAAAACCGAGTAGACAGAATTTTGCCGATGCATGGACGTAGGATGTGAGAGAAAGAGAGGAGCTAAACAGAATGCCAAGGTGTTTGGCTTGAGAAAATGAATGAATGGAATTATCATTTATAAAGGAGGGATAGACCATGGATTTGAGGAAAAAATCAAGGGTTCATTTTTTATTATTTTCAGTTTGAGATGCCTTTTAGACACCCAAGAGGAGAAGTCATTAATAGGCAGTTATGTATGTAGGTCTAGAATTCAGGGAAAAATACATTTGGGAGAAAAACATTTGGGAGTCAGCAGAGTATAGATAAAATCCAAAGCCATGAAAGAGGTGATAATAACACCTAGGAAGTAAATGTATATAGAGAGGACTGAGGATGCGGACCCCTTTTGTTGTCCACTCACTCCTGGATAGAGTACTAAAGAGTATTAGAAGAAGGGGAGAAGAAAGCTAGAGAATCCAGAAATAGTTCAAACTGTTCATTGACTCAACAGATATTTATGGACATACACTGTTTGCCAGAGGTTCTACTAGCCATTGGGAAAACAATATGGTAGACCAGGCCTGGACAGTGCCTTCAAGTAGTTCACATCTGTCAAGATGAACATGCAAGGACAAGAATATAGATAAACCCCAGTACAGTGAAGACGAGTAGCAGCAAAGTAACAATGGAAGTCTAGAAATTACTCCTTGTTCTGGGGAGGAAAGGAAACTGCCTTTAGTCTCTATCTGCTTCCCACAAAGACAAGCCAGGCCAATGGGAACCCAAGATAACAGAAAATACAAATTAGAAGATAAGAAAAAAAGATCATAAAGAATAGGGAGAAAGAAACAGTAGGAGCCAACAGAGACTTCATAGCGACATCCTTAACATAAACTAGCTTATACTTGGCCTATATTTTAGTCAACTGTCAAACATCCACAGGCAAACATTACTCAAAAGTCAGATATTATGTTATACAAATATCCCCTAAGCGATATAGTATTTCATCCTTACATGAAACACGTCTCATCCATCAGAATTGCATTCTAATGAAACTTTCAATTGTATTTCTTAATTCAACTACAGATGCTATAGTAACAGAACGTATTTTCCAGGATGTTAAATACTTTCTTTCTCAAGAGCAACATTGAAGTGACTTTCCCAGATGCTTGGAAGTGTGTGGTTGCAGGAGGTTTCAAACTGTTGATGAAAACTAAGAGCAGAAACTCTGCTACCAGAATTTAAAAATAAAGAAAAGCAGGAGGAGGAAGATTAAAAGGAATAAAATAATTCAGTAATCACTTCTTGGGGGGCTATCATATGGACATTGTAAAGGAAAAGGCAAGAGCTACAGGTTTTCTTGTTTGTTTTTTTATTGCACCCTACGTGGGCTTACTTTGGATATGTTGGTTATAAGGACTGGGATGGCTCCAGCAGTGTCTAGAACCTGGTTGGCCAAGAATCTGATTCTGACTCTAACTAAAACACCTTTCTTGAATGCTGGCATTGAATCCTAGGCATTCTTTTGATTTATTTTGAAAAAAAAAATACTCACAGTTAAGTTGGGGATTCATTTCAGTTCTACTGCTTTCCTTGAAGCTTCATCCATGAATGTGATGGTGCTGCAATCTATAGTAATTCGTACTGTGGTCATGGTAGTTTACACTGTAGGGTGTAAGATGAGGTGTGGTTGTGGGAGGGGGGGTGGAAACTCTCCTTAAATCATATATGTATTCAGAACCCTAAGTCTCTGGCTGGAGGAAGAAAGAGAACATGAGTTCACTAATTTAGGATTAAGAGGAATCAATAGTCCTGGGACATGACTATCGGTGGGGGGGGTGTTGGAATTCTAGAACAGAAAATGGAAGCACCAGGGGGATGATGGTGAGGATGAGAGGGAGTAAGAATTCGCTCATTCACTCACTCAAAACATATTTATTAAGCTCATATTATATACCGGGGACTGTACTAAGATCAGCAGATAAACAATGAGCAAAATTCAACATGTTTCCCCTTCTAATGGAATTTACAACCTAAAGCAGTGATCTTTAAAGTGGGGGTACAGGCATCCCATGGATTGAGCAAGATGGTAGTCAGAAAGCAACATGCATAAAATAGTATCACTTTATATTTACCTTTACCTTAAAATAAGAAAAAAAGTTTAATATTTCATGTATCACTTGACAGTTACGTGAGTCCATAATTTAAAAACAAACACAAATATTTTGGTAGTATAGGCTTAAAATACTTTATTGATAAGTGAGCACAATAAAAGCAACTGTAGTGTAAAACTTGAGATTTTTGGAATACTAAGTTAAATTTGAAACTTTTAAAACCTGGAAAGACAGGACTTGGATAGGGTAATAGAGAGCTGAACAAGTTCTGGCCTTGGGCTGATAGCAGAAGTCACGAACAGGGGTGCCTGCGTGGCTCAGTCAGTTGAGCATCAGACTTTGGTTCAGGTCATGATCTCATGGTTGGTGAGTGTGAGCCCCAAGACAGGCTCTGCTCTTTACTGACAGCTCAGAGCCTGCAGCCTACCTTGGATTCTGTGTCTCCCTCTCTCTCTGCCTCTTCCCCATCTAGTGCTCTCTTTTTCAAATAAATAAACATTTACTGACAGCTCAGAGCCTGGAGCCTGCTTCGGATTCTGTGTCTCCATCTTTCTCTCTGCCCCTCCCCTGCTCATGCTCTGTCTCTCCTGTCAAAAATAAATAAACATTTAAAAAAATAAATATTTAAAAACAAAAAGAAGAAGAGTGAAGAACAGAGGAAATTCCTTCACCAAACTCTTTGAGGCTTTTCACATGTCCTTTATCAGAAATCTCTTAATCTGTGTATCTTGGTTTCCATTGTAGCATTTACCACTGCACAGTAGTTGTTTCCTGACTGTATCACTTTACAGGCACCAGGGGTCCTTGAAGTTTTTTACTCCTAAAACCTAGGGCCGTATCTAACAAACTGAAACCATTCAGTGTTTATGGAGTTGAATGACAATTGACTATCAAAAATCTCAATTATTTGTGTATGTTTAAATTACCTAATTTGTGTACAGTTTGTACACCTGTATTCTTAGTGCAATGGCCCAGTGCCTGGAACAACACAGCTGGCACAGGATAAACATTACATTGTAATTATGTAAAAGAATAAATTTGCCTACATTAACTGGTTGACTATGTTGAGACAATGCGCATGGATTAATAAGAGGGCACAAAGGGAGAGACATAATTTCTGGGGCTTGAGATGGGGAAAGTGTGGGATATTAGGATGATGAAGGCCCAAAGTTATCCAATATCAATGAAAAACAGCAAGGATCTTCTATTCGTGCCTTGACCACAACGCACTGTCTTAAAAGTATTTACATTTGTCTAGCTGAAAAAGGCATTGCTTACTTCACCTTTCCTCCTTTTAAACACCTTTGGAATAATCTCTGGAGCAGACATAAAGTTGGCAGTGACCTCTAAGAAAAAGTATGAATCCTTAATAAAAATCACATTAAGTCTATCATAAGGGAGTGAAGCTGTAACATCAATTTTGAGTGCTTTTCGCTGTTGCCTTATCTTGTTCAACAGCAGACTTTCGCTCCAGTGGTCTCCCGTATGCACTAACCCTTTCAACTAAAACCGAGGAGAACTGATCCCTTTCCACAATTGTAAAGGAGATGGCTCCGAGAGTGGGCTTCTGCGGTCCAAAACGCGGCAACTCAACCTTGCCCTGCCTGGCTTGGAGAGATTCAGAGTTCAGGGCATCAGGAACTTCACGGCAGCTATTGCGCAGGCTCTGCGTTCCGCGCAGCCTTGTTAGGAAGAAAAGGGATAAAACTGCCAGGGACACGCGTGAACCCGGGGGCACCAACCCCGGCCTTGGCTCCCCACTGCAACGGGTTCTGGAATTTACAATCACGAAAGTTCTATTGTCTCGCTATTGGCTCCAGGGCCGCATGACATCATAGCGCTTGATTCATCCCTCGGGCCTGGATTGGCTGGCCGCGCCATTGTGACGTCACGGTCAGCCCACGTTCTGATTGTAGATACCCGGCGCCTTCCTCTTCCCATCGCCGCGGTTCCTCGCTACCGGTGCCTCCCTCCCACATCTTCCTTCGCTCCGCTGGTCGCGGGCGCTCTTGGCTGCCGCGCCGCCTCTCAAAGCTACCGCTGCCCTCTCGGACTACGAGGTAAGCCGTCAGCTCCTGGAAACTTCGCCTGGGGCCGCCGCTCGGCCATGACACCGGTGCGAGCGCGCGGCCGGGACGCGACGGCTGCGAACCGCCGTTAGGACCAGACCCAGTGCCGAGTTACAGCCCCCCGCGCGGCCCGCGCTCCGCCCGCGTGGCGGAGAAGCCTGTCGGGCCCCAGCCCAGCTCCCCGGGCACGGACGGCGGGCGCGGGAGCTCCGGGCGGGCGCGAGGCGGCTCGCCGGCCGCCAGGGAGAAGCTGGGCGTCTCGGGAGTTCCCACCGCGCCGCAGTCTCACCTGTTCGGCGGAGGAAGCAGCAGGCAGGCGGGTTTGCATGCTGACAGACGCCGCGGGGCCGCACGCTGTGCCCTGAGTGCGGGCGGCAGGGATGGGTCTGTAAGCTCGGGTCCGCCCGCCCTGTCGGGACGAACTCGCGGATGGGAGGTCCAGGGAAGCGCCGTCTGGGAGAGCGAGTGCTTTCTTCGGGCAGAACAAAACCTGACTGAGTTCAGAGAGCCTCTGCGGGGTCGCGGGGCGGGTCGGCACCGAGAGCCGGGGCGCGCCCGCCCTCGCCTCACGCGGAGCTCAGGGAGGGCGGTGAGGGGACCCTCCGGCCTTTCCTTTTTTCCTTTCCTCTCCCCGCCTCTGCCTCCAGGAGGAAAGCCCGCTAGCCCGGGGCCACTCGGGTTTTATTAAAACCAGAGAACTGCAGCCCAGCGGTACTCCGGGAGGGATAAGGCCGACGGGGAAGCGGGGGGCGGGGACTCGAGGGCGACCTGGGCGGCCCTTTGGGGAATCCGGGCGCGGGAGCGGCGGACTAGGAGGGAGGCGCGCGGCGCCGGAGCGGCTCCGGGCCGGGGAAGCCTTAGGGTCGCGGCTTGTTGGGGGTTGTAAGGAAAAGTGCCCTTGTACGGTCTCCACGCCAGTAAGACCTGCCCCTCTCTGCCGCGTCTGCCCGCCTGCGTCCGGGTGGGGGAGGTCGTGCCTGGAGCAAGAGTTCTTTTAAACTGTCTCTTGCAACCGTTCCGTGCTCTTGCACTTTGAGGGTGTTGGTTTCCTCTTCTCAACAACTGTAGTTAAGCTCATTTCCCGGCTTCTTGATTGCAGATTTGGAGAGCGTATTAGGCCAATTTTGGAGTGGGGGTAGAGGTCCTGTATGAAAGAATTCAGTGCTTGACTTATTAGCTGGGCTGGGAAACCAGGAGGTTCGGGTGAGGAGGTAATTGCGGCGAGCGAGCAGCCTTAATTCTTTAAGAACCGACCCTTGGCAGGAAGTGCTTTTTAGAGGTGTACGGAGGAGCTAATTTGCTTGTTAGGTTTTGTAACGTGTTCTCCTAACCACTTAGGTAGATAACCTGTTGGTTTGCACTTGTTTTGCTTGCATGTCTCAGCCAACAACATTTGGTGCAGAATCTGCAGATACCGACGTAGCGAGTTTTGCATTCGATGGCTGTGGACAAACACTTGAACTTTACATCTTCGGTTAGGACACAAGTGAATCACTTTTTTAGTCAGCTCAGATGCTGCCTGGGATTCTCCCAGAAAGCCCCGCACTTGAAAGAGAAATGTAACTCATGTCCCTTTTAGGTTCTTACCCCCAAAGTTGTAACTTCTCATTGCCAGGAGCTTTTCTTGTATTGTTTTCTCTTTTTGCATTTTCTTTTCCATTTCTAACTGAAGACAAAAAGGAAAATGTTATTGATGGCTACAGATGGCTAATTTTACAGAATATAGAATTTTGCTGAAAAGTGAAAGTGGAAAGCGTATTAAAATTCGTCAGATTTTTCAAGAAAAGTACCTCATAACTTCAAACGCTGACCTCATCCCCTTGACTCAGTTTCCTTGTGTATACGTGGGTGTTTTCTGATGCACAACTTTTAAAAAATTTTTTTAACGTTTATTCATTTTTTGATAGAGACAGAGCATGAGTGGGGGAGGGGTGGAGAGAGAGGGAGACACAGAATCTGAAGCAGGCTCCAGGCTCTGAACTGACAGCACAGAGCCAGACATGGGGCTCAAACTCACGACAGTGAGATCATGACCTGAGCTGAAGTCCGAAGCCCAACCGACTGAGCCACCCAGGCGCCCCTCTGATGCAGAATTTTTATGGATTTCAGGAGATGGATACAAATGAAAGCCCGTCTTGGGGTCCACCAAATAGTGATTTAATAAATGCTTCCTTATTCTTGGGAAGAGGAACTGAGATTTATAGGATGTGGCCAAGAATAAAGCTCAAGAATTTTAAATAACTGGGAAAATATTCAAAACCTTAGGTTTTTTACACTTATTCCTGTATGCCTATGAAGTCACTTTTGAAAATGAGGTAAGTTATTCCCTTGGATCAGCAGAGCCTCTTTTTTTTTTTTTTTTTTTTTTTTTTTATTCCCTGGTTAGAGACCTTAATTTTGGGGATTTGCAAGGATCTTTTTTTCACTACCTTTTTCTTTTACTCTCAGCATAATTATTGATTGTCCTCTTGCTTCTAGAGGTGAGTCTCAGTCCTTGGGCGTCTTATTTCCAACATGAATTATACAAATCAAGGCAAAACTGTTAACTTCGTTTCAGATAACTTTGGTGCTCAAGTAGATAATAGAGTGTGAGCAACAGTTTTACTTTTTTATTTGTCCACGTTCTTCCTCTCCCCTAAGAAATGTTTTTTAATTCCTCATCTGAGCTACTAACTCTTCTGTTACTGATGGGATGATCTTTCCATTAGTTATCCATAAATGTGTCCTTTGTGTGTGTGCGTTCAGTTTCAGGTATTGCTGATGTGAGCACCTTTCAATTAATAGTTGTTTGACATAAATAATTCTTAATAACATCCTTATCCCCTGCCTCCTTTTTTTAATGAATTGAGACCTGGGGTCCCTGGGTTGCTCAGTCAGTTAAGTGCCCTACTTTTGATCTCAGCTCAGGTCATGGGTTCAAGCTCCGCATTGGACTCCGCGCAGGGTATGAAGCCTACTTTAAAAAAACAACAAAAAAAATTGAGACCTGAGTCCTAGAGATGTCAAGTGACTTTTCCAAATTCACAAAGCTCTGTCTCCAGTATCGTACTGCTCCTTCTTCTATCCTTGTACTGCCAGGATTTGTTCAGTCAGCTGTGTGCCATTTGTGAAGTCCTGTTACTCTGTAACTTAAAAACCTAAGGTAGTCAACACAAGATTAACAGTTTGTCATCTTTCCGATCTACCTGAAATCTGTTCCCATCCTTTTTTTCCTTACTTAATGCACTTTTTACAAATCCATTGGCTTGTCAGTTAATTGAATGTGTAGTTTGTGTGTGTGTGTGTGTGTGTTGGGAGAGGTTTATATATGAAGTTTAATGACATCGTTCTGACTCCAAAGGTCTTCCTGCATTAGTTTACACTTTAATCCTTTCATACCCATACTAAATCTATACCTTGGACTGAAAAGGGTTCAGAAGCAGATTTCTGGGAGACTTGTGTAACTTTGTCTGGGTAAGCTTTCTGTGGCAGAGCTATCCACATGAGACATACCAGTGCCTACCACTGCAAGATTGGTTAGGATGCTTTCAGTACAGGAAACTGGAAACCCAACTCGGATGGGCTTAAATGACCACCTGAAAGGTCCTGAGGGCAAAACTTTCTATCAGTTTCTCTGTGGTCCTTTTAGGTGTCACGTCCACAGGCTGATTTTGCAAGATGACTGCCAGCAACAGTCTGGACCCCCGTTAACATATTCTCATATGGGAACTTCACTTCCCACCACCTTCCAAAGAGGGCCCTTGGTGTTGAGGTGATTAACTTCAGCCTGGTCACTTGAACTAGTAACTAGAACAATGGAAATCTGATAACCTGGGGGCCCCATCTCAGAACTGAAGAAGTCGGTTTAAATCCCACCTCACCTGTTTGGCCGCTGCCATACCTTCACTAAGGGCCAGTGTGGACATGGCGGAAGTCAGCCACTATGGGGACTGTAAAGGCCTCCAAGGATGCCAGTTCTAAAGAGATGAATAGATTAAAGTAAGTAGAACTGAATCAACATTTGAATGTAGCCTTACATTTCATAGAGGAATCTTACTGATTTGGAGAGAGAAAACAGGCATTCTAGGAGAGGAGGAGTTTGGAGAACAATGTGGAATCATTGGGCAAAAAGCAAGTAGCCCAGCTGGCTGAAGTTGACAGTGCAGAAGTGGAAAAAAAAGTTAGAAAGGCAAATTGTTGATGATAATAATAATGGCTATCTTTTATTGAGCTCTTATGTGTCAAACCCTGCAGTGGACACTTTATATGGATTTATCACAATTACTACTTTTTATTTTATTAAAAAGAATTTTTTTAATGTTTATTCATTTTTTTTTTTATTTAAACAACTTTTTTTAATGTTTATTTTTGAGAGCGAGAGACAGAGACAGAGCGTGAGCAGGGGAGGGGCAGAGAGAGGGAGACACAGAATTCAAAGCAGGCTCCAGGCTCCAAGCTGTCAGCACAGAGCCCAATGCAGGGCTCCAACCCACGAACCATGAGATCATGACCTGAGCCAAAGTTGTACGTTTAACTGACTGAGCCACCCAGGCGCCCCTGTCTCAATTACTATTAATTGGTACTGTGAGCATTCCCCATTTACGGGTGAAGAAATGGAGGCTCAGAGAAGTTTAGATACTTGGCCAATTTCACAAAACATTCCAGCCCAGATCATCTTGATCCCCTAGCCTGCCCTCTCTCCTGAGGTAACAGTAACACTGAAGCTTTTGAACTGAGTGTTATGAATGCTGTACTCCAGGAATATGACTCTTATCAGAATGTGTAAGATGGATTGGCCTGGACAGAGGCTAAGAATGTAGAGAGGGGTTGGGAAGCTGTTAGAGGTAGCCTAGGAGAACAATAAAGCCCCACCAGGAACTACAGCCATGAGCACAGACTGGAGAGCACTGATCAATTGTACAAGATTATTTCTAGGTTAAGATCTATGAGACCTGGAGACCAGTTGGATTTGAGGGCCAACAAGACAAAGAAGTCTTGTAAGACTGGGTGGTAGAAGAAACATGGTGTTACAAAGAGAGAAGGAGGAAGCTTTGCAATCAGGTGTAATATCCTAACGGCCCAGACACATATCCGGACAGGTTGCTTCTTCCCCCAGTCTTTGCAACCACTTTTTTTTGTTGCCCGTCTACAAGTATGTGTTTCCATGTTTCATCCGTTTTCAGACAGTTTTTCGTATTTTAACATATCTTGGTAGAGATGCAGCTTATAATCAGTGGCATCGTAAAATCACTGCAGGTACTTCACATTTTATCCGACTGCCTCCCAACTTTTAATCAAGTGTCATTGGTGAGAGAAGGAAAATCCTGTATTGGTAAATCTTGTGCAGCTGATTGCTTGGCAGAGCCAGGAAGAAGAACCATGACTTCTGGGCTCCATCCATCAGCTGAGTTTCCTCAGTTCATATGACAGATATTAAAATCAGTGTTGCCTCATGATACAGGATTATAGTAAAACTTATGCATATTTCTTTATTACAACTGAAATAATTTGAGAAGATGGGAAGGCATAGTTTAAGTAGGGTGCCTCATCCTTGTATAGAACCTGGCTGCCATGATTCCTTGTCCTAATTTGCCACCAACCGTGAGCAGATCAACTCTGGGTATTGGTTTCTTTCGTTAAAAGATTAAACTGAGGTGCTTTCCAAGTCCCTTTCAGAACTAAAATTTTTTATTTTCACTTTTGCCAAGAACAAACCCTTTGTTTCTGTTTGACTAGGGATAGAGAGGGAAAGTTGAAATCATTTAGGTCTTAGGCAACATCAGAATCAGTGATGGAAGTTAGTTGTTAACCATAACTACTGGACATGTTCTGGCCTAGCAAAGTGAATTATATTTAGGAAGATAACCTGACCTAATTTTGAGTTTGTGTAATAGAACCCCTCCTTCCCCTGACACACATCCCTGACCCCTATTTGAACTCATAAATGTTATCATTTCCAAACTGTTTGGTTCCCACTGGGTTCCTGCTGGCATATTTTCTCAATGGGAACTTTTTTTTTTGGTCTCGTGTATTTCCTTTTAGAATTGTATGGTCCCTGGATATAAATTATTTGTACTTGCTGAATGTTCAGAAAGACTGAATTCCCACCCTTCCTTCTCCCCAGCCCTTGCCAGTTGTATTTGAAGTAAAGTGGTATGTAACCTTTCTTAAATTAGACTTTTGTACCTTTTGTTTGATGTCTTTGCTGACAGGGATTTAGGAAATATTTTCTTTTTTAAAAAATATTTTTAGTCCTGGTACAGTCATGTTTTCTCTAGTTAGGAAAATAACCATTTTCTTGAAACGCCTATGATTTCTAACTATAATCCTAATACTTGGTTAGAACCCTCCTGCTAGCACATTCTGGTTAAAGTTTACATCTCTGTGAACTTCTCCCTTTGCCCTTTCCTATCCCCATTGTCACAGTTTCACCCAGTCAGAACAAATCTTTATAAGCCCATACTAAAAAGACCTAATTAAAGCCACGCTGGAGAATTGGCCATTCAGGTCTTTACCGAATCTGTTAATGCTAAAGCCCAGAGTATCTATTCTCCTCTTGTCTTGGAATAGCAAATACTACTACAGAGTAATCGTTAGGAATTTCTCTTTCCCCAAAGAACAGTTCTCATGATACCAAATTCAATAATATTCATTTACTTCTCTGGGAGTTTGGCAGTGTGGTGTGCATCCTTAGGGGATAGTGTTCAGGTACCTCTGCTTCGGTCTTTGGCAGAAGAAATAAATTACTGATATTTACAGAAGTTGTTGACACCTCCATCTGCTATATTTTTGAGCTGATATGCAGCTCTGAAAATTTGAATTTTACTTCTTTCAGAACTTGTAGATATTTACTGTGGATCTGAGGTGTGTTTATAAGAGAAACTATCATGTTTTTTTTAAGTAAGCAAAGCTATAGGAAGCAGATTGAAGAAGATGCCCTGTAGGTTAGCAGCCACACATCTGGATGGGGTTCCAACTCTGCCACTTAGGATTGGGTAGGCTGTGGTAGGTAAGTCATTTCCTCTCTTTGAGACTCGTATGTAGAACTTGGAGGTGATAATACGGGTGCCTACTTTGGAAGGGTGTTCAAACCATCAATGTTAAACATGAAAGTTAAGTAGGGGACTGAATTTGATGATTATGGTAAAAAGATCTCTCTATTGTACAGAATGTCCACTGAAACATTGTTTATAATAACAAAAGATTGAAAGATACAATAAATGCCTTTCAGAAGAATAAATTACAGCTGGCCAATGGAATATACTTTGCAACTTGTAAAAAGAATGAACCTCTTCTGTATATATTGAATGTAGCTGCTCAGTAGCATATATTCGACACTTTTCTTCTTTTTTTAAAAATTTATTTATTGTTGGGGCACCTGGGTGGCGCAGTCGGTTAAGCGTCCGACTTCAGCCAGGTCACGATCTTGCGGTCCGTGAGTTCGAGCCCCGCGTCAGGCTCTGGGCTGATGGCTCGGAGCCTGGAGCCTGTTTCCGATTCTGTGTCTCCCTCTCTCTCTGCCCCTCCCCCGTTCATGCTCTGTCTCTCTCTGTCCCAAAAATAAATAAAAAACGTTGAAAAAATTAAAAAAAAATTATTTATTGTTTAATTTACATCCAAGTTAGTTAGCATATGGTGCAACAATGATTTCAGGAGTAGATTCCTTAATGCCACTTGCCCATTTAGACCATTCCCCTTCGCACAACCCTTCCAGCAACCCTCTATTCTCTCTCTCCCTGTTTTTATATTATATTTGCTTCCCTTCCCTTGTGTTCATGTTTTCTATCTTAAAGTCCTCATACGAGTGAAGTCATATATTTGTCTTTATCTAATTTCACTTAGCATAATACCCTCCAATTCCATCCACTTAGTTGCAAATGGCAAGATTTCATTCTTTTTGATTGCCAAGTAATACTCCATTGTACATATATACCACATCTTTATTCACTCATCTGTCAATGGACATTTGGGCTCTTTCATACTTCGGCTATTGTCAATAGTGCTGCTATAAACATTGGGGTGCATGTGCTCCTTCGAAACAGCATACCTGTGTCCTTTGGATAAATACCTAGTAGTGCAATTGCTGGGTCATAGGGAAATTCTATTTTTAATTTTTTGAAGAACCTCCGTATGTTTTCCAGAGTGGCTGCACCAGTTTGCATTCCCACCAGTAGTGCAAAAGAGATCTCTTTCTCTGCATCCTCACCAACATCTGTTGTTGCCTGAGTTGTTAATGGTAGCCATTCTGACACCTGTTGGCAGGTGTGAGGTATCTCATTGTGGTTTTGATTTGTATTTCCTTGATGATGAGTGATGTTGAGCATTTTTTCATGTGTCTGTTCGCTATCTGGATGTCTTCTTTGGGGAAGTGTACTGGACACTTTTCTAAGGTGCTCTACATACATTGATTTATTTTGGCTTCACAAAACCCCCACAAGGTAGGTACTCCAATTTTACAGATGAGAAAATTAAGGCACAGAAAGGTTAAGTGACTTGTTCAAGGCTCCACAGCCAGTAGCTGGCAGAGCCAGGATTTGAACCCAGGTAGTCCAGCTGCAGTCACCTTAGCTACCCTGCTACGCTGTATGCTTATTAGACCCTAAGTAGTCATCTTTGCATTTGCAGTTCTACCCATAGAACTAGAAGAAACAAAGTTGAGTTTCTTCATCATTACATTCTGAGAGGTTAACAGCATAACCAATATAGGACTTTTGACAGTAAAGTTTTTAGAAAGAAAGCTAAAAGAATAATACTTATGATTAGTCCTTGAAAGAGTAACCTTTTGTTTATTCTGAGTCTTTTTTTTCAAAATTCTGCACTGAAGCATTCTCTTCTTGGTGTAATCAGAAGCATAGACCACAGAAGAGCTCTATAATTATTTGGTGTAAAAAAAAAAAAAAAATCAGTGATCAAAAGCCCAGTTGCCAGTAGGCTGGACCAGTGTGACTGCCCAAGGACATCCAGCATCAGTTTCCTTACCTGGCCTTCGTTCCACCTGGGTTTGATTTACAAGGTGTGTAAGACCTGAGAGGTGTGGGCTGGGAGGGGAGGGCACCCAAATCCCCTAGAGGGCCTCTGTCTCCAGATTGTCTGATTTCCCTTGGACGGAGGTGTAAGTCATCTGTATTTTGAAAACATCTACTAGGTCATTCTGACACAGGCCCCGTTAATGGCCACCTGTTCAGGCTCAAGATAGATACATTTATCACCATCCTTAGTTCTCTTGGGATTATTAGACTCTTTTAGAACTTCATTTTCTTTCTGGGTTTGGGTCAGTAGATCTGACAACATTATGATGATTATGAGTACCACGGTTCCTCAAATAAGAGAATCACAAAATTCCCAGAGTGGCCTACATAGTAACATCACCTGGTCACATTTCATAACTGTTGACTTTGAAGACACTCTTTAAAAGAGATGAATAAATGATTACTAGATTGTGTTTGCTTTTTAAAGTGCCACATTGTAGCAAGCTGGGTTTTTTTTTAAACATTTTAACTCTGCTTCTCCCCATTCACTTCCTTACCCAATAACCTTTGTAAAATGTGGGTGTTTAGATTCAGTTTAAACAAAGAAATGTGTTCTCATGTCACATGCCTTATTTATGTTACACAGGTTTGAATTTAAATCTTTCAAGACCTTTACTCTTGGGGGTTGCATAACTTATCTTTGTTAATTATGTTTTTCCACCCTCTTTTAATTTCAGCTGAGGCTGTGATGCTGCCTTTGTGTATTTGTACAAATTAGCTTGAAGAACATGATAATTTATTTTGAATATTCAAGTAATCACATCACTTAAGAGACTGCAATCAGATAAGAATTATAAGTAGTTGCTCGTGGCAGAAAGTGTTGCTTAAAGGCCCCCTTGTCTCCCAGTTATTTGCAATTGGCAGTCTCAGACGTTTAGGAATATGAAGCATTTCTCAGCCTCTTTAAGCTTAGTCTTTAAGGCAACCATTAGAGGCATGCAGAAGGTCTCGATGGCCATGATCTGCTTTGGCCATTGATTTTCTTGAATCATGCTTGTAGAGGAGACGGTGGTTGCCCTGTGAAGCACGTTGGAGCTTTTCCAGATGAACCCCTTAAATACTGCACTCACTTCCTCTTCAGAGCAGCTCCTTTTTGTTGACTTGGCAAGGAGTGGTAGGTCTGGAATAGGCTCAGTGACCCCAAAAGAAGACGGCTGTGACTGCAGCGTGCCGTGAGATAGGTGCTTCTCACTGAGCATTGATAGAGATAGAGCCTCATGCTTCAGTTCATCATCTTTGAGAAACGGGACTGGCATATGTTAAAGGACTTCCCCAAATTCGAGATTTAGGTGAGTAGTTGCAAAGTATCGTTGGAAGACCGATCTCGGTGGGTGTTCTCCTTGTCCATAGACTTGAGTATCCACCCACTGTCCATTTTATTTCTAATCCACGTCTGGGCTCCAGACTGAACCTCTCATCAGGTAGTTTTCACCTAGATGTCCTACTAATTGCTCTGTCCTGTTGGCCAGCATGGTGAAGAGCACTACCATCTACCAGTTTGCCCTAGCCTTCAAGCTGGCAGCAGTGTTTGAGTCCTTCTCTCTCATCAGCTATGTCCTTCCTTCTACTCCAGCTGTCAGTCACCAAGTATTGTCCATTCAGGCTCCTCTCTGTCCGTCTCCACGGCCCCTTTCCCTCCTAGGGCCCAACCCCTGCAGTGTGTCAGTTTTTGGATAACTGAACAACTACAGTTTCTCCCTGGCTCCTTCTGGTCTTCCCTGTGGTCCAGTTCCTACTCTGTTGCCACAGTGGTCTCCTGACACGTTAATAGGATCATTTCACTTCATCCTAAAAATTTCATTTTCCCCCTCTTCTGGGCCATCCTTCATCCAGCTTCATTTCCTGCCTGCACTTCTCACTCTGTACACACCACAGACTTCATTTCTCCAAATGTGCCTGGTCTAGGGATGTCTGGGTGGCTCATTTGGTTAAGCGTCTGACTCTTGGTTTCAACTCAGGTCATGATCTCACAGTTCATGGGTTCAAGCCCCACATTGGGCTCTGTGCTGGCAGTGTGGAGCCTGGCTCAGGATTCTCTTTCTCTTCCTCTCCCTCTCCCAAAATAAATAAACTTCAAAAAAATTTAAATAAAAGAAAAAATAGAACAAATGTCCCATTTCTACTCCACATAGGCTGTATTTGGATGCCTCCTCATCGATTGCTTCCCACCAAAAAAACGAACACAAGAGCAAAGTAAATTTAATGGCAAAAAAAAAAGCCCTGTTTTTCATGAATTCTTCAAATCCTCACAGCATAGAGCTTTTGATCCTTTTGACTGAATCAAATGTTCTTGGTTCTGATACCAACCTTCGTGTGCCTCAGTTTCCTCATTCTTAAAGTGAGAATAACTAGTGCTTTGCTTTTCTTTTTGCTCAGTGTCTGGCATGTTTATCTCTGTGTCCTTGGTACCTATATGCCATCAGGCATGTGGTAGCTGTCTAGAAATTATTTGCACAAATGAGTCTCTAAAGATGTAGCTTTCAAGGATCAATTCAGTACAGTACAGCACAGTAATCTGTGCTAATGGCTGTGTGAAGATGAGTGTACCTGGGTAGCCTGAGAATACATAATTCATGAATGAGGAGCCCACTTGGGCAGGAGACTCTGAAGGATGGGCTTCCCTGCCTGTAATGTTTCCATCCTCCCACTCTAAGCTGTGGGAGTAAAGCAGCAATAACCTCAGACCATACAAATTGCTAAATATCCACTCACCCAGGAGCAAAGGTGACACATGCTATTATTTTAAAGAGCTTTGCTTATTTGCATATTAACCTTGTTAAGCATTCAAGTAGAGCATGACAGTGATATACCACACCAGTGGCACTGCGCCCAAGGAAGGAATAGTAAATTCTGGTGTCTTAGGCACCTGGCTATTCCATGAGAAAATAATGATGGAGACTGACATACTTTTCTAACCTTGTTTTGGTGGGCCACAACATCGATCTGAGGTTGAAGTAGACCATATAAGTTGGACAGAGCCTATCTGTGTTAGTAGCCCCATGGTCATTAGTTCATTGATCATTCACACTCCCCATTGAGGATTTTTGTGTGCTACCCTCTGCTAAGGACCGTAAATCCTGTAGTAACACATGACCATACACCCACTGGCAAAGAGATTGTAGTTCAGGAGAAGAGGTGAAGTATGTACTTGAGTCAACATAATTACTGGTATTGCAGATATGCCCTTTTTTTTTTTTTTTGCCGTAAGGTTTGGCTGTAAGTGATGAAGCTTCCAAAATAATAGTGGCTTCAACAGTGGGATCTTAAAATAAAATAGAAATTCATTATCTCCCATAAAAAGTTGCTGAGGCGGTCCAGGGCTGGTTTAACCTTCCATAGACTCACTTCTAGCTCACTGTGCATCAGGCCTAGGTTGTGATCCCTGTCTTCCAACTAGCAGGATGAAGGAAGAGACCAAAGAAGGGACACAGGGGTCATCCAGGCCTTCTTTTATTTTATTATTATTTTTTAATATAACTTATTGTCAAGTTGGCTAACATACAGTGTGCCCTTGGTTTCGGGGGTAGATTCCCATGATTCATCGCTAACATACAACATCCAGTGCTCATCCCAACAAGTGCCCTCCTCAATGCCCATCACCCATCCCCCCCCCCCGCCCCCTCCAATCAGCCCTCAGTTTGTTCTCTGTATTTAAGAGTCTCTTATGGTTTGCCTCCCTCCCTCTCTGTAACTATTTTTTCCCCTTCCCTTCCCCCATGGTCTTCTGTTAAGTTTCTCAAGGTCCACATATGCATGAAAACATATGATGTCTGTCTTTCTCTGCCTGACTTATTTCACTTAGCATAATACCCTCCAGTTTCATCCATGTTGCTGCAAATGGCCAGATTTCATTCTTTCTCATTGCCAAGTAGTATTCCATTGTATATATGAACCACATCTTCTTTATCCATTCGTCAGTTGATGGACATTTGGGCTCTTTCCATAATTTGGCTGTTGTTGAAAGTGCTGCTATAAACATTGGGGTACATGTGCCCCTTGAATCAACACTCCTGTATCCCTTGGATAAATTCCTAGTAGTGCTATTGCTGGATCATACGGTAATTCTCTTTTTAAATTTTTGAGGAACCTCCACACTGTTTTCCAGAGCGGCTGCAGCAGTTTGCATTCCCACCAACAGTGCAAGAGGGTTCCCGTTTCTCCACATCCTTGCGAGCATCTGTTGTTTCTTGAGTTGTTAATTTTAGCAACTCTGACCAGTGTGAGGTGGTATCTCGGTGTGGTTTTGATTTGTATTGTGCCTTCTTTTAGGAGAAGTTCCCAGAAACTGCCCCTGGATAATTTTGCTTGTTTCCTTGGCCAGAACTTCAGCATGTGGTCACGTGAAGCTGGCAAAGTCTCATTTGATCCTGGCCATAGGCAGCCAGAAGTCTGCTACTCTATATACAGAAATTAGGCAATAACGCTCAGTCTGTACCACAGGTGGTGGATGAGATTGACAGTCCTGCCCATGTGGAATTTAGATTCAGGAGAAGATACTGACAGATGAACAGATACGAGTACTGCAGTGATGGGGACTATGTGACTTCATGTGAATGAGAACAAACAGGAAGGACACCAAATTAATACGGGATCAGGAAAGCTTGCCTGGAGAAGCAGGAATCTGTCTGATGGAAAGAGGAAATAGGCCAAATATTCTAGCAAAGGCTCTGAAGAGAGAGAGGCAGGTGGCTAGGGAAGGGAGGAACATGGGAGGAACTGAAAAAATCAGTAAGGAAAACCAGAGGAGGAAGCAGAGGCCTGATCACATGAGCCCTGGGAACCACACTGAGGAGTTTGGACATTTTTCTGAAAACTTTTAACCGATAGTGAGGAGGTGAGTAACCTAGAAAGATGTCTTTTGGGGGTGGGGAGCAGAATAAGCCTTGAGGCAGAGATGATCCATCAGGAGGGAGGGCATTACCAGAACAGTGGCTTTGGGGATAGAGAGAAGTGGATGGATACAACTCCTATCAGTTTCATGGAGTTTAAGAACTGGGAAAGAATTTAGAAATAACCATAGTCTGCTTTTTCACTTGAGAGATGATGAAAGCAAGGTTAAGCATTTAAATAGCTTGCTCAGGGTCACCCAGCTAGCTGTGGAGCAGCACCTGGAAACTTTCTCTGCCTGAACTCGTTCCCTTAGGTCACTGCTTGATATGCCAGTTTGGCCGAACAGGGCATTGTGGGCATTCAGAGAAGGCAGAGTTAAAGAGAAGCTAAGCCACTCTGGAGCTGGGCCTTAAGAGATGAGAATAATGTGCACAGGAGAATGGACAGGGGCCTCTGGATAGAGCAGATTACCTGAGCCTGGGTGTGGAGCTCAGCTGTGTTTGGTGCTCCTGGGTTCTGCAGTGTGAGTACAGCTCTAGAAAACTTCAAGGAAGTAGTAGAAGATAATGCTGCAGAAGTATTTTGAAATCATGGTAGCCTTTAATATAAGACTAAGTGGATTAGACTTAATTCCTTAAGCAACAGGGAGCCAGTTAACGCTTAGTATCAGAGGACTTAATGTCATCTTGACAGCAGCGTCTGCATTTTGTTTAACTTTTGCCTGTCTCGGTGCTTTTGCGGGTGGTTGCGGTCAGCGGAACAGCGGCCCCCCAAAGATGGCTGCGTCCTAAGTCCCAGCACCTGTGAATATGTTAGCTTACAGGCAAAGGACAATTAAGGTTGCAGATGGAATTAAGATTGTTGATCAGCTGACTGAAATAGGGAAACTAGCCTGGATTATCCACGTGAGCTCAGTGTAATCACAGGTGTCCTAAAATGTGGAAGAAGGAGGCAGGAGAGAACCAGAACAGTGGCAGCACAGGGAGACTTAGCCCAGTGTTGCTTGCTTTGAAGGTGGATGTAAGGACTGGGAACCAAGAAATGCAGGCAGGAAGAGGATTCTCCTATAGAGGCTTCAGAAAAGAGTGCAGCCTTCCTGCCACCTCTGATTTTAGTCTATTGAGACTCATTTGGGACTTCTGATCTCCTGAAATGTAAGGGAAAATTGTGTTGTTTGTTGTTGTTTTTTTTTAAATTTTTTTTAACATTTATTTATTTTTGAGACAGAGAGAGACAGACAGAGAGAGACAGAGCATGAGTCAGGGAGGGGCAGAGAGAGAGGGAGACACAGAATCTGAAGCAGGCTCCAGGCTCTGAGCCATCAGCCCAGAGCCTGACACGGGGCTCGAACTCACGGACCGCGAGATCATGACCTGAGCTGAAGTCGGACACTTGACCGACTGAGCCACCCAGGTGCCCCAAAATTGTGTTGTTTTAAGCTGCTTACTTTGTGGCAGTGTGTTACAGTAGCCATAGAAAACTAAAACAGTGGTCGGTATTTGTTTACCTAGTGAATGAGAGCTGTGCTTGAAGAAAGATCAATGGGACAGATTCACTTGTAACAGGGATTGGCAAGGAGGAGGTTCTGGGGGCCGAGTAGAAAACTGTTCTGGTAGAGAGGTGATGGGGTGAGACTGGAGGGGGAAGGGGTGGGGATGTGGGTGGGTGAAACTGCAGAACCTTTACAGGACTCGGACCCGAAGCCCTGGTGGCCCGGTATCCAGGGCAGGCGAGGAATGGAGCATACTTTGGGTGCTGGACTCTGGGGAAGGTTATGGGGCTAGTAACAGAAATAGGGGAATCGGAAGAGAAGGTTATACAAGTATAATGAATTCAGTTTCTGGCTTACTGACTCTGAAGTTCAGGAGCACCACACATGTGTAGGTGGAGAGAGATCAGAGGCAAACTGGCCCTTGATGTCTGGAATTGGGATGCAGGAATGGGCGTCATTCGTTGTGATTTTTATCTGTACTGTTTCTTGAAATTTCTCCAGTATAGAGACTTGGCAACCCTTTTTTAAAAATCCAGTTACATTATATTCCTTAAAATTAAGGAGTTTTTCCTAGTATTCTACCAAATTATTTTTGCTGCCATTCGAATTCCTTATACCCTGAAATTTTTTAATAAATACAATTAAGGTAATACTAAGTAAATGACCAATACATTTAAATAAGCCAAATAAAAATAAGTATCAATTTGCTGTTGAACTATATGTACACTTAGTTTAGATGTGGTTACATCTGGAAAGTTATGGTTTCCAAATTTCTTGTTTCTTCATAAAGTGCTTAGTTGTAATGATTGAAAATACAGCCTATTTCTGAGAAATGGGAGAGAAACCATCTCATGGCAACTATGTAGAATGTGTTGAGATTACAAAATTTTTTTCTGTGTATCACATTGCCTTCTGACCTGTCTGTCGTTGCTGTTTTATCTGTTTCATCAGTGTCCTTCCACTTGGTGGCATTTGCACCATGTAATCGAAGCTTAAAAGAGAGAAGAAAGATGTTTCAATGAAGACTGTGCTGAATACAACTTAAGTTTTTTTAAGCCTATAAAGATAGGAGGTATGACTAATAATTACTTCCATAAGCCACACGTGAAATCACTTTGATTTCAATGAGATACTTCTACTTCATTCTCCAGAAAAGGAAGTAAGATTGAAACAAGAGATCTCATTCATTGACCAACTAAACTTTCTTTCTGCCCTTTGATTCGATTAAGATTTATGCATGCTAAATCGTGGGTTGTCATTTACATTAATCAGTATCTCTGTAAGACAGAGCTCCCGAAACATCCGGAGAGCAGTCACCAAGTGCACCACAGTTTGCAGCCCTGTTGAGAAGGAGGTGAGGGAGGAGGAAATGTTGATCCTGTGCTGCGTGCTTTAACAGTTCAACTATACTCTCCACTGTAAACAAGGTCGTGTGGCTTTTCTCCCCCTTGAATTGAATTCTCGTTTCCCCTAATGAAACAGTCTGCTTGGCTTATAGGCCTTTCTCTGTAACATTTTCCAAACTAAGAAAGCAACTAGAGATAACATTTTGTAGAGAGAAACCTACAGATGACTGCTCTGTGGCTATGACCTGAAGGTGAATGCTCTGAGCTCTAGTTGAAAAGCATGATGGAGTCTTCATAACAGATGGGAGTATGTAATGTACTCCCAAGTAAGTGTTAAGCTTCACACAAGATTTGTTCTCTCATTGTCACTGCTCTTTTCAAATAAATATGCTTCAAACAGTGGAAGTCATGCTTGGAGAGGTGAAATGTCACTCTCAGATTCTTATTTTAGAGGAGAAGGGAGTGTCATGTAATTTTCCCCTTCTTTCAGTCATATTCATTCTCTGTCTCTCTGTGCTGACCTGCTTTTTCTTCCTTCGGCTGGGACTCTGCTTTGCTTCTGGTAATTATATTCCTGTACAATACCAGGGCCGTGCCTGCACCTGACACCCCATTTAGAGGAAGAAAGGAGGTGAGCCCACAGGCCAGCCAGTGATGCCGCCAGTAGATCGTGGCCGTGCCGCAGCCCGTGGGGGGGAAGCTTTCTGTCTGAGGAGGCGGCATTTTGAAGTTTTGAAAAACCTCCTACTTGCTGGCTTGAACTGAATTGCTAAATGAGTCAAAGAAACCTGGGACCTGGTGAAAATTGGACAACTGAGGTGACAGCAGACAAAAGGAAAGTGTTTTTGTTAAAGGTGTTTTGCTGTGGCAAATCGAAGTCAGGAAAATGAATTTTTGACTTCCTAAGCTAGCATTTTCTCTTTCTATAAAAATGTATAAAGGCATCAGCTTTTTATATAGTGGTTGATGAGTGAACATACTCTGTTTGCAGAACTGTCTGATGTGATTTAGCCACAGCAAATTTGGATCTCTCGTAATTTATGACTTAAAATTTTAGTCTTTGGTAAGAGTTTCCACAAGGAGTATCCTCATTTGAAAGGGAAGTTAGTATCACACTTTGACTAAAGGAACTTCCAGAGTTTTTATGTCCACATAGTAACGTGAAAATCAGCTCATCCTGTTTGTGTTGGGTGTCTCAGCGTACCATATTATGTATAATGTGATGAGCTGGTAGAGAACAAGTAAGAACTTCATTATCTCATGGAGTACTTTAAAATATGTTTATTATAAGGTTTATTCATTATTGTTAGCCTCCTTTCACAATGACTACATTAAAAAAAATTTTTTTTAATGTTTATTCATTTTTGAGAGACAAAGCATGAGCAGAGGAGAGGCAGAGAGAGGGAGACACAGAACGGGCTCCAGGCTCTGAGTTGTCAGCACAGAGGCCAATGTGGGGCTGAAACCCACGAACCATGAGATCATGACCTGAGCTGAAATCAGACGCTCAACCGACTGTATAATGACTTCTTAAACTTTGTACTCCTAAGTTAAATTTAACCCCTACTAAAGTATAAAGACAAAATCTTTTTGAAGTGTATTTGGGATATTTGCCGCTAAATTTATAATATAAATTCATATAAATTTGTAATATCTTTTTAGAAATAAAACCTTATAAAGAAGGAAAGATTCTGTATGCAATTCTTAATACATTAGCTCTCAAACTTTTGGTCTTAGGACCTACACTTTTAAAAAGTATTGAGAAGTCAGAGCTGTTGTTTATGTGGGTTATATTTTACTATTTACTCTATCCGAAATTATTCTTAGATTGTTTTTAAGTAACGATTTGAATAATACATCTAAAAATAATGAGCCCATTACATGAAAACCTAAAAAAACTATATTTTCATGAAAAATATATTTTCCAAAACAAGAAAATTATTGCAAACAGGCATTGTTTTGACATTTTTGCCAATATATTACATATCTGGCTTAAGGAAAGAGAGCTGGGTTCTTTTATCTGCTTCTACATTCAGTGTTTTGAGCTATCATACATCATGCAGTCTCTGAGACACTTTACAATGATGAGAGAGATGAGATTAAGCAAGTAATCTCTTGGTAATGTAACACAAATAGTTTTGGTCCTGTGGAACCCAAAAAAAGGGCCCAAGGACCCTTAGTGGTATCTGTGCTATATTTTGAGAACCTCTGTTCTAATCAGATCCTATTTATTTTATTTTAAATTTTTTAGCACACAAGTGGGAGAGAGAGGCTGGGGGGCCGGGAGAGAGAAAGAAAGAGAATCTTAAGCAGGCTCTATGCTCTGCGTGGAGCCCAACACAGGGCTCATCCCACGGCCCTGGGATCATGACATGAGCCAAAATCAAGAGTCAAATGCTCAACCAAGCCACCCAGGCACTCCTATTTTGTTTTTAAATAAGGACTACTTTTCTACTTTGCTATGAAAACATTTTTTTTTTCCTTATTTCAGCACCGATTACCTCCTGTTTCTCTCTGCCTGAGTAAATTTCTTGATTTATGCCACAGGATCTCTAAATGTCATCTTCATATTTGAACATCATTAGGTAGACTCATTTTGGTCGTTTTATCAAATAAATGTGTGGGGTACCCTATTGAGGATAATATTTAAAAGTAAATCCATGTCCTCTAACAGTATTGGTCACTTTTGTGGATGCTCATGAAAGACTGTATTAGTCAGTTTTTTTAAATCCAAAGTAGAAAGGGGTAAATTCCAGGATTATAGTCTTGGGGCACCTGGGTGAGCATGCGACTTTGGCTCAGGTCTTGATATCGTGGTTTGTGAGCTCAAGCTCCACGTCAGGCTCGCTGCTGTCAGCACAGAGCCTGGAGCCTGTTTCAGATCCTCTGTCCCCCCCACCCCCACCCCCCCGTCTGCCCCTCCCCTGCTTGCATTCTGTCTCTCAAAAATAAATAATGCTTAAAAAAGAAAAAGAGATTAAGGTCTCAATTGCATAAATAGAGCTTTGTAGATGTTCATTTTATTTTTTTATTTATCCTGTTTGCTATTTATGCATTATAGTATTTGGGCTTTTGGGTTGGCTGTCTTTTGGAATAGTTTTTAAAATAGGTGGTTTCTTCTTTTGTTCATGCCTATTTGATACTACTTTTTGTTGCTCTTGTTGTTAACTGTTGATTTTGGGCAGTGCTTTTGCTTTAATAAAAATTTGCTGCATCCTGTCCCACTTCTCCATCTTGTTCTGTTTACCCATTTAACCTTAATAATTTCATGTGTTAAAGGTTTCTCTAGCCTTTTTTGTGTAATGTCTGATCATGTAGAGCTCTAGTTTGGGAACTAGTAAACCCTACGTGTGCCTCCTTTATTTTACTCTAGCGGATTCTTTCAAAATGTTTATCATCTCCAGTTCTATGTTGTCTACACTGGGTGCATATTGAGCTGCACTATTTCTATATACCAAGATTTTCTAAGGGATATATTTTGCACTGACCAATGTAATAGTCACTAATAGCCACAGGTAGTTATTGAGCACTTGAAATATCGCTAGGGCAACTGAGTAACTGAGTTTTTCCCTTAATTAATTTACATTCAGCCGCGTGGGGCTCCTGTCCCTCTTATTGGGCAGTGCAGCTCCAGGGATGTCTGGATGTTTTTTTAATGACTCATGCCTGGCTCATTCCTGACCTCAGTTTCTTGCAGGCTCATCTATTCATTTTTACAACCCTTTTTGTATATCTTACCAATTTTAGAGCAGTTAAGTTTCACTATCTGTAGACTGCCTTATCGCTGGAGAGGGAACTAGAGGGAGTATTGGAGCTGAAGAAATGGAGGCTGTTGATGTTGGCTGCTTTTTATGAGGTGTTGAGATGCTTCTAGATGAGATTTAAGGGGAAAAGAAAGTTAAGGGAAGGATTTTTAGGCTGGGAAGGGGTGAACGGATCTGTCAGCAGAAAAAGGGAATTTAAAGGTAAAAGGAAATGAAAGTTGGGGCACCTGGGTGGCTCATTCGGTTAAACATCCAACTGTTGATTTCGGCTCATATCATGATCTCAGTTAATGGGATCGAGCCCTGCATCACGCTCTTGTGCTGACAGCACAGAGCCCGCTTGGTATTCTGTCTCCCTGTCTCTCTGCCCCTCACCCACTCTCACTCTTTCTCTTTCAAAATAAATAAACATGAAAAAAAATTAGAGTTGAATAAGTTCTTGAAAGAGGCAGAAAAGGATCCAGATTGCAAGTAGGAGGAAGGAGAGCCACTCTTTATGAATTTGAAGGTAAAGAATGATTTTTTTTAAGTATTTGAATTTTTTTTTGAAATTCACATAATAACCATTTTAAAGTGGACAATTCAGTGGTGTTTAGTTGAACCACAATGTTGTGCTCCGTCACTTTTTTTCTAATTTTTTTTTTTAATGTTTGTTTATATTTGAAGGAGAGAGACAGAGTGGGAGCACGGGAGGGACAGATAGAGAGGGAGACACAGAATGCAAGGCAGGCTGCAGGCTCTGAGCTGTCAGCACAGAGCCTGATGCAGGGCTCAAATTCATGATCTGCGAGATCATGACTTAAGCCAAAGTCAGAAGCTTAACTGACTGAGCCACCTAGGCGCTCCTGTGCTCCATCACTTCTGATTTCAGAACATTGTTATCCACCCCCAAAGGAGACCCTGTGCCCAATAGTGGTCACTCTGTTCTCCCCGCCCTGCAGCCTCTGAGCAACAGCTTATCTTTTTATCTTTCTGGATTTGCCTGTTCTGCATATTTAAGTCGAATCCTACAATATGTAACCTTGTGTGGGTGGCTCAATCAGTTAAGCATCTGATTCTTGGCTTGGGGCAAAATCTTAACGATTGTGACATCGAGCCCCATGTTAGGCACTGCACTTGGCATGGAGCCTGCTTGGGATTCTCTCCCTCCATCTCCCTCTGCCCCTTCCCTGCTTGTGTGCTCTCAGTCATGCATGCTCTCTCTCTCAAAACAAAACAAAACAAAACAAAACAAAAACAAAAAACCCTTAAAAAAATGTGACTTTTTGTATCTGGCCTCTTTGATTTAGCATAATGTTTTTGAGGTTCATCCAGGTAGCAGCATGTAAAAAGTGACATGACTTAAAGAGAAGGAGTTTTGGGGTGCCTGGGTGGCTCAATCGGTTGAGCATCCGACTTCGGCTCAGGTCATGATCTTGCGGTTTGTGAGTTCCAGCCCCGCGCCGGGCTTTGTGCTGACAGCTCAGGGCCTGGAGCCTGCTTCGGATTCTGTGTCTCTGTCTCTCTCTGCCCATCCCCTGTTTGTGCTCTGTCTCTCAAAAATAAGCAAATAAATGTAAAAAAAATTTTTTTTTAAAAGAAGTGTTTAACATTTAAAAAAAAAAATGGAGTTTTAAGGAGGTCATCTTGGCATCCCTGAGTCTCAGCAAAACCATCAGTTCATCCAGTTGGAGTTACCTAGAATTAAGGCTCCACAGAGATAGATGAGGATCAAGAGCATTTATGGAGTGGCCGACCATGAGGTCCAGTCTGAGCAGAGAAATGCATTCCCAGGGGCCAGAGCAGGGGAGGTGGGGAGCCGAGGTCTGAATCTCCTGATGCTAATAACCAGGAGCAAAATGACTGCCATGGGGGAAATGGGAAGGAGTGGATAGGAAGGAACTTGCTTTAAGAGGGAACGGAATGTCCTGTTTCAAAATAGGGTAAATTTAGGGTCACAAGTTAGAGAATAGATGTGGAAATAGGAGCCCATGTAAAGTGGGGGTTAATGTCGTGTGTTTGTCACTCAGGGTCCCCCAGGACTGCTCACTGCGGCGAGCAGGTGGGCAGACCCAAGTTTCTAAGGAGGCAAGTAAGGTGGAAGGCCTCCCGGGTGGTGACGCAGAGCCTGCTGCTGTCAGGTCTGCTCACTCAGCTGGAAGCGAGGTGGTAGGAAGCGGACCTAGAGTTTCTTTGTGCTTCCTCTGATGAAGTCGAGTCAGCCATTCTGGTTGGTGCTGAGATTAGTGATGGAGGCCAGTAGTGTTGACAGCAAGTCTGCATTCCTGACTGTCTACAGAATAAAGTTTTAAGGACTTACTGGCTTTACAGGACCTTCCCCCATTTTGTCCCGAGTCTGCTTTCCAGCCTCACGACCCAGCACACCACCCATTCCGCAGATAGACCATGGGTACCCCCTGTGTCTCAAGCACTGAGCTGTTGGGATCTGGTGTACCAGACCAGGCGCAGCCCTCAAGCCTTAGATACTGATTAAATATTCATTTGCATTTGGGGTGTGATTGGAGAGTAAACCGAAGGACCTAACCTAGCCTGGGGCTTTGAGGGAGGAGTCAGGGAAGATTTCTCTGGGGTAACTGATCTTTAATAGGAGGGTTGCAGACTAAATAAAGGGAAGTAGGAAGTGGGGCAGGCAGACAACGGCATTTCCATGCGCAGGATCTGCCAGAGTAAAGGCTGCAGTGGAGAAGAGAGAAGGAAGCAGGTGTGGTTGGGGTGCAGAGTGAAGGAGGGGAGGGCAGAAGCTGAGCTGGAAGCCGGGGTGAGCCAGTGCATGAAGAGGGCACTCATAAGCTAAGTGAGCGATTGTACGTTACATCCAAGATCAAGGGACATAGTTGCATCCAAGATGGGGCAGGAGTGGCCTGATCAACTTTGCTGGTTTAAAAAGAATACTGTGGTGCATTGCGGAGATGGATGGGCAGGGATGGGACTGGGTGCCTGGAATCCCGCTGGGGTCCATGTGAAACACAATGGTGCCCTGGTCTGGAATTGTTGCACAGATGGGAAGCGGATGTGATAAGGATAGCAGGAGATGGTACCAGCAGGTGAGGAGATGACTCAAGTGCTCTGCTACCCTGCCCCTTCTTCCTACTGTATCTTTTCATGTCTCCATACCCCTTTTGGTGCTGTGCCTTCAGCTTGAAGTACCCATCAACACTTGGCCTCCTGGGCCTTCCACCTTGTAAAACCCTTCATAACCTGGTCACATACCACCTGTGTGTAGGCTTCCCCTGTGTCCTGTTCAGAAGCAGTGTACTTCACAAATATTTAGGGGGCTGTCACATGTTTCAAAGTGCTTTAACTCGTTGCTGACTTGATCTTCTAGTGAAGGCGGAGTGTTGTCACCTGCATGTCAATTATTCAAGCTGCTTGATCAAGTTGAGGTAAAATCTGAAACATTCCTCAGGCCCGCCCAGTATTGTAGTTCTTCCCACAGTATGGCAGCCTGTTTATCCCTCCACCCCTTGGTATTTAGAATACCCTTCCCTCATTCCTTGTCCTGCCCACACCTATTAATCCTGTGTCAGGTCAAGCCATTGCTCTGGGCTCTCTTCATGTCCCAACACCAGATCTCTCTCTCTCTTCTTACCACAGCCCTCACCTCTTTGGTTCTCCTCTTACTGGTTGCTTTTGTGGTGTTGACTTTCCATGTATATGTAATCCCAGTTATGGTAGATAATTACAGACTCTTTCAAAGTTTTCTCCATCCAAAAGAGTACCTGTAAATAGTTGGCATGTGCAAGTATTTACACATGGCTTCTAGTCCTAATAAATTCCTACAAGTGATAGATAAGATATGGGCACTTCAAAAAAATCAGCATTTGGATATAAATATCATACATTTGGCTTGTGACATGGTAATGGGTAGCCTAGAATTTGTGTTTCAGATGATTAATGCCCAAATGATTCTACTTGCTGTTTCTTTCCATAAATTATTTTGTGCTGGGATAGAACATCTAAACATGTGAGAAGTTGGTCAGTAGTAAATTGAGTGGGAAACAAATGGAATTTTGGAAGAGAAGTTGGAAACTGACCTTCCTGAAAGAACTTAACTATGGGATAGGATTTTCACATTAGAAAGTAGACCTGGAGGGTGGGGCAAAATTGGGAGACTTTAACACAGTGCTCTCCTGCCTTTATTCAGGCTGTGTGGAATAGGGTTATCCATGTCTGACAAAATCCTTGTCTTCAGGTGGATTTGTGCTCCCAGCCATTGAAGAGAGGTAGGATGTTACTTATGCAACATCCCCATGGGCCTGTTCTTTCATATGTCAAACCTATGCAAATACTTTTATTTTCTTTGTAGATAAATTTTGATTATTATTATTAAGAGGGAGAGTTTACATGAGCAGGGGTGGAGCAGAGAGAGAGAGAGAGACAGACAGACAGAGAGAATCCCAAGCAGGCTCTAGGCTCCTACCTGTCAGCACAGAGCCCAACAGGGGACTCAAACTCACGAACTGTGAGATTACGACCTGAGTGGAAGTCAGACACTCACCCGACTGAGCCACCTAAGGTTCCTCCCCCACTCATGCTCTGCCTCTCTCTCTCTCTCTCAAAAATAAACAAACATTAAAAAAAAAAAAAAAAATTAAAGAGCTCAAGTTGTAGAAGCAGGCGGCCAGGGTTTGAATCCCATAAACCAGGCACAGGCTCAGTGGTAGTGTGCAGTAACTTCTAGTGTGTAAGCCTCCATTTTCTTTTCTGTAAAGTGAGGAAATAACCCTTTACAGGGTTACTGAGAAAATTAAATAGTGCATGTGAAATGCGTGATATGATGCTTAGCAGTACTAAGTGTTCAGTGTTAGTTACAATTATGATTATCATTGTTGTGTTTTCTATTTTTAATGATGTTACCATCCCCAAGCCAGGGACTCTCTAAAGGAAGAATATTATGGTTTCATAATGAAATCCTCTTAACTCATTAGTGAGGCATTACAATCTAGAATGATGGGAGATTTGTTTGATGCTGGAACAAATTAGGCCAGAGTTAATGCCATTTCATCCTATTAGACCTTGGATAGCTTATCCTAGGGCCTGCCTGACATTTTGCTGATCAAGTTTTCCTCTCATTGTGACTTAATTCTTGGATTGTGTGCCTCTTGTCGTCATGAGGATTTTTGTGACCCAAGTAGCAGGTGGTTCATTTCTAAATTGAAGCCGTTGGGTCTTATGCCACTTATTTATTCTGGATGTGGTGACTGAGCTAAAAAGTGTGGGCAAGAGAGAGGACTCTTTGGGGTTTTTCATTTGCATCCTGTGAAATGTGTATGAAATTCTCTGTGAGCAAGTCAAAATATTTTTCTAATTGCCTAATCAGTTCCTCCCTCATGGATTGAGAAAAATCAGGCTGTTTCATGATACTTTATTGACAACACTAGTAATGACATAAACTGAATTTGGCTGTTTCTGCTACTGATTAGCAAAAAATGACCTATCTTCTGCAAAATGTTATGTACACAGTTAAAAAACCCAACTGGTAGTCTTCTTACTTTGAGTTATTAAATTCATGAAACATTTGGGTGGGTTTTTTTGCTTCTTTTTAACATTTGCTTATTTTAAAGCTACTTTAATGACCCTCTCTTACTAGAATCAAATTTACTGTTGTTTTATAGGGCTCCTTTGTGGTTGGGTTATAGATAAAATTTTTAAAAAGAATAGTCCATGTGCCTAGACAAAATAGAAACTCAACAAATGCTTTATCCTTTTTTGTTAATTTTTTTTTGAAATTTACATCCAAATTAGCATATAGTGCAACAATGATTTCAGGAATAGATTCCTTAGTGCCCCTTACCCCATTTAGCCCATCCCCCTTCCCACAACCCCTCCAGTAACCCTCAGTTTGTTCTCCATATTTATGTCTCTTCTGTTTTGTCCCCCTCCATGTTTTTATATTTTTGTTTACCTTCCCTTATGTTCATCTGTTTTGTCTCTTAAAGTCCTCATATGAGTGAAGTCATATGATTTTTGTCTTTCTCTAATTTCACTTAGCATAATACCCTCTAGTTCCATCCATGTAGTTACAAATGGCAAGATTTCATTCTTTTTGATTGCCGAGTAATACTCCATTGTGTGTGTGTGTGTGTGTGTGTGTGTGTGTGTATACACCACATCTTCTTTATCCATTCATCCATCGATGGACATTTTGGCTCTTTCCATACTTTGGCTATTGTGGATAGTGCTGCTATAAACATGGGGGTGCATGTGTCCCTTCGAAACAGCACACCTGTATCCCTTGGATAAATACCTAGTAGTGCAATTGGTGGGTCGTAAGGTAGTTCTATTTGTAGTTTTTTGAGGAACCTCCATACTGTTTCCCAGAGTGGCTACACCAGCTTGCATTCCCATAACTATACTTTTTAAAATCCATGCTTGTTGTAGCTAAAGTTTAGCATGCAGAAATGTTCATTGCAGTGTTATTTTAAAAGAGTAAAACTTAGGGGTGCCTGGGTGGCTCAGTGGGTTAAACATCTGACTCTTGATTTCAGCTCAGATCGTGATCTCATGGTTTGTGAGTTTAAGCCCTGAGTCCCATGTTGGGCTCTAGGTTTACAGCATAGAGCCTGCTTGGGATATCTTGTCTCCCTCTCTCTCCCCCTCCCCTGGTGGGGGGAGCACAGGCACATTCTCTCTTTGTTTCTCGCTCTCTCTTGCTCTCTCACAAAAATGAACAGACTTAAAAAAAAAAAAAAAAAAGGTTGGGGACCACCTGGGTGGTTCAGTTCATTAAGCAGCCAAATCTTGACTTTAGCTCAGGTCATGATCTCATGGGTGATGAGTTTGAGCCCCATGTCGGGCTCTGGGCTCACAATGCAGAGCCTGCTTGGGATTCTCTCTCTCTGCCCCTCTCCCCACTTGTGTGCACTCTCTCTCTCTCTCAAAATAAATAAACGTTAGAAAAAAAGAATAGTAAAAATTGAAAACAGATTAAATGGCTAATAATAGAGGAATAATTAAAGCATTTATAGAAGTCTTGTTCCAGAACTCAAATTAGGTTCCTGAGGAAAATGATTGCTACAGTGTTGAAATGCAAGATTATAAGTATGGGCTTTTTTATTTTCTACTTATTTAAAAAAAATTTTTTTTAATGTTTATTTTGAGAGAGAGTGTGCTAGCAGGGGAGGGGCAGAGAGAGAGAGGGAAAGAGAGAGAGAGAGAAAGAATCCTAAGGAGGCTCCCTGGCAGCACAGAGCCTGACACAGGGTTGGAACCCACTAACTGTGAGATCATGACCTGAGCCGAAATCAAGAGGCAGATCCTTAACCGACTGAACCACCCAGACACCCCTAGAATGGGCTTTCTTAAAGTACAGAAAAAAGTAGAAGAAATAGATTCATATTTTAAATATTTATATGTACATTATAGAATATTAACATAGCTCCTTGCTAAATGTTTTACATGAATCATCTCATCTGAAAGTATGATTTTTATTCCTAGTTGAAGGGAATATCCCAGATGAGACTGAGGCTTTCAGAAGTTAACTTGTGCACCATCACTCTAATAAATGGTAGAAGGGAAATATGGATTCTGCTACATTCTTCGTTGCTTTTACTTTTTTTTTTAAATTTTTTAATGTTTATTTTTGAGAGAGAGGGAGAGACTGTGTGAACAGGGGAAGGCAGAAAGTGAGGGAGACACAGAATCTGAAGCAGGCTCCAGGCTCTGAGCGGTCAGCACAGAGCCTGATGCGGGGCTTGAACTCACGAACTGCGAGATCATGACCTGAGCTGAAGTCAGATGCTTAACTAACTGAGCCACCCAGGTGCCCCTGTTTTTACTTTAAAATGATACAAGACAAACAAACAAACAAAAAACCCTTTGCTTTTCCAAATTTCCTGCAGTAAATATCTCTTTTTTATTTTTATTGTAACATTGGAGGGGCAGTAGGTGTGGTAGTTAAGAGAGCAGGCCCTGGCGTTGGCCTGGATAAGTGGCTCAGCTGCTCTCTGCCTCAGTGTACTTATCTGTGCAAAGGGGATGTGTGAAAGAGTGATAGGAGAATTAAGTGAAATCATCCTTGGATATTTATAGCAGAAAAACTACTGACTCATTGTAGGGACTGAGTATTAGTTGCTATTACAATCATTATGATCCTCAAAGAAATGGATTTGAAAATAAGAAAAAAATCACTTGAAATGGTGGGCTGGTTAGGTTCTCAGTGGTTATTAGCTTCGCATGGAGAGATGTTAATGTGATAGGAGAGTGGCTTGAGAAGCCACCCTGTAGCAGTGATTAGCAGACCATTTAGTAAAGGGAAATAGCAGCTTGCTAAAGAATTCAGCCTTGAGAAGTGTGTTGTAATTCACGTAGTAACATAGCGGGCTTAATGTCGTTTTTTTGGACAAGGGTGCGTGAATCCCTAAATAAAGGTATGGCGTAGGTCCCAACATAAGCTTGAACTTCTTGTACTTAACGTCATGAACTCAGTGCACAGCTCATCTTCTAAATGTCTTCCCTGGAAGAGAACATGTCAGTGTAGTGAATTTTCAGTAATTTGCACCCCAGTAATTCAACAGGCACATCTGAAACTGTATCATCGATCTGTGATTAACTAGACTAGTAGTAGAGCAGTACATTTCTAGATGGCCAGAACTTTCCCTGCTCCTTTCTTCCAGCCTGCTTGCCCCAGTGCTCCCTGACTCCTTTGAGTAGCAGCACCCCATCCAGGGTGCAGAGTGGGAAGCCAGAGCTTGGACTCCTTCTTCTCCCTCACTTGGCCCGCCCCTGGACATCTCTTCCCTCTGGCACCTGCATTCCCTCCCTGACATGGCCTTAGAGAGTCTTCTGTCCATGGCAGTAGTCTTCTAAGTGATGTGACCTTCATCTCCCCTTCTTTACAGCCTCCTGCACACCCCCAGTCCTGCTGTCCCTCCCCAGCTTAAAACACTAGAGCCATTACCTGCTCTCCAGCATTTTTCACCCCTCTCCCCTCTATCCCATCCTCCACTGGCAAGCCTTAACCCAAGCATTACTCTGTGAAGCCTCACCTGACCCACTTGTCCCTACGTAAAATTGTTCTTTTTTTACTCTCCCATTTCCCCCTGTACGTCCTTTGTCAAGGCACCTCTGTCACTTTATTACAGTTATTTATCACTTCTCTCTCCCTTGCTAGACTCTGACCTCTCTGGAGGCAGAGTTATTGTCTTGTGGATTTCTCTGTCGTGATGCATTCAGTGTATGTTTGATGGATGTTTGCTGCTGATAATAACAGAGCTGCGATGAATTGAGGGACTGTGCATTGTGCCAGGTGTTTTATATAATCTCATTTAATTCTCCCAACAACCCCATGAGGTATAAGCATTATTTTGCACATGTTTATAGATCAGGAAACTGAGGTCTATACAAGGTAGCAGCTTTCCAAGCCTTTTATGTTACAGTGTTGTGTCAGAGCACAGGATTATAATTCATTTTATAAATATTACAGATTACATTTTCTTACAGAAATATTGAGACTCTGTAGTCCTACAGGTGCCATTTCACTATCAGTTAGGTGATGTAGGGCCGATCTGGAGATCTATCAACCGCTTACAGCTAGGGTTCTTAATTTGGCGACAGGGGGTCCCCTAGGATTTAGAAGACTCTAAATGGTAGTTTTATCATTTGGAGAGAGAGAGGAGGTCTCTTTTGTTTTAGTCAAATTTTTACAGTTGGTGTGGGATCCCCAAAAGGTTAATAACTACTGATGTAGCATTATTTCTATAGAAAATAGAATTTTCCAAAGACCAGAAGATTAGTTTACAAGTTAACATCTGGAACATAGCCTTTTCTTTCACCAAGATTATGTGTTTTGATAACTTAGATGAATAAAAATGACTCACCTCGGATATCAGCTGTTTTGTTGTTTTGTTTTTTTTTTAAGTATTTGTTTTTGGAGAACCTGGGTGGCTCAGTCAGTTAAGTGTCCCGACTCTTGATTTCAGCTCAGGTCATGATCTTGTGGTGGAATCGAGCCCCGTTTCAGGCTCTGAGCTGGGTGTGATATCTGCTTAACATTCTCTCTCTCCCTCCTCTCCCTTTGCCTCTCCCCTGCTCTCGCTGTCTCTCTCTCAAAAAAAAAAAAAAAAAAAAAGCCCTAATGAGAATTACTGTTTTACAGTGTCTAAAGAAAACTAAGCTACCTAGGTGCCTTGTTAGATCTTAAATGGCAAGTTGCCTCTCTGGTATGGACTGAATGTGTGTATCCCTCCCCACCAAATTCATACGTTGAAGTTTTAACACCACCCCCCAGCCTGTCACCCCATCCCTACCCCCAGTGATTTGGTATTTGGAGGTGAGGCCTTTGGGAGGTAATTAGGGTTAGGGGAGGTCATGAGGATGCCCATGATAGGATTAGTACCCTTCTAAGAAGAGACCAGAGTGCTGTGTCCCCCACTTTGTGAGGAGACTGTTGGAAGGTGCCTGGCTGTCTGCAAGCCAGGAGGAGAGCACTCAACAGGAACTTTATCTGCTGGCACCTTATTTTGTCTCAGCCTCCAGAACTGTGAGAAATAAATGGCCGTTACTGAAACCACCCGTCTGTGGGATTTTATTATAGCAGCCTGAGCTAGAACCCTCTCCCTTCCCTTCTCCTAGATGGTGCCCTGTATTGTTCTTGTCTGTGAAAAAAAATCACTGGAAAAAACCATAGTACATTTGTAAACATGTCACTGCTTCTGTAGTCACACTAATTTTCTTCAAGTAACTGTTTTCCTTTGATTCTTCATAGGAAAATGTGATAGCTTTTCCAGATCAAAGCAGGATATTAAGTATCATTTTATATGTATCGCCCCCTCCCACCACCACCACTAACTAAATGTTCTTGCCTTTCAGAGATGGGGGGGCTGTTGAGCTGTTTTGCTGATTTGTGCTAAATTTGTGTTTTGAAGTGAACTGACAAACATGGATTCCAAAGCTAGATTTCTGAGCTTATGGGAAAGGACCGTGTTCTCTTGTCTCTACCACCTACCGTAATCCCGTAAACATATCTAGTATTCAGTAAAGGCACGTTGTTAAACAATGATATATGCCATTCTGCAACCTAAATTCTTTGCCTAAAATTTTCACCTGATCGACATCTCCCAGAAAGAATTTTTGATAAGTTCTGTGCACAAATAGGTGTTTGTTTTTTCCTCCTTAACTATGTTCTTAATTTTCATTTGGGGACTTGTTAGTGTCTCTCTCTTGGTGTTCTGGCTGTAGGTGAGCACCTAATTGACTCCATGTTAATTTGATCTCTGGCTTCCCTTTTTTTCATTTTGTTACAGCAAAAAATGGCTTTTATGACAGCTCAGAGTTGAATATTGGTACTTGGGGAGAATTGAAATGAAGGGGAAGTCTTGTTATTAACCAGTCAGAATATCCAGTTACATTAATATGACTTGCTAAAATGCTTGCATTTCCACTAAAATGTAATCACCTTAGGGCCCAATTCTCAGCACTTCATCTTTAATGGTTGTCAAGGGGGGGGTTAAACACAGTGGTGCACCTGTTGAAAGTAGCACTTGGTGAAAAGAAGCAAAGCATTGCTAGGAAGAGATGGAGATTTGTCAGAGAATTTCCAGAGAGCTGCAGAAGAGGTCATCTCAGCCTTTTCTGGAAAGCTGTCCTCCGGAGAGCCTCTACGGATCACACGTGTGACCACTGCGTGCAGCTCACCCCACCGAAGCGCAAAAGCATGTCACAAAGGACTCCTTCATGTTATAAAAGTGCTTCTTTACCACTTTCCTTCTCAGTGTATTGACACAAAAATGACCCAAAAGGTAGACGAAACCACAGTTTTGATCTTTCATAGTGCAATAAACCTTTTATTAATATCTTTCATTATCATAAAACATCTAGAATCTGACAGCTCACAGCGATTGCTATCTAAAGTTTTCTGCATTCCATTTATGAGGATGGAAAGTTGCAAGGAAACGACAGGTTGCAGGAACTTATTTAAACTATAGAGGCGTAGTGTATTTACAGGTTTATCCCAATTCTCCATGCCTGCTCATCTGCAGTCCAATAAAACGGGATTCGGCATTCATCATTCAGACTCTGAAACACTCAGATTACAAAATGCCTCAGAATTGTGAGAGATTAAATTTTATTTAGGAAGATTTTATTAGTTTTTGGTTGTTGTTTAAGCTTGACACCCACCGTGGGGCTTGAACTCATGACCCTGAGATCAAGGGTCACATGCTGTACTCGCTGAGCCAGCTGAGTACCCCTAGGTAGATTTTATTTGATATATTTAGTCATTTTCTTATGCTATGAATACTGGCCCATGTAAGCTGTATGATCCCTCAAAGTGAATCAGAACATGAGGCTGATCCAAAAAGTATTCCCGGGGCACCTGGGTGGCTCAGTCAGTTGAATGTCTTGATTTGGGCCCAGGTCATGATCTTGGGGTTCGTGAGTTGGAGCCCCGCATCGACCTCCCTGCTGTCAGCCTGTCAGCACAGAACCTACTTCGGATCCTCTCTCCACCACCCCCCGCCCCTCCCCCATTTGCACTCTCCCAAAAAATAAGTAAAATATTTTTTAAAAAAAGTATTCCCCATTGCCTGGGTAGTCTGGATATAAATAAGCATTTACTGAGAAGTTCTGTTAGACTGTGAAAATAAAACTTAAGGTAAAATACCAGTATTTAGGTCAAGGGTTAATCTTTCATAAATGGAATCATATTTCACACAGTTCTTTCCCAGCACAAACCTTCCTTTACTATTAACAGATGTCAGAAGGTCAGAGCCGTGTGTCATTGGATTGGGGAGGGGTTGTAGGGAATGGTGTTTTGAGTTTTTGTTTTTTTTTTAATCACAAAGCTTAGTCTTATTTATTGGTTTGTTTTCCTCACTTTTGTGGATCTTTCTTTTTTTAATCAAACTTTTTATTTTGAGATTATTCTAGATCCCCAAGCAGTTGTAAGAAATAATGAAAGATCCCAAGTACCCTTTTCCCAGTTTCCCTGCGGAACTGTAGTCTCGTGTCACAAGCAGGATACTGACATTGTCACAGTCAATATACAGACTTCTAGCCACATCTGCTTGTCTCCTGCCTTTGCACCATCTCTAACCCCAGGCAGCCGCTCATCTCTTCTTCACCTCTGTCAGTTTGTCATTTCAAAATTATCATGTACATGGATTGGCATTTTTCACTCAGCATAATTCTCTGGAACTTCATCTAGGTTGTTAATGTGTATCACTAGAGTGCTCTTTTTTTTTTTTTTTTTTACTGCTGAGTAATGTTCATGGTATGATTTTTTCCAGTTTGGGGCTATTATGAATAAAGCTGTGACCAGGTATAGGTTTTTGTGTGAACATAGGTTTTCATTTCTCTAAATGCCTGGTAATCTAGAAATGGGCTTGAGATATAGAAAGGTTTGTGGTTTTTATTTTCATAGGGGACATTTCAAAATATATTTTGCAGGTCATGAGCTGACAAAATTATAGTTTTAAAATATACTTAAAACAAAATCAACTGCAGGGTGATCTGCAAAGAGCCCAAGATGTGAATATAGTAATCAACTCTTCTCAGTGTGCCTGGGACTTTCCTGGCTCTTTTTTCCCCACTTACTTTGTATCTCAGGAAACCCTGGAATTCCAATAACCAGGACAGTAGGCCACCCCTAGTTATAAAACCTACAGAGAGGCAACTGGGTGGCCCCATCAGTTGGACATCCGACTTCGGCTCAGGTCATGATCTCACGGTTTGTGAGTTTGAGCCCAGCGTCAGGCTTTGTGCTGACAGCTTGGAGCCTGGAGCCTGCTTCATATTCTGTGTCTCCCTCTCTCTCTGTCCCTCCTCTGCTCACGTTCTCTCTCTCCCTCCCTCAGTCTCCCCCTCCCCCCCCCCACTCTCAAAAATAAGTAAAGGTTAAAAAAAATTTTTTTTAAACCTGCAGATAAGTAAATGACTGTTGTTTGACCAAGTTACCTAAACTCTGAACTTTTAGTTTCCTCATCTAAAAAATAAGGATAATTCCTTACTGAGTCTTTGAAAAGCTGGGTATGCAGTTAATCAAAAAAAGTTAGCTTCAGGCTAGTAACAAAAGTATTATGTTGTTTTCATAACCCAATTCTATACTTTAGATAACAAACCTTTTCATTTTCTTAGCAGTGCCAACTCAATCAGGATGAGGGGAGCATTTATTCTTAAGCGCTGTCCTGACAGTTGGTGCCTTGATCATGTGTCAATAAGCAACAGGAATGCTAACAAGGGAGAAAGGAGAGTAGATGTGGAAGAACCTCCCCTCCCAACCCCACTGACCTGTTAGTTTCTAAGCGTTGCTTGCATCTGTTGCTGAGTAACAAATTATTGTGAAGTTTAACAGCTGAAGCCAGCAATCCTTTGTCTCCCTCAGTCTGTGGGGTTCAGGAATCCCACAGAGGCTTAGCCCAGTGGTTCTGGCTCAGGGTGTTTCAAGCAGCTAAAGGTGTGCTGCCCCCGTCTGAAGCCCCCTGGGGCCAGAGGTCTGCTGCCAGACTCACTCAGGTGGTCATCAGCAGAGGGCCTCAGTTCTTGCCATGCTGGCCTCCCCCATAGGACTGCTCACAGCATGTAGCTGGCTCTTTCCAGGGCTAGTGATCTGAAAAAGAGACAGAGAAACACAGGGACTGACAATTATGGAAGTTATGGTGATTTTAAAAGCCTAATCCAAGAAGGGTCATGCCATCCCTTTTGCTGTTTTCTGTTGGTCGTGCACAGAACCCTTGTTCACTGTGGGAGTGGATTGTTTGGGGGTGGACATCTTAAAGGCCGCCCTTTCACAGATACCACATTCACTGTAAGGAACCTTGACCGTCTAAATTTGTTTTTTTTTTTAACATTCATTTATTGTTTTATTGTTGAGAGACAGAGACAGAGTACGAGCAGGGGAGGGGCAGAGAAAGACACAAAATCCAAAGCAGGCTCCAGGCTCTGAGCTGTCAGCACAGAGCATGACGTGAGGCTTGAACCCACAAACCGTAAGACCATGGCCTGAGCTGAAATCGGATACTTTACCAACTCAGGCACCCAGGAACCTTGACCATCTAATCCAGATAATGAAACCAGTAAGAAATGGCTCCGTTTCGGGGCACCTGGGTGGCTCAGTTGGTTAAGTGTCTGACTTCAGCTCAGGTCATGATCTTGCAGTTTGTGAGTTCAAGCCCCGCATCAGGCTCTGTGCTGACAGCTCAGAGCCTGGAGCCTGCTTTGGATTCTGTGTCTCCCTCACTCTCTGCCCCTCCACCATTCACGCCCTGTCTCTCTCTCTCTCAAAAATAAACAAACACTTAAAAAAAAAAAAAGAAAGAAAGAAAAGGCTCAGTTTAGGACTGATGGTAACAGGGTCCAAGCCAGAGCCTACATACCAGCCAGTGTCTACATTCTAACGGTTGCCCACTTCGTCTCCTTCCAAGGAAGACACACAATTGGCTGTGGCCAAGTAAGTATGTACCATGATTTCTGGTGGTGGCACCCATTCAGTGGCATCACACATTGCCTACTCCAATCCAGTTAAACAAGTAGTTACTCAATTCCTTCTGTGTGCCAAGAACACCTGCTGGGGATTGTAGGGAGTGAGAGAGAAGTTTGCTGCCCTCATGGAGCTTTGCATACTTGGCCACCACTGATGCCTGGTTCAGGAGGTGGTGATAGGCATTAGGGCTCTTTCTTACTGACAGACATTCCAGAATGGGGAAAGAGAATTTAGAGTGATTTAATGCATGCTGGTTATATGTGATGTGTACTGTGTAACACAGTGTTTGAAAGATAAGAGAACTGATTTCTAACTTAATGGAGTTTTATTTCAGCTTGAGAGATGAGTTGAAATGATTTTTTGTTGTTGTGTTTTTCTGGTGGGTGGAGTTAGAGCAAACCGGGAATTGTAACAAAATTTGTTATGATGAAAAATAGTTCGTCCTTGAGACCACAGTCCTTGTCTAGACTCTGTTGGTGTAATGCAATATATGGATACTGTCTGGGTGACAGAAGTTGAAGAACTACAGGGGATTTACTAGCGTTCACAAGCCCAATTGATTGAGATAGATATATATAACAGTGGTTCCCAAAGAAGGCTGTTCATCTTAATTACCTCAGTAACTTTTCAAAAAGACAAATTTCTCAGTCTCTAGACTATTGAATCAGAATTTCTAAGAGTGGGTGCCAGACATTTCTAGGGGTGGGACCATAGCATTGTATTTTTTAAAGCTCCTAGGTGATTCTCAGATGCACACGAATTTGAGAACTCTGATAAGAAACTCTAAAAGGCAAGAAGGCATTCATTCACTCATTCATTCATGGTTTCAACCAGTAATCAGCCATCTGTCGGGCATTGATCCAGGAGGCTCTTTGGAGATAACAAATGGGAACATCAGAAGGTTGCCCTTGAAGAGCTTAACGCTTAATTAGGATTGTGAACAAATGAACAGATAATTACAGTATAACTGATAATCACATCATTTAAAATATAAGCCTATAATTTTATCACTGATTGAGATATAGTGGAAGTGGTGATGGGCACATGAAAAGGAGGCAAGGAGAATTTTGCTGCTCTCTTTTCCATCATCTTCCCATCTAGGGAAGATGTCTGGGGCCTCTGTTACTAAGCATCATAGGTGAGGTTTTTTAACTTGATGATGTTGTTTAAAAGAAAGTTAATCGGGGTGCCTGGGTGGCTCAGTCAGTTAAGTGTCCCACTCACGAGTTCGAGCCCCACTTTTGGCTCTGCGCTGACAGCACAGAGCCTACTTGGGATTCTCTCTCTGACACTCCCCTGCACTTGTTCTTGTGAATGTGTGTTCTCTCTCTCTCTCTCTGTCTCTCAAAAATAAATAAATTTTTGAAAAAAACAAAAGTTAATTATCTCATGGATATGAACTCAGACAATCTTTATACATATTGTCACCATCCTTTTAATAAGCATATGAAAATGCTTCTGTGAAAGTTTACATGGGCTGTGTTAAGAGCAATAGATCATAGCGTAGGAAAACTGGCTTCACATTTTGTCTCCACCCAAGCCCTGTGACCTTTGTCAACTCAGCTACCTCCCCAGTTGTAATAAATTAATAAATTCATAGGGCATCTTCCACATGCTAGTTGCTGGGAATACAAAAAAGGCGTCTCAGATACAGACGGCCTTTCACTCTGTACTGAAGATGGTATGAACTCCGATCTTCTCTTCCACTCACAGAGGAGTCTATGACAACGTCCCCTTTACATTCCGGAGAGATTTACCTAGAGTCTCTTAAAAATCTCCATATTCATAAGTGTCATTATGGCATGTGATCCGTCCAAAATATAGAATATCAGAGCTGTGAGCGGTGGATATGAGCATGTTTTGTTGCCCATGACCTTTGTGGGGAACTCCGATTATGACTTAGCAAAACTTTCATAAATACTGAGTGTGAAGTTGGCCAATGCCAAGGGCTTTTGTAATGATGATAATAACACATATATATGCAACATGTATTGTGTGCCATGCACTCACTATTCCAAGTATTTGACATGTATTGATTTATTTAATCGTTTGAGGAATGTACTGTAATTATATTTATTTTACAAAGGCATGCGTGAAAGGGTGAGTCCCTTGCCCAAGCTCACATGGCTAGTAAATGGTGGAGCAGGGATTTGAACCCAGGTTGTGTGACTCCAGAGCATGTGCTCCTAACCACTGCTTCCCCAAAATGATTGACTCACACCATCTAGTACTATGCGTTTCAAGAAGATAGGGTCACGTCTGTATTGGTCACTGTTGCTTCAGTGTGCTGTGTGGCACATGGTAGGCATTTGTTAACTCAGATGACTGGTAGAGTGAAGACCAGTCCTGTGAGAATTTTTGGGAGTGCAGAAATAAAACCAGTCATGGGGTTGACCCAATCCCTGCACTTGATCTTTTTTGCCTTGGTCTCTCACTTGCAGCCTTATGGGGATTAATTATTTATTGTCAGCAAGACCGTGAGAGCAGAATTCTGAGCCATCTGCAGCCATCTGGCCTTCATCCACCTGCAAGGAGTATTCTCTGTGTACATTAGCATGGTCTTTTTCCCAATGACCGTGTGCTTCACCCAAGTAGAAGTCATCACCAGTTCTTAATTTTGGTGTTAAGTGAGGATGAAGTTGTCATCTTTAAGGTAATAGAATTCTACAAGAGTAATTTTTTTTTCCAGTGAACCCCTCTCCAAACACTTGTTGGGTAAATGGGTTGGTTTGTGGGGCCCTTTCCTCCCCCTCCTGAGAACTGGGGGGGGGGGGGGGGAGGAACTTTGAACTTGGTGGCACAATCTTTTCTTTAGCTATAGATAAGAATTCCCCTAGAGAAAAGTTGGAAGGTTATGTTACTCTCCCTCTTCACACTGCTGAAAAATGTATCTACATCTGAATTCTCAGATTGAGTATATTTTTGTATTGCCTTCCAAAATTAGAAAAACCCATCTCTCTCTCTGAAGAAATTCCTTCTGCTGTTTAAGGGTGTGTGTGTTAATCATTGTGGTATTTTGTTATTGTTTGTTTCACACCTTATGAGGAGAACATCTCTGTCAGAGCTCCACATCCCTAGCACGGAAGAGCTCTTCTCTGGGGAACACCTTCTACAACTAGGACTTAGTCCGTGTTTTAGGAAGCTGTTATTGTGGGTTAGTGTGTGCCACTGCTTGATGCTGTCTTCCCTCTGTTTTATTTTGTAATAGAAGGTTTATCTCCTCATTTAGGTATCACCAATAGATAATCATTGCACACATAGAACAAACTGGCGTACTTGCCCTTTGAGGGATGTGGGCTTTACCTGAGGAAGTGCAGAGTATGTTCCGTAATACCTGGAAACATAAGTATCCAAGTTGAAGTTTGCTGTTTGCTAAATGAGTTGTCAAGACAGCAAAGCTGTAAGAGGTCAATGGGAGAGCCTTTGTAACACCTGATCTGGGCCTTAGAGAGGGGTTGGAAGTGAAGACCAGGGAGAGCAGAGAGAAAGACCCATAGATGATTGATTCACTGGAGGGCAAAGCCACCAGAGTGACTCTGCTCCTTTGGAAGACTGTCCTTCTCCCACAGTGGCGAAAATAGTACCTCTTAAGTAACTGGTGGCAACCAAGGATGGGGAGATGGGCACTTCTCTTTTAACCTGTCTGATCTTACCCATGTACTAAGGAAACCTGATTATTGCAATATTTAAAATCCACCCCTCCCCAAATTAAACATACCAGAATGAAGCTGTTCAGCTTTCTTTAGCCATGTGGCTAACCTGAAGCAGTCCTTTGTGGTGCATATCAGCGCCCGAATTTGGCAGTTATTTATCTGAAGCTCCAAATAGAACTGTGTTTTCTGTACATGTATGATAAGACACATGCTTGTGTCAGAGCGTTAACAAGAGTTTCATATTTTATATTTTAATGTTAACATTTCTGAGCAAGGTATGGCTCATGTTCCTCCTCTCATTCTGGACCTGATTTTCTCCAACCTAGAGAAACCTTTTTACGTTCCGGAAACAGTGTTGTGACTACCAAATTAAAGCACTATTTGATTTTTCGTGTTATTGGCAGCCAACCTGAAGAATGTTCCCATGCCTGCTTAATGCACGTTGACTGTTAAAGAGATGAATGGGTAGGAGAAGAAAAAACGGAGGGAAATTTCATCCTGAACCCTTACAGCTCATCAGCTCCAATGACTCATTTTTAGATGAACTGTGACAATTCAAAAAATAAATACAACAGGATATGATGGAAGTTATGCTAAACAGTAGTTAAACGTCTGCAGTAAACACATTTTTAAGCCAAAAACAATGTGACTCGAATGATACCACAGGAAAAGGAGTTTTCACAGCAAGCTGCCTGCTACCATTGCCTTAGCAGCAAGAAAAGCCAAGACTTGACTCTGAAGATTTTTCCTGCTGTGAGTTTAGGAAATTAACTTTCTTTACTATCATCATTTTTTTAAAAACCTTGTCTTTTAAGACCAATTTGCCCTAAGATCTTAGTACTTTACAGTTGGTGATCAGCCTTCCCGCTTCCTCCTGCTCCAGAGGTAAACAGCCAACATGATTCATGTTTGCATTCTCTCTCTTTTTTTTTTTTTTTTTTAAACATTGATTTATTTTTCAGAGAGCACGAGCAGGGGAGAGGCAGAGAGAGGGAGACACAGAATCTGAAGCAGGCTCCAGGCTCCAAGCTGTTAGCACAGAGCCCAGCACAGGGCTCGAACTCACAAGCTGTGAGACCATGACCTGAGCCGAAGTTAGCTGCCTAACCAACCAAGCCACCCAGGCGCCCCAGCGTTTGCATTCTTATCAAAACCAAAAGCTCATCTTGAGAACTGTGATGGAAGCAACTTTCTACACTGTCCCTCATTTACCCCAGCACCCTTTTGTTGTCACACACACCTCCATTCTGTCACATTTTGTTGCCCCTCTTGGGACCAAATAGAGAGAGGGGCACACTGATTTGCTTAAAGCTTATTTTGATGTCTTTTTTTTTTTTTTTTCCCCCAAACAGGCCTCTAGCAAATTCTTTGATAATAGATCAAAGAGAACACTAATGCTTATTTAAACTCATGCAGGTGATTCACCTGGGCATAACCCCCTCATGGAGGGAGCTGACAGGTGGATTTTCCACATAAGCAGGGCTCTCTTTGGAGGATGCCGTTTTTGCCCTTTTTTTTTTGTTCTGCTTTCGTCAGTACATCCAGGCTTCTGCATTTTGTGCAGTGGTAGTTCCGATGTTTTCTCTTACATTCAGGCCTGAGGCTCACCTCAGTCCTAAAACTCTTAGTATATGTGGCAGAAACTTGCAGCAGGACACAGAGTTAATACTTGATTCAGATGCAGGTATGCTAAACTCTCTCACACCCTCTTATAATAATTTATGGAAAGTGACCAGCCTTGATTAATCAGTTTCCTTAGTGAGATCCTTACAGTGAGGCACAGTTATAATACAGTTGCATTGTTACCAAAGACATTCCAGAATTTGATAGTAGGAAGTGGCTTTCAACTCAGGGTGTCTTTTGGAAAATGTGCATAAAAGAGGAATAATTTAAAATCTAATTTACCTGCCTCTGTTTCCTACCCTTATCCCATATTTAATGTCCTTATTTTCTATGTGTGGCCTATGAACTGGTGAACACTTTGAATACTGTTTAGATTGGAATTTATTTTTAACAGATCCTGTTCCTCCCTATCGTGACCTGTAATTCTGGGAAGCCTTGTAGTTTGAGTGGGCATCAGAGACTTAGGGTTACAGAGGATGGGGAAGCGATGCTTGGCTTGATTTCAGTATGATCTGGTTCCTGAGAGGTGCTGACCATGCCCTTTTCCTGTCTGTGTGGGGAACCAGCCAGACCAAAGAATGGCTTATTCTTTTGCTTCATTTAGGACCCAAGCTCCTCTTCCATGGGCCCAGTGCCTGGGCTTGGCCCCTGGTAGTACAATTGTACGGAACAGCTGTGTTCCCACTTGGCCCAGCTTGCCCAAGCTGCTGGTAGGATGATTCAGGTTACTGAGAAGTGATGTCTCTGGCCCGTGGGTGGCTTGGATGACAGGGGACAAGCCGCAGACCTGGCAGTACGTTTGGATGTCTTGTGCAAAGTGGGTCATGCCATTCCCAGGATTCCAGATCACTAGCAAAGTGTCAGGGGTTTTGCAGGGCCCTTTGCCCCTCCTGTTCCTTTAGAAAAGTGCAAGACTGTCGAGGTGGGCCCACAGGCCACTCAGCAAGTGCCCAATTCACCCAGCAGGGTGCACCAGCCCAGCCTGGCAGTGAAGAATTCATTTGCTGAGACCTTTTGTACTGTTCCCGTGGCACGGCAGATAGGCTCAGCAAGGGAGATGAGGAGAAAAAGGGCATGGTGCTGGCAGGCAGGCTGCAGCCAGGAGGATGAGGGGACGGTGGCAGCGAGAGCAATTAAGGTTTGGCATCTTCTCTTCTCCGCCTTTGGGGCACATGCTCTCTGCAAGTTGTGCCATGTGGTTGCTTTCTGTGGACCAGCACTGAGTGAGCTCCGGGTGCCAGGCGTGGAGTGGGGGACAGAAGGCCTCCTTCACTGCTGTCATCCACTACCCCTGGCCTAGCCTGGGGCCTCTGAGCATGCCAGGCACCCGCTGGCCTTGGAGCCATTGCATCCTCCTGTCACTCTAACTGGAATGCCCTGTGCTTTGATGCTCTGTCCACCCGGGTGCCTGCCTGCTCTCTTGTCACTTTCTCTAACTACGTTTTCCAAAGTAGTTCGTGCTCCATGGTCCTACCCCCTTTCCCCTGCTATATGATGTTCTTGCTGATAGTCACTCTACATAACAGATTATCTGTACATGTGTATGCGTGTGTGTGTGTGTGTATTTCTCCGTCAGCCTGGAATTCTGTCTTGTTCCCTGCTCCATCCCTCAGGGCCTTCATGCCCGGCATGTAGTAGGCGCTTGGTAAGTGGACGGTGTGGGTGAGAAAAGTAACTATATGGTGCTGGGGGATGCTGGATGCGTGGTTGGCTGGACAGAACCGGAGCTTACGCTGAGTCAACAATGAAAGTAAACCTTGGGCGACTGTCTCTTGGTAACCTGTGAAAATAACAAACAACCGTGTCTACGGTATGTGTCCGGCTGTGGGCGTGGTGGGGGAGAGTTTGGGGGAAACATTTAACGCGTCAAGAGTCCAGCCCAGAATTGGGCCTGTGGTTCACAGCCAGGACTCTGCTGACTGAGGACCTGTGTGCCAGGCGCCTCCTCTGCCCTTCCTTTCTCCCCCTTCACTGTAGACGTTTCAGGAGTAATGCACCACTCTCTTGTTACTCCCCATGTGTGTCCTTTCGGAGAGGTTTGGCTGGCTGCTTCGTATGTTCCTAAATTTGACTGGGAGAAGTTCTGCCAACCTAAGACAAGAATTCCCAAGCTAAGAAGAAATGCAGTCTAAGAACAGATGTGCTGTTTGTGAGAAAATCACCTCTTGTGTGTGCTTTTTTAAGGACGTTTCATCTTAGAAAGACAGAAGAGTGCTCCTGTGCCTGCCAGCTTCTGAGGGGTTTCTGTGCAGCATGGGTTTAGCCTGGGATTACTCAGGACAGATGGCTTGTGACAGAATTCTTTAATATCTCCAAATACTAAATTTCACAGTTTCTTCTGGTAACCTGCTGCTGGCTTCCATATTCTTGGACTGAAACTTTACCTTATGTTTAGTCAAGCTGCTTTTCTGTTGCTGTGACAGTAGCCTGGATTGTCACATTGAACTACGTGCTAGGCATTGGTCTTAGGACGATAGGTCATTCTACGATTTTCTCCAAGACCGCTGATGTCCCCACCCCACCCCCCACCCCCCACCCCCTACCCCCTGCCAACCCCTTCCCACGGATCTGTTTCCAATCGTTTTTAACATTTTTTCCTTCTTCCTTCTTATGTTGTTCTTGTATCCTTATGTTTAAAAAAGGTGGGGTGTGCCTGGGTGGCTCAGTGTCCGACTTTGGCTCAGGTCATGATCTTGCAGTCCATGAGTTCAAGCCCCACATCAGGCTCTGTGCTGACAGCTTGGAGCCTGGGTCCTGCTTCAGATTCTGTGTCTCCTTCTCTCTCTGCCCCTCTCCCACTCATGCTCTGTCTGTCTCTCTCTCTCTCTCAAAAAATAAACATTAAAAAAGAAAAAGTGGCTACAGCCCCTCTGAAAGTCCTCTTGGTTAAAATTTAGAATTATTCCCTTACTGCTTTTGTCAGGTAGTTTCCTAATGTTAGATCCCAGAATACTGTTACTTGAGTGTTATCTTCATGGCTTGCTATTAAGTATGCAACTTGTTTTAGTATGCATTATTCTAACATCTACTCATTTGCTACATGAGTTTTGGTCTTGGTTTATAGCATCTGGCTTCTTCCTGCACCACGAATGTCTAGTTTGTTCTGCGTGTCTAGGTATGCTCCTTTGTGTCTGTTCCTATCCCTCGTACATAGTAAGTGCTTGATAATTTGTGTATCTGATTAGTACGTTCATTTTAGCCTTGTCTTCCCTGTTCAGACAATGCCTCACACTGACCAGCTCCTCTCTCATGTGATGTTATCAACGTACCCACCTTCCATTGCTGTCCCCATAGGGGGTGTTAGGACTTGAAGGGGACATTGTGGGTGGGTTTCATGATGACTGGGGGCTCACTGATAGTATTGAGTACACAGGGATCAGGGATGGAAGGCCAGCAGTGCCCCTCCTGAGAAGTGCCAATGGCCACAGATGGTTGGCAGTATTCATTATGGAGTTGAACCTATTGCAGACATACAGTAGGAGACCTTTATTGAGGGCTCACTGCATGCCTGGCACTGCTCTCAAGGTCTTACGTATATTAAGTCATTTGATTTTCTTAACCTTTGAGACAATTACTTTACATTTCCCCCCATTTTATAGATAGGAGGTTAAATAACTTGTCCAAAGTTACATTGCTAATAGGTGGAAAAATGGGTTTCAAACCCAAGCTGTGTGATGAAGAGCCCAGCACTGGGCCACCTAATCACCTGCTAACCTATTACACCTCTGTACCTGCTCTCAGCCCCTTTGTGTTTAATACCTGAGTTTTATATGTGTAATGAGCTCCATTATAAGCTATATACCCATTAAGTAATAGCCGGATGTAGATTTCAAACTGTTGTGGAAGAGGTGGGTTTGTCCCCAGTGGGCAGCTTATCCATCAGTAATTCATCCAGTAGTCATGGTGTTCACCACCTCGTTCCTCCTTGTGCTTGTTTGCTCTGATCGGAGGCAAAGGGGACGGTCCACAATCCATCACAGTTGAAGCTAACTATATTAGAGTGATTTTGGTTACACAAAAACATGATGTTTGTCTTCTAAAACTTACATATTTTAGATGATTTCCAGTAGATGATGAAAAATAATTGGATATGGTTAATTTATTTTTTAACTGCAGGACTTTTAATAGATAAAGCAATTATTTGTTTTTGAGAGAGAGAGAGCACAAGTGGGGGAGGGGCAGAGAGAGAGGGAGACACAGAATCCCAAGCAGGCTCCAGGCTCTGAGCTGTCAGCACAGAGCCCATGTGGAGCTCGAACTCATGAACTGTGAGATCATGACCTGAGCTGAAGTTGGGTACTTGGCTGAAGGAGCCACCCAGCCACCCCTCTCAAGATTTTTTAGAATTATCTATCCCCCAAAGAGGTTCCATCTGGGAGAGGAAGATGACTCAGGACCAGAATGGTCTTAGGAATATAGTATGTTAAAAAGCTGCCTAATTTCTGAGTTTCAGAAGGGACCTAGTACTGTGATTGTATACTTATTAAGGGACCTAATTGTTGACACTTCGACATGTGGGAGTTGGTGGCTTCATGGTTTCCAGCCATGGGTTGAGAGAGTCAGTATGTTCCCTGCTCACCCTCACCCCCACCCTGGGGGGCAGGACAGATGTCAGAACAGAACCTGGTAACTACTACTTCTAAGTGTTCTTGCTGGTTCTACCTGTCTCTTTCTCACTCCCGGCTGGATTTTCTGTCTCGCTGCTGGCTGGACTGACTCAGTTGTAACTACTAGAGTCCATGGATAAATCATCAAAGAATATGTATACTTCAGTGCCATAAGCCAAAGAAGAGAAGTATCATTAAGTTATTGACAGCTTACTTAGTTAATAAAACCAATTTTGCCTTTGCCCTTTGCAGGTAAAATATTTGTGGTTATTTCTGTAAGAGTAGTGACCAGGAAAATTGAAAATGTATGCCTTCTAACTTTAATGTAGAAAATCTAGTCAATATACATGTGAAAAGATGCTTAGCTATACTATAAATGGAAATCTTAAATGGAGGGGTTGGAGGGAGCTATAAAGTCTTAGAAGATGAAGGTAGACGTGTAACTACTGGTAGGAGACCGTATCTCCAAGATGTTTCAAGTGAAGGCAAGCAGGTAGTATGTACTCCCCTTGATATAACATTGTTTTCCGTGTAATTTTTTTTTACTGTGACCTCCACAGCAAGAGTATATTTTATATTACAACAGAGTACATAGTACTTATACATCATCATACTAATGTAATACAGTAACACTGAAGACAGGAAAATATTCATTCTCACTAGGGGCAAAGCAGTCTTGGTTATTATTTCTATTATTACTAATAAAATTATTAATGCTAAGGTGACCTGTCATCTATTAATGGATTGAAATCCACAATTGTAAAAACACCCATTTGGCATCACTCCTTTTGTGCTCAGAAGAGAAAAATCTCTAGAGGTATGTCCAAAAGTTACCATTAGGTTCCTTTGAAAAGTGGGGCTTTGGGATTGTGGTTGGAGCAAAGCGATGAAATTTTTTTTACCGTCTCTTTTCATTTTTAATATTTGAATTTTTTATCATGGACATGAAGTATTTTTAAATAGTAATTGATGCAAATAGCAAATCTCTGTACTGTGGCCTTCCTTTCCTAACATGGCTCTTCCCATCTTGGCTACAGTCTTTCCTCAAGCTTTGGTTCTTGCCCAGATGGGATTGTCTCCCGTCTGCCACCTTTTTCAGCCCGGTTCCACTTTTTTCCCTACTGAGATTCCAGCTTCACGGGAAGCATTTTTATGGAACTGCGAAAAGAAGTTCAGAAAACTGGCACTTCATTTATAACGTGAATTCACGAGATTCTGTCTTTACTTTTGATTTCCAAATTAGACCTAGCACACAAGTTACTTTGGGAATTCAAAAAAAAAAAAAAAAGTTTGAACATAACCTTGTCCATAGCACAGCTTTGAAAAGAATTTGTTCTTGTTCTTTTATGAAAAAAACACTGTATAAAAAGCATTTTGAGTAGAGATTAATCAATGTCTGTTTTTCTTAATAGGTTTTAAAATGGAAAATTTTGATGCATCACTTAGTACCTATTTCAAGGCATTGCTAGGCCCCCGAGGTAAGGTGGTTTTTGGTTTTGCTCCCCTCCCTTTAGAGACACTTATAAATATTGCATGAAGAGATTCTAGAAAACATTAGCGTCTTCTGTGATAAGACCAGTGCTTTGTCCTGGATAACAAGGGGCTTGGAGAAGTCCTGTGACACTCTTGAAGCAGTGCAGTGTCCCCTGTGACACAGCTGCTGTGACCCTCTGGTGACGTTAGCTGGAGATCATATTGTGCTGGAAAGCTTGTAGCCTGAGAATGCTGCACATTTCACCATTATTGGTGCTGGGTTTTCCTCAGTTCTGAGTATCCAGCTGAAACTGGTTTCCAAAATGCACTGCTGTGGTGGTTTAAAACTCTTCCCCTTTTATAATTTTCAGGGCTTATTGTCCTTTCACGTTGTGTCACATCAGTGGATAAATAGATACACCTGATCTCACTTTTTATGCTTAATCGTTTTGTTTCCTTTTAGGAAGTAAATCGGCTCCATGTTGCTTTTTTTGAACGTCATCTGTCATGTCTCTTGATGTGTCTATAAAGAAGGAACTTTATAGGTTTACAGAAAGAGTCATTAAAAAACTGCAAGAAGCTTTTAAACAAATGAAAAGGTTGTCAGTTTCATTTACGATTTTTAAAGTACAAAAGAAAACAAAAGAAACTGCATTTCTTAGTATGGTAGAGTTAAAACATGAGGGTGTGGAGAAACAGTAATTGATAAGACCTCTTTGGAGGGTAGTTGTGTCTTCCATTGAAATCAAAAAGCACATGCCTTTCGACTCTGCTATTTGACTCCTAAGACTTGATCCTATAGCTAATCTTGATCATTATTGCAAAGATGTGAATAAGGATACTCCTTTATAGCATTGCTTGTAAAGATTGGAAATAATCTGCATGCCCATCAGTAGGGGAACTGATTCAGTAAGTTAGCGTACAGCCAAATGAGCAAAACCAAATTAGATCATTTTTTTATGTGTTCTTGGGTTGAGATAATGCCTTATTTCAGCTTCATAGAACAAAAAAAGTCCAACTTTAAATGGCTGAAACAGTAACAAAAATGATCCGTTTACATTATCAAGATTGAGCAACTCCTGAGTTATTTCAGGGACCTAGCACACTTGTTCTTGTCATTTTCTACTTCACAGTCTCAGTATATCAGTAGTTCTGCCCTTGGAAAAATCCTTCCACCTTTCATGGTTACTGGATGACCACAGCAGCTCCAGGCAGCACCTACGGAGGAGGAGGGAAAAATCTGTTCATTTGCATGCCTTTAAGAAGGAAACTCTTCACCAGGGCCTTTCACCCAGCTGTCATCTCCTCAAAGCTCAGTGGCCACAATTGCTTCACATGCCGTTGTCTGAACAAGTCACCAGAGAGTGGGCAAGGACTGCCATGGTTGGCTAGATCCCTAAAGATTTACTGCCTGGGGGCACTGTTGGGGCAGCCAGCCGCTCTGGCAGCACTTGGCAGTATGGATGGAGGCTGGATACTTGCAGATACGGCCTTACAAGATTTTAAAAGCAAGGTGTAAAAAAATAAAATAAGATGTAAGATAGAACATCAAATAAAAGGAAATGAGAGGGTTTTGTGTGTACATTTATTGCGTTTGTGATATGTATGTACACACAAGCACATGTAACTGTCTAATGTTAGTTGCTGTGTGGGAACTTGCTTTCTCACAGTTGACAACCAGGGCCTAGAGCTGAGAACAAAAGGTGCTACGAATCTCCTCCTTAAGTTCACTGTGGCCAGCCACCTCCCTGAAGGACTTCTAAGAACTACCAGTTCAGCAGAACTGTGGTAACCCCCTCTACCACCTTAGCATAAGTATCGGGGAGAGGGTGGAGGGCATCTCCTCTTAAGCCAAGAGAGGAGCACTACAGAGAAACCCAGGGAGAATTTAGAATGTCTCTAAGAAAGGAGATTGACAGTCCATTCCCCAAATGGATGGGTGCTTTTCCTGCAAGATCAAGAGAAAAAGCATTGGAGAATGTAGCAAGATGGTCCAGTCAGGAGGTCCAAGAAGGAACAGAGACTTTCCCCACTAGATGCTGCTTCTCTGAAGCTGCAGAAGGCGAAAACTGCATGCGCCTCTGAGCTCCAGAGTGAGTGGCCTTAGAGGGTAGATCAGATTGAGGAGCAATAGGTTTTGGGGGCTCATCAAAGTAGCATGCAGACGGGAACATGCTGCGGAAGTGGCTTCCTGGGAGTCAGCCACAGGCAGAAGTTGACTCTTGCAGGGGACAGGTTAACGCCTAGGGGGTCTGGCTGCCAGAGAGTTTCTCCCCATCCAAGGAGAGGGCTGTCAGATTGCTGCTGGCAGCTCTGTGGAACTAATCTTCCTCCTCTCTGCCTAGGAAAAGGGTGGGGGAAGGGAGATCTGTCCTGCACATGTAGTGCCCCCTCCCCTGCCCCGAATCAGTGTAGGTCTTCCCTCTCAAGCTTCTGCTGCTCACATGGTTCCTTAAATAGTCACTTCACTGTCATTACTGCCTCATCTTTTTTTTTTTTCTTTAAAATTATTGTCCTCTCTGCTGTTGACCATTGCACTCATAGCAGATGCTGCCTTTCTAATCAGTAATTGTTGCTAAGCTAGATAAATAACATGTTTTCTCTGAGTCTGCACATGCTGGGCAGACTGGCAGACACTTGACTTAAGATGAGGACTTTGGAGTTCAAAGACTGCCATTTCTGGAGTTTCATTACCCTGTCTGTGCATCATTCAGCAGATCTGGTCCATAAATACAGTTAGTAGAAACTTTAGCTTTGTCCTTGCTTTCTTTAAGATGCTTTGGAAAGGATTTTTTTTAATGTTTTTATTTTATGTAGAAGCCATGCATGATATACATGTTATTATTCAGAACATGTAACAAAGAGCTTCACCTTATATGACAAATATTGAAAACTCCTGCTTCCTCTTCCAACTGCTTTGCTGGCATTAGGAGCTTGAGTATTGGATGACTGTTACAAAATTATGGGGAAAGATTTTTAATGTTTGAAAAAAGTTGTGGTTTTTTTATCTGCCTTATTAATCACTGTGTGTTTTCCTTTTATTATTTTCCAGATACCAGAGTAAAAGGATGGTTTCTTCTGGACAATTATATACCTACTTTTATCTGCTCTGTCATATACTTACTAATTGTATGGCTGGGACCAAAATACATGAAGAATAGGCAGCCATTCTCTTGCCGGGGAATTTTAGTGGTGTATAACCTTGGCCTCACATTGCTGTCTCTCTATATGTTCTGTGAGGTAGGTCTCTTAAATGTGTTCCAGTCACCATCCTGAATTGTGTTCCTAAATGAAGAAGGGCAGTGTGTCGGGGGTGGGATGGGTGCACCTGGAGGTCAAATACATGACTCCATTTTGAGTATGTTTTAAAATTGATTTTTCAAAATGCAAGAGTTGTTTGTACAAATACGCCTTTTAGAACATCTAAAATAGAAGCCTTTGCTATCGATTCTTTGGTTATGTTTCATATTCAGAATTAAATATTTTCAGAAATACTTTTACGCAAGCAGAGCAAAGAATGGCAAATGAACAAAATGTGAAAAAAACAGACCTGTGAACGTTTATTGTTGAGCATTTAATAAATGCAGGGTTCTTGTTTGGAGGTGGTGAGGAAGGAAGTGGGTGGCAGTTGTGTTCAGTGTGCTTTATGGTAAGTCAGCCTCTTGCCTGGTCTGATAACTGTAAATAGCTTTGAGATTTGACAAGTTATTTTTTTAGAAGCTAAGAAGAGAGGATAGTGAGATCTGCGTTTAGGATTTGAATGGTCTAAGTTTGGGCCAAGTTATTTTTTCTGTGTAACTGGGATGTTGAAAGCCATGTTTGATGATCTCAAAGGCTAGCATTGTAGCTGAAGTAAAAAGGAAAGAAACTGGAATCAAAACTTAGGTCCTCCCCCTTTCCCGCAGTTATGTAAAACAGCCTTCCAAGCCAAGCGGGGGAGGGAAGCTGCCCTCCAAGGGTAAGCTCGGCCTCTGTACATTTTTAGGGGAGGGGACTTCACCTTTCAGGCTTGCAACACAAATGCCTCACCACACAAAAGTGTCGCTGAATCTCTGGGTGGGGAATTAAGCCATACATAAACATTTGCAAGCACTTCCATTTAGCTTTTTAACCTTTTATGGTGGCTTTAATTCTCCATGGGATAGTAAAGAAGAAATAGGGGAGGTGAGGGAGGGGAGAAACCAGGATGAATCTTGAAATTAGTGTTTAGAGGAAAGCATGAACCCCCCCATCAGCCGCAGGCCTCTCCATCTCTGTCTGCATGTGGCCGTGTGCAAGAGCGTGTCTGGGTTCATACGCCAGTGTGAAACACTGTCTGATTGCGAGAGGTATTGATTGGACCTGGGCCAGGTCTGTGTCCTGTTCTCCCAGGTAGGTTTCAGAAGGCAGCGAAAGAGTTTATGATTAGAACGGTAGATGCTACTATCATTACTTTTATGCTTGGTACTCTGTGAAATGCTTACAACCTCCCTTTTTGCTTTTTTCTGTCCTGTTCTAGAATGAAGGCAGTTTAATTAGCCTCCAAGGTGGATATTGCAGGACTGGAGGCAGGGACAGTGCGCAGGAGTGTCTCCCGGGCCCAGCACTGTGCACATCTCTGTGTTTAAGGAACAAAAGTGCAGCAGGTTGTCAGGTTTTTCAGAGTGAACTGTTTACTTTCCCACAATTGATAGATGATACAGCTATTTCCTTAAGAAAGCTTTTATAGAGTTTATTATTATGCATAACAATATTCTAGACAAAAAAATATTTAAGTTTATTAAATCTTCTAGTGGTTAAGGATCTGCCTTTTCTGTTTCCCAAACCCTGGAGACAGAGCTATAACCTCATCATTTCACCTCTCTCAAACAGATAATTCTTGGGTAAAGAGGGGAAGCAAAGTGTTGTATAAATTGCTGCTGTATGCAGGTGACTGAACTTGGAAGGGTCGAGAAGCACCGTGGTAGGAAATACAGATTTTCCCTGACAGTTTGGTGAGGACTAGAGAAGACGTTGAGCAGTCTCAGCACTGGATAAAGAGGCTTAAGAAATATACAGTCGGAAAACAATTTTAACTCCTGATTTAGAGTGAGTACATTAAGCAGTAATAATAATAATTCCTTGGGGTGCCTGGGTGGCTCAGTTGGTTAAGTGTCCAACTTCAGCTTTGATCATGATCTCACAGCTCATGAGTTCGAGCCCCGTATCAGGCTATGTGCTGACAGCTCAGAACCTGGAGCCTGCTTCAGATTCTATGTCTCCCTCTCTGTTTCCCTCCCTGCTCATGCTCTGTCTCCTTCTCTCAAAAATTAATAAATGTTAAAAGAGATTTTAAAAAGTGTTTCAAAAAAAAAATTCCTTAAATCAAGTTTCTAAAAATAAACCCAAATCAGATCTGCCTGAGTTTAAAACAAGCCTTGGTACTTCCCAAGTTAGATAATATTTACATTTGATGTTTGTGTGACTTTTTTTCTGTATTTACATAAACCCATCAATAATATCACTGTAACATAACCTTTGTCAATTTTTTCATTTCATTTTAGCTACTGTTTTTCTTTAACTTAGCATTTATATTCCACTGAATATTAAAACATAGGAGGTAGTCATGGGGTTTTATGACCAAACAAAGTGAGGAGGGGACAGATCCCATTTGGGCCCCTCATCCCACAGAAAGGTCCCAAGAGCTGGAGCCATTTGTCTGCGGTCACACGGTTGGCAGGGTTGGCAGGGTCATGATTATTAGTCGTTATTTACCCTTCTGCTTATCTGTATACTTGGGTCCATAAGGAATTTAAAAAATAAATACGTAGTCATTGATATTTGTGTGTATTTAATCCTGTGGCATGAATTCACAGCTGCCTTGGCAAGTTCTAGGCTAATACAAATAAAATTAACTGTCACTCACAGGAGACAAAGAGAAATCTTGAAAGAAGGAAGGTAACAAGGAAGTAAAAGGGGGAGAGTCATTATAGCTTTAAAATTACCAGAAGAAGGAAAATAACAATGACTTTTAGAACTGTGAAACGGAGTTTAAAATGTAGAAAAAATTTAGACTTGTTTATAGTTAATGCATTTGATAGCAAGAAAATTGAAAGGAGAGACATGGCATTACTTCTTATTACCTCATGAGCTTGGTGTTTTATTTCTAAGAAAATGTTTCTGGATCCCCGATTTGAACAGTGGTATGTTTTAGATTGAAAGTCTAGGGCTTTATGGCAAGCCTTTTAACTTTTACGTATTAAATTAGGTGTTACCTAAAATCACAGTCAGTGACAAGGCTCAGAAATAAAATTTCAGTTAATAGAAAACAGCTTGGCTTGTGTCACTCACCATTGTAAATCTCTATCCTTAGTAGCAAATATAAAAATCTTATGTGCCTCTGAGAGGCAGGGCATATTTCATGCTTTATCGAAGCCCCACTGTTTCTCCAAACTATCTGTATGTCCCCGAGGTCCAGATTGAGAACCCCCAACCAGATAATGCCAGATGTGGCTTTTCCTCAACATGTGGTATATGTCCAAGTTGGACTTGTTTCCACTGTCCCCTCTGGCAGGCTTTCTGAGCCACTTCTGACTCCTTTGTTAGTGGGCCAAACATGAGAGTCCCACTCAGGCAGCTGCTGTATGCCAACCATTTTGGTATATCTGCTCTCCACCTGCCTCTGGCCTCTTGTCCCCCTAAGCTGAGAGAACCTCATTGCTTGGTTTGTTACAGTCCAAAAGGGAGCATCCCTGTTGATCAGCCTGGGTCTCGTGCACTCATCCTGGGACTCAGCAGTAGCTGCAGAGGAAGCAGGGTCAGTACTGCATGGTGGGCTTTGAACTTTAAGAACTTCTGGCCCCTTTCCTCAGGAGGAGACACTGATCTCTCAGCCTGCGCCTTCTGCTTAGCTCTACTCAAACCCCCCAATACCAGTGTCTTTCATTTTTCCCATCTACCCCCAAGAAACTTCCTTTCAGACCTAACCAAGCCCACCTCTATTTGACAGTCTCCATCTCATTCTTGAAAACTACTCAAGGATCAGTTCCCCTGTGAAGGCAGGAGGACACTGAGTCAGAAGACTCAAGCTCTAAAAGGCAGTGATTCTTTAGCCTCTCTTGTCTTCCTGCTATTCCCAATAAACATGACACATGGCTTTCCATTAAACCGCTCTGTGGGTGTGGCCTCTGCCTCCTGTCCCTCACACAGATGATGTACTTACAGGATGGCTGTAATCTCCGTGTCTCTTCCCTTTGTTAGTAGGGCTCCATCAAATGTATCCTGAGCATTGGGATAGAACAGTTGCAAATGCTAAAAGAAAAAAGAAAAGGCCTCAACCACCATTTTACTTTATTAACAACAAAAATCACAGATTACAAACAAGATTATTTTTTGAGTACTTATGTATCTGTATTCCCTTGCAGTTAGAACTGTCTCGAGCATTCAGAACATTTAACGTGTAATTTTAATACAACAATTGAGGGGCACCTGGGTGGCTCAGCCGTTTGCCTCTTACTTCAGCTCAGGTCAAGATCTCACAATTCGTGGGTTCGAGCCCCACATCGGGCTTTGTGCTGACAACAAGCCTGGAACCTGCTTCAGATTCTGTGTCTCCCTTTCTCTCTGCCCCTCCCCTGCTCTCACTTTGTCTCTCTCTCTCTCTCAAAGATATACATACATACATACATAAATAAGCAAGCAAGCAATGATTGATAGCTGACTGAATAGATGGATCTGGATTGGCATAGATCTAAAACGTATTCTTTTTTACCCTCTGAATTTTTTATTTTAAATTGTAATTTCAGGGGTGCCTGGGTGGCTCAGTTGGTTAAGCGTCTGACTTCAGCTCAGGTCATGATCTCACGGTCCATGAGTTTGAGCCCCACGTCAGGCTCTGTGCTGACAGCTCAGAGCCTGGAGCCCATTTCAGATTCTGTGTCTCCCTCTCTCTCTGCCCCTCCCCTGTTCATGCTCTGTCTCTGTCTCAAAAATAAATAAACGTTAAAAATAAATAAATAAATAAATTGTAATTTCAGAACTACTTCAGAATATGAAAAATAAAATCACATAAACAATATCTACCTCATAAATATTGATCTTTTATTATCAGTTTGAATTGTTTACTTAAAAAAGAAAATATTACAAAAATGCATCTGAAGTACAGTCCCTTCCCAAATATAACTTCCCTCCAAAGTTCCTATGTTTCTTCTCTGGATATATTTTTATATTTTTCAATACATATGTATGTATACTTGATAGCACGTAATATATTGTGAGGAATTTTTTTTAACTTATGTAAATGGTTTACTGTTTCTACTCTTTCAAATAGCCTCCTTTTAGTCATTGTATTTTGAGATCAATCCATGTTGAAACTTACAGATTTAGGTAATTAATTTTAACTTCTTTATTATTTCAGTTTTACAATTTATCATACCATTTTGTGCAGTTCTCTTTGCATGGACATACAGGTTTCCAGTTGACAGTGTTATATTGAGTACTCTTGGTCTCCTTATGCAAATGTTGCTTGTTTTTGTTTGTTTTACCAGATATATACATAGGAGGACTTTAATGACTGAATCTGATAGTCTCTTGTCTTTTAGTGGGGAAATTTAACCTATTTTCATTTAGTGTAGTGATTATTTTGGAATAATTTCTTTGACCTTTTTTATGTGTGTACATTTCTTTTTTCATTTACTGATTTAAAAATCATTCCTTCTAATTGTATATTTTAGTGTTACCCATAAGTTTTGAATATGCCTTTATGATTTCATAAAGTCTAAAGTGAATTATTCTTTCTATCTTCCTGAGTAACACAGGACCTTAGAAGTTTCTGCTCTGGTCCCATCTTCCATGTCTCGGTTGTCGTGTTGAGTCCCAGCGTGTTCCAAGGTCCTGAACAGTCATCTTTACACTCTGGGGTTGCTCTTCTCTGTGCTATTGACCTGTGAAATTCATTCTTGCCTTTGAGTCTCGGTTTTCTTCTTCTAGAGTAGTTCTTTCCTGTGAAGACTAAACTCTTAGTCTCCATTTGAGCATCATTTTATTTGTCTCTAAGCTTGAATAGTATTTTAGTGGGGCATAGAATTCTAGATTATTTTTCTTCAGTGCTTTGAAGATTTATTCCAGGGAGGTCAGCTGCAGTCTTGTTTTTGTTCATTTGTAAGTAATCTTTTTTGTTCCAAGTACTTGTTAAGTTGCCTAAAAAACTAAAAACAGTTGCCTGGGTAGCCCTCTGCTTTCATGTAACTCATTCAGGACTTGTGAGCCTTCAGTCCAAAAGTTTACATATTCCATGAGTTGAGGAAAGTGCTTTGCCATCGTTTGCTAGATTCTGGCCTCTCCTCCTCTCTCCGCGGTTAGACACATGCTAGATAGTCCCAGACTCCACACATGCTGTCTTTTGAATATTTGTGCCTCTTTATCTCTGTCCTCTGCATTCTTCTGATTCACCCACATTTTCATTTGTGTCTCCTGTCTCATCCATCTATTGAGTTTTTAGTTCAAATGGCTGTATATCATTCATTTCTGAAAGTTTGCCACTTGTCTTTTTTTCACTCCATAACGTAGGAGCATCGCGGGTCTTTTTTTCTCTGTGATCGAGATATGACAGTTCTCTCCAAACTTTTAACCATTTGTTTTCAGCCACATCTGTGAGGTCATACCTCTGGGAATAATTATTAAATCTTCGTGAAATCTCTTCTTTGAAAACAAAAAGAGTTTGGTGTTCTGGATAAGCATCCCAAACTAGTTTTGCTGGGTGGGGTTATCTCAGGTAATGTGTCTTCCCCAAGTCAAAGATTTTAAAAGGACTTCAATGTAGGCAAACTTCCTCCTTTCTGAATAATGCGTTGGGGAGGGGCCTCACCTTACAGTTAAGCATCAGAGGTGATGCACTTGTTTTGGAGGGTTCTGTGCAGCTTTTCTGTATATGAGTTTGTAGTGGGGGAGTGGGTTCTGTTTTTGTTCAGTTTGCTGCATTGCCAGAACCAGACGTCCGTACTTTTTTTTCCTTTGCATCTTCTTTTGAAGACTTCTGATGCTTCTGATGCTTCTTTATTGGAAAGATGAAAGAAGTTTGCGAGATGGGTGTTCTGCTTGTGCCTTCTGACCTCTCTGTAATTGTGGGGTTGACACTGTTGAAGCAGCTGGGCAAGCACCTGACAGCCTGTTCCTCCCAGGGCTCTGGCTTTGAAGGTCCTGATAGAACCACAGAGCAGTTGCTTTGGAAACACTATATTCTAAACTGTCTTGTTTTTCTTTCCCTTCAGGCTTTCCTAAAATAGAAATATTATTGTGGGGAAATAGGATTTGGAAAAACACTGAAAAGACCTGGTAGTTGATCATTGAATTTTATTTAAAAAAAAAAAAAAGATTTTGTTTACTAAAGTACTTTGAAAACAATATTTACTATTCTGCTTTTCTCATTTAACAGAGGTATAGAGAAGTTCAGTCATCTGGTGAGATTAATACTTCTCAGAAAGGCCTGATGATTGCCATAAAATAGTTCTCACTCTCGGTTCCCCTGCAACAGAAGCTCTTTGCTCAGAAGGAAACTTATCTCAATGAGTGGAAACACCCCACGCAGTTATGCGCCCTCAGTTGATCTGGCACTGCCCTGAGAGAATGCCTTATATTGGGCAAATGGAGAAAAGGATGCAGCCTTCCCTTCACTTCCCACACCCAGCAGAAAGGGGAGGATTACCTGCCAGTTGAGAGCAAGCTTTGGAGTTGGTCCAAAGCCAGGCCTGACACCTCTAAACTGACCCCACAAGCCTTTGGTGTAACTTGGCCTGGTGGCCTGGCGACCCGGCGGCATGAGAAAACACATTACTTTACAAATCCTCAACCAAAGCAGACTTAATCTGCAAAGCAAGAGTTGGTAGATGGAGAGATGGAGATCTCTCTTTAAATTATTCAAAGGATGCCCTGGCTGGGGCTTCTGTAACAGGAGGGGCAACACCACCTCAGGCCTACTCATGGGCTTTCGTGCTCTGGAAGCAGAAGGAGCAAACATCTGACTAGAATCTTGGCAAAGATTTATATAGGTGCCTGCCTTACGCCAGGTAGTGGGCTAGCTCATTGACTGTTCATCACACTGCCACTGCCCTCTCTGTGGACGGAGACTTCCCAGGTAGGCCTGGGATTCAGGCCTGTGCCTTAAACCATTGTGCACCACTGTCTCAGGATGCTGAGTCTTAGCTTGAGGTCTTGCTCTCCCTAGCCACTAACATCCCCATGAAATATAAAATGAGCATTTCTGGCTGTACACGTGAAAGCAACTTAGTAGAAGCCACTCCTCAGGAGGCCTGAAAAGTGAGAGAAAAGGACTACCAGCTTAAGAGGGCAGGGTGTAGGGTTCAGGGAAAAATGCCAGACATACCTATTTTGGGTTTGGATGAGGACAAGCTGTTTCTTTGTGCTTTGTTCTGAAGACTTTTCTAGTGTATAGAGCCTGTCCTTATGACTTAAGAGTATTTCATTCAGCAGTAACCCAAGGGTGTTTCTGGTAATAAGGAAAAAAAACAAAACACTTTTGAAAGTTATGAGTGTGAATTATCTTAAGTGGGCATCCTTATAGTCCGGACATGAAAGATTTTAAATTCAAGGCCACATGCTTTGATCTGACCCTATTTCATAATAGCACAGCCAAGAGCGACTAGCCAAACCCTGGAAGAAATAGGTACTTTGAATTTTGGAGTACCTGGTGGTTAATTTCAAACCAAACCACTGCTGAAGTAAAGATGCAGGTAAGAAGTCTACTTTTCCAGAGAATTCTTCATGGGTAGAGCACCCCCATCGTGCTCTTATTAAGGATTGAACTGCCGTTTGAGATTGCAAGTGAACTGAGAGCCAGAATTCTGGGTGCCTGGTGGTATCACCAAAAAGTTGTGTGACCTTGGGGCACCCATATCACTTCTCATCTTTGTTTCCCTATTGAAAACATGAACTTATACACAAATCTAAAAAACACACACTTGGACATTCACATGGAAACCATAAAAACTATGAACATGTCAACCACACACTTGGTGTTGCTTAGAAATGCCGTTTGGGTCCTATAGATGCAATTGAATTCCAGTAAGGACAGTCTCTAGTCTCATTGTCTTCTATTGGATGGATGTCTGCTTGGGGGTAATGACCACACAGCTTACCAAGCCCCTATCACTAAAAGCAGCCAGCCCTTTTGGAAAAGGGTTATCTTGTGGCTCTGACATCTTGGAGTATTGGGGTGAATGGCTGATCATGGTCACCCAAGAAGACATTCTTCTGCTTATTCTTTAAATGTTAAATGACCTTGTTTCTTGAGATGCTTTGGTGGCATTCCAGAAAGTGCTCTGGAAGTGGTTATCACGCTAGAGTTTATGCCTCATTTGTGGCTAACTGTGGTGTTAGATGAGAAAAGTCACCTCTCTCAATATTAGAAATTATTAACTCCACGAAGTGAATCATCCAGACCTAGCTGTGCTATTCACCTAACTTTTCTTCTTTAAATGAAAAGATGCATGAAACCACCTTTGGTTATTGAATTTGTCTCCTAAGAAGAAAAAGCTTCTAGCTCAGCTTTAATTATAGCCCTTTCCATGCTCCTGGCTTAATTAAAGTTTGCCTTACTCCAAGGAAGGGGAAAGCACATATGGTTTGTAGTAGTTCTATTTGTATTTTGATTACTTGGGAAAAGCCAGGTAAATAATGCACACTGTTGCTCTTGGAGTAGCCGTACTGTGCAGGTAGTGGCAAGCTGTGCGTTGTGACTGCTTTTTCAATGAGGTATAGTCCTGCCCTCTTTTGAGCTGATTCCCAGAAGCCCAAGACAGAGAGACCTACCCTTACTTTCAGTGCCTCACCTTTGTCCAGCCTCCTGGGCCCTCTCGCTTTGCAGTGTCTGCAGCAGTGTGTCAGATTTCTGGGGAACTGACCAAAGCAGCTCTCTGGAAAGAAGCCAGGCCTGAGCCCTGAAGGGAAGTGGTAGCTAAGGTGACTTTGACTAGAGCATTGTCTCCTCTGATGTGTTCCTAGTGGAGCTGGAGGGAATAGCCTTGAAAACCCCATGCTGTTTCCCTCTGATGGGGGATGGAGGGAACAGAACCTTCTGGCACTGGCCCATTTTATGGAGAATTGCTGAGAGTCTTATGGAGAAACTTTAAGTCAGGTGCTTGGTCCTCGTGTGTTAAATTATTCTATCCCTGCAAAAGCAGAGGGGATACTTGAGAATTCAACTTTCCATATCCCCCCACTATGACATTTGATGGGGACTGGTTTTTCCATCTTGTGAACAGAAGAATTCAGACGAATATTGTCAAATTCAAGTTTCACTAAAATACTTTGTTTCAGTTTCTCCATTTACAAATGACACCTTTTGGGGTTTGGGGTTTTTTTTTGTTTTGGTGGGGGTTTTTTGGCTATGAATAACACATTAGGCCTCAATTTGAGGGGCAAAGAGCCATGGCTTGACCTCTTTATCATTAGTTTAGCAAATATTTATTCAGCACCTCTGGTGTACAAGTCCCTGTGCTGGGTTCTGTGGATGCAGGAGCCACAGTCCCCACCTCTGTGAGCTTACCAAAGGGCGCAAAACAGACCCTTTAACAAAGCGTTGAAAGGAGGAGCATATGAGCACATACCACAAGGTCACAAGGGTGAGCTTAGAGGAAGAAGGATAGACTTCAGCTGGAGTGCTCAAGCAAGCGATCACGAAGAGAATTTTAACCAAACTTTGAAGGTAGATAGGATTTTTAGAGCTAGAGATGGGGGTACCTGGGTGCAGACAGCACTCAGGTTGAAAAGAATAAGTTCATGGTCACTGCTAACTTCATTGTGTTTGTCCCATGTGCCAGCTTGGATAGGATAAGCATTTGTACACTCCATGCATCTCATTTATTTCTCAGGGCATCCTGAAGAGGTGGGACTGCTATTTTTGTCCTGTTTGGGGAATGAAGAAACAGGTGTATAGAGATGGACATACTTGGTCTAAGGTCACCTAGCTAAATGTGGGATGCTAGGATTTAACCTCCTCCTGGCTAGTGCCCAAACCTGTGCTCTGTGCCCTTGGCCATATCGAGGTGGGTGAGGAGTGGCATGCTTGGAGAAGGAAAGGGGGCCCGTCTGACTTTAGGTCAGGGAGCAGGGGAAGTCAGCTTGGGGGAGTGTGTGGAAGAACGTGAATGCTTTGCCTAGGGTTTGGGATTGGGTTCTGAAGGCACTGAGAGTCTGAAGGGTTTTAAACCCAGAATTCAGTGGTTTGGGAGACCCTGGGGCCCCAGTGGAAGTGCTGAGTGGCAGTGGTGAGCAAGGGAGAGATGCCTGGTTGGCAGGGAGTCTCTACTAGGAGATCAGGATGGCGGGCCTGGGGCAGTTTGAAATGGCACTGGACGGATGAGAGCTTCTGGTTGGTGTACCTGCTTCACGTTTCAGTGCTGGGGAAGTTCATCCACCCAAGACCTGAAGTTCTTGAGCTTCTAGAGATGGTGGGTATTTTAGATAAGGATATTTCCCCCCATTTAAAGGAAAAGGGACAAATGGAATTTTAAGGTAATTAGCTTAAGGAGCAAGGCAGTCCAACCTGGCTGCCTTCTGAAAGACATTTTGAAAGAAAGGCATGTGTCAGTCCCTTCTGCTGGAGTTAACAGACCCTTCCTCAGTCAAAGTGGCTGCAGGATTACAGGGAAGGATTAGTCCTCTTCTTCCTCAGAGAGAGAGCTCCCTTGCTTTTCCCCTCTACCACCAAGGCAGGCATTCATGGATGCAACCATCTTTAATTTTGTGCGCACACACACACACACACACACACACACACACACACACCATTCTGTTCTCAAGTTGGCAAAAGCAACCCAGGGTATCTCAAGACACTATAAACCAAAACAGTAGCTGGAAAACAGTGATGGTAGGTCCTAGAATTTTAAATTAATAAGATGCTAAAATTTCAAAAATGTGTCCTAGATACATGAGGACAGTCACTGTTAATAAATTTCAGTAAGGCTATCATTGTTAATGTATCTTTTAAATGGCATAAATTTATCTTCATGAAGAACTTTGCTGTATTGTCCTTACTTTTTATCATTTTCAGGAGTCCTGTGAAAATCTCATGGAGAACCATTAGTTCCCTTTCTGTATCGTCACAGAAGAGAATTCATTGGTTCCCTCAGGGGGTAAAAGGAAAGGCGGCAGCTCTTCTGAGGGCACACATGCCAACACCACTGACTCCCAACCCCTCTTGGGGTTCAGGCTTTGTGTCTTGATTCTTGGAACTTGAAATAAGGTCTGCATGTGGTGTGCTTCACTGGCTGTGACTTAAGAGGACAATAGACCTTATAAATTACCTTGTGGATGTTGGTTTTTCAAAGATAGTGCAGTGTAGGGGCACCTAGGTGGCTCATTCGGTAGGCATCCGACTTCGGCTTAGGTCATGATCTCTCATTCTGTGAGTTCGAGCCCCGCATTGGGCTCTGTGCTGACGGCTCAGAGCCTGGAGCCTGCTTCAGATTCTATGTCCCCCTCTCTCTCTGCCTCTTCCCCAGTCACACTTGGTCTTTCTCTCTCAAAAATAAATAAACATTAAAAAATTTATTTAAAAGATAGTGCAGTGTAGTTTGTGGTTTATTTTTTTTAAGTCTTAACACAGAAATTGTAGAAAGTTAGAACAGAACCTTTAGAGATAATTTAGTCCAACCTCATCTTTTTACTTTAAAGTACCCAGGGCCTGAGGAACTCAGTGGGCTCGTCTCAGGTCCTGGGCCTTGGTGGATAGGATAGCAGCCTAGCTAGCCCAGCGCTCCAACCTTTCGCTTCCTAATGCAGACTCTTCATCACATAATGATGCCTCCCTCGTGTGTGCCCCAAACCCCTGTGCTGGTCTTTGGCCACGAAGACCATGTTAATGCCTGATGCTTTTTTATGTATAGACGATGACAAAGCCAGAAAGCAAACCACAGAAAGGAAGTTAATAGGAAAAAAAGCAGTTTCTAAGCTGGGTGTCCAGTGAGAGTGCAGTGGCCACACCCACTACCGACATTTCTGAGGTCAGACTGGGTGGAAATTTAACCGTTTGTCTTCAGGCCCTTGTCATCCTTCGTGGCTCACCCACCATGAAACCCGTGGTTTCCACTCCTAGTTGCATGTTGAAATAGCTTGAGAGCTTTGTAAAAGGCCCCTCAAGATTCTGGTTTAATGATCTGGGGCGAGGCCAGGCATTAGTTTTTAGAAACTCCCCAGGTGATCCTGTTATGCAACTAGAATGGGAACCACAGCTTTGAGCCGGTGGTTCTCAAACTTTAGCTACATCAAAGTCACCTGTAAAACAGCCTGTTACCACACCGCTGGGCTTTGCACCCAGAAATTTCTGATTCAGTAGGTCTAGGGTGGGGCTTGTGGTTTTGTTTTTCCAACAAATTTCTGGCAGATACCGATGCTTCTAGGTTAGGGACCACACTTGATAAACCACAGTATTAGATTCTCCAAAGGTCTGTGATCATGACTCTGAAGCCCTATCTTGATGATCTGCCCCCAGAGTTTTGATTTTGAAGGTCCAGGGTAGGCTCAAGAATTTCCATGTCTTGTAAGTTCCCATGGGATGTGAATGCAGCTGGACTGGAGAACACACTTTGAGACCCAAGGCCAGTTTTTTATGCTGGATGCCAGATGAGATCAGGCACGAGGCAGGCCACCACATTTGTACCCATCTAGTGCCAGTTGGCCACCAGAGAGAAAGTCACCAGGAAAACTCAAGGTCACCATAGGCTTTGGGAGGAAGCAGTGAGCTACAGTTTACCTGGACAAGGAGTAGCACCCCGTAGGTGTTTGTTTAGAACATAGTGTGGGGGCACCTGGGTGGCTCAGTTGGTTGAGCATCCAACTTCGGCTCAGGTCATGATCTCACAGTTCATGAGTTCAAGTTCCACATTGGGATCTGTGATGACAGCTCAGAACCTGGAGCCTGCTTGGGATTCTGTGTCTCCCTCTCTCTGCTCCTCCCCTGCTCACACTCTGTCTTTCTCTCTCTCAAAAATAAACAAACTTAAAAAAAAAAAAATACTGTGGACATGCACAGGTGTTCAAATTAAATCTCTTCTCTGGACATTACAGTGGATCCTTAACTCTCATCTAGACCAGGTGTCCTCACTGTGTACAGATGAGGAAACTGAGGCCGTCATATTGAACTGGTGATACCTGGAGCTTGCAGCTCAATTCTGAGGTCCTTTCTGTGACACTGTGGAGGTCTGCTTCGTGGACCCAGGGGATGATACAGCAACAGGAAATAATGAAGGCGAGGCTTACTGAATGATCCTAGGTTTTACAGCACCGGTTCTGGGAGTGTGGTCTCTAGACCAGCACCATCCATATTACCTGGGAACCTAGGAATTCTTGGACCCCACCCCAGGCCTACTGGATCAAAAACATTCCCCAGTGATCCTGTTTTAACACACCCTTTCAGGGATTCTGATGCCCCAAGGTCAAGTTTGAGAAGCCCCTGGTTTAGGGAAGGGCTGAGGCTGCCTGGTGGGCAGGACCCAGAGAGCCTGCCACCAAGCTGGTCGAGGCCTTGTGACAGCCTGGGGAATTGAAAATTGTGGAGAGAGCCAGCTTGGTAAGGCAGCACCCTGGAGTGACTCCCAGTTCACCCCTTGTGAAATTGAGACTTAGGTCATCTAAACTTCCCTTTGTCCACACTCCCTGTCATCCTGATTTTTGCTCAGGAGCAAAGAGCAGACTTGCCTCAGCCAGCCCAAGGTCAGTTGTCGCAAATTCAGAAACTAATTGAAGTTTAATTGAATAGGGCTTTATATGTTCTGATATTGTTGGTGATTGGCTTTTTCTGTTTTGTTTTGTTTTGTTTTATTTTAGTTAGTGACAGGAGTATGGGAAGGCAGGTACAACTTCTTCTGTCAGGGCACACGCAGCGCAGGAGAAGCAGATATGAAGGTATGGTCTCTCTTTTTTTTAATAGTTTTTCTTTTTAACAAATCGTACAAAAAACAAAAAGTTCCATGAACTTCACTGCCCAAGGTAATTCCTACTGACATTTTTAAAAGAATTTTTTTTAACATACACATGGTATGAAAATTAGAACAACATGAAAGGTTTAAGATAAAAACTACAGTTTCATTTAGTAAAATTGAGTCCTATTAATTTTAGTTTCCGGGGGGGCGGGAGGGGGGGTTGGAAACGCATGCATTTCTCAGCATTTATATAAACAGGATCTTATGAATAATGCCTTAAATGCTATAATCATTCCTCAGAGTGCCCTGGGAGAGTGGTCTGTTTGTACATTGTGACTTCCACGCTGAGTGTTTTACATAAAAGGCTGCTGCTATATGTTCAGCATGGCAGTCCTTCCTCTCCTTAAAACTATTCGATGGGGCGCTTGGTGGCTCAGTTGGTTAAATGTCCGACTCTTCAGCTCGGGACATCATCTCAACGTGTCGTTTTTTTTGTTCATCTTGGAGGATGTCAGTGGTTCTTTTAAAATTTTTCCCTGTTGTCATTTCCAAGCTCCTCGCCCCCTGCCCCCACCCCCAGTATTCTTTAGTTAGCGATGCTCTCCAAATGACCAGAGCTCCTAGCTGCTGAAGAACTTGAGCCAGTGGGGCTTTGAGTGAACCTGGGATTCTGAGATGTTAGTAAAACATGTCAGGGGTGGTATTCCAGAGAAACATTGATGACCTCTTTCTCTTAGATTATCCGTGTCCTCTGGTGGTACTATTTTTCCAAGCTCATCGAATTCATGGACACCTTCTTCTTCATCTTGCGGAAGAATAACCACCAGATCACGGTCCTGCACGTCTACCACCATGCCTCCATGCTGAACATCTGGTGGTTTGTGATGAACTGGGTCCCCTGTGGCCACTGTAAGACTTAAATTGAGGCGGGGTCTGGGAACAGGTGTGAGCAGAGGGGCTGAATTAAAACCAAGGCTTTTAGAGAAGGTGCTGCCTCTTTAGATTTCTAGGTCAAGCATTTGAACTTTGTGTCTGAGTTGCTTTCATGATAGTGTGGCTGTGCACTCATTGAGCTGATAGAACCTTTTTCTAGCTAATAAACCATCCTCTGCTAACTTGGCAAAGTGAGGGAAAGACCAGATTTCCAGCCTGGGGCATATTAATAAATAGGGACAGTGTCCTCTGTCATAGAGGGCAGCTGTTCCAGGTAATTTCTAGTCCTTGTTTCTCTACAGTGTGGAAGGTGTTTGACTGATACAGGCAGGCCAAAAAGACAGAAGCACACCCTTGAGGGAGTACCAGGGAGTAAGACTACTGGTGAAACGCAGATTTAGCTGAGGGGCACCTAAGAAGTCTTGCATATACGCTAATACAATGACCCTCCCAGGGCATCTTCAGGGGCAAGCACCAGCATTTGAAGTAAATGCTCAAAGAAGGATGGGTGTTGTTTTTAGAAAGCTTATGGTCTGAAGTCTCATAATTTTCAGAGATTAAATTGTCACCATTAGATTTAGCTTGGGAGTTCTAACAAATGTTCTGATCAAAATTTCTGCCATCCAGCACTGAGGAATTTGAGAACCTTTGGGTCTATTCATGTGTTTTTTCCTAGGATAGCACTGACCTTGATTAATTCGGCCCAGCAAGGTTCACGCAGTCATAGAATTTTAAGACTAGAAAGGGAACTTGCCAAACTCAGCTCCCTTTGGGTTTGGGAGAAATGGAGATAGTAGAAGGTTTGGTAGAGCTCAGGTTCCAGGGCCCCCTCTCATGTTTTTTTTTTTTTCTTTCCCCCACCATCACATCTTATGGCTCGGGATTAATGACTTAACTTTCTAATAGAAACAGTGTCTCATTGCATTTGAAGAGTGGGTTACATTTTCAAAGAACTGGCAGGATAGTGGATTTTAACAAGCCCCGCTGGGCCCATGAGGAACAACCACAGGAACTGCACGTGACTGGCCCAAGGTCACACAGCCAGTTACTGTGCTAGCCAGGAGTAGAAATGCACTCCCTGATCCCAGCCTTGTGGACCGTGGCTCGTGGGAAAGCTGGAGAGCTCTGTTGGGTTGCCTGCTGTGGGGGAGGAGGACAGTCTAAAAAAAGAATTGGTGATTCTACTGGAATTTAAAAATCATGCGATAAAAGAGGAGTCTTTTGTCTCTAAGGAACTGGACTCTGGATTGTATTACTGAAAAAAAATATATGTATATATAAACACACATATATGTGTGTGCAGGCCTTCCAAGGCCTCTTCAAACCTAAGCACGTGTATTAGACAACCAGCTGTGAACATACTGCTCGTCGGCTCCCTTCCCCAGGCCTTCAGCACAGCAGTCTGAGGCACTTGGGCATGTAAAGAAAAGCAGCTAGGTGATAGGAGTCTGGCGACAAAACCATTTGGTGCCAGAATGGGGTGGCGGCCTCCTGACTCTTGTATTCAGTGCCTCCCTGGCAGCTCCAGCTGACCCTGGCCTTAAAGCATCCCAGCAGCTGCCTGCCCAAGTGCCAACTGAATTCTGAGTACAGGTCCGTGAAGTGCTTATTGCTGCAGTATCTGCCAGCCCCTATTCGAAAGCATCTTTTTTTGGGATTTGAAAAGAATTTTGGATTTTTTTTTAACTTGTTATGTGTAAAACACTGATGCATTCTCCTTCCCAAATCCCCTCTGTTCTTTCAGCTTATTTTGGTGCCACACTTAACAGCTTCATCCACGTCCTCATGTACTCGTACTACGGTCTGTCATCTGTCCCTTCCATGCGCCCATACCTCTGGTGGAAGAAGTACATCACTCAGGGCCAGCTGGTACGTAACTCTCCCTCCCAGGACTCTCCTCCCAGGACTCGGTGGCTCCTCCCGCCTCTTCCTGGCTGTATTGTTATTTAATAGCCTCTAGGGGGCGCCTGGGTGGCTCATTCGGTTAAGCGTCCAACTTTGGCTCAGGTCATGATCTTGCAGTTTGTGGGTTCCAGCCCCACATCAGGCTCTGTGCTGACAGCTCAGAGCCTGGAGCCTGCTTCGATTTCTGTGTCTCCCTCTCTCTCTGCTCCTCCCCTGCTCATGCTCTGTCTGTCAAAAATAAAGAAACGTTAAAAAAAAAAAAATTAAAAATAGGGGCGCCTGGGTGGCTCAGTCGGTTAAGCATCTGATTTCGGCTCAGTTCATGAACTCGCGGTTTGTGAGTTGGAGCCCTGCGTCTGCCTCTGTGCTGACGGCTCAGAGCCTGGAGCCTGCTTCCGATTTGTGTCTCCGTCTCTCTCTCTGTTCCTCCCCTGCTTGCACGCGCACAGACACACACACACACACACTCTCTCTCTCTCTCTCTCTCTCTCTCTCTCTCTCTCTCTCTCTCAAAAGTAAATAAAGATTAAAAATTTTTAAAAATAAAAATAAAGTAATAGCATCTAACATGTGCCTCTCGCGCCCTTTCTTATTTGATCCAGTTAAACTACTTACAGAGAGGAAAATTTTCTTAATTTTAATTGGTGAGGAAATTGTGCCTGTGGGCGCACAGCTAATTGGGTTGTAGAATGAGGACTAGAATCTAATTTCCTGACTTCAAGTTAGGCCCTTTGTCCTTAGTTTGTGCACAAAGTGTGTGTGTGTGTGTGTGTGTGTGTGTGTGTGTGTGTGTGTGTGTGTTTCCGTTTCCAGGAGTTTTAGAAGGAGCTGGGGGGCGAGGTAGCAGGAGTCCCAGCTACTTGTAGCTGTTAGGCAGTGAGGATGTCTGTTAAGGCAGGTGCCAGGTGACCTCTCAGCCCCCGTGTAGCAAAGCACCTGTTGGTGAGAATGGCACCTGCTGTGCTTCAGATGACAGCCTCCTTCCTGAGATTCACCACACCGGGGCAACTGTTGCATTGGCGGTTTTGTCTCACCATCCTTTGTTAAGCTTCCCTGAACTGTCAGCATATTACAGATGCATACTTCTCTCCCCTTGTGAATTCTTTCGTGAACTAATTATTAATATTACTACTAATCTTAAACACTGACATTTGTTGAGTCTATGTAAGGAAGCAGTTTTACGTGGACTATTCCAATAGTCTCATTTCATGTTGTTATCCCCATTTTGTGGATGAGGACACTGAGGCAATAGGCCAATGCTAGCTGATTGAGGGTTTAGACATTAAACCCTTAGCCCTAGCCCTGCCCTATCAACACATTTTTCTAAAGAAACCAAGCTGATTCCAATCTTTCCAAGTCAATTATGATTTTCCAATATTTAAAAATAATCTGGCAAAAAAAAATCTGAGAAGATGGTCTGAACTACTTATGTGTTTGACATTTCATTATCACCTCTTTGCCAGCTGCTCTGCAGTCCTTGTTAATTTTTTCAGTCACCTGTGAGAAGGGATAATTGTTCTTTAACTTTCTTGTTACACTTGAGAAGTGATGCCGAAATTGATTTATACCACCCAGCCCTGGCTACGCAGAAGCAGCATTTAAAAGAACAGACTGGGAAAATTGGTTCCCCATTTAAGCTCTGCCCTTTGAAGTAGAAGATTGCACTCAGTTTGCTTAGATTTAAGCACCACTCCTAGTTATTTCTTAGCCGGGAATACTTAACCTTAAAAAAGAGAAGAAGGGAAAGAAAACAAAAAACAGTTCTACATAAAAACCCTGGGAGCTGGGATATGTGGTGGACAGAAACCTGCCCCCTGTTGTTATTCCTCTAGAAGACAACACCCTTCAGGAGCCACACCTCATTTTCACTCCTTTTCCCTGTTTCTCCAAGCAATTCCACATGCTTTTCAAGATTTATTCATCAGAAATTATCTATGAACTTAGCATTAAATCCCGATAGAAGTTCAGACCAGCCTTCTTCAAACCCAAATGGTACATGGATAAGGAATCAGAAGAGTGTCCAGTGGGATTGCATATCCCACAGAGATACCACTGTTATCTTTAAACATACACCCCCCCACACCCTTCCTTTCTCCCCTAAAAAGGTAAAGCAAACAAAAAAATATCTTTCATCTCTATGAGGCACCTGGGTGGCTCAGTCAATTAAGCATCCAGCTCTGGATTTCTGTTCAGGTCATGATCTCGTAGTTCGTGGGTTCGAGCTCTGCTTTGGGCTCTGCGCTGACAGTGTGGAGCCTGCTTGGGATTCTCTCTCTCCCTCTCTCTCTCTCTCTCTTTCTGCCCCTCCCCCACTTGCTCTCTCTCAAAAATAATAAGTAAACATTGTTTTTAAATACCTTGCATCTCTCTATACAGGGTCCCTAAAGTTTGTATGTGGAGGGGGGATTAAGTTTTCATTTCTTTACCCAGCTTCATTGAGATATAATAAGCTTGTAGCATTGTATGAAGTATGTGGTATAATGATTGGATATATGTATGTATTGTGAGATGATTAGGACAATTAAGTTCAATTAACCTCTAGAGTCACTATACATAGCTCCAATTTTTTTCTTGCTGTGAGCACTTCTAAGATCTACTCTCTTTTAACAGCTTGCGTATGTACAATATAGTATTTTTAACTATTCTCTGCATTTTTTTAAATTTTACTGTAGAGAGAGAGCATGCTTATACATGTGCATGTGAGTGCAAGCAGGGGAGGGGCAGAGATTGAAGAAGAGAATCCCAAGCAGGCTCCATGCTGTCTGTGCAGAGTCCGACATGAGGCTTGAACCCATGAACCTTGAGACCATGACCTGAGCTGAAATCAAGAGTCCAACGCTTAACTGACTAAGCCACCCAGGCATCCCTATTTTCTGAATTAGAGAAAAGGTGATTGAAGTAGCCTGGAAGGGGAGAAGAATATATATAAGACAAAGGCACAGGGTCCCTGGGTGGCTCAGTGAGTTAAGCTTCTGACTCTTGGTATTGGCTCAGGTAATGGTCTCACAGTTCATGGGTTCGAGCCCTACATTGGGCTCTGCACTGACAGCCTGAAGCCTGCTTGGGATTCTCTCTCTTCCTCTCTGTCTGCCCCTCCCCCCCAAATAAATAAATAAACATTTTTTTTAAGACAAAGGCAAATATATAGTGTAGGATAAATTTATGTATAAATGTATGCATAGTGTTTATGAAGTGACTGACTTCTGCACCAGAAAGGCCTGTAAGTGTTTATTCACAGACTGAGGAGTGCTGGATGGAGAGCCAGTCTGGGGTGGCACTGTGTCCATGGGCCATGGCTGATCAGCTGTATCCCCTCTCTCCCACCAGCTTCAGTTTGTGCTGACAATCATCCAGACCAGCTGCGGGGTCATCTGGCCATGTTCGTTCCCTCTTGGGTGGCTGTACTTCCAGATTGGATACATGATCTCTCTAATTGCTTTCTTCACAAACTTCTACATTCAGGTAAATCTCACTCTTCTGTGGCCTTTGCTAAAAAGCCCCTCATCTGTTCGTTTCAGGAGGCCATCACAACACGTGGGACCCTTGCTGTCACAGTGACAGGGCAGCCCCTGCCTACAGGAGGGGGACTTCTGCCAACATAGGAGATGCTGAAATCTGTCCCAAACCTCCAGAGGGCTCCATCTTTGGAAAGAGGGCTCGGGATTCACGTGGGAAAGCAGAGCTGTTGAACAAGCTCCGTGTTGGATTGCTCAGGGCCCCCTGCAGACACGTGATGGGTGATTTCAGTCAGTCTCACAGCCCTACTGCTCAGAACTTTGTGATGAAATTAAATGTCCAAAGAAATTTCCCTCACAGCTCTCAGCTGTAGATAGAAATCTGCCTCTTTGTCCCAGTTTTCTCACACGTCCACTGCTTGGGTTTGGGGGCTCAGTTCATTCCGAAGTGCATGATGTGAGGTAAGTTTTACTCACAGAAGGGTCCATTTAGGGTAGATTGTCTCCCATGGATCACTTGGTGGCTCCCCGCCACCCCTGGATGACGTGTGTTCCTGCTCCCGTGCAGTGCCTGGTTCTGGGCAGGCACCAGAGGTCAGGAGCAAGGGCAGAGGCCATGGATGTAGAGGCAGTAAAGCCCAGTCCGTCGACCAGCCACCTGGGGGCTCAGCCCCTTCCCTGTGCCCACAGGCACCTTTCTTCACACACCCCTGCACATGGTGTGTTTGAGTGAGCTCGTGAGCAGACCTTGAAGATAAGAGATGTGAGTGACGGGAGAGCTACTACTACAGAGAGGGAGAAGCTGGTGTGGCCTTGTAACCTCGATAACCTGCCATCCGGATACAGACAGGGCGAAGCCAAATAAAGCGCAAATGGAATTTTCTACTTAATTTTTAGAATAGCACTTATATCGCAGCCTATACCTCCCTGAACTCAGCTCATGCTACGCCTCAAAAAAGAAAAAGTGATTAAAACCGGTGGCAAAAAATGTACCCAGGGTCGCCTAACTGCAGACCTCGCGGTATTGGATGCTAGCAGGAAACTAGGTTGGAGTTAGGGAAGCAGGGCGCCCCCATCCACCAGCAGAGCACCCATTCACACGGCCTGTCTGCCCTTCTTCATTTCAGACTTACAACAAGAAGGGGGCCTCGCGGAGGAAAGAGCACCTGAAAGACCACCAGAATGGGTCCGTGGCTGCTGTGAACGGACACACCAACAGCTTTTCTTCCCTGGAAAACCATGTGAAGCCAAGGAAGCAGCGCAAGGATTGAAGCGGAAGAGTTGAAGACCTCCAAAACCCATCGTCTGATTGTAAGCACAGTATGAGTTGTGCCCGATGCTCGTTAACAGCTGCTGTAACTAGTCCGGCCTACAATAGTGTGACTCATGTAGGACCTCTTTCATCAGTTCAAAACCCCTAGAATACCTATACAGATTATACATGTAGGCATAAGATTTTTAACATTTCTGGGCTCTCACCGACCCTGCGCTAGACTGTGGAGGGCGTATTATTGTAGTATACGACACTGCTGTTGCCTTATTAGTTATAACATGATAGGTGCTGAATTGTGATTCACAATTTAAAAACACTGTAATCCAAACTTTTTTTTTTTTTTTACTGTAGATCATGCATGTGACTGTAAATTTGTACAATGTTGTTACAGTAGAAAAACACACATGCCTTAAAATTTAAAAAGCAGGGCCCAAAGCTTATTAATTTAAATTAGGATATGTCTCAAGTTTTTATTCATTTTTAATAGCTCTGTTTAGAAAAATCAAAGACCATGATTTATTGAACTAGCGTGTGACACATAATGTCAAGTGACTTGTATATGTGAAATCAGAAATGGCACCTTCAGTTTTATAATATTGGCTTTAAATCAGGCAGGCTCAATTCTAGTGGAACAGTCAGTTTAACTTTTTAACAGATCTTATTTTTTTATTTTGAGTGCCACTATTAATAATGTAAAAAGGGAGGGGGGACTCTAAAGCAGTTTTGATGAAACCTAAGTATATATTCTTTGTCTTCAAGATTTTAGGAAGTATGTAGGGCGAGTGGGACATTTAAAATATCTGAAGTGCTAAGTGTTTTTATACAGGAAACAACGCCCATTTTGCTTTCCACTCGTCAGAGGGAGGATGTACACTTTTCAAAAGAGATATTGAATATTTACCATTTGACGGAATCCCATAGATGAACAATGGGGAACTAGTTGGCCAGGGTCCAAATTTGGATTGATTCCTGTGCTGCTGTCTGTTTTGACACAAACTTCTTTTAAAATGTGCCTAGCTTATTAAAATGAATAAATGGGGGGAAAAGGGACCTTAAAAAATTTTAAGGTAAAATTAAACAGATAGCTATAGCCTAAGAGAACTGGGAAATTGGATAGAGATAATTTGTTTAATGTAAATCTAATGGTATGTCATTTTTTTTTCTGCTTAGAATCTAAAGATTTGTGTAGAACTGCTTATTTAAAAATAAGACTGCTTATCATAAAATCATGTCTATCACACTTGAGGCAGTGGTCAAACAAATAAGGACTATTGTGTGTGTCATTTTAAAGTGTTGAAATTTAGTCTCTGAATATCTTCTGCATTCGGGGAAAAAACAGTCATTGAACCACTCGTGACACATCTGAGAAGGTCATCGACAATGTATAAACTAATTGTTGGTTTGATATTTATGTAAATATCAGTTTATCATGCTTTAATTTTGCACATTCATATTATAGGGAGCCGATTGGTTCTCTTCTTAGTCTTGTGGGTTTTCTGTTTGGAAGGAGTCACAGCATCTGTTTACATTTACCTTATCAAATCTAGAATGTGTATATTTGTAAATGTGTGTCTTCCTAGGTACTAGTTTGCGAATGTCTTTACATATTTCAATACAGAAACTATAACATTCAATAGTGTGCTGTCAAAGTGTGCTTTAGCTCACCTGGGTATATCCACACTGTTAAATAATGTCTGAACATTAATCATTAAAACATTTTTGATTACCTGTGCTCGCATTTTACGTTGTTTGTATGCTACCAATTCGGACACATTGGAGGAAAATCCACTTTCTTCACCTTGTAGGAACTCACCCAGGTAGATGTAAATAATTTAGTGGGAAAGGTTATCCTGTTGCTCAGCTCACATGAGGACAGATCCCCATGTAGTGAGGCATGGTGGTCAGTCCCCCTAATGGTTTCCTCTCGGCCTTTTTCTGATATCCCAACCAAAGGTCCCAGCTTTCTAAGCCCACCCTTTCCCCCTCCCCCCCTCCCCTCCATGCCCCCCTTCCCCCTTTCCTCCCATCATCCATTCCACCCTTCTCCCCACTTTCACCTCTTCCCCTACCAAAATTCTCCTCTTCCCCCTTCCTCCCATCCTCTCTCCCTCCCCACACCTTCAGGCGATTAGTTACTTTCCTAGGTCTAGACCAGAGGTCTGCACATTTTTTCTGTAAAGAGCCAGAGAATACAAATTTTAGGTTTCGCAGTCCATACAGTCTCTGTCGTGACTTTCTATGCCGTTGTGTAGAGCAAAAGCAGCCATAGACAATACGTGTATGGATGGACGTGGCTGTGTTCCAATAAAGCTTTACTTGCAAAACACAAGACCTGCGCAGCCGTAATTTGCTGACCCCTTCTCTAGAGTAATGAGAACCCACCTTAGTCCCAAAGCCCTATCGCTTTCTTTGCCAAAGACCATTTCGTGTCCCCAAGTCTGACCTACAGATCCAACCATGTACACAGAGCACTGACATGTTCCTTCCATCTCCTTCGTACCACATGGTCCCCAGTGTAGGCTGGAATCTTAGCTTTTTTTTCTTTTTTAATTTTTTTTTTTAACATTTATTTATTTCTGAGGGAGCACGAGTAGGGGAGGGGCAGAGAGAGAGGGAGACACAGAATCCAAAGCAGGCTCCAGGCTCTGAGCCATCAGCCCAGAGCCTGACGCGGGGCTCGAACTTACGGACCGTGAGATAGTGACCTGAGCTGAAGTCGGATGCTTAACCAACTGAGCCACCCAGGCGCCCTTGGAATCTCAGCTTTTGAATGCCTTCCAGCTTGTCAATATCACCTTAAAAACGTCATGTGAGACTGCATTCAGTATTTGGGATATCGTCTGAAAAATACAGAGGGCTATGGGGGTTTGGTGGTGGTGATTAGTCCGATCCATGCCCTTCCCCTCTAAATCCAGAACACTTTGAAAAAAACACAAGACCTAGAAATCAGATGAACGAAGATCAAAATAGTTCATCTCACTGGAAAGACTGGCTGGGTGAAGCTAAGATTACAATAGGGCTTACTTATTACCCTGGCCGATAACCCTACTGACGTAAACTTAGCAGGGCTGGCTCTAGCACACCAGTGGTTTGTGGTATTTGTTGGTCTGGTGATGAGGTCATTAAAATATTTTGCATTGACCAGTAATTGACCCACCTTAACTCCAAGCTCCCCTTGCACCGTCAGATTCTGTCCTAGTGACGTTGCCGTGCTGAGAAAGTATGTTCAGTGTATCTCCCAATCTCGGCAGCCAGAGTCGCCCTCCTCCCCTCAGAGACGTAAGTGGGTAAGAGAGCAGAGTGAGGCCGCACCTGTTCCCATCCTTTTCTCTCTATTATATAGGGAATTGGGAGGGCGGGAGAGGATGGGGTGGGGAGGGAGGATTCACATCTCCCTTCTTCTTAGCAGCCATCCCATGTATGTGGAGGGGCAGTGCAGCCTCATGTGAGAAGCACAATGTGGAGGCCTAATTGCCTGGTTGTTGTTCTGCCTGTATGGCCTTTAGGCAAATACAACACAGAGCCCTTGGAACCACATCAAGCACAGAGTAAACTAAGTTTTTAGCTGTTACCTTCAAGATCCTGTTCTGTTCACTCATCTCTTAAAACTATTACCTATTGGGGTGCCTGGGTGGCTCCATCGGTTAAGCGTCCAACTCTTGATTTCGGCTCAGCTCATGATATCACAGTTGTGAGATCGAGCCCTTGTGTCAGGCTTTGCACCGGGCGCGGAGCCTGCTTGGGATTCTCTCTCTCTCTCTCTCTCTCTCTCTCTCTCTCTCTCTCTCTCTCTGCCTGCCCCCTACTCATGCCTTCTCTCAAAATAAAAAGAAAAAAAAAGCTCATTTTGTCATTTTTAACATTTTTTTGAGCTTCCTTTTCTGAGGAATATGTGCCATAAATATGTTGAGTGCCAGCAAATTCATGGCACTCACCCAAAGGGAGAAAGTTCCCAGGACTGATTTTTGCCATTGTTTTCATATAATGTCTGGACTCAGCTTGTGGTCTAAGGTTGTGCAGATGGTTCAGGCTCTGCGGTGGAAGTTGTAGGAGTAAGCCAACTGGAACCCAGTACCTGACGATATAGTGGTGGCAGAGAACCAATCACACGGTTGTCACTGAATGTCCCCTTTCCCAGATCATCCGGACTCACTGGGAGAGTGCTTGGTACAGAGGGCTGAGGGAGGTGTCCTGAGCAAACGGGGATCTGTGACATAATACTTCAGTTCCTAAAGAAGCCTTTGTTGGGTCGGGACCAAACATGCACACAGATGATTTCACAGGGTGGTTTGTGGTGAGTGCCACGAGATAGATGTAAACCGACCACTGTAAAAGCCCGGGGAGAGAGAACTTTTCTAACAAGGTGGTTGAGAAGAGCTCTGTGAAGGTGGGGGCTTAATCTGAGCCTTTGCAGACCATCTGGATTTAGGTAGGTGGTGGCTGAGGTTGCCTGAGAGACTGCAGGAGCGAATGAGCAAAAGGCTGAGCCAGTGAGGTGACACATGGCACCCAACTATTGATTGTGTGAGAGAAACTGCTTATTTTTTAAATAAGGTGAAGTGGGAAGAGGTTGGAATTTGGGTGTTCCCACTGATGACACGTGCTCAAAGTTCCCAGGGGAGGTAGTAATTATGCCTCCTGCCCAGACGCCCTCTTCCTGCTCCCTGTTACTAGCAGTGCTGAGGCAGGGCCTGGCGGTGGTTATGATAAGACTTGGGACTCTCCTGTTAGTTATTAACTGATGGGAGCCTGTCCGTTGAGCAGATGCAAAGGGGGCCTCAACCCTGGTGACAGTTCTTTCCAGCCAAAGACCTAGCACTTGAAGTCTAAAAAACTTGGGGCACCTGGAGGAAGGATCACGGGTGGGATTCCATGATGGCTTGTAAACAAATTCGTAAGCAACTATGTCAACACGTATTACTACTGGCATTCTGTGTTCAAATGATAAGCATAGATGTGGGTTTCCCTTGACTGATGAATTTGATCATGCTTTAACCGATCTAGCCCTTTTCAGCAATGTCCAGTGAAACAGGTACCTGTTTGTAGCAAACCGTCAGTACCAGGTTCCAACAATCTCACACCCTCCTGTACTCCCTTATTGGTTGTCATTTCTTTGTAAAACTGTGTGACCAGGGGTTGTCAAAGCCCCTCCTGCCTGCTGATGGATTCATCCAGAGCTCATTTTACTGAGTAAGAACAAGGCCCAAAGTCATGCCATGCCCTTAACAAGAGAGCAGTCAGAATTCAAATATTAAGCTTTCCTAAGGGCTTCAGAAGAGAGAATTGTAGTGGCCCCAACCTAGACCCTAAATTCCACCCTTATTTTAGAACTGAGTGCAATGGGATATATGTCTTAGGGTACAAAAGGCACTCTTACCTGTTCTAGAAGGGGTCTATGTATCTTTGGAAGTGACACAGCGTACATGTTAGAATAAAGGCTTTGCCATTTACTGTGCGATTGCAAGCATTACCTCGCTCTTCTGAACCTCAGTTTCCCCAACTGTAAAGAGAGATATAGATACCTAGCATAGATAGCTGAACTTACATGCAGAGATGAGGGGTGCCTGGGTGGCTCAGTCAGTTAAGCATCTGACATTTGATTTTGGCTCATGTCGTGATCTCATGACTTGTGAATTTGAGCCCTGAATCTGGCTGTGCACTGACAGTGTGGAGCCTGCTTGGGATTCTCTGTCTCCCTCTCTCTGCCCTTTCCCCACTCATTCTCTCTGCCTCAAAAATAAATAAATAAACATTAAAAAATTTTTTATTGCAGAGATGAAATATTAAGTGTTTAGCACGGACCCTTGCAGTAAAAGTCACTTATTATCAAGGATGAAAAGATCACATAGGTAAGTAAACAAGGAAGTATGCCGATCAGTTCTGTATCCAATTTTAAATCTGTTCAATACAAATTATTTGCACTAAGTTATCCTTGGTTGAAGCTCAGTTATTAATGGCTCTTGGTGGGGCATCTAGGTGGCTCAGGTCATGATTTCATGGTTTGTGAGTTCAAGCCCCACATGGACGGGGGTCTCTCTCTCTCTCTCTCAAAAATAAATAAGCATTAAAAAAAAAAAAAAAAGCTCTTGGTAAGGGAACTCAAGTTTCTTAGGAAAATGGATGAATTGAACATCTTAAATTTAGTTGCCTCACAAAATGATATTAAGTAGGATAATAGTCTAATCTTAAGTGGTCACTCAAAAGTTATCTATTAATAGCACCAACTGGCATGAAATTCTGGTAGGATACATCATGATTTGCTGGGTCTTTCATGAATAAACGAGGGGGTTGTAGGAGCATTCTGGTCCCTTCCCTCTTAAACATTGTGTGATTGCAAAGTAGGACTCCCGACAGCCCGAATTTGCTTATAGCTCCTTGCCTTGTCAGGACATTGACACGTAAGGCAGAACATACTTGCTGTTCATCTCCAAGGTGAGACTTTGAACACACAGAGCATGATACAAGGAATACTATTTGGCTCTGTGGGACCATAGACTGTAAGGCCTTCCCTATGTATCTCAACACTTCTTAAGAAAAGCAGCCTGGATTTAATATAGCAACATTTTGTTTGGGCTCTTTTATTTTTTTTGTTTGTTTATTTTTGAGAGAGAGTGCATGAGCAGAGGAGGGGCAGAGAGAGAGAGAATCCCAAGCAAGCTCCATGCTGTCAGCACAGATGCAGGGCTCGATCCTACAAACCGCGAGAACATAACCTGAGCTGAAATCAAGAGTCAGACGCTCAAGCAACTGAGCCACCCAGGTGCCCCTTATTTGGGCTCTTTTAGATTAGTCCCCAGTGTTTGGAGAATTTAAGAGCTTTATATTTTTTTACAGCGTGTTTTGCTGAAAATAACTCTTGATTTAAATGTGGCTCTTTATGAAATGAAGTCAAGGAATTCAGCAATTTCTCTGGCCCAAGGTCCAAGTGAGCATGGACTGTGTCCCTGGCCCTGTGGTAGGAGATTTGCAATGAGGTTTCTGTAGAAGCAGAGGCAGGAAAAGATTAGAAGAAAAGTACAGTTTGGATAAAAGGATTAAAAGTAAGCCATCAGTGCAATAAAACCAGAGAAGGAGCACCTTTCTGGAGACAGCAGTTTTTATGATCTGAGTTAAATAGAAATGGTGTGCTCACAAGCCTTCCAGATCCCTGAAGGCATTCTGATTAGGTCAGGCGTCCCAGAAGGGAGTCAGGTGGGGACAGCGCCATGGTCTGAATGTGTGTCTCCCCCACCTCCGCCCCCACCAAATTCATACGTTGACGCCTAATGCTCAGTGTTGACGGTACCTGGAAGTAGGGCTTTCGGGGGGGTGATTATGTCATGAGGGACAGCCCCTGCGCTCGGGGTTACTGCCTGGTACAAGACTCCCCAGAGAGCTAGCTCCTCTGTTCTGCCATGTAGGTAACGGCGAGAAAATGACCACCTATGAGAAAGTAGACCCTCACCAGACACCGTATCTGCCAGCACCTTGATCTTGGACTCCCAGCCTCCAGAACGGTGAGCAATAAACGTGCACTGTTTATAAGCCACTCAGCCTGTGTGTTCCGTTAACGGCAGCCTGAATGAACTAGGACGCGTGCTTAGTACCAAGCGCCAACGGAGTGAGGCCAGAGGTGCTTTCTGCCCCGAGTCTAGCTGTGAGCGGCCATCCTCCCCATTTTACAGATGAAGCTAAATCCCACAGAGGGTACGTGCCCTGCCGTGACCTGCCGAGGAAAGCGTGGCCTCCAACGCTTTCCAACGAGCTGTTCTGTTCCCATGTTGATGCCTTTAGAGCTCACTGTGCAGGGAGACGCCCCAACAGCAGCCCCTCAGACCAGCTCGTCTCAGGGCATTTACAGCTGCATGGACTGGAATCATGCTGGCTACTTCCTTTCCAACCAGGGAGAGAATTTGCCCACGAGTTTTATATCTGTGCGATTTTATATATTTGAAAAATACCCATTATCAGTTAATGGATTAGAATGTTGGGAGAGTCACTCAAAGAGAACCCCAAGTATTAAAATGTCTGATTTAAAGCTTTGGAATATTTAAAGGGCTTTAACTTATTGCACGATTCCCTTCCTTCTGGGATGCCACTGGGTAAAAGAAACTGCCAAGTCATAAAAGCAAATACCAAATAATATCTGTAAATGTGATAAAAAAAATTTTCAGGAGAAAAAAAAAGAAGTTCACAAGTCTTTTTTTAAAAAACTAACGGTAATCTATATTTAGACAACCACATAGCATTTATTTTTTTCAGCATCACAGTAAGACTTGAATTTAAGCTTCTCCCAGACACGAAGAAAGACGATTCCAAACCGTTTTGGCCACAGGGAGGTTACACAGCATCTCAGCCACATGCTGCTTCCTCCAGCCCTCTGTTTTTGGTTCTTCCTCTGCACATGCCCACTCTGCTCCACGCATCTTGCCAGTTGCTGGGGAAGCAACGGTGAAAAAATCACTTAGTTGAGCTGCTGCAGCATGACAGGCGGGCTTCGACATCGACAACTTGTCTTTCTAGCCCTGCATGATAAGCAGGGCTATCTTGCTGAAGATTTTTTCAAGTGACAGTTTACGATCCAAACTAAAGTGAAATCCAAGTATGAATAGGGAGTACCAATGTCAGCCAAGGACAAATGGCTCAATGGACGCTATTCATGAATGGCACAACCTGCCTGGCAGCTGGCAAGGTTCTTTAATGAGAAGAAGAAGACAAATGACCATTTCAGGAAGTCTAAAATGGTTTGTGTGTTGGCCGTGGGGCATCTGTGTGTTACATGATCTCACTCCATTCTGGAAGATGAGGTATGGATTCCAGACAGCCCACTCCATTCTAAGACACTTGAGGACAGGGACTGTCTTGTATTTGTATCTCCATCCCCAGGGCCCACCTGGTACAGCTCCAAACAGTACATGTTCCATAAATGTTGTGATGAAAGGAAGTACTCAGGAAAGATTAACCAGTGAGATAGATCGTTAAGAAAACAAAAAACAAAAAACAAAAACAGGTTTTCCAGCCAACTGGATCTGAATTTAGATCCCGTCACCACTTGATAACCATGTATCGTGGACTGAATGTTTGCATCCCCACAAATTCATATGTTGAAACCCTGCCCCCCAATGTAATGGTATAAAGAGATGGGCTTTGGGAGGTAATTAGGAGTAGAGGAAGTCGCGGGTGGAGCCTTATTAATGGGATTAGTGTCCTTATAAGAGCCATAAGAGAGCTTGTTTCTCTCTGCTCTCTGCCACTTGAGGATACAATGAGAACTTGGCAGTCTGCAACCAAGAAGAGGGTCTCACCAGAACCTGACCTTGCTGGCACTCTGGTTCCAGACTTCCAGCCTCCAGAACTATAAGAAATAAATGTCTGGGGTGCCTGGGTGGCTCAGTCGATAAAGTGTCCGACTTTGGCTCAGGTCATGATCTTGCAGTTTGTGAGTTCAAGCCCTGCGTCGGGCTCTGTGCTGATGGCTCAGAGCCTGGAACCTGCTTCAAATTCTGTATCTCCCCCTCTCTCTGCCCCTCCCATGTTCATGCTCTGTCTCTCTCTCTCTCTCTCAATAATAAATAAATGTTAAAAAAAATAAGAAAAAAAAAAAAAAGAAAGAAAGTAATGTCTGCTTCTGGGGCACCTGGGTGACTCAGTCAGTTCAGCACCAGATTCTTGATTATGGCTGAGGTCATGATCTCACAATTCGTGAGATCGAACCCCACATTGGGCTCTGTGCTGACAGCTCCCACACTCGCACTCTCTCCCTCTCTCACTTAAAAAAAATAAATGTCTGTGGGGCACCTGGATGGCTTAATCAGTTAAGCATCCGACTTCTGATTTTGGCTTAGGTCACGCATGATCTCATGGTTCTTGAGGTCGAGCCCATGTCAGGCTCTGCATTGAAGGTGCAGAGCCTGCTTTGGATTCTCCCTCACCCTCTCTCTCCTCTTCCTCTGCTCAATCTCAAAATCAATAAATAGACATTTGAGAAGTAAATAAATGTCTGTCTGTAAGCCACTTTGTGTATGGTACTTTGGTATTGAACTAAGACACAATGTGACCTTGTCAAGGGCTGGAGAAAATACATATGGATCACATGGTCTACCAGGGGGACTCAGAAGGAATTATCCCCACATAATAGTTGATGGTTATTCAAGGTGGTGGTGTAGCAGAAATAAAGTCTGCATTCCTTAAAAATCTCATCTGTTTCCGATAGACCTAGGATGCCAGAGCAGCTCATCTGAATTGTAAAACCCCCAAGTCAGTAAACGTGACAGTCATAGTGACCAAGACCTCAGAAACTCTCCCCCAAATCCCTAAATGCTTCCAGCCTGCTGGGACCCAAGATGGTCACTGTTGGGTGCAGGGCCTGGGAGAGTCTGTAGCGAATCAGCACATTGAAAAGACATGGTAGAGCAGACCAAGGGTCACTAGCTTCCCTCTGCCTCAGGGCCACCTCTAGACAATTGCTTTACAGAGAATCAAATGCTGAATCTTCCCATGGCCTATCCTCCCTGAGCTGGCCCCAGCCTCCTCAGATCACCCTGTGCCCTCCAATTGCATTCAGCTACCCTCAAGTCTTTGCTGGCTTTCTGGTGGAGCCTTTCCCATCTTGAGGTCCTTATTCTTGCTGCTCTTCCCCAGAGATTTCCATGACTCATCCCCGCACTTGAATGCCACATCCCCAAAGAGGCCCTTCTTGAACTACCAGATCTAAAATATCACCTTCCCCCCAACACACACACTCCATTCTCTTACTTGGTTTTATTTTCCTTTGTAACATATTCATTAGGTTAAATACTTATTTTGTCTCCCTCCTGGAGGACAAGATCTTCTCTTGCCGGGCACCTAGGGAAAGTCTCACATACCTGAATAAATGAACTTGTGAATGAATGAATTTGAGATGATTAGTGTAGATGTTGCCCACACCCTCCCATGGGTGGGGGCGGAGGGCGGCTTTAACCTTGACTGGCACAAGAAGGGCACTGTGTTGTTAATAGCCCTGAGGTTATCAATAAGACATCTTAATCATCTCAGGAAAACAGGCCAGATATATTTCAGAATGGAGCACATGACAGTGAACAGTCAAATCCCACCAATGTTAAGAATTAATGAGCTGTCTGCTCTCTTATGAACTTAATGTATAAATTCTGCTGCTCTGTGCCATTTGGATTTAGAATGAAAGACTAAAATAATTGTGAAGGTGAAGGACACCATTGGGAACTATTTTTAGGATCCGGCAACAAAGGTTTTGTGTGTGTGTGTGTGTTTTTTTTAAGTTGAGCCTTATTTGATTTTATGACCTTTCTTAAGTGCTTCTCGAATTATAGGTTGGGAATTATGATCATCCCAATTTTTCTGATTATTAGAACTCACAAACTCTTAGTGCCTTGATGAGGAGAGAATGGAGTGATGGTAACTTCTTCCAGTGAAGAAATTAAAGAAATCCAGAGGTCACTCTATTGTTAATTTTCTTTGAGATTCTTACCGCTTCCCCAGTCAAGCATAAGTAGGTGGTGGGATGTATTCACAGGCAAAGTGGTCCGTGCCATGGTCTGCCAAAGAGTTTTATAGGCATGACTTCAGATATTGTGTCGAGGATTCTTCATTCACTGCTCTTAGAAATAACTTTTCAGGAGCGCCTAGGTGGCTCATTCGGTTGAGCATCCAACTCTTGATATCAGCTCAGGTCATGATCCCAGGGTCATGGGATCAAGCCCCGAGGGGCTCCACACTGAGCGTGGGCCTGCTTGGGATTCTCTCTATATATGAAATGAAATGAAATGAAATGAAATGAAATGAAATGAAATGAAATGAAATGAAATGAAATGAAATGAATAGAAATAAATAAAAATAAATAGCAATAAATTTAAGACAGAGTCAAGACGCAGAAAACACTCACCAGCAGCTGGCGAGACCAGGGAGGCTCTGATGAGATGGTTTCAAGCGTGGCGATGAGGACAGCACTAGCAGGGCAGAGAGAAAGCAAAGGAGCTACGAGAAGTGGGGGTCATAAATACCATGACAGTTAAGTTGGAGAAAAAGAATTAAGAGTGCAGGGAAGGGAAACAGCATTTGCAGTGGGGGCACTTGAAATCCTGGCCTCACTTTTCCCTGTGCTCCAAAAGATGGATGTAAATCAAGCTGACACCTATCAACTTTCTCTGTTTCCTCTACCCAAACAATTGTGTACAAACATCACTGTATTTTTAAAAGACCAAGCGTGCCCATTGCAATGGTGTTTATAACAACAACAACAACAAACATGGTGACAACCTGAAAGTCCAAATGGGTTGAGTAGATTAGGGACCTCATTTATAGGGTGATGAAAGAAATTTATGATGTGAGAAAAAAATCGTGGAAGTATTATTAAGTGAAAAAACAAGTTATTAATCAGTTTATACCACATTTTCTTCTAATTTGTTAAAATACAGCCGTATGTGGGGGCACCTGGGCAGTTCAGTTGGTTAAGCTCCTGACTTTGGCTCAGGTCATGATCTCACAGTTTGTGGGTTCCAGCCCTGCATCGGGCTCTGTGCTGACAGCTCAGAACCTGGAGCCTGTTTCAGATTCTGTGTCTCCCTCTCTCTCTGTCCTCCCCAACTCAGGCTCTGTCTCTCTCTGTCTCTCATAAATAAATGTTAAAAAAAAATTTTAATATAATATGGCCGTATGTGGCATGCCTAGGTGGCTCAGTTGGTTAAGCATCTGACTCTTGATTTCAGCTCAGGTCATGATCTCATGCTTCATAAGTTTGAGCCCTGCGTTGGGCTCCACACTGACAGGGCAGAGCCTACTTGGGATTCTCTTTCTCCCTCACTCTCTGCCCCTCTTTTCTCTCTCTGCCTCTCAAAATAAACTTAAAAAAAATTTTTTTTTAAATACAGTCTTATGTGTATGAAAAAAGACAGGAAGGATACATATCAAAATATCAACAGCAATTATATCTGAGTGGGAGGATTACAGGTAATATTTATTGTCTCTGTGTTTTTCTAACTTTTCAAAGTTTCTGAAGTAAACATTATGTGTATAATGGGGGAGTCATTATATTTTTTGGAAAGAATAAACCAGTCTACTACAGAGTGATTCAATCTATCTGAAATAAATGCCTTTGTAAGAATGAGAGGACCCTCATTTCCCCTTGAAGATACTGTCTTGCTTTCTAGACCATGGTTTTCTACAGAAATGACATTTTTATTTTATTTTTAAGTTTTATTTATGTAAGTAATCTCTACAGCCAACGTGGGGCTTGAACACACGACCCTGAGATCAAGAGTCGCATGCTCTATCAACTGAGCCAGCCAGGCACCCAATTAAATAATTTTCAAGGGGACTGATGGCTCCTCGTGTGTGAGAAAAGACACAAGTCAGAAGTCCACACATCTCCACTTGGACCTGGGACAAGACAGCCTCTTGGAGTTTCCCCATCTAGAAAATGGGGGCATTGCTGCTTTTCTGTTCACCTCACAAGATTCTTTTTGGGTCCCTAAAATGCATATTACATGGAAAGGAAGGTAGGTCTGTTCTCACAGAAATACAGTCCAGACTCCATTTTTGGCACAGGGTGTCTTTCACTAGAAGGCCAGAGAAGAGGCTGGTTGGGAGGGAGAAATCCCTGCAAGGAGCAAACTGCTGGAAATGAGCTGTGAGTCATTCAGTGAGTCCCTGAGGGAAATGGCAGAGGCGGCAGGAAGCGTTCTCAGACTGGAGCCCACCAAGGTCTGCAGCAGGAATGCAAGTTCAGTCTTTACCCAAACAGTGTGGGCTTCACAGCTCAATATTTTGACTGCTCCGCCATCTGGCAGTAGTGGTTTGCAGCCAGCCTGGTTCTGAATATCTCTTCCACGAGAGATTCTTGGCCATCTAGATAGAGAGAGGTGGGGAGAGTTCGTTTTGAGTTCTACTTGGCCCACACTCAAGGTCACAGCTAAGCAACTAGTCACACTGCCAGTGCCTGACATGAGCACCGTCAGACGCCCCTTTTTCATATTTTTGCCATCTTCCCTTGACTCCTGCTACGTGCTTTCCCATTCATCACCTTCAATACACTTTAGAGTAGTCATTTACAGACTAGTAAGAATTTGGGTCCCTAAATCTCTTCTCCCAGTAGCATTTTAAGCTCATTCCTTATGGTATGATGAAAGGCTTTCTCCAGTGCTAGGAAAACTGAAGGCAGTAGTGAATGAGGAAAAAGGGTGAGGTCAGGGAAATTTAAGGGAGGCATTGCTCACTCTTCCCTCCCCTCCCCTCCCCCCCAACGCAGAAGCACCTACTCTCTCATTCTAAACTCTGGTCTTAAAGCAATGTCAGTGATGCCTGCTTTGGGAAACACAATACTCAACTGGAATATCATGGAAATAAGTAATTGCAGTGCTGAGGGCTTTCTTTAAAATTGCACAAATGAGAATAAAATCCAAACTTTTCACACGGGCCTGTGACCCCATGTGATCTGGCTCCTGCCCACATCTCTGGGGTCCCGCCCCCTGATCCCCCTGTTCCAACATGACGCTTCCTGAACAAGCCAAGTTCATTTCTGCCTGGAAACATTGGCCCTTCCTGTTTTCTCTCCTGAAACTCTCCCTCACCTCATTTACGGGGGTCTCAGAGGATAGGGTTGGTTACAAGATAAAATGCAGGATGCCCAGTTAAATTTGAATTTCAGATAAATGACAAATAATTTTTTTAGTACTTGTATGTGCCAAATATTGCATGGGACATGCTTGTACTGAAAAAGTTGTCATCGCTTCTCGCAAACTCAGATTTAATTGGGTGTTCTGTATTTTTATTTGTTAAACCTGGAAACCTGACCTGGGAAGACTGACCAGTCACCTCATCGAAACACCCCTGCCCCAAGCAACTACCTTGCAGCTCTCCTATCTCCTCACCCTGTTTTGTCTTTTCAAGGCACTGACAACCACGTGAAATTATGTTAGCCTCACCCTGCTAGTTGGAGAGAAAGTTCCATCTCCCAGGTATAGAGAGACCATGTATATCTTGTCCGTGGCTCGCTCCCTGATACCTCTCTGATAGCAAATACCATTTCCTTTGAATGAATGAATGAATTAAAGTATAAATGAGTGAGTTTTACATATATTTTCTTTCCTTGAATCTTTTACTTGAAAGAAAAAGAATACTTCCAGCATGAGTTTTCAGTTCCAGGTTTTCTGCTCTTTGCCTCCTTAGCTCCCACGGCTTCCTTCATTTACCGCTGGAGCCCTTTCTAGTGGCTGTCTTCCTCTCTGAAAATGCCTGTCCGGCTCTCACCCGAACCTTCCTGTGCATACATTCCCAGTCCCCCAGAGCCAGTCGCATACCTCTTCCCTGACTGCCCTGACATCTGAAAAACACAGAGATCCCCTATTTTTTTTTTAGGTCTGCAAAATGCAAGTGCTGCCCGTTCTTGGGGCACCTGGGTGGCTCAGTTGTTTAAGCATCTGACTCCTGATTTTGGCTCAAGTCATGATCTCACAGATTGTGAGTTCAAGCATCGTGCTCTGTGCTGTGGCAGGTGCAGGGACTCGTTGGGATTTCTCTCTCTCCCTCTTTCTCTGCCCCTCCCCCACTCTCTCCCTCTCTCTCTCTCTCTCTCAATAAATAAATAAACATTAAAAAAGAGTTTTTCTATTCTCCTTGATGCAAACAAATTTATCAGATTCTTCCCTGGAAGCAGGTATTTGGTGTAGAGAAATGAGAGAAGAGAGAAGTTCCAGGCAGATTGTGTACAGGACCCTTGGCCAGAAAGAAGGGATCCAGAAAAGTGAGATCGGGAGTAACCTTCCAGCACCTTCTGTCTGCACTACCCCTTCCCAGCCCAGGCCACTGTGAGGATTGCCAGCTGCCTGGCACTCTTTCCCTTTCAACCATTAGCCCTTCAAGAGAGAACAGGAGTTTCAAACCTCTTAGCTAATGTTAGCACAGTGCAAGGCCATTTTTGTGAGAGAGGTCAGATTAGCATCTCTTGACTGCTCTAGAAATCAGGGTTTGGAGAGAACAGTGACACAAAGTCATCTCTGGGCCTGGCTCTGGACTCAGATCCCCCTCTGTACAGCCTTGGGGGGCAGTGCCCTAACTGGAACATCAGGTGAATCCCAAGCAATGAAGCATCACAGCGGCTGACAAATGAGGCTTGAGTTCCCGTAATCAACCAAAATACTCATGTCGGGCCTCCTTATTGATTTTGGTTTTCCTTGTGCACAGCTTTGAATCTCTGTCTCATATTTGGGTCAGAGCAACGGGAGGGACACATGACTTGCTTTAAAATTAGCCTCAAAACTCATTGTATAACAGCTCTCATTTTCACTAAATAGAATGGTTTCTTGAGGAGACAAGCATAGCATTTGTAATTAAGTCTGTCTGGTTGGATTAACTTGGAGTAAACCCTTTTGATTCAGCAAGACTCAATGTTTCCACCTGTAAAATGGGGTAAATTTTTGTTTGGAAGAAAAGAAATAAATGGTAACGAAATAAAAATAACCATGTCAACCAGACCTTCTTCCTCCAACTACCACCATCACACACACACACACACACACACACACACACACACACACACACACAGTATATTTGGGTTTGTCAGCAGTTGGAGAACAGTCCCTTGTAGCTTAAGTGAGCTCAGAGTATACATTTTAAGTCTTAAGAACACAAACTTTTCTTTCTAACTATTTCTCCTGGGACGGTTGAGATAGTCTTAACACACATTCAAAATCAGCAAAAAGAAAGTAACAAAACTCCACCCTGACTGCTGTCCTTCTCCAAGGATAGTTTCCCCAGATTTCTGATTCATCTTGGCAACATCTACAAATAAACCCAAACGACCCAGAGGCTAAATAGATGTAAAAAAAACTATGAGTTTTTGTTTCTTTATGACACAGAAACACTGTTCCCATGATCTACTGAGTTGGAAGAATAGTCAGTCCATTGTAACTTATATCTCACTTGCGAGGTGCTGGTAAAGAGCCCGGTGTTGGCAGAGGGCGTGCTGAAAGAATCATTCCCCCTTTTAAGCAGAGGGACAAAGACCACGTAGCACAGATGAAACCACCACGCGTGGGGTGTATCTCAGTTGCTGCGGGGTATATGACTCAGCAGGGAGGTTTCTGTGTGTGCTTAAAGGTCTTTGGAATTCGAGAGACCTGGGTTCCAATCCCAGCTTACCAACCATGTGGCCTGGGGCGAGTTACTTGGCCCATTTGAGCCTCACTTTGCTCATCTATATAATTTCTTCTCCCCCTCTATTTGTCTCCTGTAGGGACACTCGTCATGGTACTTAGGACCCACCTGGATAATCCAGAATGATTTACCTTGAGATCCCTAATTTAACAAGTCTGTTAAGACCCTTATTCCATATAAGGTCCCAGTCAACAAGTTCTAAGGATTAGGGTATAGTTGTATCTGTTGGGGGGTCGCCATTCAACCCTCCACAGTGATATCTAGTTGGTGACTTAGCAAGTAATACAGTGCTGGCCACAGACCTGGGCTGGGCGTCCCAGGGCCCATCACTATAAGAGGCCCTCTGTCACATGACTCTAAACAGTGGCTCAGCGCAACCTGTAATCCTGAACATCTGCTGGTGGCTGACACCATTCAGCTCCCAGGCAAACCTCTAACTTTTGCTCTGTTCCCCAAAGAACAGGTGAGCTCACGCAAACCTGCAGAAGTCTGTACAGTGCACTGCGGCTGATGTCAGAAACAGACGCTGTCGTGGAGAGGGGGGAGGACCCGGGCAGCGGGAGCTCCTGGAGGGGAGGAAGGACAGCTTAGCTCTTCAGACCTTCCTTGCCCATGGAGTTTTGTTCCTCTTCACGTTCCAGTTTCTGGGTTCTAGAGGGTCTCCTGAATTAGCACAATATTCACACACAACTCACGTCACTCTTGAATGTGTGTGTATGTAGGTACCCACATAATATGCATGAAACGCGGTGTCAACTCTTTATATTATATGGATCCAGATTTGTTTTAAGATATTGTTCTAAAGGATTTGTTAGATCATGATATAAATTAATTTATAGGATGAAATTTTCAATATTCGTAATAGTGTGTGATAATGGCAATGGATCATGTGACCCCGTTACAAAGCTTGCTATTTAAAATTAAGAATGTTATTGATGGGGCGCCTGGGTGGCTCAGTCAGCTGGGCGTCCGACTTTGGCTCAGGTTATGATCTCGCGGTCCGTGAGTTCGAGCCCTGCGTCGGGCTCTGTGCTGACAGCTCAGAGCCTGGAGCCTGTTTCAGATTCTGTGTCTCCCTCTCTCTGACCCTCCCCCGTTCATGCTTTGTCTCTCTCTGTCTCAAAAAAAAAAAAAAAAAAAAAAAATGTTACTGATAATTTCAATCGTTGCTGCCTCTGCACAGCAACATTTATCCAATTTGAAATGGAAAACAACCTAAGATTCAAGAAAGTTAATCTAGTTTGGTTTTACTATCAATATAACACAAATTATATGAAAATCTTAATCATAACAACATATTGACTTTGTTGAAATTAAAGCAAAAACATTAACTTATGGATAAATATATAGTTATACATGAATTGTGTGTCTTTATTGCTCATTTATTTTTTTATAATATTTTAATTTATTTTTGAAAGAGAGAGAGAGGAAGAGAGAGTGCCAGCAGGCAAGGGGCAGAGAGAGAGCAGGACAGAGGATCCAAAGCAGGCTCTGTGCTGACAGCAGTGAGCCCAATACAGGGCTCGAACTCACAAACCATGAGATCACGACCTGAGTCAAAGTCAGAAGCTTGCCAACTGAGCCACCCAGTCGCCCTCTTTAGTGCTCATTTAAATGTGTTATAACAATACCCACAAGTATGCAATAATCACAAAATCATCATTTTTAAAAATTTTTGCAAACTTTCAGTCAGATAAAACCCACAGATTTCACTTTTTTCCCCAATTTTGTTGCTATGAAGATATATTTGCCCATGTACATACAGGGCGGAACAAATTCTCTTTAAACATCAGACCTGAGCTGTGTGGGTCTCCGCATGTATTCTTAGCCCAGGTCCTTGCAAATGGTAGCAGCTGGTCTGTGTTTCAGGGTCTTCATGTATAACGTGGGAACGTCTGCATTTAATGCAGGTTTTCTTGATTTAGAATCTCTCTGCCCCTTGGCAGGATGACACCTAGGCCGTCCAGGAAGAAGGTCAACACCGCTGGTCTTCTGGGGTCATTGAAGGCAGTTCACAGGAAGGCAGGCAGTGGATCACGATTGCTCTCCGGAATGGCATCTCCTGAACCAGGGGCCTTGGGCCATCAGTGTTTGAAACTTAGGAGGGCTTTCAGAGGTCTGTCCTCACTCATAAAAGCACGGCTCCCTTATCAGTGGCACCTGGGTGGCTCAGTCGGTTAAGTGTCCGACTCCTGATTTCAGCTCCAACTCCGGTCATGATCTCGTGGTTCGTGAGATGGAGCCCCACATAGGGCTCAGCGCTGACAGCATGGAACCTGCTTGGGACTCCCTCTCTCTCTACCCCTCCCCTGCTCTCTCTCTCTCTCAAAATAAACAAAGAAACTTGGGGCACCTGGGTGGCTCAGCTGGGTAAGAATCTGACTTCAGCTCATGTCATGATCTCATGGTTTGTGAGTTCAAGCCCCGGGTCAGGCTCTGTGCTGACAGCTCAGAGCCTGGAGCCTGCTTCAGATTCTGTGTCTCCCGCTCTCTCTGCTCCTCCTCCACTCATGCTCCCTCAAAAATAAATAAATGTTAAAAAAAAATTTAATAAACTTTTAAAAAAAAGCACAGGTTCCTTATTTATCTCTGCATCTCCCTCATCACTTAGGTCCTATATTTTATGAATGAATAGTCCAGACACACAGAAGCAAATAGGTACAGCCTCCTCTAGCTATGCATTCTGCTTTCTTCTCCCTCAGAATATTCCTAAACCGGGGCGCCTGGGTGGCTTGGTCGGTTAAGCGTCCGACTTCAGCTCAGGTCACGATCTCACGGTCCGTGAGTTCGAGCCCCGCGTCGGGGTCTGGGCTGATGGCTCAGAGCCTGGAGCCTGCTTCCAATTCTGTGTCTCCCTCTCTCTCTCTGCCCCTCCCCCGTTCATGCTCTGTCTCTGTCTCAAAAATAAATAAACGTTAAAAAAAAAAAAAAAGAATATTCCTAAACCACCTCTCACTCATTGCTTCATAATCTATTGCCTTTGTTTCTGACAATAGGTTGTAGGAAAATTCTATTTCTGATGGTAAAGAAGCATTAGGATATCTCATAGCTAGAGCATCCCAATGTCATGTCTGAAATCAAGCTTCACACGTGTTTCCTGTGATATGTAAAACCCAGTGTGGGTCACAGAGCTTGACCTTTCAGCCCAATAGCTCGGCACGTGCTTACCATGCAGGGTGCCATGCTGAGTGGGGCCAGGGCTACAGATCAGGTGCCATCTGCTCTCCCGGCCCCACTCTTGACCAGCCCAGAGGGACACCCTCTTTGAATTCATCCACAAGGGGTGCAACTTTTCTAGTTTGCATCAAATCATCGGTATAGGTTTGAGGTGGCCCGGCCTGCGTCAGGAATCTCTCCACGGCCATCCTTTTTTCCTTCTTCTACAAATCAGGGATCCTGAGCACTGACAGTTAACCCAGATGAGCGAAACAAGATAATAGATCCCAAGCTGTTTATATTGCAAACAACATGTCACCTGCCCAGGTGAATTGTCTTTTAAAGGCTGTGCTTGCATAACAAATGGACAATAGCCAGAGTGCAACACCTGAACAAATTGTGCTTGAGCTCTTCTGACCTGGAGGCTGCCACAGTCATTAAGAGACCAATATGCAGCCAGCTGGACGCTCCTGGTGGCTCCCAGCCAGCCCACGAGGTCCAGCAAAAGGTCCTGGAGACCGTTCCCTTGGTTCATGTCCTGAAAATCTCTCTAGGCTCTTGGGTTCCACCTACTGGCTCACTGCTTCTCCTCACCTGTTCTCCGTCTATACCAGTGGTTCTCAACTGAGGCAATTTTGTCCCTTCAGGGGGACAGTTGGCAACTCCTGGGAACATTTTTGGTTGTCACAACATGGGGAATGGGTGCTACTGGCATCAGATGAATAGAATCCAAAGATGTTGCTAACCTTCCTACAACATACAGGATAGTCCCCCACATCAAAGAATTATCTGGTCCAAAATGCCAGTAGTGTTGAGGCTGAGAAAACCATGGTGTACACCCTTCACTGGGATACTTTTACTTGAATTTAGTTCTTACCATCTGATTGACCTTTGGATGATGCTTTGGCCACCCCTTGGGCCCAGGGTCACTCACACCTTGAATGTAAATATTGTGTTTCTTTTTGTTCCACATCCCTGAAGCCACTAAACAAAGGCAAGGCTGTCCTCACCTCACCAGGTTCCTGACAATTCTTGCAAACACTGTCTGGGGTTCTGTGATGACTTCAGACAATTCGTGGGGCTCCCTCCACCATCTTCCACCCATGAAACTCAAGCTAAACCATGCAGGACCAATTTCATTAAAGCTAACACAGGCTTGCTGTTTAAATGGTGTGAGTTTTAGGTTTTAAGTTCTGTTTTGTGAAGGTATGCTATATAACAGAAAAACAATCCCATGCTAAGCCTACAATATTTGCTCTGGCTTTTTCACAGAGAATTAATGTGTATCTAACACTTAACTATTTTTGTTCCTACTGTAACTTACCTGCTTTCTTGGATTTTTTTTTCATATCAGCCCTTTCTACTTCTTTTTACCCCATATATTATGAAGTCTAATTTCAATTTTTCATGTCAACACCTATACTTCTTTCTTCCTTTCTCTCTTCCTGTCTTTCTTTCTTTTCTTTTTTTAACTTTTTTTGGAAGTGAGAACAGTTTTATTAAAGATACAAAGGGGTGCCTGGGTGACTCAGTCGGTTGAGCATCCAACTTCAGCTCAGGTTGTGATCTCACAGTTCATAAGTTTGAGCCCCACATCGGGCTTGCTGCTGTCAGCATGGAGCCCACTTTGGATTCTCTGTCTCCCTCTCTCTCTGCCGCTCCCCCACTTGTGTTTTGTCTAAAAAATAAACATTAAAAAAATCTTTTTAAGTTACAGAGAAAGTACAGATATGGACAGAGCATCAGTGGGACTCAAAGGAAGGAGAGTGAGTCTTCTCAACACCCACACTTCTTTAAACACAAAATTTCATCCATGTAGAAGACAAAATAATGCCCCCTCATCCCCCAAGGATGGGGGTTCTCAGAATATGTAGCCATGTTAACTTACATGGCAAAGGGGACTCTGCAGATGTCCTTGAGGGGGTGGTAATCCTGAGTTATCTGGGTGAGTTCAACCTAATCACAAGGTTCCTCAAAAGGGGACAATCCTCCTGGCTGGGGTCAGAGAGAGATGTGACTAGGGAGAATGGTCAGTGAGATGCAATGTTGCTGGTTTTCAAGATGGAGGAAGGGAGCCAGGAGCCAATGAATGTGGGTGGCCTTCGGAAACCAGACAATGAACAGAGGTGAACCCCCTAGGGCCTCCAAGCAGGAGCACAGTCTTGCTGACACCTTGGCTGAGGCTGGAGTAGACCCATATTGGACCTCTGACCTCCAGAACTGATAAAAATTTGTTGTTCTTTTTAAGCCACCAAGTTTGTGGTACTACGTTAAGGCAGCCATTGGAAACTAAATGCAATCTCACATTCTCCATCCCTCATATTCATTAAGGTATTTTCTCCCCATATCTATCCTTGACTTCTAAAAGACTTTTTAAAACTGTTTTCCTTACTTCCCATGTCTCCCATTAACAAACATTATTCAGCCATCCCTTTCCGATGTTTCTGGGAGCTGTGAAGTTGCAAAAGATTAGTTTGTTGGGATGCAGCCTAATCTCCTACAGATCTTATTTTGTAAATAAGAACAGGATACCTCCGAAAGGACAAAGGGCTTGTCAAGTTCACACAGGTACCACTCAGCAGACAGGCACCACACCCCATGTCCTGACTCACCAGCTGTTCCTGTATTAATTTCCTTCCTCTTAAAAAAGACAGACTAAGGGCACCTGGGTGGCTCACTTGGTTAAACATTCAGCTCTTGATTTCAGCTCAGGTCATGGTCTCACGGTTCATGGTATCGAGCCCCAAGTTGGACTCTGCACTGACAGCACAGAGCCTATTTGGGATTCTCCCTCTCTCTCTGCCCCTCCCCACACTCACACACTCTCTCTCTCTCTCAAAATAAATCAATAAACTTAAAAGAAAATAGATAGGACTATCCCACTGATCCAAGAAGAACCTGTTTGCTTTTTCCACTTTGGGGGGATCTGGTAGCGGACACCTTATAGATCAAGGTTTCCTGGCAAAAGTCTGGTGGAACTTAGTTCAGGGAGATAGTCCAGGAAAATGTTTAAAAAGCCTCTGTGGTCAAATAAACTTGGGAAAGGCAACATGTTTATCCCACCCCAGCCTTACTATAATCTGAGACTCTCGAGGTGGGGCCCAGCGGTCTGTGTTTTAGCAAGCCCTCCTGGTGATCTTCAGGGACACTAAAGTTTCAGAACCACTGACAAGTTAAACACATCAGCCGCAGTGAGTTCAAACCCAAGACAGGTGAGGCCCTTCGAATGAAATGATTGAGTCTGAATAGTAAGACCCACACCAGCAGCTAGGAAAGCACAGGCTCTCGGGGAAGAGGCATCTTGCCATGTCTTGCCGATTCAGAGAGACAAGTAAACGTAATAATGACACAATGAGGAAAACACCAATTAGTACAATTAATGGTGGTTCCTATCAGAGCACTAAGGGGTCACGGTTGCAATTCTCACAGGAAGCTTTTACTTCAGATTTTCTTCTTCTTTTTTTTAATGTTTATTTTTGAGGGAGAGAGAGAGAGAGCACGCGCATGTGCACACGTGTTTGGGAGGGGTGGGGGGGGGAGGGCTGGGGCAGAGAGAGAGGGAGACACAGAATCTGAAGCAGGCTCCAGGCTCTGAGCTGTCAGCACAGAGCCCGACGCGGGGCTCAAACTCACGGACCGCGAGATCATGACCTGAGCTGAAGTCATGTGCTTAACCAACTGAACCACCCAGGCACCCCTATTTTAGCTTTTCTTAATTAGTTACACTGTTTCCTAATCTCCAACCCGGGTCACAGAACAACCACATCGTAATGGAGATAGGATTTGTATAAAACTCAGCAAGTTAAGAATGTGCATATATGCTCACTACAAAAAAAATAATAATTATGTGAGGTGATGGAGGTGTTAACTAACCTTACTATGGTTAACGAATTTGCGATATAGACATGTATCAAATCATCACCTTTTATACCTTAAGCTTACACAATTATGTCTCAATAAAGGTGGAAAAACAAAGAATGTGTACATGTGTATAAGAGCAGGGGAGGGATGAGGGTGTGATTAGAAGTGATCAGTGTGTCTGGACACGTTATGAGGATGCTTCGGAGTCTAAGGTAAGATCCCTCTCTACCTGAGATCTCTGAACCCACTTTGTCACCCCCAAGGTGACTGCTTTCTTCCTTCTATTAAACAACCAATTACTGATGACTCTCAATTTTCCAAAGACTCATATATTGTTGTTTAATCTTCATGAGGATCCCAAGAAGCAGTGGACATTTGTTGAATTCTTGGAAGCAGAAGGGGCCAGACTGTCCTGTCCCCACTCTGCCAGCACGGTGGAACCTTCAGGAGACAGAAGAGTGATTCATAGCAACAGCTGTGTGGTGGGAATTCAGCTCAGGCAGCAATATCCAGTGTCCCGTGGGGGTGACATCAACACCGATTTCCTGACCAAACCATTCACCTTGCACGACATTTCCTGCTCCCAGGCCTCCCTCTATTGTGTGAGTTGCCCTGAATTTATCTAGTAAAATCACCTTTTGCCTGAGTAAGCCAGGATTGTTTTCTGTTGCTTGCAACCAAGAGGTCTGACTGCCATAATATCATTACCATCTTTTTCAGACAGACAAACTGAGACTTGGAGGTTAAGTAATTTCTCAAATGTGTGGTAACCCCCAAGATGACCCCCAATGATCTCCACCTCTTAGGTGTTCACACCCTGAGTAGTTTCCTCCCACGTTTAATCAGGAATGGCCTGTGTAGAGTATGGCACAGGTGATGGTGTGTGATTTCTGAATCTAGATCACAAAGAGCTTTGCAACTTCTGCCTTGTTCTCTTGGACTGCTTACTCTGGGCAAAGCCAGCCACCATGTTGTGAAGGTGTATTACTCATTTCTTTTATTTTTGTATTTCTATGCTTTTACATCTAGGGTTTTAACGACCCTGGAGGGACTGCCCCTCCCTGGGCAAGCCAATTCCTAGAGATAACAAACAACGTGTCTGTGAGCACACTTTTCACATGCAAGTCAACCAGTCCATGACCCATATCCGCAACCACCTCCTTTCTTGAGCTCCCACACTCTGGGCCACTAGTAACCCCCAAGGCCAGGTACTAGACAACGAGGGAACGGCCGTTATGCCCCAGGGCCTGCTGCAATAATTCAAATTAACCAATCCTAATACACCTACTCAACCTGCTTCTCCCCTTCCTTCCCATGGAAACCACAGTAAAGGCTCTTGCCCCCATTTCCCCTTATTGCCTCTGCCCCCCAGGCCAATCCCAGTGCCTTCCTGTGGAGGAGATGTGCCTTCCCCTTGTGACCTGACAGTATAACAAATTATCTTTTCATTGGCATTCATCTCTTGATCTGTTAGCCCTCTCATACCAAAATAATAAGATCTTTATTTAAAACAGAGGATACTTGGGGTGCCTGGGTGGCTCAGTCGGTTAAGCATATGACTCTTGGTTTCGGCTCAGGTCATGATCTCACAGTTCATGAGTTCAAGCCTCGTGTCAGGCTCTGTGCTGACAGCACGGAACCTGCTTGGGATTCTCTCTCTCCCTCTCTGCCCCTCCCCAGCTTGCTCTCTCTCTCTCTCTCTCTCTCTTTCTCTCTCTCTCTCTCTGACTCAAAAAAACAAATAAAGAAAAATTAAAAAATTAATAAAACAAAGGACACTCAAACAGCCCTATTGGAAAGGGCAGGCAGTGGGGAACTGAGGCCTGCCACTGGCCACACAAGTGAGTCCCTTAAAGCAGATCCACCAGTTCTAGCTAAGCTGTCGGGTGACTGCAACCCCAGCCAATACCTGTTTCCAGTCTCATGAGAGGAGAAAATCTAAGCCATCCCCAAAATATGCAACCCATGGAATCTGAGAGACAATATATGCTTAGTGTTTTTTTTTTTTAAGTCATGAAGTTTTAAAGTAGTTTGTTCGTCAGCAACAACCTAGAAGTGGAGGAACTAATATGTAAAACCAGGTCCCCATAATTCTAAAGCCCAGGAGTTTCCTCACTGCCTCATCAGTGCACCAGCATGAACTGTATTAAGATGTTTTTGGCTTCTGACTCAAACAGGAAGAAAAAAATCTCATATAGCCAGAATTCAAGAGGTAGATGGGTTCCAGGGTTGATTAAGCAACTCAGATATATTACCAATGACCCAGATGATTCTTTCCATTTCTCTACTCAACCAACTTCACTCAGCCTGTCAGCTTATCTCTCATTTTCAAAAGATGGCCATGGCATTTAAGGCATTGAATGCTGACAACACAATATGTGTTTTCCTGGAAGTCTCTCAAGTGATCTCCCTCACATTGGCAAGAACTGTAATTCACACCCGTACCCAAGCCAATCACTAGTGAGGATAACAGGAAAATGGGAACACAGTGCCTGGCTCACACCATTCAGTGTTTTCCCCTCAGGCTGAGGCATGGGAGCTCTTCTCTTAGCTACCTGAGGCTGGGGGCACCCTTGATCACAATCAGAGTTCTGTCAACAAGGAAGAGGGTGGTGGTGAATGGTTTCGGTACATTGTCTTCTGTATGACCCCACAAGAATCCAGCTTCACTAGTGAGAAGGGAACTAAGATCCGGAGAAGGTGTGGGGAAAAGCAGAAGCAAGAGGCAAAGACAAGTGGATAGAGGGCAGTTGAAGAGATAGGGCCCTGACACAGGGCAAATAACCTGCATGAAGCTTTTCTCTCGAACTGTGGTTCACTCACTCCATTCTTCCTCCTGGGGATGGGTTATGTAACTGCTGGCACATCTGACTGCTCTCCCACTTCGCCAGTTTGGGTCAGGGAGCGTGACCCAACTGCCTCCAAAAGCCTCCCAATCCAGTGGAGCTGGAACAGACTGTAGACACATTGGTCAGCCCATGCCTGCTGATTGGAATTCATCTGCATTCGCCCAGGAGGAGGCCACCAGGCATCTGCATGAGCTCCTCCTCCATTAAGACCAGAGAAGGTTATTTGTTTAAATGGTGGTTGGTATGGCCAAAAATATGTGGCCTCCTCTATTTGGATGTGGAGTAATCCAACACAAATCATCAGAGATGTAAGGAGACTAAAAGTCCAACTCTCTTATTTGGTAGTTTTGGAAATCCAAGTTCACAGTGAAGTGACTTGGCCGGGGTCACAGAGGCAAAACTGGAAGTAAAACTGACAGTCTTTTTTTTTTTTAATATGAAATTTATTGTCAAGTTGGTTTCCATACAACACCAAGTGCTCATCCCAACAGGTGCCCTCCTCAATGCCCATCACCCACTTTCCCCTCCCTTCCAACCCCCACCAACCCTCAGTAAAACTGATGGTCTTAAGCCTCTTGCTCAACATTCTTTCTCATTATACCTGTGGAAAAACATTCCATGCCAAATTCCATACCAGATCTCTCACCTCATTTTTCTGGCACACAGAATTGCTGGGCAGAATGTTCTAACAATCTTTCGTATCCATTTAAAAATACAAACTCTCCTTGATAGTGAGACATTTATCTTACCGTTGTCTAATTAGACTTTCAAGCTCCACCCTCAAAACATTTTCTCTGGTATTTACCAAAGCAGGCCAAAAGTTCAGCTAATAATATTGTCAGCCACTTTTGTTGCTCTCCAATAAATTATATTACAAATTATCAAGGGTAATTCTTTTCCAAGTGACAGCAAAAATTAAGGATTTCAAGTGTCCAGTTCAAGAGTTCGTTGGACTCATCTCTTCAAAGAGAATATAAATAAGCTTCTGAGATGATCTTTCTAAAATAACTCTTCTCTCTACAAGCTGACTTGCAGAACTGACTCTGTGCAGCACAGGTCCGCATGACTGGGTGCAATGCTTGGCTTTGGAAGAATATTATAACTTTTGCCTTCTTAGATGATTTTTGCTCTTGATTTCTCTGTTTGAAGAGGGGAGCCACAGCGGGGAGCCACATATGCCAATTGAGTGGATCTTCTTACCATTATTTTCTGTTTTCCTTTACAAGATCTATTACAACTTTGGAAATGTGGTGACATTTGTCTCAAGGGACTAATAAAGACAAAATCTAGTAAGGTGGCTCTAAGGGAATGCATGTGAAGGTGTGTGCTGTGTGTGTGTGTGTGTGTGTGTGTGTGTGTGAGTGTGTGTGTGTGTGAGTGTGTGTGTGTGTTTTGGGGGTCAGCCAGGTAGAGGAGATAAATTTTGAATTTATAATTGAACTCCAAGATAAATCCTGAAGTTCGATTATAGCACTTGGAACAACAAAAAAGATGTTTAGCATATATCCATAATAAATGTGGCCTTCATTATGTTTAGTTATTATTTTATATTTAGTTATTATGTTATCTCCACAAAAATGAATTTTTTGTTTGCAAAACTAGATTTATTTATTTACCATAAATGCAAGACAGAGATGCAATTTTCAATGTAAATGTTGCCCTTAAAATACAGATATTTATCACTGACTGTTTTTTAATTAATTTCTTGATTTTGCACACAGAAGCATTCTAGCTGGTAACCAATGACTTTTAAAAATTAAATATTATCTGTGAAAATTATCAGATTAACAACATTGCAAATTAAATTTTTTTAACTAAAGACAGCATAATAGTTAGAAACCAGCCCCCACATTACATATGTTCTCTGGACTCTACCTTGGAAAGACCACTTGTAAGATAATAATTATTCTTCTGGAGGTGAGTGGAATATTAGCTAGAATTTCAATAATAAAGTGACTTACAAAGTGACTGTCATAAATAAATTGACATCATGTCATTCCAACAATTGACCCAAGAAACCATTGGACTTTTTTCCCCTCTGAAATCTCTTGCCAATCCACTGGAATTCAGTTCTCTGAATCTTCCTACATAGGTGGCTGTGGAACATCACTGCCATTCTAGAGTGAACAGTGTTCAAAACCCATTCTTACTATACAAACTTGTAGGTTTCCACATTTCAGGCACAGCTTGGCTCAGCTGGCCCCCACTGCCTCTAACTCTAGATTCTAAATACACAAAAGCTTTTATCAATTCCTCCAAACTTTCCACACCTTTCTCATCTCTTAGCCTGCATACAAGTTTCTCACACTGAAAGGCTCTCAGTCCCATTTCTTTTTTTTTTTTTTTTACTTATTTTTAAATTTTATTTAATTTTTAATTTATATCCAAGTTAGTTAGCATATAGTGCAATAATGATTTCAGGAGTAGATTCCTTAATGTCTCTTATCCATTTAGCCCATCCCCCCCTCCCGCCACCCCTCCAGTAACCCTCTGTTTGTTCTCCATATTTAAGAGTCTTATGTTTTGTCCCCCTCCCTGTTTTTATATTATTTTTGCTTCCCTTCCCTTATGTTCATCTGTTTTCTATCTTAAAGTCCTCATAAGAGTGAAGTAATATATTTGTCTTTCTCTGACTAATTTCACTTAGCATAATACTCTCTAGTTCCATTCACATAGTTGCAAATGGCAAGCTTTCATTCTTTTTCATTGTCGACTAATACTCCATTATATATACATACCACATTTTTTTTTATCCATTCATCCATAGATGGACATTTGGGATCTCTTCATACTTTGGCTATTGTTGATAGTGCTGCTATAAACATTGGGGTACATGTGCCCCTTCAAAACAGCATACCTGTACCTTTTGGATAAATACCTAGTAGTGCAATTGCTGGGTTATAGGGTAGTTCTATTTTTAATTTTTTGAGGAACCTCCACACTGTTTTCCAGAATGGCTGCATCAGTTTGCATTCCCACCAGCAGTGCAAAAGAGATCCTCTTTCTCCGCATCCTCACCAACATCTGTTGTTGCCTGAGTTGTTCATTTTAGCCGTTCAGACAGGTGTGAGGTGGCATCTCATTGTGGTTTTGATTTGTATTTCCCTGATGATGAGTGATGTTGAGCATTTTTTCATGTTGGCCATCTGGATGTCTTCTTTGGAGAAGTGTCTATTCATATCTTTTGCTCATTTCTTCACTGGATTATTTGTTTTTTGGGTGTTGAGTTTGGTAAGTTCTTTATAGATTTTGGATGCTAACCCTTTATCTGATATGTCATTCGCAAATATCTTCTCCCATCCCGTTGGTTGCCTTTTAGTTTTGCTGATTGTTTCCTTTGCAGTGCAGAAGCTTCTTATCTTGATGAGGTCCCAATAGTTCATTTTTGCTTTGGTTTCCCTTGCCTCCAGAGACGTGTTGAGTAAGAAGTTGCTGCAGCTGAGGTCAAACAGGTTTTTGCCTGCTTTCTCCTCGAGGATTTTGATGGCTTCCTGTCTTACATTTAGGTCTTTCATCCATTTTGAGTTTATTTTTGTGTATGGTGTAAGAAAGTGGTCCAAGTTCATTTTTCTGCATGTCGCTGTCCAGTGTTCCCAGCACCACTTGCTTAAGAGACTGTCTTTATTCCATTGAATATTCTTTCCTGCTTTGTCAAAGATTAGTTGGCCATCCATTTGTGGGTCCATTTCTAGGTTCTCTATTCTGTTCCATTGATCCGAGTATCTGTTTTTGTGCCAGTACCTTACTGTCTTGATGATTACAGCTTTGTGATACGGCTTTAAGTCCATCCACAAAAATAATTTAAACCATTCCTAGTTCAAATAAATGATTCATAGAAGGTAATCAATGGCAGTCTGTTCAGTAACTATTGTTTACTTCCCTCGCTAACTTTCAGGTTGCCAAATCACTATCAGGAAACTATTCTTGGTCAAACAAACTGTAAGATTTATTTGTCCTCATCCACTTAGGCACACAAGTACGTTAACATGGGCTAGAAACAAACTCTGATTAAACAATTCACCCACCAAATGTGCAAAGGACAATTGCCATGGGATAGTTTTTGTGTTACTGTAAAAGTAAATAGGAGAGCACCTGGGTGGCTCAGTTGGTTCAGCGTCCAACTTCGGCTCAGGTCATGATCTCAGGTTTTGTGAGTTTGAGCCCCAAATAGGGTTCTGTGCTATCAGTGCAGAGCCTGTCTCCCTCTCTCTGCCTCTCCCCCACTTGCTCGAGCACTCTCCCTCTCTCTCTCAAAAATAAATAAACATAAAAAATTATAATAACATTTAAAAAGTAAATAGGAAAAGGCGAAGGATTCGATTTGGTGTAATATTGCTTAGAGGCACAGACAGATGCATGGAAACTCACTGGTGAGGCACCAGTCCTGATTTCAGCAAGTAGATGGTCTGGGAAGGTTTTCAGGAGGAGGAGGAGGAGGTGACATCTGAGCTAAATGTGGAAAGACCTGCCAGAGTCAGGCAGACATGGAGGTAAAGAGAGAAGGAAAAACAAAGGCTTGGGGGGTGTGAGGGGGGAATGTGGCACATTCAAGAACCTCAAAGTCAATACAGTAGGAGCGTAGGGAGATGAGGTGGATGGATGCAGAGAGCCTGGGAGCCAGCTCCCAAGGGAGCTGTGTCTGCCTTTCCAGATCAGACTAAATCCTGAGAGAAGTGGGAGCTGCCGAAGGAATTATTTCAAGCAGAACAGACTTGTTTCGGGTTTACTGGAGGAGTGGGGAGGTTGATGTTTGCATGTGAGTGTGACTAAAGACTAAAGACTAAACTTGTTTGGACAAACCTTAAGCTCAGTAAAGGACAACGTGAAGTACTTGAGATCAAAAGAACCAATACAATCTGTCATACACTATTGCAACATTCTCTCATTCCCTAAGCACATGAGGATGAATGTGTTCTCGACAAATATTTCCTTCTTTAACATGAGAGCAGGGAGTTTTAGTGGGAGAGAGAGCAAATAAAAGAGACTCCAAGTTTTGATGACTTTTCTTTTTTTAAATGTCTCATGATCTCACTGTTGACGTTTCATCCGAGTATTTCACACTGGCTTCCTCAAATTTTTTGCACTAAAGTCTTAACAACCATCGTGTCAACATGGACCCTAAAAATTATCCACAAGGCACTTTTCTGGGACAATGTATTCAGGGGAGAGCAATCTCCCCCTTCGTCTCCCTTCCCCCCAGTCCATCTGTGCTTCTGCCCAAGTCCTTTGTATTTCAGAGCTTCACACTGTGTTCTTCAGAGCACAGATTTTATTTCTACGAGCCATATCAGAGAAACTGAGAAATTACTTTTATGACTTGACTACTTGAAACTTCGCAAAGAATGAATAGTAAGACTTCTTATCACATTCAGGCTTATTTAAAACTTGCTCTAAAGAATTAAAGGACAAGTTATGTGTATTTAAAATGTTAATCATTACATCTCAGGAACCACCAAATCAGACTCAATATGACTTTAAACACATTGCACTAGGGGCACCTGGGTGGCTCAGTTGGTTAAGCATCCAGCTTCAGCTCAGGTCATGATCTCCTGGTTTATGAGTTCGAGCCCCGAGCTGGGCTCTGCTCTGACAGCGCAGAACGTGCTTGGGATTCTCTCTCTCCCTCTCTCTCTTTTCCCCTCCCCCACTCATGAGGGTGTGTATGCCCTCTCTCTCTCTCTCTCACTCTCTCTCTCTCTCTCACTCTCTCTCAAAATAACTAAATAAACCTTAAAGGTAATAAAAAAATAAGCACATTATACTCACACACACATATCTTTGGCAGGATCACGAAATGCATCCATTTTTCATTACAAGTTCAAATCCACTTAAGGTTTTTGCATTTAAAGTCAAACATCTTTGGGGCACCTGGCTGGCTCAGTTGGTGGAGCCAAGCAACTCATGATTTCTGGATCTTGAGTTTGAGCCCCACTTTGGGTGTGGAGCCTACTTTATAAAAAAAAAAAAAAGGAAAATAGGGGCACCTGGGTGGCTCAGTCAGTTGAGCGGCCGACTTCGGCTCAGGTCATGATCTCGTGGTCCGTGAGTTTGAGCCCCGCGTCGGGCTCTGTGCTGACAGCTCAGAGCCTGGAGTCTGTTTCAGATTCTGTGTCTCCCTCTCTCTGCCCCTCCCCCCGTTCATGCTCTGTCTCTCTCTGTCTCAAAAATAAATAAATGTTTGAAAAAAAAAAAAGGAAAATATAGGGACACCTGGTTAAGCGTCTGACGTCAGCTCAGGTCATGATCTCATGGTTTGTGAGTTCAAATCCCACGTTGGGGTCCTTGCTGACAGCTCAGAGCCTGGAGCCTGCTTGGGATTCTGTGTCTCCCTCTCTCTCTCTGACCCTCCCCTGCTTGCACTCTGCCTTGCTCTCTCTCAAAAGTAAATAAACAGTAAAAAAAAAATTTAAGTATCATATAAATTTGTAAAAACAATAATAAAGTCAAACATCTTTTTTGGCTTGTTTACTGGTCACCATAGTCACATGTTTTAAAAAAGAAATAATACATTCAGTCAAATACGTCCATATTAGGAACTACTCCCCACTCACGTAATGCATGTTCTTTTGTTTGGGGCACAGATTGTCCCCCACATACAGCTATTTGCATCTATTTTTCTCTTAAGAAACTTAATCTCAAAGATGCTCATGGATTTTGATTTGCATCTAATTTTGAAAACTATAATTTTCCCTCTGAGATTTCTTTTTCAAAAATTAGCAAAGGATAATTTAGCAAAAACAAACAGCAGCGTGAAGTTACATTTTGAAAACATTTTGTAGATTTGTAAGTAAACAGTGACCGCATCTGCCTACTCACTGAAAGACTGTGGGAGTTTCAAACAACCCCCCCCCCAAACACAGACTGTGTGCTTCCCTTATCCCTTCACCCCGACCTCTGTATTCCAATGACCTAAGTCAAGCCTGAAAATCCATGAAGTCATGTTTTCTAGACACCAGAAGGGTTAAACTGGACTTTAAACATTATTAAAAGTGTCTCTCCCGGGTTAGCGCCTACCAGACAAGCCACTGTCCTGGACACTCAAAGGAGATGATTTCAATAGAGGAGGGGCAAGAGGTGGGGACAGAAGATGGAGTGGGGGGTGGGAGGGAGCAGATTGAAAATGATTTTTTTAAAAGACATCCGGTCTCTGTTTGGGTTGCAAGTGCACTTGCTTCCCCAGGAGCAATTGGAGAGGAAACACTAGGAGTTAATCATTCAAGACACAGGATGAAAGCAAGAAGGAATTCTAAAAATAATGCCTTCTCCTTCAAAACTGAAGCCGTCTGCAAGAAGCAGAATTGGAGAGCTTATTAGCGTGACTCCTTTGCCCTCTGCAGCTGAAGCTCCCTGTTAAAATCCTGGCACACTCCTAAAGTGGGAGTTCGCTCTGTAAAGGTCAGAAGAATCGAGGTCACCAAAGAACACGTTATTAGGTGAGTTTGGTGGCACAAAACCAAGTCATCATTCTGCATCTGTGTTGGGGCTCCTCCGACCTCTCCATTATTACTACCATCTCCAAAGGAAAGGAAGTGGCCAGAATTGTCACTGACAGCCGTCCTCTTGTTGAACCGCTTTGTCATCTTGTGGTATTAGTTGCTTTGGGAGGAACAAGGAAAGGGAAGGTTGCCTAGGCATTTGACTGTACGTACACACAATTCTATTTTCTGCACCCTTTATGCAAAAGAGGCTCTCATCACAGGCCCCATCTCCTTCTAAAAAGCTTGCCACCCAGATCCACCTGTCTCTCAACAAAGCCTGCAAAAATTTTGTAATCATATCGCTGATCCCATGACCATATTACCTGATGACTCCCTTTCATTCTTTCTTCTCCCCCTTCCTATTTCGACCCTCAAACATTTCAGGGCTCTGTACTAGATACCAAAGGTATGAAGAAGGGATGGTTCAGGGTGGTTCAGTCAGTTAAGCATCTGACTTTGGCTCAGGTCATGATCTCATTGTTCGCGAGTTTGAGCCCCACATCGGACTCTCTGCTGTCAGCACAGAGCCTGCTTTGGATCCTCTGTCCCCCTCTCTCTCTGCCCCTCCTCTGCTCTTTCTCTCTCTCTCAAAATAAATGGACAAACTTAAAAACTAAAACTAAAACTAAAGGTATGAAGAAGACCAGAACATTCCCACCCCTCAAATTATTCTTGGTTGAGTGGAGGAGGTAGAAACCAAGAACTGAAAAATCCGAACAGTAAAGAAATTTGTCACAGACTTCCAGCTCGCATGGGAAGCAGAACTTCTATCTTCTGACTCATAATGAAGGCCTCTATGCTCAATGCCACATACAAAACATGTGCTATTTATAAATTGATGACCGTCACTAATAAATAGGTAAATCATTTCAGAAAAGACCGTTTGTGCCAAGAGAGCAGAATTAGAAGTCCTAACTTTTCTTCCCCCCACTCCGTAAACAAAGACAGAAGAACTGCCAGAAGAGCTCAGGCCTGACGGGATGGTTTAGAACATGTGTGGGGAGGTGTCTTCCTCCCCGCAGGGCACACTCCCAGCACTGTCCCACCAGCCGTGCAGACGCGGACCAGGCTCTTACGTCTTCTGCGCCTCAGCTTCCACATGCGTGTGGTAGGGATCATCATTCCTTCTACACGGGTTGTTGTGATATTTAAAATGGGATACTGGCTAGGGCGCCTGGGTGGCCCAGCCGGTTGAGCGTCTGTTTCGACTCAGGTCATGAGCTCAAGGTTCCTGAGCTCAAGCCCCGTGCTGACAGCACAGAGCCTGCTTTGGATCCTCTGGCCTCTCTCTCTGCCCCTCCCCTGGGCACGATCTCTGAAAAAATAAATAATAAGACATTTAGAAGTCAATAAATAAAATGGGATACTACTGGTGCACAGGAAGTGTGCAAGAAGTGGATAGCATTGTCATTAGCACAGAGGTGTCTGCCTCTCCTCTCATTTAAAGCCCCCTTCCTGAGGAAGATGGGGAGAGAGGGCCTGACGGGCAGGTGTTGCTTTCTGGAGGGACCAAGGCCTTGCCAGGACCGTGGCTTGGGAGGCAGAAACAGAGGTCCAGGTTTCCCAAGAAAGTCTTCCATTTGTATACAACACAGTGTCCTCGGCAGCTGGACTTCTGGGGACAGCAGGCACATAGCAGCACCAGGAAATCCGGGTTGTGGGGGATGGATGCCTGAGGCCAAGAAAGGAGCTAGAAGGAATGAAAAGTTTACAAGTGTATAGATAGACCAGTGACACAAAATCAGAGAATGCACTGGATATGTTTATTTATTCCCTATAAGCAATTCTCAAATCTTTCTGCTTTCAGATGGTACAAATTCATGCCACTGCCATGAGTCCCAGAGAAAGCAAAGTCTCTGTTGCTTAGTAAATACTCCTCCATCTACTGCCTCTCAACCTAGCCAGCGGTGAGCTGTCAGGCCCCTTCCCCCCTGCCATGGTGCTGTGTCAGGAATCTTGTGCTAAAGCTAGGTGCTCAAATTCAAACATCACTTTATTTCTGTCAAAGACTGTTTCCTCAATGTTTTGGTGAGCTACTCCTGTGTAAGAAACTACCTAAAACATAGTGGCTCGAAATAATGAAGACTTTATTTGCTGGTGATCCTGTGAGACAGGAATCAGACACAGTTCAGCTGGGTACCCTCAGCTGGGGTCATCGACTCAGCTTGCGTTCCTCTGGTGGTTGACTGGGCTGACTATAGGGTCCAAGAAGGCTTCACTCACTTGACTGACACTGGGGTGCTCCTCCTTGTAGCCTCTCTCTATCTACATGCCCAATTTGAACTTCCTCACAATATGGTGGTCTTAGGATAACCAGACTTAGACTTCTTATATGACGTTGGCTTCCAGGGGAAAACATTTCAAGCAACAAAGGGAGGAACTGTGATCCTCTTAGGGCCTAAACTTAGAAGTTACACAGTCTCACTTCCACTCCCCTTGATTGGTCAACACAAGTCACGGCATCGGTCTAGATTCAGAGGGAGGGTAAATAGACCCCACCTCACCACGGGAGAAGGGCAAAGAATTCGCAGCCATCTTGAATTTACTATGATCAAGGCAGCTTTCCCAAGACCTCCAGCCTCAGACCCTGTCACAATCTCTCCTTGCCTCTTGAATTTCTTTCCACAGCATTTTTCACAAGTTAGTTATGTGATGAACTGATGAACTGTCTCCCTCACAGGAGCCTTATGAACAGTGAGGGTAGAGAATAAAATGAATCTGTTAGATTCATCACTATAGACCCACTGCCTCACACACTGTAGGCTCTTGAAACATGTTTGTTTTGAGAATTGGATAAAACATTATCAGGATAATAGAAAAACACAGGGAAAGTCAAGACAACATAATGTAGTTTATATGATATGGTTCTTTGGAGACAAAAAGATGAAATAGTGCACTAAGCCTTTGAAATTTTTCTTTTTGGATACCATATCTCTCGCTAACCACCTAGAAATATCATATTTCCTATCCCTTCCCCCATGGAAGAAAACAACTGATAATGTTCAACCCAAGCACCTCTATATAAGGGTTTTCAGGACTATCTATAATTTTTTTAATTAAAAAATTTTTAACTGTGGTAAAACACACAAGCATAAAATTACCATCGTAACCATTTCTTTTTTTCTTTTTTTAATTGTAATGTTTACTTATTTTTGAGAGACAGAGTGCCAGTGGGAGAGGGGCAGAGAAAGAGGGAGACACAGAAGACCTTTCCTTAATATTCAGAAGTATCTATAATTTTTTTAATGTTTATTCATTTTTGAAAGACAGAGATGCGGGCAGAGAGAGAGAGAGAGAGAGAGGGAGACAGAGGATCCAAAGCAAGCTCTGTGCTAACAGCAGAAAGCCAGATGTGGGACTCAAACTGCAAGATCACGACCTGAGCCAAAGTTGGCTGCTTAACCAACTGAGCCACCCAGGTGCCCCTAGAAGTATCTATAATTTTTAGCTAGTTTTTTTGTTTTCTTTTACTTGTAAAATTAAGGACATGTGTTCTAGGAAGATCTGAGAGACTGGCGATGCCTAGAAATGCTAAACTTGGGTATCCATACTGGGAAGTCTTATTCTCGCATACAACCACCAACATAGTGATGTTGCCTTCTTTAACCCATTCAAGAATTGAGCTATATTTGACAGCAAAATGCCTGTCTTGGAGATGACCGCTAACCTACACTTTAGACAATAATTGTGGAGCTTAGTGCAAAAAGAAAACACAGGGCACCTTGTTAAAAGATTATTCAGAACTTTAAGATAGCGATAGCAAACAAGTGTGAGGCCTGGACAACTGATAAGATTAAAGACCCGTATACACTATAGTATACACTGCCTTATAATTTCTGCCTGTGTCTGAAACCCTGATGTTTTTTTAAATATTTAATGTTTATTTATTTTTGAGAGAGAGAGAGTGCAAGCAGGGGAGAGGCAGAGAGAGAGAGACATAGAATCCGAAGCAGGCTCCAGGCTCTGTGCTGACAGCTTGAACCCGACATGGGGTTCAAACTTACCAACCGTGAGATCATGACCTGAGCCAAAGTCAATGCTTAACCAACTGAGCCACCCAGGGGACCCAACCCTGATTTTTTTAAACCACCACACTAATCATTAATTCAAACTTTTCAAAGTACACATAAGCCCACGATCTGAACAAAAATATTTTCCCTTCTCAGTGTGCCTTTCTGGCTTTCTCTAGGGCATTTCTGGTAAAAAAAAAAAAAAAAAAAAAAAAAAAAAAAAAAAGCTTTACCCTCTTTCCTCTCCACATGGGAGGAACTCACCCAATATGATTAAGATTGCCCCTTGTTCCCAGCTTCAGGACCCAGCCTTGTCACTCTCTAAGCCTGCCCTGGAGCTCTGGTAAGAGGTCTGAAAGTAGGCAGCCTCCTCTTCTTATATCTTCCCCAAACTCACTCTCAGAACTTTGTCTTTTCTCTTCTGGTCCTGATGCCTCCCAGAAGCAGACAGAGTCCGGGGACAGCTCTCTCAGTAGTCCTGATCTCCTAGTCCAAGAGCTGATTACGATTGTTTTGAATCAAGTTGTGGCAATCTCAGAATCAGTTGATATTGCAACACAGCTGTCTTTTTATATAGATGATTTCAGGAGTGTTTAATTCTCGTCAGTGCTCCATAGAAGAGAACTCTTTGTTAGGAATCTTGAATTCTAGTCTAGGCACTAAACTGGGCTCCACTTGACTCTAAAAAGTTGACTGTGGCTGCTTTGTCCACATCCTCAGCCCCATTTTCTCTCAATCCACTCCAGTCAGGCTTTCCACGGCCAGCCCTCTACTCAATGGGTAGACCTCAGTTCTTGCTGAGGTCACCAATGACCTAGGTCTTGCCAAAGCCAGTGGTTGGTTCTCTGTCCTTATCTTACTGGGCTAGCCAGCAGCCATTGGCCAAACAGACCACTCCCTCCTTTAGCAAACTCTTCTCTAGGCTTCAGTAAAACCTCTCTCTTGGAGTACTCTCTCCCTGGTTTCCTTCTGGGAATGTTCCTCAGATGACAATCCCGGTGATGTTTTATAAACATTTGCTTAATCACATCATTATTCATCCAATGGCTTCCAATTATGTGTTGGGTAATGTCCAAGCCTTTAGCATTACCTGTCAATTGACTCTGCCTTCCTTGCCCAACCATTAAGGCAGTAGGAACCCTTCTTTTCCACTCCTCCACTATGCTCCAGCCACGCTTGCCTTCTATTATCTCTCAGACTCCCCAGGGGCTTTGCAAATTGTTGTAACTTCTTGGAATGTTCTTTTCACCTTATCAGGCAGCTGTCTCCTCTTTACTGGGACCTCAGCCTAGCATTAATTTCTCAAGAAAACTTCCCTGACATACTAGTAGAGGAGCCTCTTCCTTCAAGTTGCTTCCTTTCTGTTGTTTGTCTTTGTAGCCCATAATATCTGAAATTCTCTTTTTTGTTTATTTACTGGAATGTACATTCATTAAGTTGATTTATTTCATCACAGTGTTCCTAGTACCCAGAATGGCACATAGTAGGACCTCAATAAATATCTGTAGACTGACTACAGGACTCTTAATTATATCATTGCTCCATAGATACAGGCATGTGTGTGTGCACACACACGCACACGTGCACACACACACACACACACACACACACACCTTACTCAAGGTCACACATAATCTCTGAACTTATCTCTCACTACTCTTTGCTTGCTCACTCTGCTAAATCAAAACAGGCCTGAACCCCACTGGAATCTTTGCTCTGGCTGTCCTCTCTGCCTGAAACACTCTTCCCTCACAAATCCCTAGAGTAAACCCTCTTTTTTGAATCTTTGTTCAAATATCATGTTCCTAATGAAGCCTACTTGGTGACTATATTTACAATTGCTGCTCAGTCAGTAAAGCATGTGCCTCTTGATCTCGGAGTTGTGAGTTTGAGCCCCACATTGGGTGAAGAGATAACTTTAAAAAAAAAAAAAAAAAAAAAAATATATATATATATATATATATATATATATATATATAAAGAACTTTGTCTATAAGGGGTGCCTGGCTGGCTCAGTCAGTATAGAGTATGCAACTCCTGATCTCGGGGTTGTAAGTTCAAACCCCACATTGGGTGTAATGATTATTTAAAAATAAAAAATCTTTTTAAAATATTGCAATTTACCCCTGTTGAGCAGTGGGTTTCCAGGAAATACCGGAAAAACAACCTATTAATAAGACAAAGCTGAGTTTATTCTTACTGCAACAAAAGAGAAAGAGGATGCACTTCCATAAAAGAGTCTTGGAGCTCAGAGGGTGATGTTGGGATGTTTATGAGGTCTGAGAAGTTGGGTTCAAGGCAGTTCCCTCATTGTAGGGCCTTAACTAAGGTGGTATAAAGATCATAATATATTTTAGAATTGGTGGACATAGCAAGGAGAGGATTATAGGTGAATATTTCAAAGAGTCTTGGGGAGTAAGTACTCATTTGATAAGACTGTTCAAATGGGTTTCTAGAAGAACTGACAGAGATAAGAAAGTTTGTGATAATATTTGTTTATGCAGGTGGGAGTGGGCTTTCTGTCTTTTTCACGGACATAAATATCTCCCAGAGGAAAGATTTATGGTATGTTTACCCTTTCCTGGGAGTAGATTAGAATACTGCCTGGAATATAGTAAGTCTTCAATAATTAAGTGTTGAATGGATGGATAGTAATGGCAATACTTTTATTCCCCAAAGTGAAAACTATCATTCCAGCCAAAAAATTTTTCATGCTATAATGGAAAAAATGATCTTAGTTTTACCTCTTATAGTCAATTCTATTGAAGAATTCACTTTCCTTCTCCAACCAAAAGAATGGCAACTAATCTCAGTTTAAAGGTTAGTGAATGGAAAAAAATATTTGCAAAAGGCATATCTAATAAAGGACTTGCATCCAAAATAACTCTTGCATCCAAAGAACGCTTAAAACTCAATATTAAGAAAATGAACAACTCAATTTAAAAGTGAGCAAAAGACCTGAACAGATACCTCACCAAGGAAGATAAATGGATGACAAATAAGCATATAAAAAGATGTCCTACATCATATGTCATTAGGGACATACAAATTAAAACAACAATGAGAAGAAACAAGAAGAATGAGACACCACTAAACAGTTATTAGAAAGGCTGACGTACGGAACATTGCCAACACCCTCTGGTGACCTTGTGAAGTAACAGGAGCTCGCACCCATTGCTGGGGGGAATGCAACAATGGCAACTGTGGAAGACAGTTTGTCAGTTTCTTACAAAACAAAATATATTTGAGTTCACAGTTTGTGATTCGAACCCTGCATCCGGCTCTGTGCTGACAACTCAGAGCCTGGAGCCTGCTTCAAATTCTGTGTCTCACCCTCTCTCTGCCCCTCCCCCACTCATGCTCACTCGCTCGCTCTCTCTCTCTCTCTTTCTCTCAAATAAACAATACCAAAAAATATATATACATATATGTATGTATATATATATTCTTATCATGTGATCTGGCAATTGTGCTCCTTAGTATTTACCTGAGTGAGTTGAAAACATATCCACACAAAAATCTGCACACAGATATTTATAGCAGCTTTATTTATACTTGCCAAAACTTGACAGCAACAAAGATCTTTTTTAGTAGGTGAATAGATAAACTGTGAAACATCTAGACAATGGAATATTATTCAGCAGTAAAAAGAAATGAGCTAGAACTAATAAATTAGTTCAGTAAAGTTACAGAGTACAAAATCAATACACAAAATTTAGTTGTATTTCTACACACCAACAGTGAACTATAAGAAAGAGGAATTAAGCATCCAACTTTGGCTCAGGTCATGATCTTGAGGTTGGTGATTTCAAGCCCCACACCGGGCTGTCTGCTGTCAGTGCGGAACCCGCTTTGGATCCTCTGTCCCCCTTTCTCTCTTCCCCTCCCCCACTGTTTCTCTCTCTCTCTTTCACTCTCTCTCAATAAATAAATAAGCTTGGGGCACCTGGGTGGCTCAGTCGGTTGAGCCTCCGACTTCGGCTCAGGTCATGATCTCATGGTCTGTGAGTTTGAGCCCCATGTTGGGCTCTGTGCTGACAGCTCAGAGCCTGGAGCTTGCTTCGGATTCTGTGTCTCCCTCTCTCTCTGACACTCCCCCACTCACGCCCTGTCTCTCTCTCTCAAAAATAAATAAACAAACATTAAAAAAAAACCTTTTTTTTAAAAAAGGCTGCGTACTGTATGATACCAACTATCAGACATTCTGGAAAAGGCAGTAAAACATCAATGGTTGCCAGGGGATGGTATGATACTATGATACTATGATGTGTATACATGTCTTCATACATTTGTCAAAACCCAAAGACTGCACCATGCCAAGAGTTCATTAGAGTGAACTCTAATGTAAACGGGTAATGGACTTCGGGTAATGATGATGTGTCAATGTAGATTCATCATTTGTAACAAATGTACCACTCTAATGTGGGCTATTGATAGTGGAGAAGTTTGGGGGGAGAAGTTGGGGTGCAGGGGGCCAGGGGTTATACGGAAACTTTGTTTATTAAACAGGAACTTTGTTTTATACTCTCACTCTTGCTGTGAACCTAAAACTGCTTTAAAAAACAAAGTCTATTGGGGTGCCTGGGTGGCTCAGTCGGTTAAGTGTCTGACTTCGGCTCAGGTCATGATCTCATGGTTTGTGAGTTCAAGTTCTGAGTTGGGATCTATGCTGTCAGCTCAGAGCCTGGAGCCTGCTTCGGATTCTGTATCTCCTTCTCTCTCTGCCCCTCCCCCACTTGTGCTCTCTCTCTGTCTCTCAAAAATAAATGTAAAAAAAAAATTAAAAAAACCCACAAAGTCCATTTAAAAGGAAACAAGGAGTGAATGGATTTGGGAGAATATTTGGCTTCCAATGATATGTATTACTAGCATAAAACAATCAAAACTATATCTTGTTCCATAATCAAGAACTAAATAAACTGAGGCCATAAAGGTATTCTGTTTACTTATCAAACAGATTTGTGAACTTTTGTCCACCTGGGCAAAGATAGAAGAAGGGAGTTAAAAAGCTCTGCAGCTGTAGGCATTTTTAAATGCTGGGAGGCTTAGCTAAGAAATCCTCTAAGAACTTAGAAATAAAAGGGAAAGATTACCCTCAAACAGTTCAACTATTATGGTACACGGAAATGCAAATGAGCTAAAAAAGAGAAACTGTCTTACAGGCTTGAAAGATTGTTTCCAGGGAAAATACCTACATAATTTATAAAGAAAAGGTGTCAATCCAAGACTGGACTGTTGGCTAGAAGAACATCATCATTATCATCACCTTCATTGTCAAAACAATGGGTAAGCTTTGTTGAGTTCAGACTATAGGATAAATATTCTTAATTATCACAACCTGTTGAGGAAGTTGATATTTGCTTAGAAGGAAACTCAATCTCCAGATAATATGTCTCCAAAATCTACACTTCTAACAATTATGATATACTACAGAAATTGGCAAACATTGCCTCTAAATGGTCAGATAATAAATGTTTTGGGCTTTATGGTCTCTGGATATTTCTCAGCTCTGCTGCTGGAGCAAGAAAGAAGCCAGATACAACTTGTAAATGAACACTATGGCTGTGTTCTAATAAAACTTTACTTATGAAAACTGAAATTTGAATTTCACCTATTTTTCATTCATCATGAAATATTCCTATTTTTTCCCCAAACGTTTAAAAGCATAAACACTATTTCTTACTCGAGGATTTACAAAAATAGGCATCAGGAGATATTTGGCCCAAGGAGCCCTAATTTGCTGATCTCTGGTGATTACCATTCAACTTTGAAAAAGTAGTCGTAGAATCCCAACTTGGCAGTGTCCTTCCAAGTGCATCCCCAAAGAGAAGGAATATTACCACTGGACTAGAGTCTATGCGGACAGGGACACATTAATGCTAATATCTGATATTTATTGAGGACCAACTGGGTGCCGAGACAGCTCTGTGCTTTAGAGTGTCTCATGTCATCTTCATAGAAACTCCATGATGAAGTTACCTGTATTTCCTCCTCTTTATAAAGAAATGAACCACAGAGAAGGTAAGTAGCATGTCTGAAGTCACACAGCTAGTTTGTGGTTGAGTGGGGATTTGAATTCAGGCAGTCTGACTCTACAGCTTGAACATTAAACCATCGTGCTGAACTGCCTCCCGTTACACATTTAACCTCAGTGCCTCTCTCATCCAACCCCACAGATTTCAGGCTGTCCCTCTAAAAGGCCCACTTGGTCTGCCTTTGCTTCAGCATTGTCCTGTAGCTTGATTGCTTTCCCCAACTCTTTTCCTGGGTCCTCTTCATCCTTCAGGGCTTAACTCAGATGTCACTTCCTAAAAGAGGCCTTCCCTGATCAGCCAGTGGACAGAAGCAACACACATACACACATGCACACACACGCATGCACACATGCACTCTCTCTCTCCTCCTTCCACCAATTTCTGCTTATATAGCAGTTATTTCTATCCAAAAATTTGAAATTGTCTTATATATTCGTCAAACTATTTTATTGGATGTCCCCATTAGACTGCAAGTCCTTGTCTGTCTGTTGAATACCCAGTGTCTATAGTGCCTGATACACTGTAGTGTATCAGACACTGTAGTAATGATATTCTCCATTTACCAACTAACTTTCAAATCCAGTCCTAATTGTGTTGATGGGGAGAGATGTGTTAAAATATAAACTGAAGCACAGTAAAAATTTTAAGAGGGGCACCTGACTGGTTCAGTTGGTAGAGCATGTGATGCTTGATCTTTGGTTGCCAGTTCGAGCCCCATGTTGGGTATAGAAATTACTTAAAAATAAAATTTTAAGGGGTGCCTGGGTGGTTCAGTTGGTTGTGTCCAATTCTTGATCTCAGCTCAGCTCATGATCTCATGGTTTGTGAGTTTGAGCCCCACATAGCGCTCTGTGCTAACAGCACATATCCTGCTTGGGATTCTCTTTCCCTCTCTCTCTGCCCCTCCCCCACTTGCACACACAATCTCTGTCTCTATCTCTCTCTCTCTTAAAAATAAACATTCTTAAAAATTAAACTGAATTAAACTTAAAATTTTTTTGAGGGTTTATTTCAGCAAAAATCAATCCTAATCCAGCAATGTCAAATCAGCCATGATTAGAAGCTATCCACTGACAAGAACCAAGGGAAAAACTTACAGGGCAAAGCAAAGCAAGGCAACTATTTCATTGGCCATAGCTTAAGTGGTTGCCTTATTTGGGAAAGTCTAGCTGACTGTTTGTGATTGGTTGTCCTTAGATTTCAATTTCTTAACCTAGAGGCATTATAGGCTCAGTTTTGGTTTTTCTTAATAGGCTACTAATGCACTGAAGCCACCTCAGTCTAATGGTCTCCTTGTTAATTAAACATTTGTGATAATGGAAAGAATAAAATGGAGTAAGCATTGCTAAGAGGGTTATTTCAAATGGAGCTGGGGGCACCTGGGGGGTTCAGTTGGTTTAGTGTCCAACTCTTGCTCTCAGCTCAGGTCTTGTTCTCACCGTTCATGAGTTCAAGCCCCACATTGGGCTCTGTGCCGACAGTGTGGAGCCTGCATGGGATTCTCTCTCTCCCTCACTTTCTCTGCCCATCCCACACCCAGCTCACATGCATGTGCACATTCTCTCTCTCACTCTCTCTCTCTCTCAAAAATAAATAAATAAGATGGAGCTACTACGACACTGAGGATATGAGGCTTATGCAGGTCTTATGTCTCAAATTCTTGGAATTTTTCCTGAACTCAGCTAAGAGCCAGGGCACCTGCTATATGTTCTATATGTTACAATGGACATAAATGGACCCCCACCTAACACTAGCCCAGCTAGACCAGCACCAATTACCCTTCATTCAAAAGAACTTACATAAGTTCCTTCTTTCCTCTTGAAAAACCCTAACCTCTTTTGTCTCTCCAGAACACACTTCTGATTTCAGTTGAATCTGTGTCCCTCAAGTTATAATCCCTAAGACCCCAAATAAATGCACAGATTCTATTTTGCAGCTTGCAGTTTTGTCTTTTGTTGCCAGACACTTGCTACTCCTATGAAAACTTCTGGTCCCTGCATAGGGTGAATTATTTTGGTGGATCAAAAAAATAACTATTCTGCTCACGATGTGATTTCCAAGGCATCGTGACCACAGTGTGGGAATCTGATGGCACCACACAGTGCTTCTGGCCCACTAAATTACATCATCATTGATCCATCAGCTTTCTATGGACACTCCAGTCTCCCAAGTGGTTTAGTTATTCCCTATCTTACCCTGAAGGTGTCGCTGGTCCTTGAAAATGGAAGGTCACATCTAGCCATTAGGAAATTAGGCTATAGATTTTTCCTTCGAATAATTCCTCATAGGGTCACCCAGACAAAGCTGAGCTTACCAAACTTATGGAATGATGCCCCTGACATGCTCCTTATCAATCTTTTTTTCCTGTAATGACAATCTCCCTACATCACCCCTTTCCCTCCTCTCATCTTCCCTGACTTCTCTCTCCTGGGCAGCCGCGTCCTAATGAAGTAATCCAACGTGCTCACACTACCCGACATGCCTGCATGCCTCTTACATCACAGGGACCCCACTCCACGAGACCTTCCCAAAAAACACAAGTGTGACAAGAGCATACATAATATGTGTGAGTGGATGATGTATGATGCCTTTTTTTTTCTTTCTCTAGTTCTCAAACTTTGCCTGAATTGGTTACATTATTTTCTAATTTCAAATCAACTTTTAAAAGTTAGACTAAGTTATTACTAAGTCAGGGATGACATAATTCTATGCTCAGCCATTTGCACATAGCCTTCTCAATTTTTGCCATTATTGAGTACCACCTGTGTTATTGTATACTTAATAACTTTTACTAAATTTATTCACATTTTAAGAAGCTAAATAAATATATCTTAAAATTACATGTGACATAAAATAGAAAATTCATCTAATATAAAAGTAAACATAAGTATAAAGTAACTGTACAAATATAAAGTAACTGTAAAAAGAAATACAGCAGAAATGAAAGGATATTCTCCAATCTGCTTTAATGCTATTGCCTGCTGAAAGCTGGGAGCCTTTGTTAAAAGGATAATTAGCAAGTGTTAGGGATCTTCTCATTCACTTAATCAGAATGATCGAAGGAGCATTAAGTCATTGTTAATTAATATAATGGCCCTCATATCTTTTATTGGGTCCATTTGCACTTTAATGAAGTCATCTTAGGAGACAATACCTTGACTGAAGGGAAAGAATTCTTTCAAAATTGTATTTCAGATGCAGGGGTCTGGTGGGGGTGGAAACGTTCTGTGTGTGCAGACACTAGGGTTAAGTGGGGTGAGTAGGCGGTCTCTTCCTGAAGGTAATGCGTTCTAAGACGCACTAAATTGTCTGGCCTTGGACACAGGCCCCACAGGCAGGGATTAAGGTGCGTAGTGACAGTGCACTTATTCCCAGCCTGGGTCACTCAAGTCGCCTACAAGGTCCTGACCACAGCTCCATGGCTCCCCATACAGATATTCACGTGGGGGAGAGCATGTATTTCTCTCTCTTTCTAATGGAAACCCTTATCACTATCATAGGCAGGCGGAAGAGAAAATTACAGCCAAATGGAGAGCAAACGAGATTCTACAGAAGTCGAAGCAACACTGGCTTTATAGCTTTTTTTCCCCTTTCAATTTATTCTTTGTTCATCGCTACAGTTGGTGGTGTTAACTGGCCTCGAGTCCTTGGACCCCACAAAGGCAGAAACCAGCTAGACCCCAAATTTAAAAGCACGGGCAAGGCTTTATTGGAACTTATGCTCGAGTTCGAGAGAAGCAGCAGAAAAGAATCCTCAGGCTGACTCTCCGGGGAGAGGTCAGGGAGGGGCTTTCAAAGAAATTTCGGTGGGAAAAGGGTGATTTTTATATATATATATATATATATATATATATATATATATATATATATATAACAGGTAGAGGCCGGGATTTATTAGCACCTGTGTGTGCTTAAAGGTCCTGCTTCTTTGGCAGCCGCATGCCTAATTAACATGTTAAATCTCCATCCCTGGGCGTGATTTTTAATATTATAATGAGGGGGGAAAGTCAGTGAAAGTTCAGCACAGTGAAGGTCCGTCACGGCACAGACTAGTTTGGACTGGTTCTGGGCTTGCTCCTTAGCTGGTGCTTTCCTCTGCAGGAAAAGTGCTAACAGCCTTCAGGCTGCAGAGAGTTTCCCTCTCTGCACAGGGGCTTGTTCCCAAGGTCCCCAACCCGCTCACCACCATCACTGAAGATCTAAAGAACAGAAAAACATATTAACATGTAGTGAAAAGAGCTCTAGATTTGGAAGCAGAGGACCTGAAATCTGCTCTTCTTTCAACACTTCTTAGCTCTTTAATCATTAAATTGATTACCATGAACAATTTATCCCATGACATATCATTTCTCTCCTCCCATTAAATCTTCCACTCCCTCCTTGTCTGAATGGATTAGCCTCTGAGGGCCACAGTTAGCTCCTGTATAAGATAAGAACAGTAATATCTATCCCCTCGTGCAAGGCGGGTGGGGGGTCTGGACAAGGTCAGTTCTTGTACACATCAGTTCAGTGATCAGAGAATCCTATGAATTAGAGAAAGCCAGCTGTAAACTGGTGCCTGGTTCCCGACCACGAGGCAATGATAAAATATGCCAATGATGAGATATGCCAATGTCTGGCAGCCATTAGGACAAATAGTTACTTAGAGATAACCAGTATGCACCCTACCAATGCTGAAGATAATTTTTATTGAGAGTAGGCACACCTCGGAGATAGTGTGGGTTCAGTCCCAGACCACTGCAATAAAGGAAATATCTCAATAAAGCGAGCCAAATGAATTTTTTGGTTTTCTTGTGCATATAAAACTTATGCTTGGGGGCAACTGGGTGTCTTAGTTAAGAGTGCAACTTCAGCTCAGGTCACGATCTTACTGTTCATGGGTTCGAGCCCTGCATGGGGCTCTGTGTCGACAGCTCAGAGCCTGGAGCCTGCTTCAGATTCCGTGTCTCCCTCTCTCTCTGCCCCTTCCTCTTTGCATGCTCTCTCTTTGAAAAATAAACATCAAAAAAATTTTAATTAAAAAACTTATGTTTACACTATACTATAGACTATTAAGTGTTCAATAGCATTATATCTAAAAAAATACCTCATAATGTAATTAAGAAATATTGCTAAAAAATGCCAACCGTTGTCTGAATCATGATCACTGATCACAGATAACCAACTGTAACAAATGTAATAATTATAATAAAAAAAGTTTGAGGGGTGCCTGGCTGACTCAGTCAGAAGAGCATGAGACCTAATCCCAGGGTCATAAATTTGCGCCCCACAGTTGGGTGTAGAGATTACCAAAAATAAACACATAAATACTAGGAGAATTGCCTTCAATTTGTAAAAAAAATTGTGATTGTCTGCAAAGTGCAATAAAGTGAAACACAGTAAGAGTTTGCCTGTATTTACTTCTCACAATGGCGCCATGAATAAGTTTCTATTACTACTCCCGCTTAAAGGTGTAGAAACCAAGGCAATCTAAGTCTGTCTGACTCAAGAGCTGTGCTGTCTGCACTAACATACGACTTAGGAAAATGGGCATAAGATGATACATAAACCACTGCCTTGCCCTCCAAACCTTGCACCCTAAAGTGGGGGCAGAATTGGGGGTACAAACACAAACGATATGCCAGGTAGAATGTAGTCAGAGCCAAATAAGGCTGTTAGGAGAAAGGGTTCCTTCTGGATGGGGATGTGTAGGCAAGAGCAAGGACCAGAAGGCCCAGCTTCCATATCTGTACCAGTGACTCCCTGGGAGGGAATGGGGAGGGGCAAGCAAATAGAGCGGCTTGATGGTCCCTTTCATGCCTGATCTGCCATGTGTGTTCTGACATTGATCAAATTTAGCATCCCTAATAGGGGACCGTCCGCAGGGGCCCCTAATGAGATGCAAGAGGAAGCCCACTGCCCCACCGATGCAGGAGTCTTGCTCCTGTCAAATTAATTAAACAGGAAGGCCATTAGACATCGGCAGCTGTAACACACGGTGTCTTCATTAGCAGCAAACAAGATCCAAGCCTGAAAGCTCTTTGACGTTACGAAACCGAAACCTAAGGACAACCAATCACAAGCAGCCAACTAGTCTGTAAGCTGTAGCCGATCAATAATTTCCTTGCCTTACTCTCACCTTTTCCGCACACAAGTCTCTCCCCACTCCTGTTGGTGGAGCGCTCCTAACCACTTTCGGTTTGGCGCTGCCTGGTTTGGAAGTAAATAAAACTCTTAAAATTTTTTAATATGCCTTCATTTATCTTTTAACCACGCCACCAATAGTCTAATCATGTCCTCAGAGCTAACTTACATGAAATGCAAGATATAGAGGAGAGGGGCGCCTGGGTGGCTCAGTGGGTTAAGCGTCCAACTTCAGCTCAGGTCCTTATCTCACGGCTAGTCAGTTCCAGCCCCACATTGGGCTCTGTGCTGACAACTGGGAACCTGGAGCCTGCTTCAGATTCTGTGTCTCCCCCTCTATCTGCCCCTCCCCGGCTCATGCTCTCTCTCTTTCAAAAATAAATAAACATTCCCAAAAATTTTTTTAGAAATAGAGGTGAAAGTTCAATGACCCTCCCACCCCCCACAAAGGAGGTAAAGAGACAAGTCCAAAATATGCAAATGATCTATAGAAAAAAGGCTGTAAGTCAATGACGGGGGGGGGGGGGGGGGGGGGGGGGTGTCAAAGGACAGAGGACTGCTCTAGATGCAAACACTAAAGAGACATAGCCTCATGTAATGTAGACCCTCATTCAAAGAACCTGACTGTAGAAAGACACTTTTGAGAGAATCAGGGAAGTCTGATCATGGGTGATGTAGTAAGTAATACCAAGAGGAAGTCACTTAGTCAGAAGTGATAGTGGCACTGTGGCTGTATAAGAAAGTGTCATGCTTTAGAGATCTATCATGTTTTTAGAGATTTGATACAACTTCAAGCACCTTCTTTAACAAACTTTAGCCAAAAAAGGGAGAGATATAGAAGACATTGGCACAATTTTGATACTGTTGAATTTTGGCAATGACTCTGTGCAGGGTCACTCTACTAGTCTCTTTCTAACTTTTGATGTGTCTGAATATTCATTAAGAAACTAAGGAAGACACAGAAACCTGTTTGCAAATGTTTATGACAGCCTTCTTTGTAACTGTCCCAAACTGGAAACAACCCAGGTGTTCATCAACAGGTGACTGGATAAACCAACAGCCACACAGTGCAATATATTCAGCAACAAAAAGGAATGATACACGTGGAAGAATGACAAAAACCTTCTGAATGGAAGAAGTCAGATTCAAAGCTTATGTATTTATTTCTTTTTAATGTTTATTTATTTTTGACAGAGAGAGAGAGAGCACATGTGCATGCAGGAAGGGCAGAGAGAGAGGAAGACAGAGGATCTGAAGCAGAATCTGCACTGACAGCAGAGAGCCTGATGTGGGGCTCAAACTCACGAGCCAAGAGATCACCTGAGCCCAAGTCGGACACTTAACCAACTGAATCACCCAGGTTCCCCAAAATCCTATATGTTTATATTACATTCTGTAAAAGACTAGTGGGACAGGAAAGTCATCAGTGGTTGACAGGGCCTAAAAGGGCAGGGTGACTATAGAGATAAGGGGAATTGGAGGGGGGGGAGAGTAATAGAAATGTTCTATATCTTGGTGATTATATGTATAACTGTTTATATTTGTCAAAATTCATAGGTCTTCCCAGCAAAAAAAAGGTGAATTTTATTCCATGTAAATTATATCTTAATAAACCTGTCTTTAAAAACAAACAAAACAGAGGGGCACCTGGGTGGCTTAGTAGGTTAAGCTTCCAACTCTTTATTTTGGCTCAGGTCATGATCTCACAATGTGTGAGACTGAGCCCCATGTTGGGCTCTGTGCTGACAGTGGGGGAGACTCTCTCTTCCTTTCTCTCTGCCCCTCCTCTGCTTGCGTTCTCTCTCTCTCTCTCTCTGAAAATAAACAAGCAAACAAACAAACACAACAGAATGAAGCCCAGAGTTAAAGAAGAGAGGGAGGAAGGAAGGAGAGTGAGAAGGAGGAGAGGAAGATACTCTGCCAAGCAGGCTTGGAGCCTAGAAACCAAGAAAAACTCCTCTGGAACACAGACCAATGCAATGTCTTAATTCCCCTTGAGAGCCACCACCTCCCTGTGTCTATTTCCACAGCCTCAGGGAGGAAAAACAAAAAAGATAAATTCTGCTTCCCCTTTTCTCCAGTGTTTGCTCTGCTTGCTTCTCAGTGTAGTCGCTGTCTCTCTGCCTTCTTCCTCTTCTTCACCTTTTTCGTTACTCTTCATTACTCTCATCTCTTCTCCTAAAATCAGTGTTGTTTGCTGAAAGCAGGGGCTGAAACATTTGATAATCACCTTGATATAACTAGGACAGCCTGTTTCAGGGACAGAACAAGCTAGCAGTGACCCAGAGGTTTTTGTTAAGGAATCTGACTATATTAATCTAAGTAAATGAAAGAATGAAGAAGTATCTTTGTTGCTAGCAGTCTGGCTAAGGATTGATGGGAAAACATTCAGGAAGAGTTAAGTGGAAGACAGTGGGGTTCCCTTGCCAGCATCCTTCCCAGCCAGTGGAGAATTTGTTCTGATTTCCATCTTGGCAAATGGGTCTCCTATCTCACTAGGTTGGAGCCCCAGACCCCCTCAGGACATGTCTCAGACGAAGAGAGTTGCCTAATCACAACTGTCTATTTCATCCTAAATGAACAGTCCTAAACCCTTTGCTGAACTTTTTCATGAGATCAAAGTACATTTGTTAAAGACAGAAAGTTGATTGGTTAGCAAAATAATAAACTGTCTTATCTTCAATTTCCATATCTAGTTGCTCATTTCTTGTTATGAGAATTTGGGGGACCAAAAGCAATTGAACTACTCAGATTTTCGAAGTGTTTTTTTCATTTCATATTTTAAATTTTTATTATTTTAACGTTTATTTTTTAAATATCAGAATGAATGATCCATTCCAATGGTTCAAAAAATAGGTGGAGCAAAAAACAAAAAAAGTTGGAGGGACACTTGGCTGGCTCAGCGGGTGGATCATGTGATTCTTGATGTCGAGGTCGTGAGTTCGAGTCCCATACTGGGTGCAAAGTTTACTTGAAAATCAAACCTTGAGGGGTACCTGCATGGCTCAGTCAGTTAAGCGTCCAACTTCGGCTCAGGTCATGATCTCACAGTCTGTGGGTTCGAGCCCTGTGTGGAGATATGTGCTGACAGCTCAGCCCCAGAGTCTGCTTCAGATTCTGTGTCTTCTTCCTCTGCCCCTCCCCCACTCCTCTGTCTCTCTGCCTCTATCTCTCTCTCAAAAATAAACATATTAAAAAAAAAAAGAAAATCTTTTTAAAAAGTAGGAAAAAATTAAAAAGTTTCCCTCCCCATCTACCCAGGACCCCCTCCTTAAAACACGTTTCTTTTGTATTCTTCCAGGGATTTTAATGCATATGAATATGAATATTTACTTGCCCCATTTCAAAGTGTAAACTTTCTATTAAAGTACATACAGGGGTACCTGCGTGGTTCAGTTAGGCATCCGACTTCAGCTTGGGTTATGATCTTGTGGTCTGTAAGTTCGAGCCCCGCATCGGGCTCTGTGCTGACAGCTTGGAGCCTGGAGCCTGATTAGAGCCTGATTCGAGTTCTGTGTCTCCCTCTCTCTCTGCCCTTCCCCAGCTTGTGCTCTCTCTCTCAAAATAAATAAACATTAAAAAAATTTTTAAATAAATAAAGTACATACATATGCCTAGAGAAAAAAGTGCACAAATCACAAGTGATCAGCTCAATATTTTTTCTCAAAATGAACACATGTAATCCTAGATCAAGAAAGAAAACTTTACCAGAATCTCAAAGTCCATGGCCAGACCACAAGCTCACACCCTCCACACTATCCTAATTTCTAACAACATAGATTGAACTTTATATAATACAGTGTGTATTCCAATGTACCTAGATCTTTCCTTCAATACTATGTCTGTGAGATTCATCCATGTTGTTATACGGAGTAGTAGTTGATTTATTTTTGTTGCTAAAAAGTATTCCATTGTATAAATAATATACCTCACTGTATCCATTCTGCTATCGGTGGACATAGGGGTGTGGGGCTATAATGTCTAGTGCTGCTGTAATTGCTCTTGTATTTTGGTGAATGCACATAAACATTTCTGTTGCATACCTAGGAGTAGATTCGCTGGGTCACAGGATGTGTGTATTTGGCTCGTGTACATATTAACAAACGGACCTGCATTTTGCAGTTCCAGTTGCTCTATGTCCTCAACGATACTTGATATTGACTATTTTTTGCATTTTCGCCATTCTTGTGAATGGTTTCCACATACATGTTCCTAAAAATAATAGCTGAACAACTTTTCATATCTTTGCTGGTCATTTGGATCATCTCTTGGTAAATAGGTATTTATTTAGGCCCTTTGCCCACTTTAAAAAGCAGTCTGTTTATTTTATTTTTTACCAATCAGTAGTTCTTTATATTTCTGGCTATGTATGTTTATTACATATATTACAAGCAGCTTTTCCTCTCCACCGCCTCCTTTTTACCCACTTGACGGTATCCTCTGCTAAACAAAAGTCCTTAGTTTTAATGTAGTCCTATTGTAAATTTCACTATTTTGTAGCTAGCACTTCTTGTTTCCTGCTTTAAAACTCTTTGCCTTCCCAAGCTCATGAAGATATTTATCTATGTTTCTTCTGTTACCTCAGTTGTTTTGTTTTCAGATCTCTAATCATTCCAAAGTGATTTTTTTTTTCTGAGTGGATTTTTGTAAGCAAGGGGTCAAGATTCATTTTTTCTTTTTCCATATGAATATCCAGTTAACTTAGCACCATTTTTTGAAAGGATTGTCTTTTTTCTGCCACACTACAGTAACACCTTTGTTGTATGTCAGTCGCCCACATGTGTGCATTTCTGAACTCTGTTTTATTGGTCTATTTACCTTTTGTTGCACCAGTAACACACAGATTTAACTACTAGAGCTTCACAGTATCTCTTTCCTCTGGGTTTATTGAGGGATAATTGATAAACACAATTGTAAGATATTTAGAATGTACAGTGAGTGCCTGCCTATTGTCTTGCTTATTTATATAACACATCCATCACCTCACACACTCACATTTTTCACTTATTTACTTATTTATTTAACTTCTTGAGAACATTTAAGTTCTACTCTCTTAGCAGATTTCAATCATACAAACAGTGTTATCAACTCAAGTCACCATGTTACCTATTTGATTCTCAGACCATATTCCTCTTACATTGAAAGTCTGTACCCTTTTACCAGCCTCTCCCTATTTCCCCCACCCACCAGTCCCTGGCAGCTACTTCTACTCTCTGTTTCAGTTAATTCAACTTTTTTTCATAATAAGTCTTGATGTCTGATAGTTTAAATCCTTTATCTTTGGGGTGTCTGGGTGGCTCAGTCGGTAAAGCATCCTACTCTTCATTTTGGCTCAGGTCAATGATCTCACTGTTCATGGGATCAAGCCCCCTGTCAGGCTTCATGCCAAAAGCCCAGAGCTCGCTTGGGACTCTCTCTCTCCCTCTCTTTCTGCCCTCTCGGGCTCACACTTGCATGTTCTCTCTCAAAATAAATAAAGTTAAAACAAATTTTTTAAAATAAATCCCTTATCTTTGTTCTACTTCAGGGTTGCCTTGGCTCTACTTGGCCCTTTGCGTTTCCATATAAATTTTACAAGCAATTTGTCCCTCTTCCCAATGCCTTTTTAATCTGAATAATAGCATAACAAACATACAGGTCTGCATCTTGCTTTTTTCCAACTTAACAAGATATATCAGAAGGCTTTATATAACTACCTAAAGTATAGTATTCTATAGGATGGATGAAGCATAATTTATTTTATCAACCCCTGTTGGGGGAGAATGAGGTTGATTCCAAGATTTTTCTCTCATTCTTACTTCCAATGAAGACATTTAGGCTTTATGTAAATTGTTTTATCTGGTGGTCATAAATAGAAGTTCACAGATATTAGTAAATTTTTCTTATTGTCTATCTACTGGGAATAATAAAATATAACAATACAGAATATATTCAAAAAGTCCTTTCTGGGGATTAGGAAGAATCCTGTGTAGCTATTGGCCAATATTCACCATTTAGCAATTACAGTAGTTGATGTTAAAAGTAACATTTGTACAGAGATTTAGGGCCATAGAGTTATTTAATACAGTCATTCTAGCTGCATTAGTTTCACCAATGAGTCAGGGATGTATTATCACTTTCATCTTACAGATGAAATGCAAAGAGGTCAAGTGACTTGCCCAAGGTCTGTAAGCAGTGACATGGGGTAGCCAGGATTTGAATTCCAGTTGTCTGATGTAATGTCTAGCAAAAAGGCAACTGAGCATGTATGTTATTTAACGCATTAGAGCTCACTCCATACTGGTTCCATGACATCATTTTTTAGACTAATTGCTCAAAACTGAAGCCAAGTTTTCCAATTATAATCATGACTCTCAGGATAGTTATAGTTTAGGTCTGTCTTCTTCACTTAGGTTAGCACATTTTGAACAGATTTTAATCAAACATGTTCTATTGATCCATTGAGGGTCAACAGAAAGACATCTGCAAAGGGATCTGACTCAATATTTCCCACATCAAGTACAGAGGGGGGCCAAAACCTAATTCTTAGATTACTACCCATTTATTTTACTAAATAAATACTTAATCGTACTTAGTGAATATTTTACTTAACTGTTTTACTTAACATTTTTTTATTTTTTTTTTCTTTTTTTTTTTTTTTTTTTTAAAAGTTACATACTGTTTACTTATTTATTTTTAATGTTTATTTATTTTTGAGACAGAGCATGAATGGGGGAGGGTCAGAGAGAGAGGGAGACACAGAATCCGAAGCAGGCTCCAGGCTCTGAGCTGTCAGCACAGAGCCCGACGTGGGGCTCGAACTCACAGACTGTGAGATCATGACCCGAGCTGAAGTCGGATGCTCAACCGACAGAGCCACCCAGGCGCCCCACTTAACATTTTTTTAAATGTTTATTTTTTAGAGAGAGAAAGAGAGAATGAGTGGGAGAGATGAAGAGAGAGAAGGGAACAGAGGATCCGAAGCAGGCTCAGGGCTGACAGCAGAAAGCCATATGTGGGGCTCAAACTCACGAGCCATGATATCACGACCTGAACTGAAGTTGGACGCTCAACCGAGTCACCCAGGTGCCCCCACTGACTTTTATTTTAAAAAACAGGGCAGACAAACCAGAATCCCGCATCCTGGGGCTTCCGGGGGAGCTTTACCTGGGTTGAAGGAGTTGCATTGGTCAACTCATCTGCACCCAATTCCTGATCAGGGACTGGTTTTGAGTCCCAAAGGTCAGTAATAGACCCAGGCACTTTCCCTCGGGAATCACTTCAATTCTTTTTTCAAAAGGTCTGTATTTAACAATTTCAAGGAGCCCTTTAAATGCAATTATCTTAGGTAGGAGGGGCAGTTCAGTCTAAATGGCCCTGACCTCTGCACCCTCCTATTCCATTTGATTATGTGCCTGCCTATTGTTTTTGCTGTCTAACACAAGTAAGCTTGGGAGCAATGAGGAAGAAAGACAGCTAGGGGCTCTCCAGGCCCACTAAAGTGTCCTATCTATCCTTTTTCACATTGCATTATTAATACAATAACAATGCTTACTTAGTTATCTGCAGCATATGATTTTTTTAAATGCATAACACTACTACTGCTGGATTGATGTTTCTTGTATTTAATTATTAACTAGTAGAGATTCTGCAGTTTTAATGAGAACTAATGGTAACATATAAAACTGTCTTCCTCCCCTCTCCCTACAAATCTTAGGGCCAATTCCAGCCATACCCACGTATTGGAGGGGGTGAGTGTACCTTTGGGCACAGCAGGGGAGTCTGTTTACCACTCCCCAGACTCCCTCCTCCAAAGCTTCTGATGCAAATCTGAGACTCCAGAGCGGAAGTGGGAGGAGCTTGAGTTTGGGGTTGGTAGTAGCTTTTCTACTGGTTTGGTCCTGAATTTCTCTTCTAGGTAAGATAATCTAGATCTGGACTGTGGTGTTTGGTTCTCCTGAAAGCAAAAGACATCGTGTGCTCTAAACAGTCTTTAGATTTTCTAAAACAAAGAGAGGTTCTCTGAGATCATCTGCCACTGGTGTAGCCTAGGGAATGTGATCTGTTCAAATTATTTAGGTAACATTTTTTTCCCTGTATTTTTTCTGTCTCCCTTCATTCTATGTTTTTTATTCTCCAGCATTTCCCTTTGCCCAGATCTCCCATCAGGCCTCATCCAGTTCACCTCGAGTCTCTTCAACTACAACATCATCAAGGAAGCCTTTAAACCTGAAAAAAGTAAGTGGTTTGTTATATGTTTACTTCTTTATGTATTTTTTTAAAGAATCCTACCTATTTAAATAATTTGAAGTTAATGTTATTTAAAGGTGTGAATTATTTTAGGGACAAATGGAATTATAATTATGAGCAAAGGTCCACTCCTAACTTTTCCTTTGCTCTTATTTTGGGAAGTCCTGCCTTGGTTTGCAGAAATTTGCTTTCCTTGTGGACTCCAAGAGCGCATCTTGGGTGTTAGTGAAACTGGCATTCTCCTGACCCTCACGAATAGGAACAGGTAGCCACGCTGGAGAGCTGGAAACAACAAATACAATGTGTGGGGTGAAAAAAAAAACTGAAGTTCTCAATTTCACTTTCGAACAATAACTTGTGATTTGTGCAGGCTACTTAAACTTTTTGAACATTGGTATCCAGACAGGTCATTAAAAGACAAACTGAGGTATACTACCGTTTTGAAGTCAGTGAGCTAAAATCGATTCCATTCGGGCAGCCCCACCCCGGAAGTGCTTCGGAGCCCTCTGCTGACCTGAGGCAGGGGAAAGGCTTGGGTGAAGCCCGCAAAGGAAATTATTTGATTGGCTACCGCTTAAGGCCTAACTGGCTGTGATTGATTATCTTTAGGTTTTGATTTCTTAACCTTGAGGCACTACAGGCTTAGGTTTTGGTTTTCTTACGAAAGCCACCAACGTGTGAGGGCCATTTCGGTCTAATGGCCTCTTTGCTCAGTTAACACGGTAAACTGGAGATAGCTTGTAACTCTTAAGGCTATTGAAAAATTGAGTAAAAACGTGAAGGTGAAATCATGTAGTAAGTAGACATTCAATTCATTCGACATGTATTTGTTGTGTGTTGGTTTCAGGCTTGGAATGAAATACTTGAAGAGAACAAAACAGACCTAAATGTATTGTTTCGTGCAGTTAACGTTCTAGTACATTGCAGAATAAGTAGGTACCTAGGAAAATAAATCAGAAGTTGTGTTTTGTTTTTTTTTAAGTCTGTTTATTTTGAGAGAGCGCATGGGGGAGGGGCAGAGAGCCAGAATCCCAAGAGGGCTCTGCGCTGTCAGGGCAGAGCCCAACGTGGGGCTGGAACCCACCCACCATGAGATCATGACCTGAGGGGAAACCAAGAATCGGTTGTTAACCGTATGACTCATCCAGGCACCCCAATATGTCAGAAGTTAATAAAGCAATGTCAGACAGTAGAGCAGGGTTTGAGGGGTAAGGAGGTCAGTCAAGGTAAGTCACACTGAGAAGGGGACATCTGAGCAGACTTGAGGGTGACAGAGGTTTACCAGGCTGCTAAGTAGGGAAAGGAAAAGCATTGCAGATAGAGGGAATAGCCAGCACAAAAGCCCCAAGGGGAGCATCCTTGTCTTGTCCCAGAAGCAGTGAGCAGGCTGGTGTATTGCACTGAGTTAGGGACAGATGGGATGGGGTCAGAGAGGTGAGGGGTCGGGAGGCAGCACGCTAGATCAAGTAGAGCTTTGGAGGCCATTAATCCGCTTTGGCTTTTGCTCAGTGAAATGGGGAGCCACTGGAGGGCTTGATAGGACTTCCCTTTAAAAATGCAAGGGCGGAAGGAGGGAGCGCTGCCAGGGGAGTTTGCTTTAATCTCGGTGAGATTAAAGTGAGGGGAGGTAAAGTGAGAAATGGTGAGCTGCTGGACAAATTGTAAAGGTAGAGCCAACGGACTCTCCTGACGGATTCTAGGTGGCACAGAAGGGAAGAGCGGTCAAAGCGATTGCAAGGATTGAGGCCTGGAAGGAAGGGCGGGCTTGCCTGTCACCGGAAGTGGGAACACAGGCCGTGGATGGAGAGGATGGAGAGGAACGCCACTGGTGACACGCGGGTGTCAGCCCCGGGCTGACGCGGGGACTGCCAAGTTGATGTTGCTGTCTGTTAGAAGCTGGCCTGGCCAGGCCGGTGGGCAGCTGGGTAATGAAGCTCGGACCTCAGGACGGGGTTCAGGGCTGGGGGTGTGCATTTGGAAACATTAGCGTAAGAGCCTGCAGGAGCCTGCGCGCCAGAGAGCAGGGGTAGGGACAGAGGTCCTGGGGCCTCTGGTGATAAGGGGAGAAGAGGAACAAGGAAAAGAGATAATGAGGAAGCGCTGAGGAGGTGGGAAAAAAATCTAGAGGGTGTGGTGTCTCTGAAGCCTAGTGAAAAGGAGCTTTGGGGCCAAGAGAGTGATCCACTGTGTCCTGCTGCCCCCCACCAGGTAAGATGGGGTGAGAACTGGCCCCTGGTGCAGCCTCACCGTGGCCGTGGGACCGAGGTGCGTGCGGTGAGGTCTTCGGGGGGAGTGAAGGGCGAAGTATAAGTGAGACGTGGAGAAGAAGGCGTGTGGCCCTCAGGTGCAGATAATTGGGGATTTTTGCTGTAAATGAGAGCAGTTAATTAGTAGGGGCAGAAGTAGGGGCAGAAGGAGGCCAGAAAGAAGTATTTTTTGGTTTGATCTTTCTGTTTTTTGGGAGGTTTTTTGGTTTTGTTTTTAAGATTGGAGAAACGACAGCTTTTTGGTATGCTCATGGGAGTGGTTTAGCAGACTGGGAAAAATTGATGAGGCAGGGTTGAGTGGAATTATCAGGGCAATATTCCTGAGTAGGGAAGAGGGATGGGATTAGGTGGCTTTGGATTGGAGCACAGATAGATGAGGAGTCAGCAAACTTTTCTACAAAGGGCCAGACAAGTAAATATTTTAGTATGTGCGGATATACAATCTCTGTTGCAACTATTCGTCTGTGTTGCAGAGCCGATATACACGATATACAAATGAATGGGCATGGCCATGTTCCAGTCAGACTTCATTTAGGCTCACTGAAATTTTAATCTCAGATGGTTTTCACATGTTGCAAGATGGATTCTTGTGATTCCCCACCCCCACCCCAATTATTTAAAAACCAGCAACCATCCTTAGCTGGCATGATGTACTGAATGGCCCCCAGGCCATGGTTTGCTGACTCCCAATCTAGGTGACAGACAGGAAAGTTAACACAGATGGATACAAATAAACTGGGATATAAGTGGGGTGAGGAGAATCTGGGAATTCTCCTGAGTGCTTCGATCTTCTGTTTGGTAGGGCCCTGAGAAAGAGGAGAAAGTACAGAGTTTTGAGGAGAGGAAGAAAGGGCAAAAATACAGAGTGTGACTTCACCAGGAACCTAGTAAGTAGAATGATTCTCCATGCAGCATGAAGGCCCCCTTTGAGGTTTGTAGTCATGAATCTGAAGGGAGATCTGTTCAGTGGGATTGTGTTTTTCTCCAGCCACAGTCGGCCACACAGGTGGGGACACAGAGGTGTCAGAAAGTTGGGCTTTCGCAGCTGTGGTTTTGCCAAGGGAGTTTCAAGGCAGGAGGCCTAAGAAGTTGAGTTTATACAGGAGAGTGATAGTGTAGCAGGATTCTCGCACAGAGAGTAGTGACACCGAGACTTTTCTTTCCAGGAAGCAACTTTATTCCTGCCGGCACTGCTCAGTTGGGTTTGCACCGAAGAACTGAGCCCCGAATGCCACATGGCATAGTTTTTTACATATTTTCCACTTCTTTGTCTCCCATATATGATTACATACAAACATGTAGTCTAAGTGGTCTCATGTTACAAGGTTGTGAGGGATGTCACGTATGTGTATAACCAGGTTGCCTTGAGGTTTTTGTTTTTGTTTTTCTTCCTTTCCTTAGGGAGGGGACCCTACCATGATAGTCGTAGGGTTGTGAGGTCTAGCTAATAAACCAACAGGATGCCCAGTTACATTTGAATTTCAGCTAAACAACAAATAATGTTTTAGTATAAGTATGTCGCATGATTAAGAGGGAGAAAGAACATGAAGCAGTCAAGGCAGTGTTATGTGTTGGGGCATCAATGGATTGGAGGTTCTAGTCTGGGGGAAGAATGTTGGAGAGGGCCACCAGGAAGCCGGGAGGTAGAACCGAATGCTTGACCTTGAGATTATGAGCAGTTGCAGCTCCTGGTGACAAGGTTTAAGGTTTAGGGTTCAGCCGTAGGGATGAGCGAGTAACATTGGGTAGAGGACAAGATCCTTGGTAAGGAATTCAAGGAACTCACCGTTCTTCACAGGGATCATATGCATAGGTAGTGTATTGATAATGCTGGAAGAGGGCTGGAATAATTGCATGCTTCCCTTGTATCCAGCACCATGTCAGGATATGAGATAAAGATGAATCAGTGTTCGAGTCTAGGTTGACACAGAAAGGCCATTTAGAACTAGGTCAGGGAGGTCCTTGACTGTTATGCTAAGAAATTTAGGAGCATTAGTTCAATATCCCTCCCCTCCCCTATGACAAGAAATAATAAAATCAGCACAACTCATCCATTTGACCTACCTGAATATGATAGGTTTTATCTTTATTTTTAAACTTTTTTAAGATTCTATTTTTAAGTAATCTCTACACCCAACAAGGGGCTCGAACTCACAACCCCAAGATCAGGAGTTGCATGCTCTTCTGACTGAGCCAGCCAGACACCCAGAGAGGTTTTAAATATGGACTCTAAACATTATGTTACAGTATTACATAAACTTGGGTTGGGTAAATTGCAGTTGGTTCTTTTTAAGCTTTCATAATCTTCTGGTTACTTCTAAAATGAAAGTAACTTAGAAAAGAGTTTAAGGATTTTGTTTTGTTTTGTTTTTTGACTGGAACAAGTGAGTAAAATCATACTGAACAGAAAGAGGAAGCCCTTGCGCCCTTAAAATTTGCACCGACACCTGTGGCCAGCCCCTCCAGGTTGACCTAAGGAGGGGTTGACCTAAGGAGGGAGCCAGCATGGGCGGGGTCTGTGACCTGAACCGAGGTGTCAGGTCAGACCTTTGAGAAGAAGGAGGGGCAAGCTAACATTTTTTTGCTAATTAATGTCTCTGTACTGCTTCAGTATGCACTCACTGCCCCCCGCCCACCAAATAGTAGGTACAAGTTGTAACTGTCATTTGGAAACAAACTAGAAGTCAAGGAAGACATAAAGGGGCCTTTAGAGGTGCCGGGTTCTCAAACTACAGTCCGCGTTCTGCAAGATGTTGGCTAAGATGTGCGGCCGCTGCTTAAGGAGAAGTAAACTTCACCTTGTTGTCCAGTCAGAAATGGAAAATTACTGGCTTATTTGCACAGTATTGATAGACTAAGTTCAGGAGGAAACTGCTGCTTCAGTAGAAAAGCAGCAAACCAGCAGCACTTGCAGAGACCGTTACTGGGGCCTAGAAGGGATGCCCAAGCCTTAAGTGAACGGGAACAGGTGATGCTTAAAAACCCCCAACCTAAGTCCAGAGACTAAGGCACAGAAAGCAGAGAAGGGGTTTGTGCAGAGCTCATCCTCAGTCCTAGCACAGCTCTTGGCACTGATGGATCAGTAAATACTTGTTGAGTGAATGAATGAATACAGAATAGTGAAAGAAATTCTCTGGAATTTCCTAGGTTATATCTTTTTTAAGTTTATTTATTTGGAGAGAGAGAGAGAGAGAGAGAGAGAGAGAGAGAGAGAGAGAGAGAGAGACCACAAGCGGGGGAGGGGCAAAGAGAGGGGGAAAGAGAAAATCCCAAGCAGGCTCTGCATTGGCAGGGCTGGAATCCACGAACCCAGAGATCATGACCTAGGCCGAAACCAAGAGTCTGATGCTTAATGGACTGAGCCACCCAGGTGCCCCTCCTAAGTTGTTTTTGACTATTAACCAGATATGTGGCCTTGGGCAAGTTAATTCACATCCCTGAGCCTCAATTTCCTCATCTGAATAATGAGACTAATTCTGGTCAACACCTCCACACCTTTTGCGAAGATCAAATGAGATAGCACTTCACAGTTAAAAGTTGTGACTGTTGCTGTTGCCCTTAGGAAAAGACCTAGGGAGCAGTCATTGGTGGGAGCAGGTTTTTAGAAATAACTTGAGAATTAAAGGCGGGGGGTCTTTAACATTTTTGGAAACTCTGGAACCTAGGAGAGAATTTTCCAAGTAAAGTTAAAAAAGTCGTTTGCTTTCCACTACATGTCGACTCCTGTGGAAGACAGTTTTGTATGTGTTACCTGGAAACAAATCCCTGGAGATTTCAGGTAACATCCTGAAAAAATGTAACAATGTGCAAACAGCAGCAGGTAAACAGTGGAATAAGGACTTCAAACCAGACTATCAGATGTCAAAACCCATATTATTGGGGCACCTGGCTGGCTCTGTCAGTAGAGAATGAGACTCTTGATCTTGGGATTGTGAGTTTGAGCCCCACATTGGGTGCACAGTTCACTTAAAAATAAAAAAAAAATAAAAAAAATAAACCATATTATTTCTACTCCACCAACATTTAGCCTCAAGTATCTTAGAATGGTAAAGGTGACTTTAGTCCAGCCCCCAGTACAGCCCACATCTCAACAATAGTGACTTCTAAATTGGGGACTATAATTAGATCTCTTAAGACAGTCTTGTTCATTTTGAATGGTGCTAATTATTAAAAGATTCTTTCCAAAAAAGTGAAATTAGTCTCTCTCAATTTGCCCCACCTTGGCACTGGCTCTGGCCTCTGGAGCTGCCCCGGGGGAAATCCAGACCTGCCTGTAGGACATGGGGCCACATCCTTATGATTGCCCTGTGATCATCCTTATGATCGTTGTGTTGCCATTCCACACAGTCGTGCACACAGTGGACACTCAGTGCTTGCTACATCAGACCTATCCTTGCCTTTTCTCACAACAACTGCTGACAGGTGAAACAGCTCCCGTTTCAGTCACCCCAAGATGATTGTGTGCTGGTAGTGCATCATGTGAGATGCCGGTTCCAAGCCACAAGAACCCTTATGGGAAGATAAAGTTATGCTCTCCTTGATTCATTCAGTCATGAAGCATTTATTGAGGGGCTTCTGGGTGGCTCAGTAGGTTGGGTGTCTGGCTCTTGGTTTTGGTTCAGGTCATGATTTCATGGTTCATGGGTTCGAGCTCCACGTCAGGCTCCGAGCTGGTGGTGCAGAGTCTGCTTGGGACTCTCTCTCTCTGGCCCTCCTCTCTCTCTCTCTCTCTCTCAAAATAAATAAATAAACTTAAAAAAAAAAAAAAGGAAGCATTTATTGAGCACCTACTAATGTACCAGGTGCTATTGTAAGTACTGGGAACATGTCACCGAACAAAATCGACACCTGCCCTTGTGGAACTTTTCTCTTGTGAGCAAATAGAGAATGCTTTTAGAAAGTGATAGGTACTAGGGGAAGACATTGAAGCAGGTAAGAGGAATTGGAAGTGTCAGAATGAGAAGTGTGCTGGTTTCAATTTAAGTGGGATGGCCACGTAAGGGAAGACAAGGAGGTGAAAAAGGCATCTGTGAGGTTGTCAGGGGAAAGAGGAGGAAGAGCAAAGGGAATGGGCTGTGCAAAAGTCCTGAGGTGAAGCCTGCCCAGCGGGCAGGAGCTGAATGAGCCAGGTGAGAGGGGGAGCAGGAGGCCCCAACAAGAGATGTGGGCTCGAGCTGTACCATCCAGCACGGTGGCCTGTAACCATGTGTAGCCCCTGAGCTCTTGAAATGTGCCTGGTCCAAACTGAGATGTGCTGTATGATTAAAGGGCGTGCCATATGTCAATGACATTGAATGAAAATGAGAGTGTAAAATTTCTCAATTTTTATATGGGGTCCATGTTGAAATAATGATGTCTTAGAGATACCACACTAAATAAAATGTACTATTAAAATTGGGGCACCTAGGCGGCTCAGTCAGTTAAGCATCCCACTCTTGATCTCAGCTCAGGTCATGATCTCACTGTTCATGACTTGAACAGTGCCCTGACTTGGGCTCTGAACTGACAGCATGGAGCCTGCTTGGGATCCTCTGTCTCCCTCCCAGCAGGGGTTGGGGCAGGGGAGGGGCAGAGAGAGAGAGGGAGATAGAGGATCCCAAGCAGGCTGTATGCTGACAGCAGAGAGCTCGGTTTGGGGCCCGAACTCACAAACAGTGAAATCATGACCTGAGCGGAAGTCCGACACTTAACCAACAGAGCCACCCAGATGCCCCTTAAAAAACTTGGAAAAATATATACTACTAAAATTCATTTCACCTGTTTCCTTTTACTTTTTTATTATGACTACTTGAAAACTTAAAATGCCACATGTGGCACCTATTTTATATATATATTTAATATATTATAGATATATATATGTTATATATTTTATAATATAGATTACATTTATAGATTATATATTTTCTATATATTATAATATATATTTTATATTATATATTATTTTATATATTTATTATATATATATATTTATTTTAATATTTATTTATTTTGAGAGAGAATCCCAAGCAGGCTCCACGCTCAGCTCGTAACCCGACATGGGGCTTGATCTCATGACAATGAGATCGTGACCTGGGCTGAAATCAAGAATCGTGCTCAACCGACTGAGCCACCCAGGCACCCTTCTCCTATCATATTTCTTCTATTAGACAGTGCTGGTCTAGAGTCCTATATACCTTTCTAAGGACCTTGCTTTTATTCTGATTAAAATGGAGAGACCATGGAGAGTTTAGAGCAGAGGAAAGACATGATCTGGCCTTTTATAAAAGGATCAGTCTGGCTGCTATATTGGGATGAAATTGCAGAAACTCACATGTGGAACCAGGAAGACCAGTCAGGAGGCTGTCCACTAACTAATTCTGGGAGGGATGATGGTGGCTTAGCCCAGAGTGGAATCTGGATATAAGTGAAGGTAGAGCCTGTAGGATTTCCTGCAGGAATAGTCATGGGATATGAGAAAAAGGAAGGAGTCAAAGATGTCTGAAGATTTTGGTCTGAGAAACTGGAAGAACAGGCTGCCATTAACTGAGATAGAAAGACCATGGACAGAACAGTGGAATATCAGGATATCAATTTGGGTGTCAATTGAATGGTCATGTGGATAATGAGTAGTCAATTGGATGTGTAAAGTATGGTGCTCTGGGAAGAAGTCTGAGCTCGAGGTGTATATTTGGGAACAGTAACATCTAAATGGTATTTAAAGTTAGGAGGCTAGAGGAGCTCACCAAGGGAGTGGGATTATGTTCAGAAAAAGAAGTCCAAGGACAGAGTTTAAGAATAAGAGACTGGGGAGAAAAGGTGGAAAAGTCAGCAAAAAAAAAACCTAAGAAAGACAGAGAAGTCAGATAATGGTGACACAGGAGACAATGAAGAACGTGTCATCAAGAAGCCAGTCACCAACTGTGTCAAGTGCTTTCTGTAGGTAAAGTTAAGACAAGGACAGAGTCGACCAAGTTGGATTTAGGTGATGTGCAGATCAGGAGGAGTTTCTTTGGAATGGTCTGAACAAAAGCCTGATAGCAGTGTGTTTAACGAAGAAAGGTGGGGAAGGCTTTGGAGACAGTATCCTCGAGCGTGGAAAACTCCAAAAATTTTACTGGAAAAGGAAGGAGAGAGATGAGGCCATAAGCTGATAGGTAATTGGGGCTAAAAGAGAGACTATAAATAATGTTGGGACAAATAAGAGCAGGTTTGTGTGTTCATGAGAGTCACACAGGAGAGAAGGAAACTTGATGATGTGGACAAAAAGGTGGAAAATTGCTGGAGTCCTGTTCCCATAGAGATGAGAGAGGATTCTAATCGGAGGCACAGGCAGGGTTGCCCCTAAAAGCCTGGGCAGTTCCTCTATAGTAACACGCAGGAAAGCCAACTATCAGGGTGTGGCTGTTGGCGAGGGTGTTTGGGAAGCTCTCTTCGAGCTGCTTCATTTCCTCTGTGAAGTGGGAAGCACGCCCATCGGCAGAGTGGGGACGTTGGAGGTGTGCGGAGTGAGTTGAAAGTATAAAATAGATGACTAGGAGAGGGTGTGAGAGTGAACACACGGCGACATAAAAGATGATTGAGGGTCCTTTGGGTATTTGTGGACACGGGTTTAAATTGAGAGCGGTTAGCACGGTGGTATGTTTTCTTTGACCACGTTCTGTGGCTATGGGCCAGGACTAGGGTAAGTGGAGAGTGGAATGACCCAGACCTACAAACGTTGAGGGTGTATTCAATGGAGTGGTCTTTTTTTTTTTTTTTTTTTAATGTTTATTTATTTTTGAGAGAGAGATAGAGAGAAGCAGAGTGCAAGCAGGGGAGGAGCAGAGAGAGAGGGAGACACAGAATCCGAAACAGGCTCCAGGCTCTGTGCTGACAGCTCAGAGCCTGACTCAGGGCTCAAACTCACGAACCTGTGAGATCATGACCTGAGCTGAAATCGGCCGCTTAACTGACTGAGCCGCCCATGTGCCGTGGGAGCAGTCTTAATGATTGGTCATAGAGATCACTCGTTCCAAGAACTGTTTGCTGAATGCTCACTGTCATTCCAGCGGCAATGGAATCAACATGCTCTTTCAGCTCAGCTGCCTCTGGGATGACCCTGTTTGCTCTCGCACTGCTCCCTCCGGCAACCCGGGCTGAGGCTCCAGATAACACAGGGCTGCTACCTCCTGGCCTGTTGCTGCTACTGCAAACATACCAGGCCCACCTCTACTGTTTTCTCACCGACCTAATTTGGTGACTGGGAAAAACAAAGACCTGGCCAAAAGCTAGTCCCAGGAGGCCACCACCTTAGCCTTTCCCCACCCTTCAATTTTCCATTCTCATGCTCGGTAGCAAGCAAAGTAATTCCTGCTAAGGGGCTCTCCTTCCCTGGGAAGATTTCCATTTTAGCAGACAACTTTGAATATCAAAAAGCCCTCAAGAACCAAGGAAATGAAAAAGTCATTGAATTTCAAGTGTCCTATGGGAAACCAATGGAGGAAATATTTTAGATTGCAAGGGTCTGCAGTGTGACCATTCCCGCCCCCCACAAACACACACATACTACCTTGCAGATGAGGCACTACACTCAGAATAGTCTTGAGCATGAGTTGTTTTTTGTTTTTTGCTTGTTTGTTCGTTTATTTTTCAGAGACAGAGAGAGAGTGCACATGCATGCATGCATGGGATTCTCTTTCCCAGAATCCTCTGTTCATGATTATGGTCTCTGCTCATAATTATGGCCTTCTAGATACCTGCCCTGATGGGCTTTTCTTCATTGCTCTCCTGGAACCCTTTCTTATCCAATTTTCCCTGTTGGGGGGGGGGGTGGAGTGTGGGAGTGTGGGGGTGGGTGGGAAGCATATCCTTCAGTAGCTTCCAGTGCACAGGAAACAAAATCTTAATCGCAAGGAGGCTTCCTGCTGCCAGGGCAGAGCGCCCAATGCAGGGCTCCATCCCATGAACTGTGAGATCATGACCTGAGGGGAAATCAAGTCGGACAGTTAACCAACTGAGCCACCCAGTCATCCCAAGTTTTATTTTAAGGTTTTTCAATCAGAATTTATATTAGAGGTTTACTGATGGGGCGCCTGGATGGCTCAGTCGGTTAAGCTTCCAACTTCAGCTCAGGTCAAGGTCTCATGGTTTGTGAGTTCGAGCCCCGCCTCTGGCTCTGTGCTGACAGCTCAGAGCCTGGGGCCTGCTTCAGATTCTTTGTCTCCCTCTCTCTCTGCCCCTCCCCCACTTGTGTTCTGTCTCTCTCTGTGTCTCAAAAATAAATAAATGTAAAAAAAAAAAAAATTAGGTGTTCACTAAGACACCATGATGCCCTAGGTCTCAAATAACATACTCATCACCCAGTGGTTTGGTTTAAAAAGCCTTGAATATTCTCCACTCTTCACACATATTGCCTGTCTTGATTTAAAATTTTTACAGCTAGTCTTTTTAGTATAATAGCACTGAAACCCTTTAAAAATTAAATAAATTATCTGACAGGAGTGGACAACATATCAAGCTTTATTTTATGGCTACATCAGATTAATTACCAGAAGGAATGGAGCTGCAAGTGGGCAAGCATTTTTCAGTTAATTTTAATTTTTATAAAAATAATAACTGAATATAAGTTCAAATAGTTAAAAAGGTTTATGATGAAAAACTCTAGCTGTTCTGCCTTTTCTTACCTCCTACCCTTGTACTCATGGAAAATTACCCGTATCCTTTTTTTGGCAATTTTTCTTAGCATTCATCTCCATGTTTCTGAACAATATGCTTATATTGTGTTTCTCAATTTATCAGTTTTAGATTTTACTGATTAATTTCCCTCTCCTCAGATAATTATACAAAGATTTTTGGCTAGTCAATCGTAGGCATTTACATTTCCTTGACAAGCCACTATTCATTGCTGAGGTACAATCCTTTGTTTTTCCTGGAATTAATAATTATCTTATTTTTTTATTTGCCTCATTTTGCATGTTCCCCGAATTAATTTACTTTATTGAATCTTTGCCACACACTAACTGGTAATATTTTCCATCCTTGCAAAGGCACTGTTTCTCGTTTTTTTCCTGTAGACCTCTGTATTAGTTAGCATGTTCCAGAGAAACAGAATATATCCATATATCCATATATATATGGATATATGTATATGTACATATATGTGTATATGTACATGTATATGTACATATATATGTATACACATATATGTATATGTATATACATATATATATGTATATGTATGGATATATATATGGAGAGAGAGATTTCATTTTTAGGAATTGGCTCACATGATTTCTGGGGACTGGCAAATCCAAATCTGTAGGGTAGCCTGGTAGGCCAGACTTAGAGAAGGGTTGATATTGCAGCACAAGTCTGAAGGCAGTCTAGATATAGAATTCCCTCTTGCTCAGAGGACATCATTCTTTTTTCTCTTAAGGCCTACAATGGATTGAATGAGACCCACCTATACTATATAGGGTAATCTGCTTGACTCAAACTCTATTGATTTAAACATTAATCTCATCGAAAAAGTACTTTCTCGGCAAAATCTAGATTGGTTTTTAACCAAACATCCAGGATCTTGGACTAAGCAAGTTGACGCATTAAAATTAACCATCACCAAACAAACAATAAAATTTAACTATCACATTCTCTTTCCCAGAATCCTCTGTTCATGATTGTGGTCTCTGCTCATAATTATGGCCTTCTAGATACCTGCCCTGATGGGCTTTTCTTCATTGCTCTCCTGGAACCCTTTCTCATCCAATTTTCCCTATTGGGCGGGGGGTGGGGAGTGTGGGAGTGTGGGGGTGGGTGGGAAGCATATCCTTCAGTAGATTCCAGTGCACAGGAAGCAAAATCTTAAAGTCTTTGAATATTTAACATTTTTATTCTTCCCTCACATTTGAATGATATAGCTCACTCTAGAATTCTGGGCTGAAGATACTTTTCTCTTGGAATTTTGGAGGCATCATCACTCCATCATCTGCTGGTTTGGAAGAGTTGGTACTTTTGAAAAATCCAGTAAAATTCTGATTTGCCTGCTTTTTCTCTCTGGAAGTGTAAGAATTCTTTCTCTTGACTCCCAGTGTCCTGAGATTTTGCAGTGATATGTCAGGGTAGGTCTTACCACGTTGAGCATTCAGTACAACTTTCAGTCTGGAGTCTCATGCCCTTCAATTCTGGCTGGGAAAATTTCTTGTATCGCTTTGTTATTTTCCTCTTTCAATTATTTATCTTTTTGGTAGCTTTCAATTTTAGTTGGGTGGATTTTCTAATCTGATCCTCTAAACTTGTTTCCTACTTTTGTTCTCTTTCACTTTTTTTTTTTTTTGAGAGAGAGAGAGAGAGAGTGTGTGTGTGTGTGTGAGTGTGTGTGTGAGTGTGAGAATGCGCACACTCATGAGCAGGGGAGGGGCAGAGACAAAGGGGGACAGAGAATCAGAGAATCCTAAGCAGGCTCTGTACTGTCAGCCCAAAGCCCGATATGGGGCTTGAACCCACTAATTATGAGATCATGACCTGAGCCAAAGTCAGGTGCTCAACTGGCTGAGCCACCCAAATGCCCCTGTTCTCTTTCATTTTTTTTTTTTTGTTTGTTTGTTTGGTTGGTTTTTGTTTTTGTTTTAAGTTTTATTTTTTATTTTTTTAAATTTACATCCAAATTAGTTAGCATATAGTGCAACAATGATTTCAGGAGTAGATTCCTTAGTGCCCCTTACCCATTTAGCCCATCCCCCCCTCCCACAACCCCTCCCATAACCCTCACTTTGTTCTCCATATTTATGAGTCTCTTCTGTTTTGTCGCCCTCCCTGTTTTTATATTATTTTTGTTTCCCTTCCCTTATATTCATCTGTTTTGTCTCAAAGTCCTCATATGAGTGAAGTCATATGATTTTTGTCTTTCTCTGACTAATTTCACTTAGCATAATACCCTCCAGTTCCATCCACATAGTTGCAAGTGGCAAGATTTCACTCTTTTTAGTTGCTGAGTAATATTCCATTGTATGTATGTATATATATATATATATATATATATATATATATATATATATACCACATCTTCTTTATCTATTCATCCATCAATGGACATTTGCACTCTTTCCATACTTTAGTTATTATTGATAGTGCTGCTATAAACATGGGGGTACACGTGTCCCTTTGAAACAGCACACCTATATCCCGTGGGTAAATGCCTAGTAGTGCAATTGCTGGGTCGTAGGGTAGTTCTATTTTTAGTTTTTTGAGGAAACTCCAACTGTTTTCCAGAGTGGCTGCACCAGCTTGCATTCCCACCAACAATGCAAAAGAGATCCTCGTTCTCTGCATCCTTGCCAACATCTGTTGTTGCCTGAGTTGTTAATGTTAGCCATTCTGACAGGTGTGAGGTGGTATCTCACTGTAGTTTTGATTTATATTTCCCTGATGATGAGTGATGTTGAGCATTTTTTCATGTGTTGATTGGCCATCTGGATGTCTTCTTTGGAGAGTGTCAATTCATGTATTTTGCCCATCTCTTCACTGGATTATTTGTTTTTTGGGTGTTGAGTTTGATAAGTTCTTTATAGATTTTGGATACTAACCCTTTATCTGATATGTCATTTGTAAATGTCTTCTCCTCTCTTTCACTTTTGATTTAACTTTCTGGTTGTTAGTAGGTTTCCCTGATTTCCATTTCCTAACTTTTTATGATTTTTTTCAGTTTGACTGTTGTATTTATGATTTCCCAGAGTCCTTTCTTGCTTTTTGAATTTTTTTTTTTTCCTATAACATCTTGGTTGTCCCATCCTTAGGGTCTTTAATGGCATGGCTTCAACATCTTCCTGTACTCTCCTTCCTCCAAGGCTTGGTTAGTTGGTTAGTTTTAAATCTCTTTCATGTTACAGGCTTTTTCCAAATCTGTAGTCACCCTTGACTGTTTGTTCATATTTAAGAGTGAGATCACTTTTCTAAAAGCTGATGTGTAGCTTTATATGTAGGTTAAACTTGTGGACTGGTGGATTCTCTTTTAGGGGTCTGGTTATTGAGCTGTCCTTTTTGTTATAGAACCCTAAACTGTTTGCAGTTCATTTTTCTAAGACTGCTCAATTTCTGTAGAAAAGAAGGGTCCTCTATTTCCTACAGCCAGCGTGGTGTCCAAGCATAGGCTCCATTGCTGATCTTCTGACAGCAGGGTTGGGAAAAAGGCTAAGGTCCCCACAGTTAATTTGTAGACTTTCATTTAATTAAGCTAATTTCAGCCTGGTTCTCATTTCCACCTTACCTTATTGTGTCCCCAGATGGCATATGTCTCCAAATCCAAACCCTTGGTTGTTCAGTTTCCCAGGAGAACAAACCTCAGCTCTCCTGCTGGCTGGGGAGGCATTATTATCTCATGAGCAGAATAAGGAAAACAACCCAACTGCTCAGTCCTCCCACCAGTGCTTTTGCCTCACTCAAGCCTGTCCTTCCTCAGTCCCTGGGGTCACCAGGCACTCAGCCTGTGAGCCAGTGGCTTTCTTTTTTCGTCCACATCCACCTCCATTTAAGTTGGAGCATTCTCCCCTTCCTAAGTTGGTTCCCCTGATGTCTAATTTGTCTTTCCAAAAAATCATTGAAATCTCTCTTCTACTGTGGCCTCCTTGCCTGTTTGTTGTGGTTGTTAATTTTTAGCCTAATATCATTTAAAGTTCCTTTACAGTTACTCTAGCAATGGGTTTGGGAAAGGAGGGGAAATAAATGTCTAGAGACAATCTGCCATTATTAGCTAGAAGTTTCAAATAGGCAAGTTTTGATGAGGAGATGGGAAAAAGTGCAGAAGATGGGGCATTATCCAGAAAAGGGGCTCAGTATGCATGGTAGGGCTGGGTAGACAGGCATCTTGAAGGCACCAGGTCCCTGGGTAAAGCTGAGAAAGGTACAATCCATGGGTTTGCAAGGAGTCTGGAGCACTCAATGGGCAGTTAATCTGACCACTTCATAGCTTTGCTCTAAGTACTCCTAACTTGTGCCAACCATCAACTTAATCCAACCATCATACACTTAATCAACTTTATACCTACTTTTTCTAAACTAAGCATGAGGATCAAAGAGTAATGTTCCTCCTACTCAACCTGTACAACCTTACACTCCCCTGTCATTTTTTGCTGATTTTCTCTCACTGTTGCAGAGTCTTTAACAGAACTTGAGACAATTTCATTAACTAAATATATACATTAGTAGGTGCTTTCACATAGACACACCAGATTTAAAAAAAAAAAAAAAAGAGCTCACTGTCATGGAAAACTGTCAAATTAAATCACCAGATTAGAAGGATCTTTTTTTTTTTTTTTTTTTTTTTTTTTAGTGCTTATTTTTTTGACAGAGAGAGCCCCAGCAGGGGAGGGGCTGAGAGAGGAGGACAGAGGATCCGAAGTGGGCTCGAAGGAGCCTGATGCAGGGCTTGAACTCATGAACCCCAAGATCACAGCTTGAGCCACAGTTAGATGCCCAACCAACTGAGCCACCCAGGTGCCCCAAGATTAGAAGGATCTTAAGATGTTGTCCAGCTTGTATTTCTTTGCTTCAGGGTGAAGTGAAATCATACTTAGGACATGACTTCAAATCCTCATTCACAGCTACTGACAGGGGTGAGGGACACAGCTGGAGTTCTTGTGAGACCTCGATGGTGTCCCCTTCCCCATGTTGCTGGTGATGAGCTAATGGCTGAGACTCTCAGCTTCTTCATCTATGAAATTGCACAAATAACTCACCCTGACTATCTTGTAAGATTCTTGTAAAATCAAGTGTGATCATTCAGATCAAAATGTTTCCCTAATTGTACACTACATTGATATATTCAAAGATAAAGTTAATGGAATTTTTCAGGAATTTTGCTACATTTTCTGTGGAATGTGAAACTAAATGCAGTACATTCCATGATCTTATGACACAATTTAGTAACAGTTCTTTAGAGAAGAGGGAAAAACAACAAAGACAAAAATCTGTTTTTCGGGTTTTTGTTTTAGTACTAGAATTTATGTCTCAAGTCTGAACTCCGTGCATACTTCTCTGAGCCATGTCTTCTGCTCTAGTTTCCTTTCTTTTTTATCTGTGTTGAGTTTCTCCAATCTTTATTTATTCTTTAAAGTTTATGTATGTATTTTGAGAGAGACAACCATTGGGGAGAGGCAGTGAGAGAGAGGGAGATAGAATCCCAAGCAGGCTCCACACCATCAGCACAGAGTCAGATGTGGGGCTCGAATTCACAAACTGTGAGATATGACCTGAACTGAAGTCGGACGCTTACCCAACTGAGCCACCCAGGCACCCCGAGTTTAAACAAAGGCTTGGAAAGCTTAAATGTACTGGAAATAACCCAAATGTCCATCTTTAGATAAATGTATAAACACAATGTGGTGCATGCATACAATAGGATAGGATTCAGCCTTAAAAAGGAAGGAAATTCTGTCACTTGCTACAACTTGAACCCAGAGGACATTATGTGAAGTGAAATAAGCCAGTCACAAAAGGACAAATACTGTATGATTCCACTGATATAAGGTACTTAGAGTTGTCAAATTTATAGAGACAGAGGTAGAATGGTGGTTGCCAGGGCAGAAAGGAGAGTTCTTATTTAATGGGTATATTTCAGGTTTGCAAGATGTAGAGTTTTAGAGATGGATGTTGGTGTGGTTGCACAACAGTGTGAATGTATTTAGTGCCACTGAACTTTACTTCAAAATGGTTAATGGGGTGCCTGGGTGACTCAGTTAGTTGGGCATCCAACTTTAGATTTCAGTTCAGGTCATGATCTCACAGGTTGTGGGATCGAGCCCCGAGCTGGGCTTTGTGCTGGTTGTGGAACCTGCTTGGGATTCTCTCTCTCTCTCTCTCTCTCTCTCTCTCTCTCTCTTTCTCTCTCTCTCTCTCTGCCCACCCCCCCCCCCGACTTGTGCTCTCTTTCTCTCTCTCGAAATAAATAAACTTAAAAAATAGTTAAACCTGGGGCGCCTGGGTGGCTCAGTTGGTTAAGTGGCCAACTTCAGCTCAGGTCATAATCTCATGGTTTGTAGGTTCGAGCCCCACGTCAGGCTCTGTGCTGACAGCTCAGATCCTGGAGCCTGCTTCAGATTCTGTGGCTCCCTCTTCTCTGCCTCTCCCCTGCTCGTGCTGTATCTCTCTCTCTCTCTCTCTCTCTCTCTCTCTCAAAAAGAAATAAGCCTTAAAAATTTGTTAAAACAGTAAATTTCATGTTATTTTTTACCACAATTAAAAAAATAAGAAACATAAAGCAGCTTAAGTACATGATAGATGTGTAAGTCCAGTAGCATTCCCAGAAAAATCAGGTGTGCATGCTTCTCTAGAATCTTACGTGTCTGCAGCACAACAGTAGGCATTCATTGCACTTGTGGGGCCTGTCGAATTGCATTTGGTCTCCACATATCAACTTTTTAAGTGATTTCCATGAATTGTTCTCAAGGCCAGGTTTTCTGGATAAAGGTTGAAGAAATTACAAGAAAGGTGACTGAAATACGTTTCCATAAATACCAAGTTCCAAATATTACTCTAGAGAAAGAGGAAGAATTACAGGAACTATAGTTTCAAAAGGAGAGTCCATTTCAGCTGAGTTGTTTGTATTCCTACCTTCCAAATGACTGGAATTTTTGGTAAATGACAGCACTAGCAGGGACCTTGGGCAATCGGCTTGTCCAGACCATGCCTTCAGGCAAATAAGATATCATCATTCCATTTCGCAGATGAGGCAATCCTGGTGCTTAGAGAGGTAGAGAACCTCGGCTCAAGTCACACAATAAGTGAAGGAGTTGGCGTCCAGAACTTGGGGCTCCTGCCCACCAGGACCTGGGCTTATTTCTGCTATGTCATACTCTGTTTTCCATAAGTCCCAGGATCTCGTTTCTCTAGCACATTCTAGAGTTCATGTATTAGCCATCCTAATTATTGTGTAAAAAAGAAATCTTTGAGTGTGCCCCCAGGCTAGTGCTCTGGGAAAAAGCGGGTGGTTAAAAAGCTTCTCAGAGTTGGTGTGATGGATATCTGGAATTGAGTCCAAGACTCAGACTCTAGAGACAGGAATCCATGTGATGGTGGATGAATTGGTTGACCTCTCTGACTCTCAGATTCCTCCTCTGTTTAAAAACATGCCCAATTCCAAGAGTTCTTGTGAGTCAAATGAGATTTGTTTGTGAAGGTATTTTGTACAGTATAAAGAAAATGGTGTTTTTATAAGTGTGGGCCACAGAGTCTTGGGGGTCGCCCAGACCCTTTCAGGAGGTTTACAAGGTTAAAACTGTTTTCATGAATATACTAAGATGTTATTTACTTTTCTTCACTATAAATCTCTTATACATATTCAGTGAGGTTCCCAGAGCCTACATGACATTCACATGCACTGTAATAGATGGAACACAGAAGCAGGTATGAGATGTCCCACTGCACTCTATTAGGTTAGATATTAAAGATTGGCAAAAAATGTTACAGTAACTCATTCTATGAATTTTTGTTTTGAAGACCCAGTTATTTTTTACAGAAGTGCTCTTTGTGTTAAAATGTACTGGGTTATTACTATTATTTTACACCAATTAATAAATATTTCAAATTTGTTTCAGCTCTGACTTCTAATCTGGTAAATATTGACGGATGTAACCACATAAAGCTTTTTGAGATTCTCATTCTTTCTTTTTTTAAAATTTTTTTATTGTTTATTTAGTTTTGAGAGAGAGACAGTGTAAGCAGGGGAGGCACAGAGAGACAGAGGGAGACACAGAATCCAAAGACACAGGCTCCAGGCTCTGAGCTGTCAACACAGAACCCAGCACGGGACTTGAACCCATGAATTGTGAGATCATGACCTGAGCCGAAGTCGGACATTTAACCGACTGAGCCACCCAGGCACTCCTCCCATTATTTCTTAAGAGTGTAAAAATATTTGAGCATTGCTGCCATAAAGTACTGTACAAATAGTAGATATTTTTACTTGTATCACCAACTTAAAAATATATATATATCATGGGGCTTCTGGGTGGTTGAGTCAGTTGAGCGTCCACCTTCGGCTCAGGTCATGATCTCACAGTTCGTGAGTTCGAGCCCCACATCAGGCTCTGGGTGGACAAGCTCAGAGCCTGGAGCCTGCTTCGGATTCTGTGTCTCCCTTTCTGTCTGCCCTCCCCTGCTCATGCTCTGTTTCTCCCACTCTCGAAAATAAAAAATAAAAATTAAATATATATATATATATATATATATATATATATATCATGATAGAAAAGGATGCACGTTTCTTACAGAAAATTTTTTTTCTGTAAGTTTTTTTTTTTTTTTAATTTATTTTAGTAATCTCTACACCCAACCTGGGGCTCAAAATAACAACCCTGAGATTAAGAATCACATGCACCTTTGACTGAGCCAGCGGGGTACCCCTCTTATGGAAAATTTAGAAAATTACAGGTAAATATAAAAAAGGAAATAAACATTACCAATAATCCCATTATTGGTTACCATTTTTGTTGTGTTTTTTCTCAGTATTCTTTTATTTTTTTATTTATATTTTTTAATGAAGGTGTCATTACCACACTATGTTACGTTATTTTCAGGTGTCCCATCAGTATTCTTTCATTACAAATATCTAAGCTGTGATTGCCAGGCTTCAGAGTTTTGGGTGACATCAATTGAGGCTGTCATGTGCTGGCCTGTGGCCCCACCTGCAGGATCCCAGCTCCGCACAGTTCTCTCTGGGATTGTGTTTTCTTGTGTGTGCTCATCACTGAGTCTCTTGAGTTACCACATTCGTCCACCACTCTCCCTCTCCTGCTCTGCCCTGTTTGGGGACAGTAGCTGCTAGAGCCTCCCTCCACAGCCTACCAGAGAAGGATACCCCAGTTGCCCTGTCCTGCATCTCCAAAAGGGCACACTCGTTCCCTCCACTGCGGGTGAGCAGGAACCGTCAGGCTGCAGAAGCGGTGGGTGCTGGGTGTGTTGGAACCAGCCCTGAGGGCAGAAGAGCCTTGCTGTGGGCAGGACCTCCCTCCTCCTGGGATGTTTTGTCTTATGGACGTTGTCAGTGGGCCATTGTACTGAAAGCGGCTCTTTCTCCTTACCCTCTCCCAGCCCCCCTCCCTTCCTGCCATCTTTCTAGTCCTGAAATAGGAACCCACCACGGGCTAGAGATGTGGCAGTTTACACTCTGAGTGCTGAATATCACCAGAAGCCACTCTCCTCCAGATGACCAAGGTTTAGTACTTTAGGACTTAGTACTTTACAGTAGCAGTCGTCAAACTTTTGGGTCTGTTTGTACTCTTCAAAATTAATAAGAACCTTCAACAACTTTTGATTATGTGGTTCTATCTACCCATATTTACCATGTTAGATATCAGAACTGAAAACAGTTTGAAATATTTATTAATTCATCTCAAATAACAGTAACAACTTGTTACATTTTAACATAGATAATATTTTATGTTGACATTTATGAAAAATAACCATAAAACCATGTTTTTATGAAAACAACCATAAAAATTTTAGTTTTTATGAAATACAGTTTGGGTATCTCACTCCTTCCTGGAAATGGTAAAATCCTATTCCTGCTTTAACTATTCTATGATTCTTTTTTTTTTTTAATCTGTGACTCTTAAATTTTAAAAAGTTGGTGTTGATTTCCTAATTAGCAAAATTATTCAAGAAACAATAGTTTCTCAATTCTGCTTTTACTCACATTGTTATCAAGCTGTAGGACATCCCATTTCTTGCTTTTTAGTACAAAAGGACAACAAAATATTTATAGGAAACTGGAAACAATCCACCATTTTTTTTTAATGTTTATTTGTTTTTGAGAGAGAATGGGAAGGGACAGAGACAGATGGAGACAGGATCCAGAGCAGGCTCTTCACTGACATAAGAAGGCCTGATGTGGGGCTTGAACTGACAAACCGTGAGATTGTGACCTTAGCTGAAGTTGAATGCTTAACTGACTGAGCCACCCAGGCACCCCCACTATTATTTTTTTAATGTTTATTTATTTTGAGAGAGAGAGCACACACTCGTGTGCACACCGGAAAGAGTTTCAGAGAGGGAGAGATAGAGAGAATCCCAAGCAGGCTCCATCCACACCATCAGCCCAGAGCCCAACACGGGGCTTGGTCTCATGAACTGTGAAACCATGACCTGAGCCAAAATCAAGAGTCAGACGCTTAACCAAGACTGAGCCACCCAGGTGTCCCAACAGTCCACTGTTATGAATTTGAAAGCTTGTTTGTTTTTTGGTTTTTTCTTTTGTAAGGGGTTGACACTTGGGTTCATGGTTGTGATTTTGATATTACATACATATCTATCCGTCATAGTTTCTATAAGTGAAACAGTTCTTAAGTCTTAGTGAATATTTTATCTTTCTTTTTCTTTTTTTTTTTTAAGTAAGCATTGTGCCCAATGTGGGGCTTGAACTCACAACCCTGAGATCGAGTCACATGCTCAACCGACTAAGCCAGCTAGGTACCCCTTAAAGTAAATACATTTTTTAAAAATTTTTAATGTTTATATTTTTGAGAGAGAGAGAGAGAGAGAGAGAGAGAGAGACAGAGTGTGAGCAGAGGAGGGGCAGAGAGAGGGAGACATAGAATCTGAAGCAGACTCCAGGCTCTGAGCTGCCAGCACAGAGCCTGATGCAGGGCTCGAACTTGTGAACTGTGAGAACATGACCTGAACCAAAGTCAGTCACTAACCAACTGAGCCACCTAGATGCTTCTAAAGTAAATATTTTTAAATTTCACAATAGTTTCCAGAGAACACCATGACATCCAGGGGCTTCCCTACCTGAACCACCAATTAGAGATCTCAATGGTCAGCCAAGTCTGTCTTGTCTGCCCAGAGACTGAAAAAGAGAACACTAAGTCAGCCTCCTGTTTCTCACAACAGATGCAGCTCAGAATCCAAAGATGATGCAGGGTGGTTTTATAACTGAAGTATATTATACAGAACTTGGAGAGTTCTCCACATGAGAGCCACAAATGACTTAAAATTTGAGAAACCCTGAAGAAAACATCCAAAGTTCAGTTTTGCAAAGCTCTGAGAAGTCCCTTGGTTACCTGCTCTAAGAACTACACATGCTGGGGCTCCTGGGTGACTAAGTTGGTTAAGAGTCTGACTTCAGCTCAGGTCATGATCTCGCAGTTCCTGGGTTCAAGCTGTCAAGGCTCTGACAGCTCAGAGCCTGCAGCCTGCTTTGGATTCTGTGTGTGTGTCTTTCCTTTGTCCCTCTTCTGCTTGTGCGTGCTCTCTCAGAATAAATAAGTAAACATGTTTTTTAAAAAATGCATGTGCTGGTTTAGTGTCTAATTGGGCTGATGATGACAATTCTTTGTGTCCTGCACATTTGACTCAGGTGAGATATTACGAAGCGTTTTTCTGACTTTAAGGGGTATCTGATGAGTTCCTTTGGGTGCCCACCTTTCAAAGGATAAATAAAAGGAGAATGATTTATTTTGAAATCTGAGCTAACTTTAGGCTTACCTAGATGGAAGATGTGTGAGGTGATCTTTAACAGGTGCAAATTGAAGATCTACATTGAAAGGAATGAAAGTGTATGTGGTATTTGTGGATCCTATAATTCCAAATAAGAGAAATAAGAGAAATGGAGTTGGCCACAGGCTTGCCTGAATGCAGGTCACATTTCTTGCTCTGCCTTTGTTTATCTTCTTCTGCACAGAGAGAGAAGAGAATCCCAAGCTGGTTCTGCTCTGTTAGCACAGAGCCTGATGTGGGGCTCGATCCCATGAACCGTGAGATCATGACCTGAGTGGAAACCAAGAGTCTCCCCCATGTGTGTGCATCCTTAACCAACTGAGCCACCGAGGCACCCCCATTGCTCAGATTTTGCCATGTGACAACAGAGATATAGCCATACAGCTCTGAAGCCAGGCTTACAATTTGGCATCTGAAATGAAAGAGCAATCTCTCCACCTCTGACTTGGGAAATTCTAGGGAAGGATAGTGTAGGTCAGACTGGGCCCCGTGCTGGAAGGAACAGAAAACTCTGATGAACAGCCTCTGGGGAAAGAGCAGTTTCCTAAAAAATGGTGAGGTAAGGAGGCAAGGGATAGTTGATACCAGAAAGGGCTTGTGTGTCAAAGAGATTTACTCTACCATGAAGGGAATGCCTTTTAACATCATAGTTTTCTAGTTGATATTTCTCCTTTGACCAAGATCAGATTACTGATGCCAAGAGATTGGCTACTTCATGATATTGTAGAGATTGAGTTACTTAACCCCTCTGTGCCTCAGTTTCTCAGACTAATGTAGCTTAATAATACTGTATTTCATGAGGTCATTGTGAGGATTCAATGTTTAGAACAATGCTGGACATACAACAAGAGTTAAATAGATGGCTTAGTTCATGGTAGAGGGACCAGACAATGGGTGGAGCTAGGGCCTGGAACTTCTATTGAGATAAGGTAGGCACTGGGAGGATCGACAGAGTTGTAGATACTGGAAAAGTTCATTCATCTAGTACAGCAAGGTGTCTGAAGGTTATGAATTGGAAACCACAGGTGGTAGTCTAGGCAAGCAACTAGACCTTGAGGGTCTACTTTGAGGGTCTGGCATACTTGTCCTAAAGCAGAGGCAGTACAATACCGCTCTCTCCCTGGCCCTTTTTAAACATTTGGAAATATAGGGGTAGGAGGTTATGGTTGACATTGTGACTTGGATGTGTTTCTGGACTTTAGTGTCTAAGGAAACAGTATTTTTATGGGACAGTCCTATACAGAGAAGAACTATCATTAAAAAATGCCTAAAGCACCCCACCAATGAAAGAAACCAGAATGACCTCAGGAGGCAGGCCCCAGAGTTACCAGGAACGCAAGACAGAGGTACTGAGAAATCCAAGCTTCTGTGGTTGTGATCAGTCACCACGCAATAGGGCCTCTGGGCACCTGACTTTTAGAGCAGGATTCCTGTGTTCTGGAAGGAGACAGAGACTGAAAAGAGCGATGTGGAGCTCTGAGTATATGGGAGCAGAGACAAAGACTCCAGACTCTGAACAGCACTGGATGGTTCATGTGGGACCATGGCCAGCGGGTTCATCTAAGTTCTGCCCCACCTCTGCCACCTACATGCTTGTGAGATACCATTTCTGTAAGTCTTGATTAACTCCCCTGTTAAGGGGGTATAATGAGTATAGCATCTACCACATAGGGGTGCTGTAAGGATCAAGTTTTTAGCATGGCACCTGCCAACATTGTAAGGGTTCCATCAAGGGAAGCAGCGATGATTATTGTTGTCATTAATAACAATGACAGAGATCCATTTAGGAGAATCTGGCTAAAAAGGTAGGATGTTGGCCTTAAGAAAGTAGAAGTGTTGTTACCAATCTGGGACATTAGGTCACAGCCCAATCAGAGTGTGGAGACAGCTCCTCGGTTCCTTCCTGTGTCGGAGGAGGGTTGGTTATTGGGAGGAGGATAGATGTGATGTTGAAATGGGGTTCTAGCAGGTCATTGTGTGAGGAGACAGGAAGTGGAAGATACCAACTTCTCCGTAAAGAAACTAGCAGCTTAGCTGGGGGGCCAGGACTAAAACTCATGAAGAGTTCACAGAATAGTATGTACATATACTCTTATAATTCTGCAAAGTAATATCTATGTTTGGTGATGTATGTAGGGGAAAATAAAAGTCTGAAAGGACATGACCAAAATATTAACAGTGGGGATATCTAGGAGATGAGAACATGATGTTTTAAAAAAAGATTATGACTTTATTTTATAATTAGAAAAAGATGTTAGTTATAAGTGATCTAAGACAGCATGTCATTCAGTTAAGAGTTCTGGAACACCATAGAAATGAGAAACCATGTGTTCTAGAATAATATAGGAAGATCCATAAGGAGGTGGCATTTTGGGAGGTTCCTAAGGGATGGATAGGATTTAGACACGGATGGCAGAAGACCTAAGGGAGTAGATTATCATGATCGGTGTGCCAGTTACCAATTTATTTCCTCTTGGGTCTAAAAGCCATTCTTGGCCCTGCTTTGTGATTCTGGAACTGAACCATATAGACCTTTCTGTCTTGCCAGCTGGCACAGCAGTAGGCTTTGTCCTGCTACGGCATATTTGGGGATGTTGAAAGAACTCTCTGACCAAGGAGGGACTGCAAAAAGCAGATCAAATTAGTAAGATAAAGCACTAGAAAATGTTTCAGGGTCCCAACCTCCAGGCAGAAGAGAAATTCATTCATGACCTGAAAGACTAGTGAGAAATCTTCTCAACATTGCCAAAGATTGCCAAGCGTCTTCCCAAGGATTTTGCCCTCTGGCCTGCTCATCCCTTCCTCCGCAGTCTGTCTTACATGGCCAGGACCTTCCTGACAGGCACCTACTTCTAATTCTGAGCACACTGCACTTTCCACACCACTTTACCTTTGCCCACAGTATTGCCACTACCTGGAACATACTTTTCCATTCTTTGATGCCTTGACAAATATCTGTCCTTTAAAAGGCTGATCAGGCATCACAATGGTGGAAGAAGTTTCCCCAGATTACTTTCCCTCCAGCTTCATACCTTCCCCTTTGATCTTCTTTCTAGACTGCCTCTATACCATATGTTATCTTCGGCTTATTTAGTGTTATTATTCATCTTTTCCTCCATTAAACTTTTTTTAAATGTTTATTCATTTTTGAGAGAGAGTGTGAACAGGAAAGGGTCATGGAGAGAGGGGGACAGATTGTCCAAAGCAGGATCTGAGCTGACAGTACCAAGGCCAACGTGGGGCTTGAGCTAAAGGAACCATGAGATCATGACCTGAGCTGAAGTCTCACGCCCAACCTACTGAGCCACCCAGGTGCCCCTCCACTATTAAACTTCTTCATGGCTTTAATTCTCCCTGAGCCCTGCAGACAGCCTGGGACATAGCAGGTGGGCTGAACTGACTTAGGCTCTGCCCAGATGGTTGAGGATATCTCTAGAAGGGAGAATGGTATTATTTTTTTAAAGTTTTTATTTATTTATTTTGAGAGAAAGCACTAGTGGGGGAAGGGCAGAGCGAGAGAGAATCCCAAGCAGGCTCTGCACTGACAACATGGAGCCCAAGGTGGGGCTCGATCTCACAAACTGTGAGATCATGACCTGAGCTGAAACCAAGAGTCAGATGCTCAACCGACTGAGCCACCGAGTTGCCCCAAGAATGGTATGATTTGAGAGGATTGGAACACTCAGAATTAGCGGGGGCATCATTGGTATGTATAAAATAGCATTTTAGCATTTCTGGCTTAGGAATGTTTGCAATCTAGTATCTATCCCAGTAAGTTCCATTTGCATGATATTTTCCTACCTCTGTCTGTCTGTTCTCTCTCATACACAGGCAGGGGTAAATGGTAGGAGAATTAGAATCTACTGTTAATCCATCTGCTTTGGGCCCAACCTATGAAATTATGAGCAGGAAAACACCTGTACTTCCTCATGAGGCTCTTTTCAATGCCCATTTCAGTTAAAATCCCCTCTTAACATAAAGGAGGGAAGAGTTTAGGGGTGAATTATAGAATATCCATCACAGTTGGACTGGGGACAATTGGACTAGTTAAGTAACTCCCTGGATCTCTCTTCCCTATCTGATGACGCTGAGAGCATCTGGATTTTGATTGGACTGCTGCCAGAGCTCATTAGCATAGCGTACCTTGACCTGGATTAGGGAACAGCAGCTCCTGCATAGAAAATGACCAGAAGCTGCTGGGACCTGAACCAGAGATGAGATTTTTATGACAGTGTTGGCTGCATCTCCAGAAGAAGTCAGAAGGTAAGGAAGCCACAAATCCTGCGGAGAGGCGAATGTAAGGAATGGGACCATAGGCACCCCATTCCTACTGAATTTCATTTGTTTTACTTCCTTTGGTTCTCTGTAGAAATGATGAAATCTGAATACACATTGGCCCAACTTGTTTTAAAAAAGAAAAAAAAAGGAAGTCTTTACGATTTATTTTCTTTAATTCTGGAGGAAAACTGAGTTGAGTTGTTTATTTTTGAAAGGCTGCAGTCTTTACTATGTTTTGTTCTTAACTTTCAGGGAAATAGTAAATTAATGTTTGTTCATTTGGCAAAAATTTATATCTGAGAAAATCAAAAGAGCGATGTAGCTTTCATGCAGCAAGATTTGTTATTCCCCTCCCCTTAATTTATTTGTGTGTGTGTGTGTGTGTGTGTGTGTGTGTGTTAATTTATTTATTTATTTTGAGAGAAAGTGAGAGAGAAAGGAAGGGGCAAAGAGAGAGGGAGAGATCAAGAGAGAGAGAAAGAGAGAGAGAAGGGAAGGGGCAGAGGGAGGGAGAGAGAGAATCCTAAGTAGACTGTCAGCATAGAGCCTGACTTGGGGCTCGAACTCATGAACCGTGAGATCATGACCTGAGCCTAAACCAAGAGTCAGGTGCTTAACTAACTGATCCACCCAGGTGCCTCTACCCTCCCCTTAATTTAAAAACAAAAGAATTATGTCTATGTCGCATAGACTGAAAATGCAACAATGCTTTAGAATTTTTGAGATACGAATCTTGTCATTCAAGGTTTTGTTTTTTTTTTAAGATCAATCTATTCCAATTAGCTATAACAAATTTTAGACAATCTGAGTTACTGTTGTTGAAGTTTAAAGAGGTAAGCACATAAAACTGTTGCCATCACATTTACACTTGATCTTTGTGTCTCACAGACTTGTTATTTAAATCTTCTGAATTCAAGTCTGTCTGTGTCAGCATTTCTTCGGTAACTCAATGTTTATTCCCCAAACATAGAATTTGATTTTAAACTCCTGGGGATTTAACCTTACAAAGCAGTGTTTAAAATGAAGGTGATCGGGGCACCTGGGTGGCTTGGTTGGTTAAGCGTCCAACTTCAGCTCAGGTCATGATCTCACGGTCCGTGAGTTCGAGCCCCGCGTCGGGCTCTGTGCTGACCGCTCAGAGCCTGGAGCCTGTTTCAGATCCTGTGTCTTCCTCTCTTTCTGCCCCTCCCCTGTTCATGCTCTGTCTCTCTCTGTCTCAAAAATAAATAAACGTTAAAAAAAATAAAATAAAAAGAAGGTGATGGACTACATGCTCTTTGAGTCTTTGACCACTAGGTTATAGGTGAGTGTGGTAGGCGGGATAGGGAGAGAAGAGACCCCTATTAGCTTGTTATGTAATGGTTATATGTTCAGGTCAACAGTCTTCTCTATCCAGATACTTTCCCTCAGCGTATCTCAGTGATTGACAAGTATTAGGGTTATATAGTTTTTGTTTGTTTTGGTTTTGGTTTTTTTAGTTCTTTTTTTAAATTTAATTTTATTTTTTAATTTACATCCAAATTAGTTAGCATATAATGAAACAATGATTTCAGGAGTAGATTCCTTAGTGCCCCTTACCCATTTAGCCCATCCCCCCCTCCCACAACCCCTCCAGTAACCCTCAGTTTGTTCTCCATATTTATGAGTCTCTTCTGTTTTGTCCCCCGGGTTATATAGTTAAATAAAGGTACATAACTAAGGAACAGAGCTCATGAACTTCCTAAGGTGGAGACTATTAAACTTTTAGTTCAAGTTTACTATTAAGTTGTTTTATGTAACATCATTATGTCCCTTGCTTTTACAAGGGCACCAGCAGTGGAAGTGTCACACTTGTAAACATGTTTCACTTAGTGTTCTAATAAGCATATTTCATCTGCAAAATGATTAATTTTTCCTCAGAGTAGAACTACCTTCCTTTCTTTTCTTCCTTCCTTCTTTCCTTCCTTCCTCTTTCTTTCTTTTTTTACCTTCCTTCCTTCTTTCCTTCCTTTCTTTTCTTTTTTTGTAAATCCTCTTTAACCAATTAGAAACTAGAGCGGTATTTCTAATGGGGGGGAAGAAATGCAGTTTGCACAAACATTTTTGAATGTCTATCATTTACATAAATAATTTAATCAAAGTAAAGTGAGATGGAATTTTCTTGGAGGGGGGAGGGAAGCAGGAGATTGCTATCGGAAAGTCTTGAAGAGTGCTTTGAGTTATAGTAGAAACATTATTTTTAAGCAATAGTTCTCAAACAGTTTTGCCACCCAGGGGACATTTGGCAATGTCTGGAGACATTTTTGGTTGTCACAACAATGGGATGGGTTGCTACTAACACTTAATGGTCATAGACCGAGGATGCTGCTAAACATTCTTTTTTTTTTTTTTTAATGTTTGTTTATTTTTGAGAAAGAGAGAGAGAGGGAGAGGAGAGAGCATGAGCGGGGGAGGGGCAGAGAAAGACAGAGAAAATCCCAAGCAGGCTCCATACTGTCAGCGCAGAGCCTGACTCAGGGCTTTATCTCACAAACCATGACATCATGATGACCAGAGCCGAAATCAAGAGTCACATGCTTAACCCACTGAGTCATCCAGGTGCCCCTGCTATTAAACATTCTACAATGCACAGGATAACCCCCCACAGCAAAGAATTATCAGGTCTAAAATGTCTTTAATGCCAAGGCTTTAGAGGAATCTGATGAGGATATCCATTGATAATATTTGAAGATACAAAGTGCACACTGGATTTATTGAGGAGAGGAAAAATAATCTCTGTGGCAATTTAGATTTAAAAAATTCTTCTAGATACCTTTGGTTGTGATGTTTCCCACTTGTAACTTGAACCACATGTTAGCTAATGTACAAAAGTGTATCCATGAAAATAACTCCAAGCCAGTTCTTCCTCCTGCCCCAGGGAATATGGGGGAAAAGGTTCTAGTCATTGGCTGCAGATGACAATGGTCGCTACTCAGGCTTTCCCAACCTGGAGACGTCTAGCTGTGAGAAAGGAAGCCCACGCCTGAGGTGAAAACGATGATCATGGTGCTTCTGATTCCCCATGGTCAAGCTTTATTTCAACAAGATACTAATGGCTTCTACATTGTTTTTATTTGTATGCTGGTGCTTGAAAAAATGTCAATGAAACAGGTTTTTCTAGCAGACAAGCCCTGATTTTTATTTCTAACGGTCAGTGTTACTATCATTTATTTTTTAGTGTCAGGAATCAGTCTCCAGGTCTAAGCTGCTTGAATAAAGAGTGGACTGATCAAGTCTACGAAGCGCCTTTGAAAGCAAAAGTCTCAACCACTTCTGCGGGAAGTTGGATAGACAGAAACCTGTGGGTGATCTGACTATCATGGAGCCTGAGGACTTTGATTCCGAGGAAAAAGAGATGTTAAGCTGGGATATTAATGATATGAAGCTGCCACAGGTATGTACTTGTTATAAGAATCTGCCTTCAGCATGTGGCTATAAAGCTGGACTCTTGACTTGCTAAGACCTAGAAGGAAATTGGAGAGTCCAAGCTGGGGAAATTCCTCTCCTGAAAGCTTCAGCTGGGCATCCAATTGAGGAATTTTAAGAGGGGAAGCCATGACCTATAATTTGAGTGGGTTTTTACTTATCAGATTCCCCCCACACACATACACACACAATAGTTATAGACTGAAACAAAGAAAATGCGACTTCCCTTCTCTTTCAAAGTTGGCTTGGCTGATGTTGCCCCCAACTTAGCTAGCTAGTAGAATAAAATCTATGATAAAGTATTTGCCCGTAGATTGACTCTGCAGAGTACACAAGTTCTCATACAACCTTATTTGCTATAGTAATGATTTTAAATTAAATCTGTAACTGGAACGTCCAAATGATAGTGCTTTCATGGGACTTAGCAGCTCTTCTAGAACTTTTGTTGAGTAATACATGGTACATACATGCTGGGTGTTTTCCAGCGACAGAGTGACTTTCATTTCATATTTTCTCTACCTTTATTTTTGGCACTTGACTTTTTAATTCTTAATTTGGTGGAAAACATTAATTGTTTAAAACTGATGCCCTTTCTGGCATTTGAAGGATGCTTTCCTTGGAGGTTGTTGGAAAGGGTGTTGGGAAGGTTGACTGGAGACCAGCAGTACCTTGTAATGAAAAGGCCAAGCTAGTCTTCCTGATTCCAGGGAACAAGAAATTTGGATTATCCCAAGTGGAGCAGAAAAAAATGAGGTTCCATAGTCTTGATTTATAACCATTCCAGATTTCGTTCTAATAAAGACTTCCACATCACTCCAAATTTCACTCTGCTGAATATTTTCTTTTGTTTCTGTTTTCTCCTTAAATTTCCCTCTCCATTACCTCTTGGTAGGTCTTGGAGGAGCTGGAAGACACAAAGTGTACCCTACTTTCCACTCATCTAAGGATAGTTAAATAAACCATAGCTAAATCACATAAGTACCTATTGTAAGGATTTGTCCTTATGGTTTCTCTTAATGGTTTATGATTGTTGTAGCTGTTTTCGGAGAAACTTGAAAGTACGTTTTAGTTATTCCTGGTTCAGGGACCTATATTGATGCTTAGTCCTTTTCTTGATTTCTTGATGTAGTTCACAAGTAGAAGGTGCGTGTCCTAAATATCAAGAGTGGAAGTAAGCAGATACATAGAAAATTTACAGTGTCACATCCTAGAGCAGGGGTTTTAACAGGGCTGGAGAACCCTCTGAAATGGGAGGGAACACTGTGTACTAACATGCACTTTTTTTTCTGGGACAGAAGATCCATATGATTCATCAGATCTGTAGACAAAAGGAAGAACCACTTCTCTGGAGGGAAATTCAGGGCTCATAAAAGTTCATTTTCCCCCATGAATTTCCCAAAACAAAAACAGTCTCAGCTACTCAACACATTAAATTCAGAAATTCACAGCAAAAATACACATTCACTTTTGAAAATGTATCATTTATAGTTAATCAAAAAGTTTGATTGCTCATGGAAATAACTCCGTGACCCTCAAGTGCCCTTGTAAATATGCCGGGGAAATGATTAAAAGTGCAAAATCTCTTAATATTTTCTAAGCAGAAACAACACCATCCAAATGTGGGTATGTGCTGGCTCTGGAATCCTATCAAGAACCAGCCGAAGTGAAAAATAAAAAGATTTCTAAGCAGATTAAGTTGTATATTTTGTGAGCATATCTGGAGGCTGAGCGGTTACATTGTGTAAACCAGGGTATGGAGACAAATGCCTGGCTTGGGATTCCAGTTCTGCCTCTTTTTTTAACCTGTAAAGCCTTAGGGAGTTGTTTACCTTTACTGAGACTCCCTTTCCCCTTCTGAAAATGAGGCAGTTGTACTCACTAGTCTCTTATAGAAGCTTTCAGTTCTAATGGTCTAGGATTCTGTGACCTGAGGTTAGGAAGGCAGCCTGCCCTCTAGAACTGGGGGCCCAGTGCTAACACAATGCCTGGCATGTTAACATGCCAGCAAATAACAAATGTGGAATTCATTAGCGAATGGCTCCACTGCTTAGAGTCTGTGGGACTCTAAACAAATCGATTTTCTCAAGTCTCAGTTACCTGCTCGGTAAAAGGAAAATAGTAATTCCTTATATACCTTGCCTCAGTCTCTAAACTCTTTAGAGCAGTGTTTCCCAAAGTATGTTCTATAGAGTATAAGTGACGAGGTATTTTTGTGGGTATTATAAAGAAAGAGAAAACAGAAACACTAGATTCAACAAAGTTAAACAGATTTCTTTGCTGCAGACTTGAAGACTTCCATCCATGCAATGGCAGTGCTCCCAAGGAAAGGCTGTGTTAGGCACTTTGGCCCTGACTTGTTTTTGGCTCTAGAGCCCTCTTTGTGGAGCCCTGCCAGCGAGTAATGTTCCTCATGTCACCTGTTTGGGCACAAAAAATGTGGTTTAAAGGATCAAATGCAATTGCTTGTCATTGTTATAAATTTCCCCAGTGTCATTCTTTGTCACATTCATACAAGGAATTTAGAATTTATTTTTCATGATTTTGTGTTCTTGCCAGAATGATTACTTCTGCATTGTGTAGGCAAATACCTATAACTTGTAGACCAATTTCTTTCCTGCTAATCTACTCACATGCTTCAAGTTTCAGGATGGTCACCTGAATGTTAATTGCATCTTCTGTTACCCTAAATTCCATGTCCCCTTGTACATCTCAGTTATGTCAAGATATATGGATTAAATTTTGGCAACAGTGAATGGTGACGTCCTCATTAGGACATCTAACATTTCCAAATGACTAGAATGTGCCAGACACTACAGCAGTCTCCAGGGATACAGAGGCCATGAAGCTATGTTAACTTTCATGGAAGGGCTCATGATCATCTGGGCAAATGTAACAAGGTCCGTGCCTGAACGGAAAACCTATGTCATACAGAAAAACGCTGGAGGTACTTGAAAGAGGAAGTCTGTAATTCAGGGCCCCTTGGGCATGGGAAGCAAGGCAGAGATTCTGGCAAAGGGCTTTCTCTGGAGAAGCTGTGAAATGTAAAAGGATTAGGGCAGGGGAAGGAAGCAAACAGGACAGTCAAGGTAGAGCAAGTCACCAATGTCCGAAGGCTATTCAGCCTCTACAGTTGAGGGAGCTTGTGCATAGGCATTCGGCCAGGATATTTGGGAAGTTACTGGCAGGAAAGGTGGCTTGGAAGCAGGCTATCCTAAGAGGATTCCATTGTTTTCTAGGAAGTGGGCAGCCACTAGGCTTTTGGGGCTGGACAGGATCATGATCAGATCCAGGGCTCAGAGTCCACTTGCCCTTGCTAAGTCATCTCTCCCCTCTATTTGTTTCATGTGTGCTTCCTTCTTTCAGCTGCATGTATGTCTTTATCAGTCTTCATTTCACTTGTTTCTGGTCGCTCCTCTAACTTGTGGTTATTTTTATACCATTTCTCCTTACTCCAGCCCCCAGGGACCCAACCCAGAACGGCAGGCACTCAACTTACTCAAAAGCATCATTGATAAAATGTCTCTATTCCAGGGTAATGTGATATACCAATTTTGCTTTCCTGTTTTATTTCTCCTTAAATTACATTTTTCATTTTAAAAGTTCAAATATAATTGCTTTAGGGTTTGCTTGGTCCAAGCAGCAAATGTCTGGTGTTGGTTTAGTCTTACCTTCATTAAAAATGTTAATTACAAATTCCTGGAAAGTGGCACAATCTCATTAATACGACTCTAACACTTGACAGCCTTGAATACCTAGGAAAGTTCTTTTTTTCTTTTTGTTGGTTGAAAATTGGGAAGGGAATCACTTCTTTTGCTTCCTAAGTAGTAGCCACTTCAGCAGGGTGCCAGTTTCTGTGAGCACAAATACATGGTGTTCCAGTGGCACCACAGCAGACAAACCCTGAATCATTTTGTTCCTACGCAGGGGCAGTGTTCAGATTAAACCTGTGACCAAGGGTGCCTGGCTGGCTCAATTGATAAAGCATGCAGATTTCGATATCAGGGTAGTGTGTTCAATCCCCACATTGGGTATAGAGCTTACTTTACTTTTTCTATTTTTTTTCATTCATAACTTTTCACTTGGGTCTTTTTTTTTTTTCGAAATTTAATTTATTGTCAAGTTACCTAACGTACAGTGTATACAATGTGCTCTTGGTTTCATGAGTAGATTTCCATGATTCATTGCTTACATACAACACCCAATGCTCATCCCAAGTGCCCTCCTCAATGCCTATCACCCATTCTCCCCTCCCCGCCATCAACCCTCAGTTTGTTCTCTGCATTTAAGGGTCTTTTATGGTTTCCCTCCGTCTCTGTTTTTATCTTATTTTTCCTTCCCTTCCCCTATGTTCATCTGTTGTGTTTCTTAAATTCCACATATGAGTGAAATCATAGGATATTTGTCTTATTTCACTTAGCATAATACCCTCCAGTTCCATCCATGTTGTTGCAAATGGCAAGATTTCATAATATATACATATATATATATATATATATATATATATATATATATATATATATCCATTCATCAGTTGATGGACATTTAGGCTCTTTCCATAATTTAGCTATTATTGATAGTGCTGCTGTAAACATTGGGATGCATGTTAGAGCTTACTTAAAAAAAAAAAATCCGGGGCGCCTGGGTGGCTCAGTCGGCTAAGCGTCCAACATCAGCTCAGGTCACGATCTCGCAGTTCGTGGGTTCGAGCCCCGCGTCGGTGTCTGTGCTGACAGCTCAGAGCCTGGAGCCTGTTTCAGATTCTGTGTCTCCCTCTCTCTCTGACCCACCCTGTTCATGCTCTATCTCTCTCTGTCTCAAAAATAAATAAACGTTAAAAAAAAAATTAAAAAAAAAATCCATGGCCAAAGCCACACAAAGTCATTAACTCACAAAATCGCAAGGTTTAAGTACATTCTTTCATAGAGAAAAGATTTTTAAAAAATATACATAGGCTAAACATAAATACAGGCCAACCTAAAACCTAGTGAATCAACCACAAAAAAAGCCATGTCTTCAGTTAGTTAATTCCCGGACCGTGATTTTAGCCAGCAAGGTTGTCTTTGCCTTAAACTCGTAAGCAAAGGTGAACCTTTGAGCTCTTTCAGTGAATTCATGTGGTTAGTGTAATCACAGTGAGCCAGTAATCGTAATCAAATGTGTCTTGGTGTCAGGTAAACCAGATTCTGGATCTCTTGTCAATTATTATCTGCCTGCGTGATCAGGCATTGTTGGTCTGACAGGGCCACCTGTGACTTTGTCCTCCTTGTTGGTGTTCTCCTTGATCTATGCTGGGCCCCCTTGGTCATCGAATCCCCACTGCTGGAGCCAGTTCTGCCACCCTGTGCTTCTGGTGTGATGGGGATAGGAACATTACTGCATCTGTGGTAGGAGAAACTCTTCTCTGGGTGCCTTCCAGAAGGTCTCTTGGTTAGTCAGGTAGAGTAGAAAAGGGAAGGAAGAAGAGAAGAGAGAGGTAGGTGATGAAGAATATGGAAAGTGGGGTACTCTGGCCCACCTTAGTGTTGTCCAAGCAAATAAGGAAATTTTTGTTTTGAGTTTTGTCCCTTTAACGAAGGTAGGAAATTGCCGTGTTAGCCTAAGAAGTTATTTGTGAGCTAACTCGAAAACATTTTGTTGAGTTGAATTTCTTCCTTTCATAACACTTGAAGTTTGGTTTCCAGTTGGCCAGAAGAGCTAAGTTCCTAAAAAGTTGTATATAAATCAAAATGCTGGTCGAATTTTTTTTTCCCTGTGTTCCATAAGTAACATCCAATTTTTTCACTCTTATCTGATTTGCTTAAAGGCATATCTGTTTGCTATCCCTGTTTTATTTGGAAACATTAATTATAAAGAATTAAGCTATGAGGAGGCTGGGTGGCTCAATTGGTTGAGCATCTGACTCTTGATTTCACCTCAGGTCATGATCTTATGGTTGTGAGACCGAGCCCCAGTTTGGGCTCCATGCTGTGCATAGAGCCTGCTTAAGATTCTCTCTCTCCCTCCCTCTCTGCCCCTTCCCACTTGCATATGCAAGTTTGTGCATGCTCTCTCAAAATAAAATAAACTTTAAAAAAAGAATTAAGCTATTCTTAGCATTAAAGAAAATCTGCAGATAATTGCTTTATATGAGAGTGGATTATATTCTAAGTGAAATCTATTTTAATGTAAGTAACAACATGATAATGTAGGTGTTTTGATGCCTTATTTCAGAATTTTGGTTTTCATTTTATTAGTTTTATATAATAGTATATATTTAATTCTTAAGGGACCTTATTAGAACTTTAAGTAGTTAAACTAAGCAGAAAGAGGAAGGATGGGTGCTCCAGAATTCCATGGAGTTGCAAAGATTTTTAGTGAGAGGATTAGATCTCTTAGTAAAAAAATTAGAGAAGTCATAGAAATGTTAGTTAAACCCCCAGTGATGTTACCCATGAGATTATAAAATATAAATTACTTAGATTTACATGTTGGAAACCTTAAGAGTATTCCCTTTAAATTATAAACTTCTTAACCAAGAGGAAAAATAAAGAGTTACTCATGAAAAGTTAGAAATTAAAATAAACAGATCTCTTGAAAAGAAGAAAATATTTTATGGAGATTTGCTAAACAAGATTAAGAAATGATTATTCTTTCTTTTTAAATTTTACCTGTCTGGTGCCTTAAATTTACAAGGCTTTCAGAGATCACTATCATTCATTTGACACCTGAGTTCCTTTGAATTATTGGAATCTGGGTTTTGTCTTAATTTCCACGTCCACTAAGCATCCGACTCAAAAGACTGGGCATAGAGAGTAGCTTGATACGAATACATTTACTCCTAGTAATTTTCTCAAGTCCATACATTGTCAGAATTATTACTGCATTACTGATGAAACTGGAAAAGTAGGCTGTCAGTGGAGAGGCTATCAGGGGGGAAAAAAAAACCTTAAAAGATAGTCAAATGTAGAGGCACCTGGCTGGCTCAGTCAGAAGAGCCTGTGACTCTTGATCTCCAGGTCACGGGTTTGAGCACCACATTGAGTGTAGAGATTACAAAAACAAAAAAAACAAAAAAACAAAACAAACAAAAAAAAAACCTTAAAAAATGAAAAGATGGGGCTGCTGAGTGGCTCAGTCAGTGGAGAGTTCAACTCTTGATTTTGGCTTAAGTCATCATCTTCCAGTTCTCAAGTTTAAGCCCTGTGTTGGGCCCCTGAGCTGACAAGCGCAGGGCCAGCTTGAGATTCTTTCTCCCCATCTCTCTCTGTTTCTCCCCTGCTCTCATGCTCACCCTCTCTCTCTCTCTCTCTCTCTCTAAAAATAAATAAATAAACTTAAAAAAAAGTGTTTAAAAAAAAAGACAGTCAAATGTAGAAAATACCGTAAGCTCTAAAACCTCAACAATGTCAAAATAATTGAAAACACACAGTGTTCTCCAGCTACAAAGGAATCAAACTAGAAATTAATAGCAAAAGGAAATAGGAAAATCTGCAAATACATGGAAACTAAGCAATATATTTCTAAATAATCCGTAAGTCAAAGAGGAAGCTTCCAAGAGAGATACATTAAACTGACCTGGGGGGAAATACAGTGGAGATCATTTCTTCCTCCGAACATCTGAGACACTTGTACGTATAAGTTCCCCTCCTGGTTTGTGCGGTTTATGGTGCTGACCAGCTGCAGGGGCCACTCACGTTTAAAATGAAAATCTCCATTTTTCTACAAGTTTGCTTTGCCCTTTTCTCTGCTATCCTGACTGTTGTGCTTTGTGTTTGACCAGTAGATCTTTATAGTCCAAATTGTTAAAGATCCACATCTGAATGTTTTTTTTAAAGTTCATTTCTGAGAGAGAGAGAGAGAGAGAGAGAGAGAGAGAGAGAGAATCCCAAGCAGGCTCCGAGCTGATAGCGCAGAGCCCAACTTGGGGCTCCATCCCACAAACTGTGAGATCATGACCTGAGCTGAAAGCAAGAGTCAAACACTCTGAGCCACCCAGGTGCCCTCACATTTTAATGTTTTAACCAGAATTTTTATTACTTCAGAAGATAAATACTGTGTGTTCTATGGTATTACTGTGACCACAGAAAACAAGAGGACGTTGTTTAGAGCCTTGGGTTAGAAGGAAGAGAAGGGGTAGGGGGTAGAACAAGCTGGAGTGGGGCTGCCTGAGGTGAAACTTACTTAGCTCAGAATTACCAGACAATTGGGGGAGGGGAGGGAAGACCTGGAAAAAGCCCACAATCCATTCTGCACCTTAGCCTGGGCATGAGTGTTTTCTGGAAGCTCTGTTGTGGAGCAGAGGGGACTCTCTGAACACCACACTGCCTTCTCCTTGCACAGCTTCCTGTTCCCACACCACGACAGGTACAGTGTGGCAGAGGAAGGGCTCACCTGTGCCATTCTGAAAAAGAAGGCTGTGGAAGAAGTTGTGCCACTAAAGCTTTTGCTTTATAGGGGCTTGGACGCCCATCTTGCATTTGGCTTGGCAAAGTTGAAAGCATGAAGTGACATCTCTGTGGGTCTTCTCTCTCCTGAAAGTCAGTGGCTCTTACAACAACACTGCTTGTGGCCTCAGATCTAGTAAAGTAACAGTTAAAATTGATACAGGACCTGCTGTGCTCCAGGCACTGTTTCAAATGCTTTGTGTATGGTAACTCATTCAATCTCATAACATCCCTATGAGGTGGGTACTCCTGTTCCCTCTGTTTTACAGAGCAGGACGTGGAAGCACGGAGAGGACAAGGAACTTTGTTAAGACTTCACAAGGCTGGCTGCCTCACAGGTCTTTTTTTTTTTTTAATTTTTTTTCTACATGTATTTATTTTTGAGAGACAGAGACAGCGTGAGCAGGGGAGGGGCAGAGAGAGAGGGAGACACAGAATCCGAAGCAGGCTCCAGGCTCCAAGCTGTCAGCACAGAGCCCAACGCAGGGCTCAAACCCACGAACCGTGAGATCATGACCTGAGCTGAATTTGGACGCTTAACCGACTGAGCCACCCAGGCGCCCCTGCCTCACAGGTCTTAACCAGGAATTAGGAACCATCCTGTAATGGGCCAGACAGTCTCGGCTATGACTACTTGACTCTACCGTGGTAGTGTGAAAGTATCCACAGACAACACTTAAATGGATGAACATGGCCGTGTTCTAATAAAACTTTATTTACAAAAACAGATAGTGGGCTGGATTTGACCCAGGGACCCTAGGTTGCAGACCCCAGCTCTTAACTGTTAACTAGCACTACACCTCATGTACATGAAACCTCTCATTTATGTTTCCTCAGATTCCTGTCCGTTCCCACGACATTCCATTCAAATGGCAACTGTCATTTTAGGAAACTTACAGTTTACAACACATCTGCTCTTCGCAGTATTTTTTGAAGAATGTTTTATCACTGTCCAAAGAGTTTATTTATTTATTTATTTTGAAAGAGACCAAGTGGGGGAGGAGCAAGGAGAGACAGGGACAGAGAGAAAGCCCCAAGCAGGTTCTGCACTGATAGCACAGAGCCCAACGTGGGGCTCAACTCACGAACCGTGAGATCGTGATCTGAGCCGAGATCAAGAGTTGGACACTCAACCAACTGAGCCACCCAGGCACCCCTCACTGTCTCCATTTTAGAAAAGAGCAGAATGAGGCTTCAGAGACAGTCACTTGCCCAGGGTCTTGTGTTACGAAGTTCTTTGGCATGTTCTAAACTTGAGATCTAACTCAGTAAACACCAACTTTCCCATGCTGCCCTTCCATTCTAATGTTGATGTTCGCTTTTTTCCTTCTAAAATGCTTTTTTCTCATAGTCTATTTTGTGCTTTCTTGTTGGGGAATCAAAGGAGAAGCACCCTGTCTTCTTGTGAACCTTATAGAAGCTTCTCTCTGAGCTTTTAGAATCTTCTTGATGAAAAGTCTTATATCATGCCAGGTCTCTGAGGGCTATGGGGATGGACACAATCTAAGCTTGAGTATAGAGACTACTTTTTTTAATATTAAATTTATTGTCAAATTGGTTTTCATACAACACCCAGTGCTCATCCCAACAGGTGCCCTCCTCAATACCCATCACCTACCCTCCTCTCCCTCCCACCCCCCATCAACCCTCAGTTTATTCTCAGTTTTTACGAGTCTTTTATGTTTTGATTGTCATTCTTAAGAACTAGGAGGGATCTGTCAAATGCAGGATCTATGCACCAAAGGGCCAAAGGAATGTGAGGCTCAGCATCAGTGACTAACATTTATTTAGAATGTAATCCATGGTTGGTGCTGTGCTTAGTATTTTTATATATTATCATCTTCTCAGAACCACTCTTGGGGTAGGCAGGTCTCATTATCCTTCTGCAGATGAAGAAACAGAAGCAGAAAAAGCCCAACAACATATGCTATAAGGATTGAATGTAATGTCTCTCTGACCTTTTTGAGGAGAGCTTAGATGTTCATGTATCGGAAATACTGCCAGTGGCTGGGCAATAAACAGAAGTTTCCAGCCAAAGTAAACTCTTCCTTATTCCTCTGCCTTGTTTGAGGCCCATAGATATGCTAGCAGAGAAAAAGGAAGAAAATCTCCCCAGAAGAGACAGCAGCTCTCAGAACCCTCCCTAACCAGGCCTCCTCAGTTTTCCCAATGCTTATCTCTGGTGCCTTTGCCTAAACCCTTAGCATTCCCAATAAGGTATCTACAGTGTGGTATGAGACATTATCTCACTACCCTGCCACGATGTTTTCCACTGTGATTGTGTAAGAGCACAAAAATATTACTTCACCCTCAAAAATTCTTTGTTTTTAATGTTTATTTATTTATTTTTGAGAAAGAGCACAAGCAGGAGAGGGACAGAGAGAGAAGGAGACACAGAATCTGAAGCAGGCTCTATGCTCCAGGCTCCGAGCTGTCAGCACAGAGCCCGACACAGGGCTCGAACTCACAAACCATGAGATTATGTCCTGAGCCAGAGTCAGATGCTTAACCAACTGAACCACCCAGACACCCCTCACCCTCAAAAATTCTTAGTGGGAAATGGTCAGTTAAGTCTTATCACCAAGTTCTAGAGAAACATCAGTGGGGTAGAATTCAGGGGAAGCCGGGAGACTTCCAACTTCCGAAATTACAACTCATTTTGGTCCGGGGAGCAAGTCTTCTGTAGACACAGCATCTTCTGTTCCTGCCACCGCGCTGTGCCCAGCTCCTGCCATCAGAACGAAACCCTGGTTGGTCTTTGCCAAAGGTCTCGGCAGCTCTTGGTGCCAAACCATCTTCGCATCTATGAACAGTTGTGTTTTCTCGCTTAAAATACAGCAACATTGTTTGTGTTTCTGTCAGAACGTGAAAAAGACCGACTGGTTCCAGGAGTGGCCAGATTCCTACGAGAAGCACATCTATAGCTCAGAGGACAGGAATGCGCAGCGGCACCTGAGCAGCTGGGCCATGCGCAACACCAACAACCACAACTCGCGCATCCTCAAGAAGTCCTGCCTGGGCGTGGTGGTGTGCAGCCGTGACTGCTCCGCCGAGGAGGGGCGCAAGATCTACCTGAGACCTGCCATCTGCGACAAAGCCCGGCAGAAGCAGCAGAGTGAGTAGGGTCCCCTGACACAGTGAAGAAGCTGACATCCACTAGGAGGCTCCTCCCCAGAGGCCAGCACATCCCAGCACATCCCAGCACATCCCGAGGGGTGTGGAGTGTGTGGAGACCAAGGTTGTTCCTTATGTAGAACACATTATGGAGAGCCGACCAGCCTCCTCAACCCCCAGTATCTGCCCCACAGATCTGCCGTGCCCAGAGCACCCACCAGTAAAACTGCTCCCCTGGGTCAAGGCACCTGACTCCAGGCCTCTGTTAGAAAGCAGACATGTCACTTCAGGGGCGGACATGAGTTCATCGTGCACCCACAGAAAGTTTAGGTGAAAGTTGTTCGCCACACTTGCCATCTTGGGAATGGGGCCGAAGATGAGCTCAGTGAATGCTTTGATCTGGAGTGGGAGCGGCAGGGCTGAGTTTGAGATGAGACTCCATGCCACGTCCTTTAGATCCATGCCATAATCACGTTTGCTTGGTTTTTCTTTATCGTGTTCCTGGGATTTTGAAGCAGATACGTTCAGCATTCCCTGTGTCTCGCCCACTCCAGCCCCCAAGTTACCTCACGTTCTGTCCTTGTAATTTGTCTTTAAAACTTGCTCTCAGGAAAGGATCTGCTATCAGTCATTTACACTTTAATGAAAATTTCGTGGCTGTGCTCTTTCTCTCCTGTGACTTTGCTCCTTGACCCTTAATTCTAATTATGAAGTGAAAGAATTCTTTCCTCTTCTCTACCAAGAATTTCAAGTATCAGTAAATAAGTAGGGAGGGATTTTCTGCTCAAAGAGCTCTCCCCTGATCTGTGAAATACCCTGCTGTGGAAGAAACTGCTTCCTTTTCCCCCTGTGTGAGACCTGGGCTGGGACACTTCAATGGCCAGGCCTCCTAGGGTCAGGGGTAATGCCCAGGAGGGGATGAAAGCTCATAAAGCTGTGCCCACCTATATTCTCTGCCATCCTGGAATCAGGCCTGCACTGCTAGAGTCGCACAGAGTCAGGAGTCAGTTGACGTGGCCTCCCTCCTCTGCTCTCTTACAGGGAAACGCTGTCCCAACTGTGATGGGCCTCTCAAGCTGATTCCTTGCCGAGGCCATGGGGGCTTCCCGGTCACCAACTTCTGGAGGCACGATGGACGCTTCATATTTTTCCAGGTTGGACTGGATTTAGAGTGAGGAGATGCCATTTCTCTTTCATTCAAGCAATGTGTACAGAGCACAGGGAGAAGTTTCGTACAGGAAGTGGACGGGTGGAGAGCCTGTACCAAGCCTGAGGCCCACGCTGGGCAGGCAGATGTCTATACCCATACCTCAGCAGACGCACCATGTACCAGGGAGCCAGCTGACTCTGCCTCGGGCTTCTTGGGAGAGGCAGCTGTCAGTACTCCTATCCCACTCGGGCTAGCGCAGTGCAGGGGCATGCAGTCGCCTTCAACAGACCCGAGGTCGAATACCAGCTCTGACCTCTAACCGACTCTGTAAACCTAAACATGTTACTTTGCTCCCCTAAGCCCACAGTTTTACATAAAATGTGGATGTTAAGAAGGACTTTACGGGGGGGCGGTGGTGTAAACAGAATAGAGCGTAGCCTCTGATGGCAGACTGCCTGGGTGTCAGGATCAGTGTCCCTGCAGAAAGAGAATGTCCTGATTTGCTAGGGTGTGCCAGCATCTGTGCTACAACTATTTCCACCATGGCCCACTTGAAGCCACCAGCCATTTTTAACAGCCAGCTCACAGAATTCCTGAAGGTCCTAGAGCTAGCTCCCCACTTGCTAAGGGGGTTGCCTGGCTGGTATAGTTTCTCCATGCTTCAGTTTCCTACTCTGTGAGCGAGGGACAGTAATAATGGTGGTAATACTAATGTGCTTGAAGGTAAAATGAGATCATGTGTTTGTGACCGCATCCTCTACGTACCATAAGAAGCACTTAGAAAGTGGCCCTTGTGATCATTGTGGATATGACTTGGCCAGATGTGCAAGAGGCACCATGGGAGGAAGGGGCACCATGACCAAAGGCAGGCAGGAAAGCACATGGTGGGTTTAAGAGGTCTCATCAGTCTCATGACAGTCATCAATGGCAACAACGCCCCGTCAGGTGGCAGGGCACAGGGTAAGCCTTTATATACCGTGAAGTACAATCTTGTTATTTATTTTACCTCCCTGTCTCCTATAAGTCAAAGGGAGAACACGATCATCCCAAACCAGAAACCAAGTTGGAAGCTGAGGCAAGAAGAGCAATGAAGAGGGCACAGACGGCATCCTCCTCTGTCTCCTTAAAGCTGAAGGGGAGCCCAGAGACAAAGGTAACCTGTCCACCTATTTGTTCATAATGTACAACTCACCATCCATGTGGTGAGGGCAATAGATGTCCCTGGTCCCTTCCCACCTACCAATGAAGTTAAAATCATACTATCCAGCTCATCTACAAGCTAGCATCCACCAAACAAATGGAATCTGGGGGTTTCCTCTTAATTTCTACCATCTTTGTGGTATGTTCTCAAATGTTCATTAAATCCCATATATTTTTAGAATCATTGTCCCCACTACAATTGAAAAAAGAGATTTGGATTAGTACTTAACCTATATTTGGCACTTTATCTTTCGGTTTTATCAGAAAGGAACCTAAAATGATCACCACAAAATAATTAGCCTTGTGTTTAGAATTTTTACCCCAAATTTCCATTCTTCCTCTAAATAGAACATTTCCTCAGCACATTGTCTCAAGATGAAAAACCCACTGTTCTGAAAATAATGGCCATCTGGAGGTTTGGGGTGGGAAAGCCAAACTGTGAAGTGATGTCTGTGGGTCTGTGGGCATCATACCATAGGTTTGTGGGTATGTCTGCCTCACAGTGGTGCTAATTCCTGTATTTTACTACTGCTCAGGGCTCTACATTTCTTTTCATGAGAACAGAGATGGAGTAAGTCCATCCCTAGAGGTTGTAAATGTGTCTCACATAGGAAAAAATTGTCATTTGAGTCTGTAGGGAAATGTGAGTCCTTGAAACCAAATGGCTGGTCCCTCGTCCCTTCTCCAAGCCATGGGACAGGTTGAAGGACATTTCCTCCCAGTCACTCTGGCTGGTCATGGTCTCTCCACCTCTACCCTCTTGTTACATAAACAAAAGGATAACTTAATTCTCAACCAGATTCTTTTCCTGTGACTTACTGGAAGGTAGTACACTTCCTTCATTTATAAAAATAAATTTACTACTTATATATTCTACAGGTCCTATTTATGATTCAACAAAATTCCCATGAGTTCAGAGAAAAATCTTGAAGGAAAAAAATAAATAACCCTAGTCTCTCAGACTGGAAACAGCACTAAAATACAGGGAAGTCAAGGAGGGAAGTGATATATGTGTGTGTGTGTGTGTGTGTGTGTGTGTGTGTGAGAGAGAGAGAGAGAGAGATCCCCTGAGAGTTATACTGAGTATAATATAAATCTTTGAAGCCATGATTTGATTCTTCTTAAATAGTCTCTTGCAAGTTCCTCACAAAGGCAGTTAGAATATCAGATTTGTGCTTGAGGATGAAACATTTTATTTTTTTATGATTTTTTTTCCAATGTTTATTTTTGAGAGCAAGAGAAGAGAGTGTGAGCGGGGAGGGGCAGAGAGAGAGGGAGACACAGAATCCGAAGCAGGCTCCAGGCTCTCAGCCGTCAGCACAGAGACCGATATGGGGTTCGAGCTCACAAACTGTGAGACCATGACCTGAGCTGAAGTTGAACACTTAACCAACTGAGCCACTCAGGCACCCTGAGGATGAAACATTTTAAACACACTCACTCTCCTCAGAGTAAAAGGAGTAAGAGTAATTCAACTCTTACTGGTTAGTAGGCTTTAGAGTGGAAATGGAAGAAGCTTCTTTCAGGCTTTAAGTAGTTGTGGTAAGACTCCCCTGTGCATTTGTGCTTCAAGTATGTGAGGAATGAGGAAAATCGGATGGAGCACTGATTTGTGTGGAGTAACTCTGGGTGCCTGTGGTAGTTGTGTCAATTTGCTTAACTTATTAATGTGAGCTTTTCACTTTCCTTTCTAGTCTCTTCCAGGTGAAACACAAAGTTGGGGAAGTTTACCTTTAACTTGGTCTATCCAGGAAGGCATCCAATTGCCTGGTAGTTACGGTGGACGTTTAATAGCTAACACTCCCCAGCAGAAGTCACTGAATGATTCCTTATTCTTCTCCAAGAGTTATTGTTTGGGGGGAACCACTGATCTGGTAGACCCCGCTTCTACCTTGGGCCCCACTAAACTCTATGAGAAATGCAAATTGTCCAGTAGTTGGATTTATAATAGTGGGGACCTGCTTCATCCTGTTTCTGGAGTCTTCTCTGACTACGATGATCGGCAAACATGGAATAAAAACACTGCTTTGGGGAGAAATTCTCTTAATGACAATCATTGTCCCAATTATCCTTTTGCTTTGACCAGCTGGCCTTATGATTTCTCCCCTTCTCAGAACTCTTCAGAACCCTTTTCCCAGCAGATTCCCGTGGAACCACCTGCAGCCGAAAGTAGCTGTCACCCACTATGGCCAAATCCAGGGGGTGATCTTTACGAAGAGAAGGTGCATGTGGATTTTAACAGCTGCTACCCTTCCACCACATGCCACTCACGTCAGGAAGACCCCTTTCTCCTCACCTATACCCCCCACCCCCACCATCAATATTCATTGACAGGCAAGAGCAGCGAGTGGGATTTTAATGAAGAAATGAGGGGCATGGGTTTGGATCACTACAACAATGAGATGCTTCTAAACCTCTGTCCTTTAAGATGATCCAAATAGAAATCCTTGGACACTACTAGCAGGAATGTAATTTAGTGCAGACGCTGTGGAAAACAGTTACAGAGGTTCCTCAGAAAACTAAAAGTAGAACAACCATGAGATCCAACTATTTTACTTGTAGGTGTGTATCCACAGGAACTGAAATCCTTATCTCAAAGAGGCACCTGCACTCCCATGTTCACTGCAACATTATTCACAATAACCAAAGTACAGAAACAACCTAAGTGTCCATCAACAGATGAATGGATAAAGAAAATATGGTGTGTATACACACACACACACACACACACACACACACACACCCACACACACATATTCAATGGACTATTATTCAGCCACACAAAAGCGAGGAAATCCTACCATTTGGGATGACATGGATGGACCTTGAGGGCATTATGCTAAGTGAAATCAGTCAGACAGAAAAAGACAAATGCTGTATGATCTCACTTACACGTGGAATATAAAAAAATAAATGCAGACTCCTAGAAACAGATCAGATTGGTGGTTGCCAGAGGTGGGGAATGAGAGGTGGGGGGTAAAATTCAGTGAAGGAGATCAAAGGATACAAACTTCCAGTTTTCAGATAAACTAAGTTCTGGGGATGTAATGTACAACATGATGACTCTGGTTAATAGTACCGTATCGTTGTATATTGGAAAGCTGCTAAGAGAGTGGATCTTAAATGTTCTTATCACAAGGGAAATAATATTTGTAACTATGTGAAGCAATGGATATTAAGTAAGCTTCTTGTGGTGAAAATTTGGCGGTAATACATATATCGGGTCATTATGTTGTACATCTTAAACCTATACAATGTTATATGTTAATTGTATCTCAATAAAACTGGAAGAAAAGAAAAAGGTGACCCAGATTTTTTACAACCATTCAAAATAACTGTTTTAGTAAATTGCTGAAAGAATTTATTTGGGAAAGAGTTTTCAAAAACATAACCACACATAAATCGAAATTATGACAACAAGCAGAAGGCACAACTTCCTTCCTCACACAAGGAATTTGGGTGCTCCTCCATTCCAGTCCTCCCATGCTTAGTGAGGAACTCGTCCCGTCTGTGGAAGGAAATGGCCTCTGCTTTTTTTTCTCCCCCCACACTACGTGGGGTTCTCGGCACCTCTGCTGCCTTAACTGTTACATTTTCATTGTCCTTGAATCCTATCAAACAGCAGAGATGTGAAAAGCCCACCTACCTAGGAACTCACATATGCCTTCTTGAAAACTGAGGATGAAGCAACAGAGATTAAGGGTAAAAGAGCTTCGGAGGTGTAGAAAGATGAAGATTCTACCACTGAGGTATTTAATGCTTTGTCTAGTATTGTGGGATTTGTTCATGAAATATGTATTTTCTGGTTGATTTCTAAGACTTGTCAAGACAAGGAGTATGAACTAATTGCATCTAAGACCATGAGCAGCAAGATTAAACAGCCACAGGAAGAAAACTCCCCATGGGGCCAAATGGCCTCTTGATCTTTCCCCACTGCCTTCCCCTTCCGTGAAGGCTTAGATTTTGTCTTACTTACCTTTGTTTTTATAGGACCTAACCAGTGCCAAGTTCATGATACGTGCTTGAGAAATGCTTTCTTAGAAAAGTCCTTATGTAATTAACATGGCCATGGTTGGCCCCCTGTATCTGGATGCCAGTTCCTCTTCTTTGCTAAAGTATTTTATAGTGAAAGATGAGCCTGGACATAGAATCTGGAAAGAACTGTGCAATAAACAAATATTTTCCAAAATTAATTTGCATTGCTATTTGAATGATAACCAATGGACATAATACAAAATTTGGTTCCCGGTCTCCTCCTTAAGGGAATATTGACTCATTTCTTGTCTGTTCTTCCAGATATATATATATATATATATATATATATATATAGAGAGAGAGAGAGAGAGAGAGAGAGAGAAAGAGAGACAGAGAGAGAGAGACAGAGACAGAGACAGAGAGAATCATACCAGGTTCATTGCTAGCATGTCTCTTGTCATTTGGGGACACAATCTGGACATCAGGTCCTTATAAGCACATAGGACCACAGTTGCCTCCTTTTTAATGGTACAGAATACATTACATGACTGTATTATAGTTAATTTAAATAGTCTCCTATTAGTAGACATTTAGATTGGGTTGAATCTACTTTATTTTTTGTCCATGTGCATAAAACTTGCATGTTCAGTTTAGCAGAGTTCTAAAGCAAATTCTTATACAAGCACTATCCAGGTCAAGAAATAGAACTTCCTGCTAGTTCAGTAAATCAAGGTCCCCTGGTTGCAGCCCCCAATCTCACCCACTCCTGATCTTAAACCCCTTCCTGTATCCTGAAGGTAATTGCTGGAATGACTTTTTATATTTTTACTGCCTTTGCATGACTATTAAAGGACAGTTTGGTTTTGTCTTTTGGGGGGAACTTAACAAATAGAATCATATGGGAGACTGTAAAAAAAAGTATTAAAATATAACATACGTACGGAAGAGTGCACAAATCATAGTCTACAGCTCAATAAATCACAAGCACACACAAATCTAGCCATCACTTGGTTAGCATATATTCTGCTCAACATTGTGTCCGTAAGAATCAGATTGTTGTGTGTAGTTGTAGCTGGTTATTTTCACTGTTACATTACATTTATTTATTTTTTTCTTTTTGGAAGTTTTATTTTTTTAAAGGTTTTTTTATTTTATTTTATTTATTTATTTTGAGAAAGAGAGAGAGAGAGAGAACACAAGCAGGTGAGGGGCACAAGCAGGTGAGAAAAGGAGAGACAGAATCCCAAACAGGCTCTGCACCATCAGCACAAAGCCTGATGCAGGTCTTGAAACTACGAACTGCGAGATCATGACCTGAGTTGAGATCAAGAGTCAGACATTTAACCGACTGAACCACCCAGGTGCCCCACATTTATTTTAAGTTTTTTTATTTAAGAAATCTCTACACCCAACGTGGGGCTCAAACTTGACCCTAAGATAAAGAGCCACATGGTAAGCCAGCCAGGTGCTCCTCAATTTATTTTTATTTCACCCCAAATGTCTTTTTCCCATGCTCTAAAATAAGGTGTCTGCTTGCTAAAAATTTTGGCTCAAAATTCTTTGAGAAAGTAGTGTGTCATGAAATTCAGCTCCTCTCTGAGATTTCCAGGATTTTGTATCTCTTCATCCTGCATGGTCCTTGAGTATATACAACCACTGGATCTGAGAGTTTGAGCTAAGTTTAAAGGTCACTTGTGCAACAAGTGTCTGAAGACACAAGAATCTCTCTTACTATTTGCCAAACAAAAGTTTACCCAGCATGTTTTCATTGCTTTGCAGAGAAGGGAGGTTCTTTTCTTTAGAGCATAATCACCAAATAAAAACAATAGACTTAAAGTGAACTTTAATGTACCTTGAATGTTCTGATTTTCCTTGTTTTTCAAAGGGAGAATTCTTATTCTTATTGTTCCACCTCTGAGCAGGGATGGAGTAGATTAGTGTGTGGGTTTAACTTTTTTTTTTTTTAACTGGGATATAATTGACCCTACCATATTAGTTTTAGCTACACGACATAATGATTTGGTATTTGTATATATTGTGAAATGATCCCCACCATAAGTCAGCATCCATCATCACACAGAGTTACAAGTTTTTTTCTTGTGATGAGACGTTATAAGATCTACTCTCTTAGCAACTTGCAAATATATAGTTTCATTTTATCTCCTGTGCATGTTTAACTTTAGCAGAAACTGCCAAACTGTTTTTATAAAATGGCTATATCATTTTGTATTCTCACCAGTAATGTACATGAGTTCCCGTTGCTTCTTGACCCAGTCTTTTAAATTTTAGCCATTCTAATAGGTAGGTAGTGCTATTTCAGTGTGGCCTTAATTTGCATTTTCCCTGATGATGTATGATGTTGAACTTCTTTTTGTATGCTTATTTGCCATTTGTATATCCTCTTTGGTAAAGTGTCTATTCAAAACCTTTGTCTACTTTTTTTTAATGTTTATTTATTTTTGAGAGAAAGAGTGCGAGAACGAGTGGGGGGAGGGGCAGAGAGAGAGGGAGACACAGAATTGAAGAGACTCCAGGCTCCAAGCTGTCAGCACAGAGCCTGACATGGGGATCGAACTCATGGACCGCGAGATCATGACCTGAGCTGAAGTCAGACGCTTAACCGACTGAGCCAGAGCCTGACATGGGGATCGAACTCATGGACCGCGAGATCATGACCTGAGCTGAAGTCAGACGCTTAACTGACTGAGCCACCCAGATGCCCCTGTCCACTTTTTTATTGGGTTGATTTCCCAATAAAAAAATTGTAAGAGTTATATATTCTGGTTATAAGTCTCTTATCAGATATAAGTTTGATTTTTTTTTTTTTTTTTTTTTTTTTTTGGAGAGAGAGAAGGAGAATCCCATGAGGGGCAGAGAAAGAGATAGAAGCGGGGCTCACCTGGGGCTTGCGTTTTACCCCAAAGTGGGGCACAAGCTTACCTGATGTGGAACTCGAACTCACGAACTGTGAGATCATGACCTGAGTTGAAGTCAGATGCTTAACTACTGAGCCACCCAGGTGCCCTAGATATTTCCTTTATATCTTTTCGATAAAAGTCTATAATTGGACATGTCTTGCATGTTTTTTCTCCAGTTATTGTGTCTTATCAAAAATAAGACCACCAAGATTTTCTCTTAGCAATTTTATTTTTCAGCTCTTAAATCTAGGTCATTGCTCCATTTCTAGTTATAAGGTATGAGGTAAGCACTGAGCTTCATTTTATTTTGTACATGGATGTAAAATGGTTTCAGCACCATTTGTTGAATCAAATTTTAATTATTATCTTTGGTTAAATGAATATTCAGAATTTCTGCATTTATGACTATGGTTACAGGTAGACCATTTGGTGTACTATAATTACCTTTCCCTTCTTAAACAACAGATTGTTTATCCCAGAGTTAATAATCGTCTCCTTTTATTGCTTAGTTTTCTATATAGCAATAGTTTATCCTCAAACACTGTCCAAGCTATACAAGTTGTTTTCTTTTTTTTTAGTTTATTTATTTATTTTGAGAGAGAGAGTGAGCAGGGGAGGGGCAGAGAGAGAGAATACAAGCAGGCTCCACACTGCCAGCATGGAGCCTGATGCTGGGCTTGAACCCATGAAATGTGAGATCATGACCCAAACCCAAATCAAGAGTTGGACACTCAACCAACTAAGCCACTCAGGCACCCCAAGTCCTTCTCTTTATAGTAACTCATATTTTTTCTTTTTTTTCTTTTCAAGTTTGTTTATTTATTTTTGAGAGAGAGAGGTGCAAGTGGGGAAGAAGCAGAGAGCGGGAGAGACAGAATACCAAGCAGTCTCCATGCTATTGGTGCAGAGCCTGACGCAGGGCTTGAACTCACCAACTATGAGATCCTGACTTGAGCTGAAATCGAGAGTCAGATGCTCAACCAAGTGAGCCACCCAGGCGCCCCCTCATATTTTTCTGAAAGGCAATCCTGGAACCTTCCATCTCTCCTCAACTGTGGACAGACTGTGCAATAATCCTGATGCTCTCCTGTCCTGCTGTTTCTCTTCACCATCTTCTTTGGACTTTCTTCTCCTTTTTGTGGGATTCCACATCTTTCTCATTGGTATAGTTCCTCATTTGGTGGAGCACACACCCCACTAGTTTCCTATGAAAAGATGGATGAGAGATAGTTTTTGAACTCTTGGATATTTGAAAATGTCTTAATTCTATTCACATATTTGACTGAGGCTTTAGCTGAGAATAGAAGTCTAGGTTGTGGGGCACCTGGATGGCTCAGTCTATAAAGCGTCTGACTCTTGATTTTAGCTCAGGTCATGATCTTGCACTTTGTGAGATCGAGCCCCGAGTCAGGCTTTGCACTAACAGCATGGAGCCTGCTTGGGATTCTCTCCCTCTCTCTCTCTCTCTCTCTCAAAATTAGAAGAAAAGAAGAAGAAGAAGAAGAAGAAGAAGAAGAAGAAGAAGAAGAAGACGTCTAAGTTGGAAGTATTTTCACTAAACAATTTGAAAGTATTCCATCATCTTCTAGCCTTCCGTGTTGCTATTGAGAATAGTGGGATGTTGTTTGATTTCTGGTCCTTTGAATGTGGCCTACTTTTTCTTTTTAGAAGCTTTAAAAAATTTTTATTTTATTTTTGAGAGAGAGAGAGAGAGAGAGAGAGAGAGAATCTTAAGTAGGCTCCATGCTTAGTGTGGAACCTGACATGGGGCTCAATCTCATGACTGTGACATCGTGACTTGAGGCAAAGTCAAGAGTTGGACGCTTAACTGACTGAGCCACCCAGGTGCCCCCCTTTTTAGAAGCTTTTAAGATATTTTTTGTTATTTCTGATTATCTGAGATTTCATGCTAATGAGCTTCGATGTGGGTCTTTATATAAGCACCAGGTGCTTACTGAATTCAGTTCTGGGTCATGTTCTTGTATTTAAAAGGATCACAATTTTATTTTCTTTCTTTTTCTGGTTCTCTTTTTGAAGTTTCTTTTAGTTGGGTGTTGTAGCCAACAGATTGTCATTGTCACCTACTCATTACTTGCCCTGGGCATGGTACTTGTGCCGGCCACTCTGCCAGGCAACATCGCATCGCCTATGTTTACTGAGCATTGACTAATTGCAAGAACCATACTTGGGCCTAGAGAAAGTTAGAAGATGTAATACTTGATCAAAGGAATCCAAATCTATTGAGGTCAAGATAAAATACAAATAGAAAAATATAAACGGCAAATAAAGTGGAAACATATTAGCAATTACTCTAGCACTAAAATTTACTTTAATTGTCATGCTTCATCTATTCATAAATAGCCTGTCACCTGGAGTAACACCAGGTTTCTAGCAATGACTTAGAATGGCTCAAATGTAAAGAAATGTCAACAGCTGATCAAACCCAATGATCAAGACTATAATTCTGACTTTGATAAACATATAAGAAGAACAAAGTGTCCAGAGTAGGAAATAGTTCTACCACCTTTATTTTGTATAAAAACAAAGTCATTTATCGTTGAGTTCAGGGTGGCAGACCAAATTTATGCCTTTGTCACCTCTGCTTGAGATGTTCCTCAATGTCCATAATGAAGTACAAAGGAGCGCACTTACAAGCCAAGAGAACATAAGGGAGATCATAAGGGCATAAGAAAGGTCAACACATTTCTGGGAGATGGGAAGTAGATGGAGGGTACACAGACCCATGTAGTGAGGAGGTGTAACAGTGGAATAGAGGTGGGGTTCTGGAGAGGCTGCAGGCTTCAGGTCATGGAGCTGGAAAGTAGGAATGGGGAAGGTGGGAGCTCCAAAAATGGGACCAACACTAGAAAGATTTTCTAGAGATCAGCTGCTACCTGTCAGGCCCTCTCCTAACGGGTGTTCATCCAAACGTGTATCCTAGGGATTAAAAACAAAATAACTTTTAAAATCAACCACAGACAGAATACAGAAGACCTCATAAAAATTACAGCACAGAACATAACTTTTGCAGAGTTAAAGGTGTAGTTGACAGATGGCAAAGGGGGAAACGTGGAAGGAAATTGAGATAGGGTCCCTTATATCCTTGTGTGGAAGGGAGTCACCAGATGCTGACCAACATTGATGGGATAATAAGTAATGGTTTAATGTGTTATTTCAAAGCTTCCAAGTATCTACTAGAAGCATTGAAGAATAATTCAATAACAACATATGACAGAAAAATCATGAAAAGGAAGGTAGAGGGGAAGAAGAGGAATGGCCATGCCCTTGAGTTAAATTCATTCTGGGAAATCTATGGGTATCCAGACTAGATAAACTAAGAAACAGAAGAATAAGAAGAGGATTTAATATTTTTAAATGTTTATTTACTCTTTGAGAGAGAGAGGGAGAGACAAAGCATGAGTGGGGAGAGGAGCATAAAGAGAAGGAGACACAGGATCCAAAGCAGGCTCCAGGCTCCGAGCTGTCAGTGCAGAGCCCGATGTGGGTCTTGAACTCACGGGCCATGAGATCATGACCTGAGCCGAAGTCAGAAGCTTTATCAACTGAGCCACCCAGGTGCCCCTGTCACAAATACTTTTGATTGGCTTCCATTCATTGTGTGTGATTAATAATATTTGTGTTTATGACATGAGCGCTAACAGCTGTGCTTCTACTCTGCATCTTCCTAGTGCCAAATATACTAGCTGGTTCTGAGTGGCCCTCCATTTAGGAAGTGCTTTCCTGGGTCTTCATACATAAGATTTAATCAGGAACCAGACAAATGGAGAGGAGTGAGCCCAGAGAGGCAGGTGAGAAGACCCCTGGGCTGATCAGTGGAATGAATGGGAGTAAGGACAGCCTGTAAGTGGCCTTGACTCCAGAAGGTGCCCTAAAGGCCATTGCTTTTCTTTTGTCAATGAGACCCTACCAGTAGGGGTCAAAGTTAAACTGCCCCTGGACATCAGGGCTTTATTGGAGGGTGGAAGTGACTGTCTTGGGGGCCAAGTGGGTCCTTTTAAACTCACGGATGAGGGTGAGTGAGACAGGAAGACCCTTTAAAAGTGGGGTGAGGGGATGGTTGGGGGAGATGAATAATCATGTGTGGTGACTGAGGAAAAAAAGATAGGATGAATTTTAAAACCAGAACCAACTCCCACACTTCATTATGATGTTCAAAACAGAATAATTGTGTTGCTTCTGACCAGAATCCCTCCCTCAGAATTGAGGTGGTGTTTTCTGAGAAGAGGAGAAAGCCTCTGGCCCTGGGTGATTTCAGTGGTCTCTTCTCTCCTGCAAATATTTACATGGAGGCCCTGTCCACGACGGTTTTGCCTTGACCAAGAAAGAAGAAATATATCCTGCATGTTTCTTTCCTTAGCTATTTTTTGTCCTGCTAAGAAAACAGTATTTTGGAAATCTAAGCATCCTCAGCTAAGCCTTGGAGAGGCTTTCTTTTCTTTTTTAATCTGACAGAGAGACCTCATGTTTCTTTTGTTATAAAATACAATACAATAATTGCACAGTAAGCAGAAGACCCAGGGTTCTTTGCACTGGTGCAGGGTGAGATATAAAGGTCTGGGAGCCCTTGCTTCTTCACACTCCTGTATAATTTCATGGTAGCAGGTTCTCTTGTGCACACAGCAGGAGCAGAGCACATAGCTCGTATCTAGCTTCCTATATCAGCTGGGGCTCTTCCACACTCGGCAGATCTTCCCGGGACTGTCCTTTTCCCACCTCTTAGGACCCATTTGGTTTTGCTCTGGTTATAAGGGAGATGAAGAACATCCCCTGGAGGAACAGAAGTGCATGAGCTGTTGAAACTCCATTCTGAGATGTGGAAATTTGTCATAAAGCCTGGGGAAAGGAGGTCAAATACTCATTGTGCCAAATGCTTTCTACACATTACCTTAATCCTCAAAACGATGACGTAGAAAGTGGTTAACTGTCTTCATTTCACAAGGAAGAAAACTGAGCTCCAAGATGTTAAGTAACTTATAGTACAGAGTAAGGGTTAGTTAAGAGCATGAGCCTTGGAGGGTGGGGGTAGATTGGGAAAAGGTTGGTCAAAGGGGACAAATTTGCAGTTAGAAGATAAGTTCCAAACAAACAAACAAAAAAAAACAAAAACGAAAACAAAAAACGTTAATCAGTTTGGGGATCTTATGTACTGCATCATATACTTGAAAGTTGCTAAGAGACTAGATCATAAATGTTCTCATCACAAAAAAGAAATAAGTATGTGACATGATGGAGGTGTTGGTGGTAATTGTATTGCAGTATGTAAATGTGAAATCAACACTTTGATGGGAGGTAGCCTTTTTCCTGTGTACCTTTATTCCTCTGGGTGTTTTGAACCATGTGAGTGTATTTCCTTTTACATTCACTTCCAAGTCCCCTTTTCATAAGCACCAAACTTTCATCCAGTCCCTTGGATCCAATCTGAGTATGTCTTCTAGTGTTCAAGCACCTTTTCGTGGTGCCTGGGTGGCTTAGTCGGTTAAGCATCCAACTCTTGATCTCAGAGTTGTGAGTTCAACCCTGCACTGGGCTCCACGTTGGGCATGAAGCCTAGCAGGAAAAAAAAAAAAATCATGTATCTTTAAAAAAAAAAAAAAAAAAAAGGAAGCAAGCCTCATATTTTGGGGGCACCTGGGTGGTTCAGTTGGTTGAGTGCCTGACTCTTGGTCTCAACCCAGGTCTTGATCTCAGGTTCGTGAGTTTAAGCCCTGCGTTGGGCTCCATGCTGGGCATGGAGCCTACTTTAAAAAAAGAAGAAACAAGAACCTTCTCACAAAGCTTCACCTCTGTGGAAACCACTCTTTCTGCTAAAGGATCTGAATAAGTTACCCTCATACGATTTAATGTCTATATTCTAGCAGGGCCTTTGTGAGACAATGATTTGGCCCAGGCCTGACTTGAATGGTGGGAAGTGTACTTTGGCGGGATGATGGGAAAACACTCTAGGACTGGTGTGTGCTCTGTGAGTCCACCTTAATCTATATTCGATCATTTTGGCCCTGCTTGTTTTATAGTTAGTGGTTCACATTTACTGAGCACCTTCTCTGTGCCAGCTTCTGTTTGAAGTGTTACATATTCATTTACCCATTTAAGATACACAGCCACACTATGATGTGGGTGCTATCACCATGACTCTCGTAAGTGACAAGCCGTGGCTCTGAGAGCAGTAACTTTTCCAGGGGCACTTAGTTTATCACTTGGGGGAGTCAGGATTTGAACCCAGGCAGTTCTGCTCCTGAACCTGTGCTCTCAACCACCCACAGTGTTTGCCTTGGTCTCACAAAGCTCTGTGGTGCTCAAAACCTGGGGAAGGAGGGCAAATGGCTAATGGGGTAAGGGAGAGGGCACTCCCAGCAGTTGCCACTGAGCAGAGGGCTTGCAGGGGAAGGCTTAAGAAGGGAAAATTCACTCCCCATCCTTCAGGAAACGCCACACCAGGAAAAGTCTACATGTTCAACAAGCCCCAAGTAACTCAATTGAAAGAGAAAAAGATGAGCCAACCTAATTCTGACCAAAAAAATGGTCTCAGTGAAACAGAAATTATGAATGTTTACTTCCTTGAAGACTTTTTCAAACTCAGAAAAGACTATGCCACGTGATGCCTTTAACTAATGAGCTCAGATTTACTATAAATGTAGCTTAAATGAAACTTTCCCAAGAAAAGAGAGGCATGTGGGTAATATTCCTAGAGGTTCCTGATACTCCTCAACTGGAATGTTCAGGCTCAGAGAGCCAAGGAGCTTTGCTGAAGGTCCATGGGAGAGGTGGTCACAAGGCCCTGAACAAACCAGCCCTTCCCAAATTGTGAATGCGGTTCCAAAAACAACACATCAGGGTTCTGGCTTGCCTGACACCCTTGTATTAGTCACCTGAACACATGCCCTTCTCTGGCCTGTGAGTATAAATGTCACCATGTTAATATGACAGAGTCACCTCAATTCTGTAAAGAGTTGTGTGATTTGTTTGTTTTTTTACCATATTCTGATATTTATGAAATCGGGATGCATCTAATTATGTAGATATGTTACATAATAGTGTTTCTTGTTATCTTTTTTTTTTTTTTTAATCTCCCAGAAAACCTGTCATTAAAGCAGTGGCTCTTTTTGCAATAATAGCACCTAGGCATTAAGAATCTGGGCAAACTCCATTCTCTACAGCTTGCAGTCTGTATGGGTTCCCACTGGAAGGGCAACCCAGGGTGAAATTCCTTTCTTCACGTGTTCTGGGAGTCCCTAAGCACTGTGTGACAGGCATAACCCAGGTAGGCCTTCTGCTCACCGCGGGTGTCAGTCTGTCCTGAAGTCCGCCCCACCTGCTAAGGTAGGGGGCTGGGGGGCACCTGCAGGACAGGCTGGCCACGGTTGGCAGCTCCCGGCACCTTCTCCTGGCCACTGGTCTGCTCCGTGCTTCTCGGCCCGTTCACGCTGACCCATTTCCCAGGCTGCTCTGCCACCAGGGCCTTTGTCCACATCTCTGCCATCCTTCGCCGGCCTGCGAGTGCCTGGCGGCAACGCCGGGATGCGACCTGCCCTCAACCTCTGACCCCTTCACGGTGCGGAGCATCGATTCACCAGCCTCACGCCTGCTCTGGCTTTCCTCCATCCCTCTCCTCACACGCAACTCCCAGGGGCATCCCACTGGGGTCGTGCATGCTGGGCTGGAAGACCAGTCGGTGGCGAGGATGGTAGGTGGTGGGTGCTGCCCTCTGACTGTAGTTTCCCCAGGACCCAGGACTTGGTGCTGAGTCTGGCCTTACTGCCCTAATCCCCCCTCATCGTTAGCAGTCGTGATTTGTCCCCACGGACCCCCACCCTTCTTCCCTGCAGCCTTGCGTCTAATAAGCCTCCCTCCCCACCTTCTTCAAGCCTCTCGGCTGTATCTGAACATGCCTGCATCCCTGTCATGGAAGGGTCCAAGTTCATTCTCACTGAGCTCCTGACCTACCTCAAGAGTTCCTTGGCTCAAGAAGCAGGAGGAAGATGGACTGCCACGTAACAGAGGGGGCAGACTTCAGGACAGACTGTTAAAATGACCAGCCACCTCTGACACCCAAGCAGGTGACCCTAAAGTATTCCTGGTTTATGCCTGTCACACAGTGCTTAGGGACTCAGGGGCTATGGCTAGGCACTCACAACATCCAGTGACACTTACTGGCATAGCCCCCTATGGAATACTTATTCCAAATGTGGGTGTCCCCACAGTTGCAATACACAACACACACATACACATACATACATGCACACCTTTGTATATCAGTTGTTATTCCGCATCCATCAGCCTTTCTCAGAGTAGTTGGCTTCTGCTGGGTTTTACTGGTTTCATGGTAGCGAAAGCTGTCACAGCTTAACCGTGGGATAGAGACATGAAGAATTCTGGGCTTTGGATGTGGAAGTGTGTTTGGATGAGCAGAGGTCACAAGGCTGACTTTAAATGACAGCTTCCTTAGAAATGCTGGACATTTCTCAGAAACCATCAAAGCCTGCCATGGTTTGCATGCCTAAGTGTATTATAAGCAAAGAAACTCCTTGATGCTTTCACTGGCTTCTGGTTTTGGCTAAGCCACATCATCACAACAGAGATGAGCCATAGGCAGCTGGCTCTGGGCTACCGACCCTGAAAGATACCTCTGGGGAACTCATGAAATATTGGCCATGAAGATTAAGATCTCCAGACTCACCTCAAAATACAGCATGTGTTTTAGGGAAGCAGCCACGGCAGTGACAAGGTCAGGTGAAAGGAGCAGATAAAGATTGAGGATTGAGCTGACCCGGGAGATCTTCACTGCTGACTTGGGACTGTGGGGTCCACATCATGGACACGGGACCAAGTGTCCGAAGATGTTGGAGCAAGGGACACCTTCTCCTCTATCCTCTTGGGTTGTGACTGAGGCCCTGGAAATTAAACTGTCAGAGGACAGATGAACAGGATTAAAAGGTTTATTTCACATGCATGTGGAGGGCCTCTTAGACATGAAACGAAACCCCAAAGACGTGGTCAGACCCAGAGGCTTCTACAAAGGACAATAAATGTGTAGAGAAGTGACAAGACATTTTAAAAATGGATTTTGAGCTTCTGGGGCTGGTAAACTGTGGGAAGATACATGTATGAGGAAACTAATGGCTGATGAGGGTTCAGTAAGTTTTGTTATGTCATTTCCTCCCTGGGCCATCTTGAAGCTGAGGAGTCTAGAGTCCTCTCCAGTGATTCAGTGCTTCTGCCCTTCCCAGTACAAGAGAGGGAGGAGGTCACCTTCACAATGGGAAATCCATTCCCTGCTTTTAGGCAAGTGGGGGAGGGGAGAGAGCTTTGTCTGCAGTCTGTTTCTCCATAGTCTTCAGCTCAAAACAATTCTTATGCCAAAGTGGAATATTTGGAGGTGGTGTATTCTGTTCACATTCAGTTTCATATAAATTATTGACAGTTCTCTCTCCTGCTAGGCTGAAAGCAATCTGAGGGTGAGGACCGTGTCCGTCTTGCCCACCATTGTATTTCGAGAACCCAGCACAGCACCTGGCCCATTGATTTGACTACAAAATCCTAGGTGACTGATTCTGAGCTACTTTGGGCCGCAATATCCTTGTCTGTAAAGAAAAGACAATAATTTTGTCTTAACATCACTAGATCTCTGTACATTGATGCAGAGGTTTCTGTGGCGGGCATGAGAACAAAACAGTATAATCTCTTATTTTGAAAAAAAATAGCGTCAAGTGTAAAAACATTTTTGTCATTTAAATGGTAGCTCATCTGAATTTGAATGCTCCAAGGGAAATATGGGAAAAGATATGATGGAAAGCAGATCAAGACAGATCACAGCAAAGTGCCTGTGACAGTTTTCTCATTTGTCTCCCTGCCCCCTGCCCCCCACCCCCCGTGACACATTTCGCAGGAGGTTGACATGTGTGGATGCACACCTCTCATATTCCTTCTGGTAAGGAAATTGCACCAAGGTCAGGATCCTGCAGGGGCAGCAAGTGCTGATTTCCCAAGTGATACATTCACAAAGGCAGGAAGGATAAGGCAAATCAGAAACCCATCTTTGCTTGGCTGCAAAATGGGGTTTTTGAAAAATGTGGCCCTGCAATCTCTCCCCTGTGTTTTTATCAGAAGAATGATAGTGGCAAATCTATGGCTTAGAGGAGAAAAGTCCTTAAGGTTGGAGTTGGGCATCTTGGATCCTATCCAGGGCACACTCTGTCTTGGCCTTGGGCAAGCCACACTTCTCTGGGGCTCAGTTACATCCTTTGATCTTTTAACTTTTTGTTTTTTTTGAGAGAGAGAGAGAGAGAGAGAGAGAGTGCAACTGGGGGAGGAGGAGAGAAAGAGAGAGAGAATCCCAAGCAGACTCTGCACTGTCAGCGCAGAGCCCAACATGAGGCTCAAACCCACGAACAGTGAGATCATGACCTGAGCCGAAATCAAGAGTCAGATGCTCAACCTACTGAGCCACTCAGGTGTCCTCCTCTTCCTTTGATCTTCAAGTCTATAAGGCCCCTCTGGGCTCCAGAGTTTTTAGGCAGGTAATATCAGTACTAATTTGGATTAGTCAAATCCAGGCGCTGCTCCTTCAGGGCATCTCCTCCCATTCCCAGGTGATGCATCCCCTGATGCAAGTCAGCAGGGCTAGCACCTGGGTCAGCTCCCCCAGGGTGCGGGAGGCTGCTTTGCTCATTAAGAGTCCCTGGCCCAAGATCTCAAGTGACCAAGGATGCAGCTAAGAGATGCAGGGCATGCCAGGGGAAGAGTGGAGCCCTGTGGAGGGGCTACAAGGAGAAGGGGGAGTTTTGCAACACGGGCAGCACGTCCAAGGATTCAGCGTAAAACTGGTGAGTCAATCAGGCAGTCTTCCAGGTCTGAGTTGAGCTAGGCCAGGATAAACTCAGCTTAATCCCTTAAAGCTGGAGCTTTCAAGAAGCCTTGACAGTCATCCAGTACCTACAAGGAATATCCCAGGGCTTAGTGGGGGCAGGCTGGGGACTGGGGAAAGGACTCTGCACAGGAGTTGCTTACAGTTCTTTTTCTTAAAGTTTATCTATTTATTTTGAGAGAAACAGATACAGCACAAGTGGGGGAGGGGCAGAGAGAGAGAGAGAGAGAGAGAGAGAGAGAGAGAGAATCCCAAGCAGGCTCGCAGAGCCCAATGTGGGGCTCAAACGCATGAAACTGTGAGATCATGACCTGAGCCGAAACCAAGAGTCAGACGCTCAACCGACTGAGTCACCCAGGCACCCCATAAGTTGCTTACAATTTAATATCACAACTTTTCTCTGACGCCTTCTGATGTGTGGTGCATGCCACAATATGGGAGAAAAGTACAACAGAAGGGAAACTTTGAGAATGCCCTGAAGGCCCAGGGGGAGTAGATTGTATATGATTACTCAATTATTCTTTGGCTGGGGGTAATTCAGGGAAGGCCTCCGGAGGAGTAGAACTCTTGAAGTAGAGCTGGAGGAAGTGGGAGAAAGGCATTGCAGAGCCAGCAGAGTAAAGGTGCGTGGTGCAGGAAGGTGCCTCAGGTGTCCTGGGATCCAGAGCTGCTCTTGGTTAGCCAAGGGACCAGGAGAGCGGGAGAGAAGACTGGAAAAGTAGGTCATTGTTGAATCTTTCTAAGCCTAGAATGCAAAGTTCATGATTTTGGATTTAGCCTGTACACCAAAGTCAAAACCTGGCTGATTCCATTTATCCTGCAGGTGGCTTTTGCTTGGACTGCATAGCGTGTGTGTGTGTGTGTGTGTGTGTGTGTGTGTGTCTGTATTTGGGACAACTTTTAAAAATACAGACCTCCATTTCACATAATACCCGGATTGCCAGCTTCTCATTAAACACGGGAAGATGTGGCCTCATGGAGATAATCCACAGGAGCTGAGTAGCCAAGTCCCTTTTTGACAAGCTGCCTGGGGTCCAGCTAGCGTGTCTGCACACCCGGTCCACCCGGCTCGGCTCGTCTGTGGTACCCCCCAGACCCAGGCCATAGAAGGTTGCGACTTGGAGTTAACAACAGGGGTGTAGCCTCAGTAAGACTAATCAGGGGGTGGCATTTAGATGGGGCAGGAAGGGAGGCAGGGTGTCCACTAGAGATAGCTGCAGAGGTCCGAGCAAGAACCTAGGCAGTAGCCATGAATGAAAAGAGAGACCTGGCTTTCTATGGTGCAAGAATAGGTGCTGCCTGGTGTGATGTGACAGCCGCCAAAGTCTCTGTCCCAAATCCATTGCCAACAAGTGTGAAGCCCACGCTCAAACTATAATAACGTCTTCCAGCTCATTTTGCATCCCTCATCTCTGCCACACCCTTGTGTCACCTCCATTCTGCGGGTGAGGAGGCTGAGTCTCAGAGATGGTCGGTTATTTGCCTAAAGCCACTCAGCCAGTAAACAGAAGAACCTGAACATACTTTACCTTCCGACTCCCAGCCTGAATCCACCCCCGTTGGTCGGGTGCGTGCCTCCATGTTGCACAGGGTGCTCCTCTCTGATTTTAGCTTTAAAAAAAATTTTTTTTAACGTTTATTCATTTTTGAGAGGGGGGGTAAGGGGGAGGGGCAGAGAGAGAAGAAGACACAGAATCCAAAGCCGGCTCCAGGCTCTGAGCTGTCGGTACTGAGGTTTGACACGGGGCTCAAACCCACGAACTGTGAGATCATGACCTGAGCTGAAATCAAGAGTCAGATGCTCAACCGACTGTGCCACCCAGGTGCTCCTCTGCTTTTTAAAAAAATGTTTGTTTATTTTTGAGAGAGAGAGAGAATGTGCATGAACTGGGGTGGGTTAGAGAGGGAGGAAGAGAATCCAAAACAGGTTCCAGGCTGTCAGCACAGAGCCTGATGTGGGGCTTGAACTCACAAACCATGAGATTTTGATGTGAGCCGAAGTTGGAGGCTTAACTGACTGAGCCACCCAGGTACCCCTCTTTTTTAAAGAGTGCTTTTTAAAAAAAATTTTAATGTTTATTTTTGAGAGAGAGAGAGAGAGAGAGACAGACCGAGTGCGAGCAAGGGAGGGGCAGTGAGAGAGGGAGACACAGACTCCGAAACAGGCTCCAAGCTCTGAGCTGTCAGCACAGGGCTCGGACTCATAAACAGTGAGATTGTAACCTGAGCTGAAGTCAGATGCATGGCAGACTGAGCCATCCAGGTGTCCCCCCCTGTGCTTTTTAAAAGTGCAAATCGCATCTAGGTGTGAAAGCACTCTTGTTCCCCACAGAGCATGATGGTCTCCTGATGGGGGCCGCACCATAGCCTAGGGGGCCAGGCATAGATTCGGAGCCAGACTGCCTAGCTGTGAATCCCATTGCTCCCACTTACTGGCAAGTGACTAAACATCGCTGCCTCCATTTCCTCACCCGTAGGAAAGGGCGGCGGCAAGGTGGTTGTGAGGGTTCAGTGAGCTACTCTGTTTGCTCACTGTTATCCACATTTTTCCTAAGCCTGTTCACAGCCCTGGGTGTCTTGTGCTGAGCAGAGAACAGCGGGGGGTCAGGGAGACCTGGGTGGATGTGGCTAGAGCACTGGCACACCCTCTCTGCCTGGTGTTTGCCAACAGGAGACTAGAGAGGAAGGAGAAGATGGGACTTGATCTAGCTTTAGACCCTCCTCCTAGGAGATCAGGGCTGGAGTCTTCGGTAGACTGCCTGCTGTCGTGTAATACTCATGGGCGCTAAACAGCTGGTACTGTGCTGAGGGTGATAGTGGCCTGGTGACACTGTCTTCTGAAAACACTGAGCTCATCACCTGCACACAGACCCCTCAGAATGGATCACCAAGTCTGAATGATGTTGACATAGGCCAGGCAGTTTGCACAGCTGTGGCAGGCAGAACGATGCCCTGATAGCTAGGACCTGTGACAAAACGTTACATGGCCAATCAACGGTGCTAATGTGATTAAATGAAGGACTTTGAGATGGGGAGATGAGCCTGGATTATCCAGATGGGCCCAATCTGATCATGTTGCTCCTTAAGAGCAGAGAACCATTGCCAGCTGGGGTTAGAGAGAGGGCGGTGTGGCTCAGGGAGAGTGATCAGAGATGCACTATCCCTGGCTTTGAAAAAGGAGGAAGGGGACTTTGAACCAAGAAACGTGGGCAGCTCCTAGAACTGGCAAGAGCAAGGGAATAGAACCTCCCAAAAGGAACGCCACCCTCCAGACACCTTGGTTTTACCCGAAAGAGACCCATCTCAAACTTCTACCCCCCAGAAGTGTAAATGCACACATTTGTTTTAAGCCACTACAGTCACAGTAATTTGTTGCAGCAGTAATAGCAAAGTAACAACAGATGAGAATGAAATTGGCCATGAGACAAAGAGCCATGAATAGGAATGGTCTTGGATGGATGTTGGAAGATTTCAGTGACACAATAGAGCAGGTACACACACAGGGCTAGCCCCAGGCTGCCGATGGCTGACCAAGATGAAGAAAACTCTCCTGGAAACGAGAGATAGGAAGTGGCACGGAGAGATTTCAGAGAGTCTAAGTGCTTGGGCCAGAACAATGGTGAAGGAGCTGTCGTTGAAGTCAAAGGTCAAACCTAAGCAAATATGCTTAAGGAAATGTGAGCCTAGTCTTAGCTGGGCCTTGATGTTGAGTGAGTTTGACCCCCAAAACTAGGCTGTCCCTGAAGCCATCTCTCTACTGTGTAACTTGTTCAAGCCTTCTGGTTAGTTCTGTCTCCTTCGGGATAATGCAGTAGTTCTCAGTGGGGCAAGGACAGGGGTGGTTTTTCCCTCAGGAAACGTTTAGCAATGTCTGGAGAAATTTTTGGCTTTCACAACGGGGACAGGATGGGGCTTCTACTAGCATCTAGTGGGTAGAGACCAAGGATGTTGCTAAACATCCTACAATGGACAGGAAACCCCCACCCCCACCCAACCAATACTGATCCAGCTGCAAATGTCAACAATGCTAACATTGAGAAACCCAGAGGGAGAGAAACTGGGAGAGATGGGTTCAAATCCACATGGCTGGTATGTGAGAAATAACCCTGTTTCTCTGGTTCTTCGCTGAAAGGCCACCACCCCTCACCTCAGCCCATCCCCTGAGTGCTAAAAGTCTGGTTGGTTCATCTGCCCACACATAGGATGTGCCCCAACTCAGACATTTATGAAAGACAGTACCTGGGATGACTAAAAGGAGATAGTTTCAATTCTGAGGAGCCACCAACTGCACAAGGGTAGTGTTTCTTTCTTTCTTTCTTTCTTTCTTTCTTTCTTAACGTTTATTTATTTTTGAGACAGAGAAAGAGCATGAATGGGGGAGGGTCAGAGAGAGGGAGACACAGAATCTGAAACAGGCTCCAGGCTCTGAGCTGTCAGCACAGAGCCCGACGCGGGGCTCGAACTCACGGACCGCGAGATCATGACCTGAGCCAAAGTCGGCCGCTTAACCGACTGAGCCACCCAGGTGCCCCACAAGGGTAGTGTTTCTGTAAAGCATGCCTCATCTCCTGCTCATTTATCTCCTGTTTCCCGGAGGTGCCTGCACGTTTGCAACAGTTGATCCAGCTTGATCAGGTCTTTCTAGGACTGAGCAGAGAATTCCAGGGACTATTTCAGTGATCAGGAGATAGAGCTAATCTTAGGATAGTCTCCTCTGATTCACCCTGAGCTCTTCTGCCTCTGTGTTTCCCCATCATCCCCACTTATCACAGGAAGTCAGGTGGTCACTGCATACCCTGGTCTAGCAGTGGGGTAGAAGGTAGAACCCATGGTTAAGGTTTGAAGGCACTGGCCATGGGTGCTGCAATATATAGGCTTTGAAATAATTATTTTACTTCCAGTTTACAGGGAACTTTACACAGTTTATCTGGTGTAAGCAGAGGTCTCCCCACTGTACAAATGAGGAAACTAGGCCTTGGGAAAGACAGTGTTTCTCAAACCATGAGGGACTGTCATTCTAATTAGTGAAACACCTAGCTACCTGCCGGGACACATCAGAGAAGTCTAATCTTCATCAAATTATCCCCCAGACCAGTAATTAATGTTACCATATCTACAGTCAAAATGCATCATGTTTGTGATTTGCTCACAGTTTCCATCACCCCATTTCTCACCATTGTATATTCACTGTTATTACCCCTCACCTTCCCATCCCAAACCCTGCCAGTACTGCTCCTGGTGAAAAACTGGCAAGGAGACACTAAGGACATCTTCCCAACATACCAGTGTCCCACAGCACATATGCACCAAGATGACCAGGGTACCCATTAGTGAACAGCAGATGTTAGGCTGGGAAATGCAAACAGTGGTTATCTCTGGTAGAGGGTTTATGGGCAGATGCTAATGTCTTCTTAATGCCTCTCTGCATTTTCCAAAATGGGTATATTAATTCCATAATCAGAAAAAAAGTTTTGAAACATACATTCCTAAAAAATAATACAGCAAAGATGTGAGTCTAGAACCTACATCTTTTCTTTTAAAAAAAATTGTTTTAATGTTTATTTTTGAGACAGAGCATAAGAGGCCGAGAGCAGAGAGAGAGGGAGACACAGAATTGGAAGCAAGCTCCAGGATCTGAGCTGTCAGCACAGAGCCCGATGTGGGGTTTGAATCTATTCACCATGAGATCATGACCTGAGTGGAAGTTGGATGCTCAACCGACTGTGCCACCCAGGCGCCCCTAGAACCCACATCTTTCCAAACTGAGCCAGGACCCGTCGACTTTACTTTTCAGTGATTTTTGCCAAAAAGTTTGGAAAATTTACAGGTGCTTCCCTGTTTGCTGTGTCATTGGAAAATGTAGGGATAAAAGGCAAAGGAATATTGCCTGTCCCAGAAAGTTTAGGGAGAGGGGTATAGCATGCTTCCTCCATGATGGCTGACCCTAAAGACTCCACAAAACATGGTGGCCACATGGGCAACTATCCTCACACTCAGAGAAATCTGCGTAATGACAGTCTCAGTAGAAGAGAAGCCTGTTTTCTTTCTTTTTTTTTTTTTTTTTTTTTTTGTTTTTCGAAAGACACAGTGTGAGTAGAGAAGGGGCAGAGAGAGAGAGAGAGAGGGAGAGAGAGAGAATCTGAAGCAGGTTCTGCACTGTCAGCACAGAGCCTGATGTGGGACTTGAACCCACAAACCATGAAATCACCACCTGAGCCAAAACCAGGAGTCAGATGCTTAACCAACTGAGCCTCCCAGGTGCCCTGCTTGTTCTTTCTTTAAAAAAAAAAAAAAAAAAAAAAAAAAACTCTTTCTTTCTTGAAACTTCTTGGTCTTTATATTTCTCCTGCCTCTTCAAGTTCTTCAAGATTATCTTTCCTAACTCAGGTCTGCTTTGAGACCATTATTTCTGCTTCCAATTCTTCTATTTCTTGTTGAGTTGGGACAGGGTCAGGAAACAGGGGTTTGCTATTTATAGTCTCCATGATGCTTATAAAGGTCATCTTTTGTACTCTATCATTAAGGGAAAACTAGGCTGTACTTTCTTTTACTCAATTCTTCTCAAGAGTAGAGTCCTCAGAATAAATGTATTGATTCAAATCACAGCAAGGCCATTGGGTTCTGGACAGGGACATTCAATTTAGGGGCATTGGAGGCTTTCTTGCTCTTGACTGTTTGGGCTCATGGATTATAAACTTGTGCACCTTAAACTAATGTTCCTGAGGACCAGTGTGGGCATTTGCTTTCATTGGAGCTTATATTCTTTTGTGCTTCCTGTCTCCACTTTAACTTGGCTCTGTGCACTTTTTAAGGTTTCTCAATATTCCCAATCTTCTCTTGACTCATCCATATAATTTCTCAGGGTCTCCTGAGAAGAATTAGGAAGGCTACTCCTGGATGGGATTAGGAAATCATTGAAATTTGCCTAACACACTACCAAGGGTTTCCCATGATCCTCCACGCCTTTCCTTTTGTATCAACCTTTGGAGCATCGCTGCCTTCCATTTATTTCCCCAAAGCTGCCCACAGCCTGAGTACTGTTCTAGTCCTCCAGATTTCTGCCTGCATTAAGGATGGTCTTATCATTGGTCAGGGACAAACAAAAGGTAACTGTGTACTCCCCGATCCTGTGCCTGGAGCAGGCATCACAAATCAGTCAGTCATGGCACGCTTACCTGCTGAGTTCAGACTCCGCACCAGAATCATTCTCAACCAGTAGTTCAGGCAACCACTACCAGTTGATCAAATCAGTTGTCATTGATTTGATATAAACTTATTTGCCCTGGTAGAGGGGCTTTCTGGTGTAAACTACCCAGTTGAGATAGCTCATAAGTATAGTCTTAGGTTTGGTTGGTTGGCTTTCAAGATTTATGATTTTAGAATCTCCTTTCTGGGGACTCCTGTTTACACAGCTATCTTCTGAGTATTACTGAGTATTAGTGTTCTTTTAGACAATCCTGTGTGGTCATAGTTTCCATATATAGAGGGCCTATTATGTTCTGGGGCTTAACATCTGTAGTATTTTGTTGTCACAGCAACCCTGCAGGTAGTTATCATGATCCTCAGTTTACAAATAAGGCTCCGGGTACTAAGTGAGTTTGACTAAAATAATAAGTGCTAGGAAGGATGGGAGTTCACACCCAAGGCTATCCAACTCTCAAGTCCAGGTCTTCTTACTATTCTACGCTACTTTCTTCTCCCTTCAAATTCTTTTTTTTTTTTAATTTTTTAAATGTTTATTTATTTGAGAGAGAGAGAGAGAGAGAGTGACAGAGTGAGAGCTGGGGAGGGACTGAGAGAGAGGGAGACACAGAATCCGAAGCAGGCTCCAGGCTCTGAGCTGTCAGCACAGAGCTTGATGTGGGGCCCGAACCCATGAACCATGAGATCATGACCTGAGCTGAAGTCAGATGCTCAACTGACTGAGCCACCCAGGTGCCCCTCCCTTCAAGTTCTGAGCTAGGTGAAGGCATTACTCCTTCATGTGTGGGGAAATAAGATCCTTTATTTCCTGTCCAGTTCCCAGGGATTCAAAGGAATCATGTTTAAGGTTTGAAGCATGTTGAAAGACCTTAGATCTCTAGAGGCCCCAGTGTTATCACTTGACCCAAATGGTACTAGGCTTGAATCGGGGACACCCAGGCAAGGAATTCCTTCTCTGACACACTCATGGTAGAGAGGATCACAGAAGCCTCCCTTCTACTGCAATTGTTACTATGATGGCTGGACTGAGAATCAGCTTGCATGTATTGAACAGGTACTATACATTAGGCTCTCAGCTCATGTCCTTTGACCCAATTTGTTGTCTTTGCACCACGCCTCACAGCTAGCTCCTTGCATCACAGGGCTCCACTTTAGGTGATCACACAGAGGAGGTGCCTCACAGATGGGAATAAAGAAGGATCAAGGCAGCAGGGGGAACTTTGCTTCTAGCCTTAGACCTCAAGGGAATGTGAGTCCTGAGGTAAGGGGAAGGTACCTCTCGGCAACTGTCCATCTTAACCTGGGATTGTAGGTTCAGACCTACAGTCAACTAGCCAGATATTAAATAAATCAGACTGCAGTCAAGAACAGATTTGAGGGAAGTAGGAACTGACATATGGATGTCGGCTTTTTCCTGCTGTTGGTGATTCCTGGCACCAGGCTCTGTTAGCCGAAGGCAGAAGTTGGTGAGCCCTCTGAGGAAAATTAGAAATGTCCACTGCCAGTCACTCTTCACACACTAAGAAACAGCAAAGCCATTTTCTTCTTTGCTGTCAGGAGCAAGGAAAATAACCAGACTAGAACAAATAACCTTCACTGCAATTTAATCTGATGAAAAGCTATTTGTAGGGCATTGGCAATACCTTGTATCTAGAGTGACCATTTATCCCAGTTCAACCAGTTTCACAGTTTTTGCTTGTTGTCTCCATATAATTAGAAAAAACACTCCTCTTTCTACTAACAAGTGTCCTGATTTTGACCATAAATACGGTCACCTTGCTAACACAGGTTTCAACTTCCTGTTCCTTTGGCCTGCACACAATAAAATGGGCTGGATATATTTCCTGTGCTTAAGGAAAAGTTAATCTGCATAGACTTCCATTTTGTGAAAAAGAAGCCAGTGCCACTAAAGAAAATTCCACCCTATCCATCTTCAACCTACTGTGCGAGTGCATACACGCACACAGTGTCTAGTGTCATTCGGCATTCTTTGAACAGTCCTGAATGCTTTTGTGAATCTCAGTTCCATGGCCAAATGTCTATTGGAGTCACAAGAAGGTGCAAATAAGGAAACATTGAGTGGATTTGATATGACATACCAAATCTGGCACTGGGCGGAAGACTATGGGAAGCGAGGTGGGGGGCCTCCAGATGCAAAGTAGTCACAATTCGAGCTGTTTGTTTGTGATATGGGGACAGATTGACCTCTCTTCTACCCCTTCCCATCTTTCCTACCCCCACTCCTGCCCCAGATGACTCATCCCAGGATCCCTTTCCTATTCATTCCAAAACAGGATATTCGATTTCCTCAACCGGCCAAGATAAACTGGCCAGATAAAAACTGAACTGACCAAGACAATGGAGATTCCTTGGCTAGTTGTTGAGGACTTCAGCATGGCAAGAGTCCGCTCTGTCATCAAGATGGCTTTTCATTTTGGATACACACCTACATTCTTAGATCCTATCATTTGCAGCTTTGAAGGCCAATCAAAAGGATTTGGGGGTGCTCCTGTTTTCTTGTGAATGTGAAAAACAGCCCTCCATAGCATTGACTACAACAAACAAGTAACAAAGAAATGATGGGACAAGAGTGTCACCTAGCGGCAAAGGCATGCCTTCATTTATTTCTTTCAATAAAGCTAGTATCAAAAGCCCATAGAATGTGACCAGTGCTTACTGGGGATTATTGTTACTATTTTAATTAAGTATAGTTGACACACAATGTTATATTAGTTTCAGGTGCTCAACATAGTGATTTTTGCAAGTCCATATGTTATGCTATGCTCACCACAAGAATAGCTACCATCTGTCACTATACAATATAATTAGAATACGATTTCCTATGCTGTACATTTTATCCCTGTGACTTACTCATTCCATTACTGGAAGCTTGTATCTCCCACTCCCCTTCACCCTTTTTGCTCATCCCCCTACCTCTTCTCCTCTGGCAACCATCAGTTTATTCTCTGTATTTATGAGTCTGTTTCCACATTTTGTTGTTTATATATTTGTTTTGTTTTTTTAGATTCCACATATCAGTGAAATCATATATGGAACCTTCTCTGTTGACTTATTTCACTTAGCATAATACCCTCTAAGTCCATCCATGCTGTCTCAGGTGGCATGATCTCATCTTTTCTTATGACTGAGTAATATTCCATTGTATGTATGTATATGTATATATATGTGTGTATATATATACCATTTCTTTATGCATTCATCTATCAACAGACATTTGGATTGCTTCCATATCTTGGTTATTGTAAATAATGCTGCAGGAAACACACGGGTGCATATATCTTGTTGAATTAGTGTTTTTGTTTTCTTCGGGTAAATCCCCAGTAGTGGAATTACTGGATCATATGGTATTTCTATTTCTAACTTTTTGAGAAAACTCCATGCTGTTTTTTACAGTGGGTGTACCAATTTACATTCCCACTAAGAGTGCACAAGGGCTCCTTTTGCTCCAAAACTCCCCAACATCTGTTGTTTCTTGTGTTGTTGACTTTAGCCACTCTCACTGGTGTGAGGTGATATCTCATTGTGTTTTTGATTTGCATTTCTCTGATGATGAGTGATATTGAGTATTTTTCCTATGTCTGTTGGCCATCTGTATGTCTTCTTTAAAGAAATGTCTATTCAGGGGCGCCTGGGTGGCTCAGTCGGTTAAGTGGCCGACTTCGGCTCAGGTCATGATCTCACGGTCCGTGAGTTCGAGCCCCGCGTCGGGCTCTGTGCTGACAGCTCAGAGCCTGGAGCCTGTTTCAGATTCTGTGTCTCCCTCTCTCTGACCCTCCCCCGTTCATGCTCTGTCTCTCTCTGTCTCAAAAATAAATAAACGTTAAAAAAAAAAAAAGAAATGTCTATTCAGGCATGTCCTCTACTCATTGTCTAATTGGAATATTTGGGGGTTTTTTGGTTTTGAGTTGTAGAAGTTCTTCGTATATTTTGGATATGAATTCCTTATCAGATATATCATTTGCAAATCTCTTCTTTCATTGCATAGGTTGCCTTTTTGTTTTATTGATGATTTCTTTTGCTGTTCAAAAGTCTTTTAACTTGATGTATTTCTATCAGTTTATTTTTGCTTTTGGTGCCTTTGCCTGAGGAGACATGTCTAGAAAAATGTTGCTAAGTCTGATGTCAAAGAAATTACTGCGTATGTTTTCTTCTAGGATTTTTATGGTTTCATGTCTCACATGTAGGTCTTTTTTTTTAATTTTTTTTTAACATTTATTTATTTTTGAGACAGAGACAGAGCATGAACGGGGGAGGGGCAGAGAGAGAGGGAGACACAGAATCCGAAGCAGGCTCCAGGCTCTGAGCCATCAGCCCAGAGCCCAACGCAGGGCTCGAACTCACAGACTGCGAGATCGTGACCTGAGCTGAAGTCAGATGCTTAACCGACTGAGCCACCCAGGCGCCCCTCACATGTAGGTCTTTAACCCATGTTGAGTTTATTTTTGTGTGTGATGTGAGAAAGTAGTCTAATTGCATTTTTTGCAAGTGGCTGTCCAGTTTTGCCAGCACCATTTCCTGACAAGACTGTCTTTCCCTCGTTGCATTTCCTTGCCACCTTTGTCAGAGACTAACTGACCATAAAAGCATGGGTTGATTTCTGGGCTCTCCATTCTGTTCCACTGGTTTGTGCCAGTATGATGCTATTTTGAGTATTACTCCTTTGTAGTATATCTTAAAAGCTGGGGTTGTGTAACTCCAGCTTTGTTCTTTCTCAGGATTGCTTTGGCTATTCAGGCTCTTCTTTGGTTCCATACAAATTGTAGGACTATTTGCTTAAGTTTTGTGAAAAATGCCGTTAGTATTTTAATAGAGTTTGCATTGAATGTGTGGATTGCTTTGGGTGATGTAGACATTTTAACAATATTTGCTCCTTCGGTCCATGAGCATGGAATGTCTTTCCATTTGTGTCGTCTTCGTTTCTTTCAGCAGTGTCTTATAGTCATCAGAGTGCTGGTCTTTCACTTCTTTGGTTAAGTTTATTCCTAGATATTTTATTCTTTTGGGTGCAATTACAAATGAGATTGTTTTCTTAATTTCTCTTTCTGCTACTTCATTATTAGTGTTTGGAAACACAACCAATTTCTGCAGATTATTTTTGTAACCAGCAACTTTACTGAATTCACTTATTACTTCCAATAGTTTTTTGTGTATAGTATCATGTTGTCTGCAAATAGTGACAGTCTTTTTTTGTTTTTGTTTTTGTGTTTGTTTGTCAAATAGTGACAGATTTACTTCTTCCTTGCCAGTTTGGATGCCTCTTATTTCTTGTCTGATTGCTGTAGCTAGGACTTTTAGGACTAGTTTGAATAAAAGTAGTAGTGAGAGTGAACATCCGTTTCTGATTCCTGGTCTTAAAGGAAAAGCTCTCAGTTTTCACCATTGAATATGATGTTAGCTGTGGTTTTGTTACATGTGGTCTTTACTATGTTGAGGTATGTTCTTTCGAAACCCACTTTGTTGAGAGTTTTTATCATAAACAGATGTTGAGTTTTGTCAAGTGCTTTTTCTGCATCTCTTGAGATGATCATATAGTTTTCATCCTTGGTTTTGTTGATGTTGTGTATCATGGTGATTAATTTGTGAATAGTGAACCATATTTGCATCCCTGGAATAAATCCCACTTGATCATGGTGAAAGATCCTTTTAATGTATTGTTGAATGTGGTTTGCTAATATTTTGCTGAGGATTTTTGCATCTATGTTCATCAGTTATATTGGCCTGTGGTTTTATTTTTTTATTTTTTTAGTGTCTTAGGGTAGATTTGGTATCAGGGTAATGCTGGCCTTTGTTGCTGTCTTGGATTGGAACCTAGGGATTATTTAATGTACACAGCACAGAGGTGCTTTAGAATCAGGAATTTTAAAGGAATGGTCCCTGACCTCAAAGAAACCAGCTTTAATAGAGGGACACTGACATGTAAAAACTTTAGAATAGCAGGTGATAACTGATGAGGAGAACAAAGGCAAGAGCAATGCAGTAAAATTAAATTTCCTTACAACTTACAGGCCACTGATGATACCTGAGACCTGCAGAGTGTGACTTCCTCAAGGAACTCATGGCTGCCTTAATGTTAATGTTTTGCTAGAGACTGAAAGCAACCTTATCCTGACAATTAGACCTCTAGACCTTTAAGATCCTACAATTCTTTAACATGAGGACATCCCTTTAGAGACTTAGATGATCTCTACCCAGCCCCCCAAACTTAAAAGTATATGATCAGTTGCTTGTCAGTTGTAAGTGCAGCTCCTGCTGCCCCCGGATTTTGTCCCCATGCTATAATAAAAGCACCTTTTTGCACCATAAGATGTCTCAAGAATTATTTCTTGACCATTGTATTCAATGGCCCCATATCATTTTTGGTGGCCCATAAGTACAGGGATTCTTCATCTTCTTTCACTGGACTTGGAGCCTTTGTGGAAATCTGGCAGGTTATTCCCTCTTCTCCTTTTACACTTGTGTATATGTGTATGTAGTAAGTGATATCTATACCCAATGTGGAGTTCAAATTCATGACCCCAAGAGTCATATACTCTTCCAACTGAGCCAACCACGTGCTCCTTACAATTATTTTTTATTTACTTTTATTTTGAGACAGCAAGTGAGCACGAGTGAGGGAGAGAGATGGAGGGAGAGAGAGAATCGTTTTCTATTTAAGGTTTTGTTTTTTTTTTTAAGGTTAGTTTATTTTGAGAGAGAGAGACCAGGGGTGGTGGGGCAGAGAGAGCAGGGAGGAGAGAGAGAATCCCAAGTAGGCTCCACGCTGCCAGCACGGAGCCCAATGTGGGTCTCAATCCCACAAGCTGTGAGATCATGACCTGAGCCGAAACCAAGAGTCAGATGCTTAACCAACTGAGCCACTCAGGTGCCCCAAGACTGAAAGAATCTTAAGCAGGCTCTGCCTGCTCCATCCTTGGAGCCAAGCATGGCTTGGATCATGACCTGAGCCGAAATCAAGACTCAGATGTTCAACTGACTGAACTACCCAGGCGCCCCTAAAATTATTTTTAAAACCTTTTAAGGTAATCCGTACACATAAAATGGTGCTCGAACTCCCAACCCCGAGATCAAGAGTCACATACTCTTCATCCTGAACCAGCCAGATGCTCCTCTCCTTTTATTTCATTTCAGAGTTTATTCAAGGAGTATGGTCTTATTGGGACAGTTTCATGTTGTTTGCTCAGGCTGCAATCCTCTCACCCATGGCTGCTCTCTGGGGAGGAACAAAAAGCCTGCCTTTTGACTGGAAGCTAGTACCTTGGCCCGAATGGTAATCAAGACCCAGAAACTTGATGCTCTCTCTTTTTTCCTGTCCTTACACAAAGCTGTCTTTCTTGGGCATGGGATGGCCACTTAAGTCACTAGGATGGTTGCTAATCTTTTTTCTTTTTTTTAATTTTTTAAAACATGTTTTCAAATTTTTCAAATATTTATTTAAATTCTAATTAGTTAACATACAGTACACTATTGGTGTCAGGAATAGAATTCAGGGATTGATAATTTACATATAATACCCAGTGCTCATCATAACAAGTGCCCTCCTTAATACCCATCCCTGACCTAACCCCCCCCCCCGCCAACAGATTGTTGCTAATCTTAAGACTCCCATGTAAGATTTCCTCCTCATTGGTCTAATGTGATCCCCTCCACATCTCTGGTCTAGCCACTTCTGGCCAAGAGACCTCCACCTGGAGCCAGCCAAAACTCGTACCCAGTTGAATTAAAACCCAACCAGGGACCATTTCCTGGAGAAGTCAGTTATAAAGACTATGTGTGTTGGAATGTCGCTTAGACCATGATGGATTTCCATTTTACTATTCTTCATCAGTGTCCCGTACTGACTGCTTAAATTGTAACATTAGGTATGTCCCCCTGCAAATTCTTTACATCTCTATGGATTAAAATAGCAGGCTCTCTTGGTCTGTCTACAGGCACTCAGTGTGTCATGGGAAAAACAATAGGGAAGTGAAGGGATGTTGACATCCTTTTGGTAAACAAGTCAGCATTCATAATGGCTTTTTGAGGGATGCCTCTGGTCTTTGAACACTTAGAACCTTTGACATTATCCTGAGTGGAACACCACTCAGCAATCCAGGAGGGAGTATGGTAATGGACTTTTCCACTTTTATAAGACCATGGGATCTTCCTCTTTAGTCCCCAAGAATTCCCCCTTGGGGTGTCTCTTAACCCAAACTGGAGCCAATTTTGATTGCAAGATTTAAAGAAGAAAAGATTTATCTCCTTCAATAACGCATGGCCTCAGTATTCCTTAGGAAAGGAGGAAAATGGCCTATTAATGGGACAGTAAACTTCAGTATTATATACCAATTTAATCTCTTCTGCAGGAAATAAGGCAAATGGACCAAAGTGCCTCATGTCCAGGCCTTTTGACCTTAAATCAAGATACTGACCTAAGGGTGTCTTGCAGGATATGTTTAGCCACTAAGCAGGCTAATAACCCTCTTCTCAACATATTGGATGATGATTGTTTAAAAAGGCTGCCTCCTTGTAACAAACCTGAACTACTGGAGGAAACACCAGCCGGTTTGGACAAATAAGACAGTGGCTCTGTTACCATCCCTCCTCCTTACAAGCTCGGGACCCTTCTGCTTCCAGCCCAGATGGACATACCAGGAGCAGAACTCCCTCTTCTAGGAGTTCCTCCTAAATCTGAACAATACCCCTGTAGGGAGGCTGCTAATGGAGAAATGGGCACTATTAGAGTCCACGTCCCATTCTCTATGGCAGACTTGGCTCAGATAAAACAACAATTAGGATGATACTCAAAAACCCTTCTCAATTTATTGAGGGTTTTCAACAATTATCTGTTATATGTGACTTGACCTGGCAAGTCAAATATATATATATTTGATCAGCCAGATCTGAGATCATTGTCCTACCAGGGGCCTGCAATCCCACATACCAAACCACACTGGAATTATCAAGAGGATAAGGAAGGGAAAGACAGACCATATGATCACTTGTTTCATGGAAGGAATGGAAAATGTTCCTCTTAACCTGTAAACTTTGATAAAATTCAGCAAGTTACTCAAATTGCAGATGAAAATCCAGCTCTATTTCAGGGTGGTTTGATAGAAACCATCTGTGAATATACAAATCTGGACCCAACCTCACCTGAGGGAACAATTATATTAAGCATGCATTTTAGAAGTCAGTTGGCACCTGGTATCCACTGAAAATTGACTAAAATGACTTTAAGCCCTCAATGCCCCACCCAGTGCCTACCAGAGGTAGCTGTTAGAATTTGTAATAATAGAGACAGAGTTTTAAGACAGGAAAAGGACCAGAGAGCTAAATTGCAGGGTAAAATAAAGGCTCAAATATTGGCTTCTGCTATTGCAGATTTACCACAATGCCAGACTAACCAGGGGCCAAAAAAAAGCCGGCATCAGACAAAGGACCAGGTAAAACCCCATGCTGTAGGTATGGCCAGATCGGACATTGGAGCAAGGAATGTCCAAACAAAAGCTCTCCACCAGGGCCATGTCCTGTCTGTAAAGAAGAAGGACATTGGAAGAGAGACTGTCCTCGTCTCCAAAGAGAGAGGAAGACAGGAACTCACTTTGCTGCCCAATAGTGGGAAACAGAGGATATGGCATGATGGGGCCCTGAGGCTGGTCCGGCTCCCTTTGACATCAAGATGACTGAGCCCCAGGTTACCCTGGACGTGGAAGGTAAGTTTGTCCATTTCCTTATTGATAGAGGAGCCACTTTCTCTGTTCTTACTCAGCGCTCAGGCCTTCCTTGTCTTTCTAACTGTAACATTGTTGGCATAGAAGGGGAAACTAAAATGTGCTGTCAGATAATGCCTATAACTTGCAAATATAAAAGTCAGTTGGTTATTCATGTTCTTCTAGTCCTTCCATCTTGTCCCACTCCATTACTTGGATGAGACTTAACATATAAACTAGAGAGCAGGTGTGCTCTTACTAAAGAAGAGCATGGCTCATTCTCTTTAATACTTGGAGAATTAAAACTTTGCCTTGATATCCCTTCTAATATCTGGAAAGAAGTGAATCCACAGGTCTGGGATTGCAGTGTCCCAGGACTGGATCCTTTTTTTTTTTTTTTTTTTTTTTAATTTGAGAGGAAGTGTGAACAGAGGAGAGGGGTAGAGGGAGGGAGGGAGAGAGAGAGAGAGAGAGAGAATATCTTAAGCAGGATCCATGCTCAGCACACAGCCCAATGTGGGGCTCAATTCCACGACACTAAGATCATGACCTGAGCCGAAATCAAGAGTCGGATGTCCAACCAACTGAGCCCCCCAGGATGCATCTTAAAGCCCAACCGTTAAAGTGACCTTAAAGGACGCAACCACTATACCTCATAAAGAAATATACATCCCTTAAAACCTGAGGCAAAATCTGGGTTACAACCACTTATTGATAAGTTTCTCAAACATGGTATTTTAAGGCCTCATGAATCTCCTTATAATACTCCAATTTTACCAGTAAAAAAGCCAAAGGGAGAATATCAAATGGTACAAGATTTAAGAGCAATAAATTAAGTGGTTGTACCGATTCATCCCATAGTGCCAAATCTATATACTATTCTCACCCAGGTCCCTGGCGATGCTAACTGGTTTACAGTACTTATTTTAAAAGACACCTTCTTTTGCATCCTTCTACGTGAAGAAACACAGCCAGTATTTGCTTTTTTTTGAATGGGCCTCACCTTCAAGCCCACAGACTGCTCAATTAACTTGGACATTCTTGCCATGGGGATTTAGAAAGAGTCCTCACCAATTTGGAGCTGCATTTAGCAAAGACATCTATGATATGTCCTTGCCTTAAGGGACTATAATTCAATATGTGGATGATATTTAAAAAATTTTTTTAATGTTTATTTTTGACAGAGAGAGAGACAGAACATGAGTGGGGGAGGGGCAGAGAGAGAGGGGGACATGGAATCTGAAACAGGCTCCAGGTTCCGAGCTGTCAGCACAGAGACCAAAGCAGGGCTCAAACTCACGGACAGCGAGATCATGACCTGAGCCGAAGTCGGATGTTCAACCGACTGAGCCACCAGGCGCCCCCAATATGTGGATGATATTTAATCTGTAGTCCCACAAAAGAAACGTCTGATAGTAATTCTATAACCTTAATATCTGGGGAAATGGGATATTGCATCTCTCTTAAGAAGGCACAAATTTCCACACAAAAGGTTCAATATCTGGGATACGAAATAACAACAAGTCACTGTACCCTGTCTACAAACAAGAAAATGGCTATATTAGATCTTGGACCCTCAACTACAAAGAAATAACTCTGTGCTTTCCTAAGTATGGTAGGACGTTGCTGCCTATGGATTCCTGGATTTTGGCTGTTAGCCAAACCATTGTATGATTCAGGTGAAGCTTGTGGGTTTTACCTGGAAATTAGGGAACAAAACAAGACTGGTAGGCTGCTTCTTCAAAGACACCTGATAACGTAGCTCAGAGGTGGCCAGCTTGTCTTTGAGCAGTGGCCAGAATGACCCTTCTGGTAGAAGAAGCTTCAAAAACTCACCACAGGACAGTCCTTGACTGTAATGACTCCACATCAGGTCCAGCATGTCCTAGAGACCAAAGGCCACCATTGGATGATAGGAGGTTGACTTTCTAAATACCAGGCTATGCTTTTAGATATGCCTGAAATAATACTTAAAACCTGTCAAACTTTAAACCCGGTTACCCTGATGCCTGGACCTGACCATCATACTTCTATGTTAGGACATGACCTCTCAGAAATGATCAATCTTGATTATTCTAGCAGACCAAACATAAAAGATTCCCATATTGAAAATGCACATGACAGTGGGTTTACTGATGGTAGTAGCTTCATGGATAAGGGAGAAAGGAAAGCTGGATGTGCCATAGTTAGCCTACTTAAGACCACTGAGGTAAAAGCCCTTCCAGTAAATACTTCTGCCTGAAAGGTTGTATTACTAGCACTTACTCATGCTCTTCAATTAGCAAAGACCCAAAAATTATATTTATACTGACTCCAAATAAACTTTCCTGGTGCTACATGCCCATGGAGCAATTTGGAAGGAAGAGTGACTATTATCAAATCGTAATTCTCCAAATATGGGCCTGAAATCATTACCCTTCTTGTGGCTGTGAATCTACTTATGGAGATGGCTGTAACTCATTCAAAGGACATCAAAAGAACATGACCTTGGAATCTAAAGGAAACAATTTGGCCAACCATGCAGCCAAACAGGCAGCACAAAATAAATATTAAGCCTTATACCAGTTTTAACTCCAATAAGTCCGTATCTCCAGTATATTGAGATCAAGAAATTTACACAGCCCAGAAATGGAGGTATTCAAAAAATACACAGGACTATCTTGTTAATGATGAGGGAAAAATCTTCACACCCAAAAATAACCAATGGAAGGTAACACAGGTTTACACTAAGCTAAGCATTTGAGCAAAATGCTTTAGAACATTTGATTAAAAATATATTTGGTGGAATACATTTAACAACTATAAAACAGGTATATCAACCCTATATTGTTTGTGTACAAGTAAATCTGGAAGGTACAATCCATCCCCCTCCCCCCCAACTTTTGAAATCAGTCCAAAGAGGTGGAACATATCCAGGAGAGGACTGGCAGCTTGATTTCACACAAATGCCTCCTTGCAAAGGCTCTAAGTTCCTACTAGTGTCTGTAATACTTTCACTGGATGGATTGAAGCCTTTCCATGTAAAACTTGAAAGAGCCACAGAAGTAACCAAGGTCCTGTTGTGAGAAATTATGCCTAGATTAGGCTTTCCGTGATCCCTTCAAACTGACAGTGGACCTTCTCTTACTGCACAAGTAACTCAACAAATAGCACAAGCTTTAAAAATTAAATATTTTCTACCTTTACCCTGGCGTCCACAATCCTCTAGAAAGTTAGAGAAAGCTAATCATACTTGAAAATGACACTTTCCTAAACTTAGTCTAGAGACCCAAGAAAATTGGGTTACTGTCTTACCATGAAGACTTCTCAGAATGAGAATTGCTCCAGAAGAACCTACAGGCTATGAGTTATTATATGAAAAGCCATTTTTTACAATGGACATGTTATTAGATAAAGATTATAATACTTTATTAAATTATTCACTCGAGGCCAGTTTAATTCATAAGTTACTTAATGACTATGCTGATCGCATGCTCCCAAAACCTGATTGAACTATAACTGAATGTCCACCCCATGTAAGCCCTGGAGACATGGTTTATTTAAAAGGTTGAAATTCAAATATGGGGGAGGGAGGGTACCTAAATTCAAAATGTAAAGGACCTCATCAGGTCATATTAGGTACTCTTACTGCAGTAAAATTAGAGAGATATTCTTTCTGGACTCATATCTAAAATAAAACCTGCACCTCTTTCACAGGAAACCAATGAACAAACTAATATGCCTTCTTACTCTTGTGAACCTGTGGAAGGCCTCAAACTCCTCTTCAAACGACAATGAAGGTTGTATATTTTCTCTTTGTTCTCTGTTCACACATTTTGACAGTTCCTTTCTACAATGGACACAGTATTATACTGAACTTCAAAATGAAACAGCTTGTTGGATATGTAGAATTTTTCCCATGTCAAGTACTTCCAGGTTACCCTGATGGGTTTCTCCTTTACAAAGCACTGATTGACATCCTTTAGGTACTTATATTTTAGATGTGATACCTAATTCTAACACTAGCATATATCGTGGTAATTCTGTCACTAGACAAAATGTTTCTTCTTGTCCTATGATCCATATGACTTGGAACGTTCCAAGCCATAACGAGAATTTTTCATTTTTCAAACTATTAGGGTTTTAAACTGAACTCACAAGCCTACAAATTAATGCCTGCCAATGAGTGTAATCTTAAAAACCCTACATATCGATATCCCCAGGATGGAATATACCAAATCTGGGATGAATATTTATGGCTCACACCAAACATTGGACAACTCAATCAACAGATGAGTTTATGCTGGGAACAAAGAAATCATACATGTGATACCTGGACAAATAGCACATGACATTTGGGATGGCTATCACTAGAAGTATATTCTCAAACCATTGTACTCCAGGTTACTGATTGGTTTGCTACTGATTGGGCAGAGAAACCCAGAATTAGATGGCTCACTCCAAATGGAACCCAATGGTTACTTGGGTCCAACATATGGCCCTGGCTTCCTCCAGGATGGATAGGTCATTGCACCTTGGGTTTTGCTTGGGTTTTGGTTTTGGTTTGGGATTCATGGGTGCATTACCAAAACCATCACTATTCTGCTAATCTTCTAAATTTAAGACAACGATGGACACAATCAGTATTTCACTGGTATGATCATTTAACGTCCATCTTTGTTCCATCAGTGGGTCTGAAGGATGTCATCTGGCATATGGAATCCTTTAACAAATACACTATAAAAACACAAAATGACTCAAAAAACACTATTTCCTTACCTAATGCTGAAGTTACACAGATGTTCAAAGCAGTTCTACAAAATCAAATGCCTTAGGTGTTTTAACAGCTGCACAGGGTGGTACATAAGCTATTATTAAATGGGATGTTGTGAATATATTCCACATTATGAAACAGGATTGTGAAAAGATATGAATACTCAAATTGGCACTTTACATTATCCCTCCCTCTCCTTTAATGATTGTTTAAACTCCTGGGCTGGAGAAGGATTTTGGTCAACTATCAAAGGTCTTTTTCTCAGGTTTATTTTTATCATAATAATCTTATTTTGTTGTTTTCTCTGGTGTCTCCCCACCTGGTGCTGAGACTCCTTCAGTGCCATAAATTCAAGCCGACAGATGGTTCTCTCTACTTGAGATTCATACGTGTTGTCTACCTTGGATTCAGCTGTCTCTGCCTTCTGTAACTCCTATATAAAAATTCCCCAACTGACCAATGTTGACCCATAGGTAGGGACATCTCTTCACCCCTGTTCAGCAGGAAGAAGTTACAGAAGAGAAGACCTTCCACCTTCAGCAACCTTAAAGATTTAAGGGTCAAAATTGTTCAGGGGGGAAAAGATGAGGACAACCAAGGCAAGACAAATGCAGTAAAATTAAATTTCCTTACAACTTGCAGCCCAGTGGTAAATACCTGAGACCTGCAGGGGCTGATATTCCTCAGAGAATTCATGGCTGCCTTAATGGTTTCCTACAGACTATGAGCAACCTTACCTTGACAATAATAGCCGGATCTACAGGCTCCTAGTAGTCTTCTTTAACATATCTATTCTCCCTCCCCCCAAACTTAAAAGTATGTAATCGGTCGCTCCTCACAATCAGAAGAACATCTCCTTCAGCCTATAGGGGTCCTGTCCCCATGACATAATAAAAGCACATGTTTGCACCTTAAGATGTCTCAAGAATTCTTTCTTAACCATTGCGCTCCATGGCCCCACCTCAATAACTGCTAGGATAGAGACATTATGGGGGATTTAGGAAACACAGGAAGGGGTATGTTCTGGTAGAGTCTCAGAATCTATCACAGAGTTGCTGAGCCCAAAGTTAAGAGGGCATTCATCAGCTCCATGATGGGCTCATTGACCTCTGCCGCCAGTTGCTCAAGTGGAGAAGCTGTGGGGATTGAGCTCAGCCCAGATCACCCTCTTGCTCTCATTGTTTTACCATGTGCCTATCCATTAGTGTAGCCCCCCCACCCCCTGCCTCAGGTAGGTATTGAGCATTTGAAATACAGCTAATTGGAACTGAGATATGTGGCAAATGTAAATTATATTGCAGATTTCAGAAATTAATAAAAAACAAAGTGTAAAAAAATTCCATTAATGTTTTTGTATTACATGTAGAAATGATACTATTTTGGATATATTGAATTAAAGTATACTATTGAAATTAATTTTACTTGTTTCTTTTTATTTATTTTTTTTTTGTTAGTGTTGCTCTAGAAAACTTAAAATTATATGGGGCTGGCTCGGTCAGTTGAGCGTCTGACTCTTGATTTTGGCTCAGGTCATGATCCCAGGGTCGTGGGATCCCAGGCTCAGCGAGGAGCCTGCTTGGGATTCTCTCTCTCTCACTCTTCCTCTGCCCCTCCTCTCTCTTGCTCTCTGTCTAAAATAATAAAAAACTTAAAATTATATATATATATATATATATGTATATATATATAGTTTAATTATATTTAGTTTATATATATAGTTTATATATATATAGTTTAATTATATATATATAGTTTAATTATATATATATATATATATATATATATATATATAGTTTAAATTATACTTGAATTAGGCAATACTAGTCTAAGTCATTGGTTCAACTCCAGTGGGAATTCTAGCATGTTTGAGTTTTGATGTGAGTCCTTTAGAACTGGGCTCCTGGCTCTGCTACAAGTAGGTGTTCTGGAGTCAGGCTTACTTCACTACTCAGTAGCTAGGGTAAGCTTGAAGAAGTTTAAATAAACTCTTTTAATGTCAGGGTTCTTAAAATTTTTAAAGTGGGAACAGTAATACCTACGAATTATGAGCATAAACATGATAACCCCTATCAACCAAAGCTTTTTGCTCCATACCTAACATATTTAAGTTCTTAAGAAAATTAAAAAAAAAAATTTTTTTAACGTTTATTTATTTTTGAGACAGAGAGAGAGCATGAACAGGGGAGAGGCACAGAGAGAGGGAGACACAGAATCTGAAACAGGCTCCAGGCTCTGAGCTGTCAGCACAGAGCCCGATGCAGGGCTTGAACTCACAGACCGTGAGATCATGACCTGAGCCAAAGTCGGACGCTTAACCGACTGAGCCACCCAGGTGCCCCTTAAGAAAATTTTTAATGTTTATTTTTGAGAGAGATAGAGCATGAGTTGGGGAGGGGCAGAAGGAGAGAGGGAGACAGAGGATCAGAAGGAGGCTCTGTGCTGACAGCAAAGAGCCCAATGCAGGGATTGAACTCCCAAACCATGAGATCATGACCTAAGCCAAAGTCAGATGCTTAAGCAACTGAGCCACCCAGGTGCCCCTAAGCTCTAAAAATTTTTAAACAGCTTTACTGAGGCTTCATTTACAAATAATATTCTTAATACTCTTAGTGAACAATATTAAGACTAAAATTTTATCTAGTGCTTCCTACTGTTAAGCCCTTTGTATGAATTCCCTCTAATTTGTGCGAATTCTACTTTTACCACCTTAGGCAAACCAGGTCACCTTGCTAGATCCCCATTTCCTCGCCTCTACACTGGGATGATCAATAAATGATTTCTAAGATCAATTCCAGGTTGTTCTTATTTCCTGGTTCTATTTCTTCTTTCATCTCCCGAAGATGTGTAATTTTGGTTTGTTTTTAAAATTTTCTTCTACTACCCATACTTTTCTGTTTCCTCTGTGTTCCTTTTCTCTGTTGAGTAAGTTTGCTTCTCTATCTTTTGTGTTAGACTTTCCCTTCACATGTCTGGTCTCCCCGGCTTGTCCGTTGATATTTGAGAATGAGACACTGAATGCTAACTGGAATCTCTGTGTGTTGGGTGGGGTGTGGAGGGTGGTGTTGACTGAGCAGTGAGGGATGAACATATTTTGTTGAGGCAGCTCAGTGTCAGTATCTATAGGTCTTCATATGGAGGATATTTATCAAAGAGGAAGCCTCCACATTCCTGCTTGATGGGGGTAAGCCTGGTAATTTGAATTCTAGGGGCTAACTAGGGATCCTTCCTGCCAGGTCAAACCGTTTCAGTGTGCTGCTTTACCTTCCATTGGAGGTCAGTTGAGTTGGTTTGCTCTTTTTAGCTTCCCCTACTTCCAGCCAAGGTCTCGAGTCTCTGTGGAACAACAGCAGTAATAATAGTACATACAATGGCTGCCACTTTAAGTACCAACTCCATCAGGCATTGTCTTAAGTGATTAACATGGAGTGTATCATTTATTCCCCTCCACTCTCTGGGTAGGTACTATTTTTTGTTCGGATATGGAGAGTTTAAGTGGCTTGCTCAAGGTCACAAAGCCATGGATCTAACACTTCTACCCGGAGCCCATGCTCAAAGCCACTATGTCATTTGTCCACCTGCTTTCTATTTCCCAAATACTACCCTCTCTTGTCCATTGATGGTGCCTCTCCTGTTCTCCTTGTCTTTGAAATGTATGCTTTATTTCCTTACTGTCACTTTAGGAGGGTTTCAGAAAAGAGTGGGGACAAATGTGCAGGTTCATTCATCATATATAACCAGAGACGGAAATCCCTTTTTGGATATAGGCAGCTATCATAATTGGTCACACTGACTGATGGATGGCCAGTGTGAGACTAAGGCCAAACCTGCTGTCCCAGCTTCTGCTTCTGACCCCAATTAGACTTTGTAGCCACAGACGCCTCAGGGAGCCCTGGCTCATATATATATTGGTATCATGGTCAAGTTATCTGGAACTGTTGCTGACAGAATCCGCCACTGAGGAAATGATTGCTAGGTTGCAAGATTCAGAGCATGAGACCATCAGCTAAAGAAGACAGAACTGGAAGTATTTTACTGTGGGAGTGAAAAAGCACACATATATATTAGAGGCCAGAACAATTAACACCAAAAGGTAAATAGTAGATTTTGTTGGGTGATGTGACTATAGGTGATTTATATTTTTGTCTTTGTGTTCATCTATTTTCCAGATTTTTATGCTGCATGTGTTATTTAACAAGAAATGATTAAGATATTTAAACACATTCTCCCTTTGATTTAGCATTTCTACTTCTTGGAAGTATCCTAAGGAAATAATTAAGGATGTGTGTTAAGATTTAGCCACAGGAATGTTCATTCCAGAAACATTTATACCAGCATTAAGTTAGAAAACAGAAATGTTTAAGGGGAGATTAAAGTTGGATTATATAGCCATTAAGAATATATAATGAAATGTACATGATATTACTACGTGAAGAAAGCAAGCCTACAAAGCATTATGTACAATACAGTCCCAGTTTTTTATTGAAGTATATTTAAGATACAATGATATATTAGTTTCAGGTATACAGCATTGACTCAACAGTTCTATACATTACTCAGCACTCACTGTGGTAAGTGTAGTCCCTCACCATCTGTCACCTTTTGATATTATTACAATACTATTGACTATATTCCCTATGCTGTACTTTTCATCTCCATGAGTGGTTTATAACTGGAAGTTTGTACCTCTTAATCCCCTTTATCTATTTTACTCAAACCCCTCCCCCCACTTACCTCCCCTGTGGCATCCACCAGTTCTCTGTATTTAAGAATCTTTCTCGTTTGTTGGCTGGTTTGGCTTTTTTTGTTGTTGTTGTTTATCTGTTTTGTTTTTTTAGATTCCATATATGAGTGAAATCATATAGTATTTGTCTATCTCTGACTTATTTCACGTATCATAATAACCTCGGGTTCATCCATGTTGTGGCAAAGGATTAGATGCCATTCTTTTTTATGGCTGAGTAATATTCCATCATGTGTCTATAACACTTCTTTATTATCCATTAATCTATTGACAGACTCCAGTTGCTTCCACATCTTGTCTATTAAAAACAATGCTGCAGGGGCAAATGAGTGGCTCAGTCGATTAAGTGTCTGAGTCTTGATTTCGGCTCGGGTTATGGTATCACGGTTCATGAGATTGAGCTCCACCTTGGGTTCTGTGCTGACAGCATAAAGCCTGCTTGGGATTCTCTCCCACTCTCTCTCTCTTCCCCTCAACCTCCCCCACTCTCATGCACTCACATGCTCTCTCTCAAAATAAACAAATAAAAACTTAATGCTGCAGTAAACCTAGAGGTGCATATATCTTTTCTAATTAGTGTTTTTGTTTTCATTGGGTAAATATCCAGTGGTAAAGTCATTGGATTATATGACATTTCTATTTTTAATTTTTTAAGAAACCTCCGTGCTGTTTTCCACAGGGGCTGCACCAATTTGCATTCCCATCAACAGTTCATGGGGGTTCCCTTTTCTTCACATTCTTGTCAACACTTGTTTCTTGTCTTTTGGATTATAGCCATCTGACTGGTGTGAGGGGATATCTCATTGTGGTTTTGATTTGTATTTCCCTGATGATGAGTAATGCTGAGCATCTTTTCATGTGTCTGGTGGCCATCTCTATGTCTTCTTTGGAGAAATGTCTATTCAGGAAGATCCTCTGCCCATTGTCTAACTGGATTATTTGGGTTTTTTTGGTGTTGAGTTTTAAAAGTTGTATATATATTTTGGATATGAACCCTTTACCTGATATATCATTTTCAAATCTCTTCTCCCATCCCATAGGTTGCCTTTTTGTTTTGTTGATGGATCCCTTTGCTGTGCAAAAGCTTTTTAGTTTGATGTAGTTCCATCAGGTTATTTTTTGCTTTTCACCCCCTTGGCTGAGAAGACATATTTAGAAAAATGTTGCAAGACTGATGTCAAAGAAATTACTGCCTGTTTTCTTCTAGGATTTTTATAGTTTCATGTCTCACATTTAGGTCCTTAATCCAGGTTGAGTTTATTTTTGTGTGTGGTGTGAGAAAGTTGTCTACTTTCATTCTTTTGCATGTGGCTGTCCAGTTGTCCCAGCACCATTTATTGAAAAGACTGTCTTTTCCCATTGTATATTCTTGCCTCCTTTGTCATAGACTAATTGAACATAAAAGTATGGGTTTATTTCTGGGCTCTTTATTCTGTTCCACTGGTCTGTGTGTCTACTTTTGTGCCAGTACAATATTGCTTTGATTATTACAGCTTTGTAGTAGATCTTGAAATCTGGGGTTGTGATACTTACATCTTTGTTCTTCTTTTCATGATTGCTTTGGCTATTTGGAGTCTTCTTTGGTTCCATACAAATTTTAGAATTATTTGTTCTAGTTCTGTGAAAAATACTGTTGGTATTTTGATAGGAATTTCATTGAATCTATAGATTTCTTTGGGTAGTATGAACATTTCAACAATACTAATTCTTCTAATCCATGAGCATGGGATATCTTTCCATTTGTGTCATCTTTAATTTCTTTCATCAGTGCTTTACAGTTTTCAGAGTACAGGACTTTTACCTCCTTGGTTAAGCTTATTCCTAGGTATTTTATTATTTTGGGTGTAGTTGTGAATTAAATTGTTTTCTTAATTTCTCTTTCTGTTACTTCATTATTAGTATATGGAAACACAAGCAATTTCTGTGTGTTAATTTTGTATCCTGCAACTTTACTGAATTCATTTATTAACTCTAATAGTTATTTGGTGGAGTCTTTTGTTTTTTTTTTTATGTATAGTATCATATCATGTGCAAATAGTGACAGTTTCTGTTGTTGTCATTTTAAATAGTGACAGTTTCACTTCTTCTTTGTCAATTTAGATGACTCCTTTTTTCTTTTTCTTGTCTGATTGCTATGCTAGGACTTTAAGTACTATGCTGGATAAAAGTACCAAGGGTGAATGTCCTTGTCTTGTTCCTGTTCTTAGAGAAAAAGCTCTCATTTTTCACTATTGAACATGATGTTAACTTTGGGTTTGTTACATGTGGCCTTTATTATGTTGAGATGTGTTACCTCTAAACCCACTTTCGTGAGAGTTTTTATCATAAACAGATGTCGAATTTTGTCAAATGCTTTTTCTGCATCCACTGAGATGATCATGTGGTTTCATTCTTGGTTTTGTTGATGTTGTGTATCACGTTGATTAATTTGTGAATATTGAACCATCTTTGCATCCCCAGAATAAATCCCATTTGATCATGGTGAAAGATCCATTTAACGTATTGTCGAATGTGGTTTGCTAATATTTTGCTGGGGATTTTTGCATCTATGTTCATCAGGGATATTGGCTTTAATTTTCTATTTTTTTTTTAGTGTCTTTGGTTTTGGTTCTAGGGTAATGCTGGCCTCATAGAATGCATTTGGAAGCTTTTCTTTCTTCTTCTTTTTTTTTCAATAGTTTGAGGAGAATAAATGTTAACTCTCCCTTAAATGTTTGGTAGAATTCACTTGTGGATCCATTTAGTCCTGGACTTTTGTTTGTTGGGAACTTTTTGATAACCAATTCAATTTCATTACTGATAACCAGCCTGTTTAGATTTCCTATTTCTTCCTGATTCAATTTTGGAAGATTGTATGTTTCTAGGAATTTATCCATTTCTTCTAAGTTTTCCAATTTGTTGGCATATAATTTTTCATAGTAGTGTCACAATCCTTTGTATTTCTGTGGTGTCAGTTTTACCTTCCCTCTTTTGTTTCTGAATTCATTTTTTTTGTATCCTCTCTTTTTCTTGATGAATCTAGCTAAAGGTTTTTCAATTTTGTTTCTTTTGAAAGAGCCAGCTCTTGGTTTCATTGATCTTTTCTATTGTTTGTTTGTTTGTTAATTTAATTTTATTTTTTAATAAATTTTCATTTTTTAAATTTTTAAAAAAATTTTTTTTAACGTTTATTTATTTTTGAGACAAAGAAAGACAGAGCATGAACAGGGGAGGAGCAGAGAGAGAGGGAGACACAGAATCTGAAACAGGCTCCAGGCTCTGAGCTGTCAGCACAGAGCCCGACGTGGGGCTCGAACTCACGGACCGTGAGATCATGACCTGAGCCGAAGTCGGACGCTTAACCGACCAAGCCACCCAGGCGCCCCTCATTTTTTAAATTTTTAATGTTTTTTATTTATTTTTGAGAGAGAGATTGAAAAAGACAGACAGCATGAGCAGGGGAGGGGCAGAGAGAGAGGGAGACACAGAATTTGAAGACAGGCTCCAGGCTCTGAGCTGTCAGCACAGAGCCCATCACGGGTCTGGAACTCATGAACCATGAGATCATGACCTGAGCAGAAGTCAGACACTTAACTGACTGAGCCACCCAGGCACCCCTGTTTTTTTTAATTTTAGAGAGAGAGCACGTGTGAACAGGGGAGAGGGACAGAGAGGGAGAGAGAGAGAGAATCTTAAGCAGACTCCACACCCAGCATCACGCCCAATGCGGGGCTCAACCCCATGACCCCAAGATCATGACCTGAGCCAAAATTAAGAGTTGGAGGTTCAACTGACTGAGCCACCCAGATGCCCCTCTGTTGTTTGTTTTTTTGTTCTCTATTTCATGTACTTCTGCTCTGATCTTTATTATTCTCTTCCTTCTACTAACCCTGGGTTTTGTTTATTCTCCCTTTTCTAGTTCCTTTAGGTATGAAGTTAGATTGAGATTTTTCTTGTTTCTTTTTGCCCTTTAAAATTTTTTTATGTTTATTTTTGAGAAAGAGAGCAAGACAGAGTGCAAGTGGGGGAGGGGGGCAGAAAGAGTAGGAGACACAGAATCTGAAGCATGCTCTAGGCTCTGAGCTGACAGCATAGAGCCTGATGTGGGGCTCAAACCCACAAACTGTAAGATCATACCTGAGCTAAAGTCAGATGCTTAACCAACTGAGCCACACAGGAGCCCCAGATTTTTCTTGTTTCTTGAGGTAAGCCTGTATCACTATAAATTTTTCTCTTATAACTGCTTTAACAAAGATTTTGGAGAGTTGTGTTTTCATTTTCATTTTTCACTGGGTATTTTTTAAATTTCCTCTTTGATATTTTCATTGGCTATTGGCTATTTAGTAGCATGTTGTTCAGTCTCCATGTATTTGTGCCTTTTTAAAAAAAAAAAAGTTTTTTTTTAAGACAGTATCTTTAGCAAATGGTGCTGGGAGAACTGGACAGCAACGTGCAGAAGAATGAAACTAGACCACTTTCTTACATCATACACAAAAATAAACTCAAAATGGATGAAAGACCTAGATGTGAGACAGGAAACCATCAAAACCCTAGAGAAGAAAGCAGGGCAACAACCTCTTTGACCTCAGCCGCGGCAATTTCTTACTCGACCATATCCAAAGGCAAGGGATTTAAAAGCAAAAATGAATTATTGGGACCTCATCAAGATAAAAAGCTTCTGCACTGTGAAGGAAACAATCAACAAAACTAAAAGGCAACCAATGGAATGGGATAGGATATTTGCAAATGACATATCAGATAAAGGGCTAGTATCTAGAATCTATAAAGAACTCACCAAACTCAATACCCGAAAAACAAATAATCCAGTGAAGAAATGGGCAGAAGACATGTATAGATACTTTTCCAAAGAAGACATCCAGATGACCAACAAACACAAGAAAAGATGCTCAAAGTTACTCATCATCAGGGAAATACAAATCAAAACCACAATGAGCTACCACCTCACACCAGTCAGAGTGGCTAAAATTAACAACTCAAGAAACAACAGATGCTGGCAAGGATGTGGAGAAATGGGAACCCTCTTGCACTGTTGGTAAGAATGCAACCTGGTGCAGCCTGCAATGGTGTGGAGGTTCCTCAAAAAATTAAAAATAGATCTACCCCATGACCCAGCATTAGCACTCCTAGGAATTTACCCAAGGGATACAGGAGTGCTGATGCATAGGGGCACTTGTACCCCAATGTTTATAGCAGCACTTTCAACAATAGCCAAATTATGGAAAGAGTTAAATGCCCATCAAATGATGAATGGATAAAGAAGATGTGGTTTATATATACAATGGAACACTACTTGGCAATGAGAAAGAATGAAATCATGCCATTTACAGCAACGTGGATAGCACTGGAAGGTATTATGCTGAGTGAAATAAGTCAGAAAAGGACAGATATCATATGTTTTCCCTCATACGTGGATCTTGAGCATCTTAACAGAAGACCATGGGGGAAGGGAAGGGGTAAAAATAGTTAAAAACAGAGAGGGAGGGAGGCAAACCACAAGAGACTCTTAAATACAGAGAACAAACTGAGGGTGGACGGTGGGGAGAGGAGAAAATGGGTGATGGGCATTGAGGAGGGTACCTGTTGGGATGAGCACTGGGTGTTGTATGTAAGCCAATTTGACAACAAATTATATTAAAAAATAAAAAAATAAAAATAAAAGGTTTTTTTAGTGTTTATCATTTTTGAAAGACAGAGACAGAGCCTGAAAGGGGGGGGGGGGGGCGGGCAGAGAGAGAGGGAGACACAGGATCTGAAGCAGACTCCAGGCTCTGAGCTGTCATCACAGAGCCCAACATGGTGCTCGAACCCACGAACCGTGAGATCATGACCTGAGCTGAAGTCGGATGCTTAACCGACTGAGCCACCCAGGCACACCTGTGTTTGTTTTTTAATTTTTTTCTTGTGATTCATTTCTTGCAATTCATTATGTTATATGAAAAGATGTATATGAGGGGCTCTCTCTGCTGTCAGCATGGAGCTCGCTTCAGAGCTCTTTCTCTCTCTGCCCCTCCCCTACTTGTGTGCACACATCTCTCTCTCTCTCAGAAATAAACATTAAAATGTTTTAAAAAGATGCATACAGTTTCAATCTTCTGAAACTTATTTACTTAATTAAATTTTTATTTTAGAGCACTTGAGTGGGGGAGAAGGGCAGAGGGAGGGAGGGAGAGGGAGAGACCGAGAGAGAGAGAGAGAGAGAGAGAGAGAGAGAGAGAGAGAATCCTAAGCAGGGTCCACACTCAGCACAGAGTTTAACACAGAGCTCTATTCCACTACCCTGGGATCATGACCTGAGCCCAAATCAAGAGTCAGACATTCAACAGACTTAGCCACCCACGCACTTCAGTCTACTTAAATTTATTAAGACTTGTTTTGTGACCCAACATGTGACCTATCCTGGAGAATGGTCCATGTGCACTTGAAAAGAACATGTATTCTATTGGTATTGGATGGAATGTACATCTCTGTTAAGGCCTTCTGGTTTAATGTGTCATTCAAAGACACTGTTTCCTTATTGATTTTCTGCTGGATGCTCTAGCCATTGAAGTAAGTGGAGTGTTAAAGCCCCATACTTTTATTATATTACTGTCAGTTTCTCCCTTTATTTCTGTTGACATTTCCATTATGTACTTAGGTGCTCCAATGTGGGGTGGACAGTTATTCACAATTGTTCTATCTTCTTGTTGGAAGAGCCCTTTATCATTATGTAATAATGCCCTTCTTTGTCTCTTGTTACAAAGTAATTTTGTCTGATCTAAGTATTGTTACATTGATTCCTGCCTCCCCATCCACTTCTATTTACATATATTTTTCCATGCTTTCACTTTCAGTCTGTATGTGTCTTTAGTTATAAAGTGAATCTTTTGTAGGCAACATATAGATGGGTCTTTTTTTTTTTTTTTTAATCCATTTAGTCACTCTGTTTCTTTTGATTGGAGCATTCAGTCTTTTTCCATGGAATTATTGATAAGTATGAACTTATATTATTATTATTGTTATTGTTATTAATTTGCAGGTACTTTCTGTTCCTTTATTCTTCTCTTGCTCTCTTTCCTTGTGGTTTGATGGCTTACTTTAGTGTTATGCTTGGGTTCCTTTCTCTTTTTTGTGTATCTATGATATGGTTTGATTCGTGGTTACCATTTCATTCATATATAATGTCTCATGTGTACATCAATTTATATTATGTTAATGGTCACTTAAATTCAAGCACATTCTAAATTTTTATTTGTGTATCCCCTGAATTTTGTGTAAATAACCAATTTTACTACTTTTTGTTTTAAACTCCATACTGACTTTATAAGTGATTTTATCTATTACCTTTACTGCATGCTTTAACAGTGAATTTTTTTTTCTTTCATCATTTCCTTCTAGCTATGGCCTTTTCTTTCCAAAGGATTCTCTTTAATGTTTCTTGTCAGGATATTCTAGTGATGATGTATTCCTTTACCTTTTGTTTGGGAAGTTCTTTCTCTCTCCTTTTATTCTAAGTGATGGCCTGCTAGATAGAATATTCTCAGTTACAAGGTTTTGTTTTTTTTCCTTTCAGCACTTTGAATATATCATTCTACTCCCTTCTGGCCTGCAAAGTTGCTGCTGAAAACCAGCTGATAGCCTTACAGGGTTTCTCTTGTATGTAATTTTTTTTTCTTGCTGCTTTTGAAATTCTCTCTTTATCATTACTTTTTGCCATTTTAATTATTATGTGTCTTGGTGTGGACCTCCTGGTTCATCTTTTTTTTTTTTTTTATGTTTATTCATTTGTTTTTGAGAGACAGAGTGGAGCACAAGCAAGGGAGGGGCAGAAAGAGAGGGAGAGAGAGAGGATCTGAAGCGCTGCACTGGGAACACAGAGTCTGATGCGGGGCTTGAACCCACGAGCCACAGGATCATGACCTGAGCCAAAGTCAGATACTTAACCGACTGAGCCACCCACGTGCCCCTCCTGGGTTCATCTTGCAAGGGGCTCTCTGTCTTTCCTGGACCTGGAAGTCTGTTTCCCTCTCCAGATTAGGTAAGTTTTCAGCTATTATTTCTTCAAGTAAATTTTGTCGCCTTCTCTTTCTTCTCCTTCTGGGATCCCTATAATGCAAATGTTATTATATTTGATGATGTTGAGTTCCCTTAACCTATTCTCATTTTTTATTTTTTTTTTATTTATTGATTCTGTTTAGCTTGGTTGCTTTCCATTACCACCTTCCAATTACTGATATGTTCTGCATTCTCTAATCTGCTGTCAGTTCCCGCTGGTGTAATTTTTATTTTGGTTATTGAATTCCTCATCTCTGGTTCTTTTTTATATTTTTCTTCTTTTTGTTTAAGTTCTTCCTGAGTTTGTCTGCTCTTTTCTCAAGTCTAATGAGTATCTGTATGACCATTACTTTGAATTTTTTATCAGGCATATTGCTTATCTGTGTCATTTAGTGCTTTTGCTGTGATTTCCTACTATTCTTTCCTTTCAGCCATATTCCTCTGCCTCCCCATTTTATCTTAGTCTTTGTGTTTATGGATTAGGGACGTCAGCTGTGTCACCTGGTCTTCATAGTAGTGGCCTTGTGTAGAAGATGTCTTGTGGGGTCCTGGAGCACAGTGTCCCCAGTCACCAAAACCAGGTGCTCCAGGGGTGCCCCTTGTGGGGGCTGAGTGCACTGTGCTGTCGTGGCTGAGTGGTGTTTACCTTCTCCTAGTCAGCAGCAATGAGCCACTTTGCCGTGGGCACACGGCAGAGTTTGGTTCTTGCACTGTTGAGGGGCCTAATACCGGTTTGGGACTTGCAGGTGATGTGCTCAGTAATCAGACCAGGTGTCTGCATTCAGCCTTTCTGCTGCGGCTGCGGGCCCTCAGAAGGCCGGGTTTTCTCCCTGTGGTCCACAGAGGCTCTCATTCACCAGCAGGGCCGGACGTCAGAATAAATGTCTGCAGTTCATCCATCTGCTGCAGCTACGGGTGCACCAAGCAGCAGCGCTTTTGCCTTGCACAGCCAGCCAAAAGGCTCTGCTAATGGAACTGTAGGCACACCGGCATGTGGGGTTCTCTCTCCCTCTCCCCGTGCCAAGAGTCACTTTCGAGTGGTGCCAGTCCCTGCCAGAGCTGCTTCGGTGGGCACCTGCTGAGGCAAGAGGGTTAGGTGATGCAAGGTTTGCAGGGGAATTCAATTCAGGGGTGGCACACAGGGGGCCAGTGAGGTAGGTGGGGAGTTAGTGCTGGTTCCCACCAGTGTCTATCTAGTCTAGGGGAGGGAGAGCCCCTAGCACTCCTACCTTGTCCTCCACTAAGGTGTGAGAAGGGGGCTGTGGAGGAAACACAAGAGGGAGAGAAGCTGTCTCCACAGTTAGTTCTTAGGCCAGATTCCCTAGAAGGGCATCTGGACATCTGAGCAGTTCAAGCAGGATATAAATGCAATTTCTGGAAAATGTTTTGATTTTTTAGGAGTCGACATACTGCTCTGTCAGCTTTCCATAGTATTATTGGTTTGTCCAAATAGAGCAAAGGAAGGACATTCCTGAAGTTGAAAGGCTTCTGCGACAGGACTTGCAGAGAATAGGAAGAAAAGGTTACACAGCAAAAATTCCTCCTGGTTAGTTTTCTTTGGGTGGTAGGATTGCTTTTTGATTCTCTGTATATATTTTTTTATTTTAATTTTTGTTTTAATAAAGCACAGGAGCAGGGGAGAGGGGGCAGAGGGAGAGAATCTTAGGCAGGCTCCACACTCAGTGCAGAGCCTCACATGGGGCTGATTCCTACAACCCTGGGATCTGACCTGAGCCAAAATCCAGAATTGAACACTCAACTGACGGAGCCACCCAGGTGCCCCATTGTTTGTACATTCTAATATTCTCACAATACAGGTATATTGCTTTTATATTGAAAACCTATGTACATAAAATTTGAAAAAATAGTATTTTCAGCTTCAAGGTAAATACGTAAAAGTTGCTTTAGTGGTCACCAGAGGGAAGCTTTGAACTTGGTATCCACTGGCTATATGCAGCAGGTCTTCTAATCCAGGCATGGGTGGCAAAGCAGAATCGACTCCCACTCTCCTTAGGAATCTATTTTTCTAGCTCTATTTGATTACGTCCAAATCAGATGTCCTCTTAACCTGTATGTCAAAACTAGTAGTCACATCATAAAGAGCTGCCTTCTCTAAGGCATTTTGCTTCTCTCCCTCTTTTCTACCTTGAGGAAAACATCATTTCTCAGATTGTTACACAAAGCCAACCTAAGCAGAAGTCTCTTCTCACACACACGCTGGATGCTTGGTTTTCATCTTTAACATAACACATAGTAACTTTCTCCCACACCGAATTGTAGGAACTTGGGAAGCATCTCTTAATGTCAACATGAACTTGAAAGCAACTGGCTGCAGATGCTGATTTCTGAAAGGACGGGAGTCTTCAACCCCAGCTGTGTCTGAATGTCCAACAACAAAGCTGATTCCAGGAGAGTTCTGCCACACACAAACTCTGAGACCACACAGCAATGGCACCATCATCAGGGAGGTAACACAGCACAGTGGCTGACTCTCTCCCCACTTTAATTCTGGACAGAGTTGGGTGTGGGTTGATATGATCATCTGCTGCTCTTTTAGGAACAAAGGTGCCCAGCTGAGTTTGTTGAAGGGCTCCAGGCCAGAGTTCAGTCTTTCTCAATGTCACACATCTGTAAGGTGCCTAGATGAGGCTGGAGTATGGAGAGTGACAATCTGTGGCCACATACGGAGACCACAGATACAAGGAGGCAGATTCCTAGACCTTCGCTGGCTACCCAGGGCTATGTTTTATTCCAACATTTAAAAAAGGCCATCTAAATACATTTTCTTGAAAGAAATGTTTATTATGTTTATTGGTCAAACAGTTTCAAACAAATCCAGAACAAGTTTTCACATTTTGAGCCTTTAGTGCAGAGAGACTATGTCATGCGTGAAAGAAATGCTGGTCCAGTGGAGCCCTTCCCTGATGCAATTAATATTGGGATGATCAGGCAGAAAGAGAATTATGTGACAGAGCTCTGCTCAGAAATCCTCTTGAAAAAGAACAGGATTTAAAGCTCATTTTAAGGTTTGTCACAACATAAATGTGCTTAAACAACTTGTAATCTCAACTTCTTAATTTCAAAACAAAATACCCCAGGTATCAACTATCCCTTTAAATAAAAAAAATAATCAATTTATACTCTTCTTAAAAGAACTCTAACAATGTAAAATAAGTTCCAATTCCATATATATATATATGTACATTTATAACTTAGGTGCTCTTTTGCTCTATATACTTTGATTCATGCAACAGTGACAGAGGACTGGACGGGAGGCCCTAGAGAGGCCTCTCCGAGAAAGCAGTGTAGCTCCTCACTCTGGCGAAGAACAAAGGGGTGTACATCTTGTCAATCTCAAAAGCAGTGACTGCAGTCTCACCAGTTGATCTGCAAGAAAGCACAAAAACACCAGTTACAAGGAAGTTGCAACTTATTTAAAATCCTTCCATCTTTATAGGGGAGGGCTTATCTTATATTTTAGTATTTTTAATTCATCTCAGTAAATTCTACATAACAGAGGCATGATAAAAGAAAACCACAGGCCCCAAATGGTGTCACTTAGACCGAGTTCCCAAACCAGGGCCTAATACATAAGCGAAATGCAATTTCAAATCAGTCAGGAATTTTATGATGGGCGCCCATGCGTCTGCCACATGGGCCCTCTCCATCCCCCAGAGGACGAGGTAATCTGCATGGGAAGACTCCCTGCTCTTTCCCTCTAAGTGAAAGCAGCATTGCCTGGGACAAGCCTTTTCCTTTGTTAATAACCTTCTTGTCCCCACCCTCCTACAAAAACCTTCCATTTTGTGCAACTCCTCCGACCTCCCCTCTACTTGTTAGATGGGATGCTGCCCAATTCGTAACTTATTTAAATAAAGCCAATTAGACATTTAAAGTGTACTTGGTTGAATTTTTGTCATTTAACACATTTGGTGGCAGCAACAGGATCCCAGGTGAATTTCCAGCAGCACTTGGGGACAATGAGAAACAGGTATGGTACCTGTGACCCTTTGAGTTCACTGCCTTTCTCACCATTTTCAGGGCTGTGGGTAAGTTCCTCTCAGTTCTGAGTTTTTTGTTGTTGATGTTCAAGCTCCCCATCTAGCTGGTTTTCCTTTACAGGGCAGGTCAGCTTGAGGTAGCAGAAGGGTCTGCCTGAGCCAAGCCCCTAGCCTTGCAGACCGCAATTTCCTGGTAGAAAAGCAAGGTTCCTCAGGAATTGGTGGTGGTGTGCACAGGGCCTTCTTACAGGCCGAAACACTGAGGTGCACGTTTGCCAGGATGGTTTTGTGCAGAAAAGGCTATCAATAGTGGGGATCTTGGAGGCCAAAAAGCCGCACGAATTGGTGGGTATGGGTGGAGCATTTAAAGGCTGTTAGAGGGCTCCCCACCTCAAGAAGTCTCCTGGGATAGAAGTTGGTCATGGAACAGGTTAGACAGGCACTAGGTCACCTACCAACCTCAAGAAACCTTCCAGGCAACAAAGTAGACTGTAAAACACACAGTTCCCAACCCCATGGTGCATCCCTTTTAGGTGTTGTTTCAACTTGGAGAAACCCAAAGTCCTAGCTAATGGGATCCTTAAATCCTAATAAGTCAAGCGTGCCATGTTCCAGCACACCTGCTTATTCCCTAAGAACTCTAGTCCCAGAAGTTTTAGATATCCAGCAAAAATGGCAAAATCCTCCTAAGCTTGTTTTGTATCTGAGGAACTTGGCTTGGTAACCATCAGGTTGGGTGCCCCAAAAGGCAGCTGAACACAAATGTGGGTTAACTCCGTGGCTAGGGTCCTACCAAACTGCCGCCAGCCCTCAGAGGAATTACAACCTAGAACTACAATGGCCAGTATGGGGAACATGCCTATTAGATAAGATCATTTAAGAAGTACACTTGCAAGCAAGGGTTTCCAAATTAAACAGGATGGGAGACCTGTTTTCTGGCATGCAGAGGCTTTCAAAAGGTTTTAAAATTCCAAAATAGTTTCACTGAAAGATTTTATCACAGGAAGTTAATGAAAAATTAAACACAGAAAAGGTAACTATCTAAAACAAGACTTTTAAGACTGACATGACTCCTACTGCTTCCTCTCTGTCTTCCTTTGGGTACTCACTCTAGTCTGAATTTTTTCTTCCACTCTGAGAAGGCTAATAAAACCATAAACAAAATTCTGCCAAGTTAATGGCCTTACAGGTTCCCTGTTATCTACCTTCAATATCTACCTTCAAAGAAGGGCCCTCATGTGAACCTCTCTGAGTTGATGAAGCTGAGGGATTTTTCTCATAAGCTGCTACATTATTCTTTAAACAGTCAAGGGTAAACTGGCAGATACAGATACAGATCTTGCCAAAGTGATCCTAGAAAAACTGGCAGAAGCCAGCAAAAGGTGAAAATTCTTACTGGAACCAGCTCTTCCAAATCTGTCTGCCCAATTAAAGAGAAAATAAAATCACACTGTCCCTTCCCTTCTAAATCCAGACCCATTGGTTATTGATCCCTTCTCTCCCAGGGACGGCTATTGCCGCCTTGCTGGTCTTGTTTTGTGTAACTGGTCTTGGTTTTCTGCCTGCCTGGAACATACAGGTTGTTGGTTCTTTCTTTTGGCCATCACTGTGAGTGGTTCTAGATTTGGGAAAGTTGATATCCCCTGCACTCTCTTTGGTGACCCATCTTACACCCGAGGGAGGCTGTTCAGTATTGCCAAAAATACTTAGAATTATGTACCGAGAGGGGAAAAAAAGCAAATTGAGGGCACTGTAGTTGGATAGATGGAGTAACCTATGATTTCATTTAAATTACAATCCAATTCTTTGAAGAACTGAAAGCAACTGGTCCTGATGTTACAAATCTTTACAAAACCAGAAATGTAGCTCTATAGGCAATCATGAGTTCACCTATGCCTCTAGCAATCCCCAAACTTGCCCTGTTTATCTCAAACAGCTTGTACATTATTGGCCTTAAGAAACCGAAGTTCCTCTAAAAGGAGCTTGCATTTTCCCCTGTACCTTTTAAATCTAAATGTTCAATGTTCTACCTGGTCTTCTCCAGAAGCTCTTTAGTCCATCTCGTTAAAATGAAAATTTAAGGGAGATAATTCTTATCAAGAAAAAAATAAAACAGAAAGATTTTTTGGAATTTTAATTACCAAGGACAAGCACAAAACTTAATATCCAAAGACAGATATTAAAAAAAAAAAAGCTTTACCCCCTAACCGGGTAACCTTAACCTATTCATCATCTACCAGAAAAACAAACTCACATCCAACTTTCATTAACTAGTAAATCCTGTACTGATTTCATAGCAGAAATTTCAAAACCAGCTCTAAGTCCCTGAGCCTGTCTGTTCACATGTGTCTACAAGTGTGTTATGTGTTACTTTCTATCTCCGCATGGTATTGCTAAAATGAATTTCTAAAAAAGCTCTACGTAGTTGGTTTGAAGGCAAGTGCCTGTAAGGATGGGTAGTCTGAAACTCAGAAAGAAACCCAAATGTTTAAGTTCACAGGTTTTGGGAAAATATTTGATACAAAAACTAGATTATGGTTGATGGCTTAATTAAAACAAACATGTTTTTAGTTATCAACATTAAATATAAAACTTACTCTACCTGAGTTTACTAGCTATTTTAAGTTCACGTTCTCTCTTATAAGATGTAGCCACACAAAACATAATAGCTTAGGATAATGGCTGACTTTAATGTCTAATGTTTAATAAAGTTCTTGTAGGTAATCTAAACATAATTCAGGATATTTCAAAAATAAAGACAAAAGTTTACAAATGAGCTTTTCAGCAATATTTTCCCTAAGTTTTTTATTTTTTATTTGGATAGTCTAAAACCTTGAAGTTTTACTGAGTTAGGTTAAATAAGTTAAAGTCATTAAATATGTAGGTCATTTCTAAATAAGAGAAAATTCTAAAACATTAATTAGTAAACATAGGCTTATCTACTTTTGGCTTCCTATTACAGAGAAACAAAAAGATATTTAAACAAGCTAATGCTACATTAAAAAATTTAAAAAGGTACATGCTTATAGAAATTCTAAAATATATTCATAAATATGCAAATTAAAAAAATCTAAGCTCACTTCTTAGTTTTCACTAGAAATTAAGGTTTCATAAGGGTTAAGAATTCTAATATACATAATTAAAGCCACTAAAAATAATTAGGGAAACATCTGTATATGCCAGGAAAAGTAGGATGTGTTTTTAGTAACAAAAGGTATGAGAAATGGAGATGTGTTTTTTGTTGAGGAAAAAGAAGTTTTATCCTAAAATGAAGCTGGTTGTTTAAAGGGAAAAAAAAATTTTAAAAAGGACAAAAAGTGTACAAAGAAGTGGTGGGGCCCTTGGGTAGCTCAGTCAGTTAAGCGTCCAACTTGGGCTTAGGTCATGATCTCACAGTTCATGGGTTCAAGCCCCGCGTCGGGCTCTGTGCTGACAGCTCAGAGCCTATAGCCTGCTTCGGATTCTGTGTCTCCTCTTCTCTCTGCCCCTCCCCTGCTCCTGCTATGTCTCTCTCTCTCTCTCAAAAATAAATAAAAAACATTAAAAAAAAAAAAGTTTGTAAAAGGTTTGCAGAAAGAATCTTTGAAAAAGAATTTTAATGTGTGGTCAAGCTGGTTAAGATTAAAACTTATTTTAAAAAATAAGTTTTAGGGGTGCCTGGGTGGCACAGTCAGTTGAGTGTCCAACTTGATTTCGGCTCAGGTCATGATCCCAGGCTTGTGGGATCAAGCCCCCTGTCGGGCTCCACTCTGAGTGTGGAGCCTGCTTGGGAGTCTCTCTCCCCCTCTGCCCCTCTGTTCTCATGCTCTCTCCCTTACATAAAAACTAAATAAGTTTTAACACCAAAATAAGATGGTGCAAAATTAGAGTCTGGCTTTCTGTTAAGAAAAACAAAGTTTTCTTGGACTTTGGTCTGCTTTTGATAAGTTGCAAAAATGTCTTTACCTTTTAAATATTAAGTTTCATAATGATTTGTAATCCTATTTAGGCAAGTGCTTTAAAACCCTTTTTAAATATTTTTGAAAAACTTCCAAAGGACCTGTTAAACTAATGAGGCTTACTTAGTATGTAAATTACATGGAAAGCATTGTCAAATGAGTTAACACTAAGCCTTCTCTATGTTTGTAAAATTGTGGCACATATGGATAAAGTCTACTCTGCTTCCATAAAAATGGCCCCTCATCACGAGACTCTTGTCATCCTGATGTCCTTGTGACATGGCAGCAGCCTGCTTCTAAACTGGAGAAATGGAGCTGAGTAAGCAATGACTGCAAATGAAACCAACACTTGGGCTATGGGAAACCCAAGATGGCCTCGTTCTTTCTGGCTCCCTGGCAAATCCCATTTTTTTTTTTTTTTAAGTTTATCTATTTATTTTGAGAGGAAGACAGCAAAAGCGAAGGAGGAGCAGAGAGAAAGAAACAGAATCCCAAGCAGGCTCTGCGCTGTCAGCACGGAGCCTGATGCAGGGCTCAAGCCCACAGACTGTGAGATCATGACCTGAGCCGAGATCAAGAGTTGGACACTTACCTGACTGCACCACCCAGGTGCCCCACAAATCCCATTTTTCAATTGTTGCATTCCTACCACAGGACATTTAAAAAGACTCAAATTATAAACAGACATTGATAGACTGGTTTTGTAATTTTATAGATGTTTATCAGCAATATTTGACCTGACTGGTCACCACCACTCCCCTCCTCCCAAAAATCTACTTTTGTTCCCAGAAGCCTTAAACCTCCACCCTCTGGACTCAGAATACTTGCAGCTGGACTTCATTCAGTTGCCACTTAGTATGGGTTATCAAGAAATGTGTTTTTGTTATTATATGGGTGGTTTCTAGATGGGTCATGACTGCTGTAAGACAGATGCCCTCGCAGGAAAAAATAAGTAACATTAAAAAATGTGTTTCCCATTTGGGGTATACCTTCCACTTCATCTCCAGTGATCAAAGCAGCCATTTCACCTGACTAATCATACGAGCCTTAATGAAAACCCTACAAACTTCTTGGAATTCTTAATGAAACCTTACAAACTTCTTGGAATTCTATTAGTACACAACCTTCTGCTGAACCCCTGTTGTCTCATGCTCATATAACCAGCTACTACAAGTCTCTAATGTCTTGTGTTCAAGCCTGACATCAAAAGGTTCAAGAAGCTTCTGGATCCCAGTTCAGAGAAACCTGTTGATCACAGTTTAGAGCTTGGTGACTACATAAACGTCAGAGGAAAACAACCCTCCAGCCCCACTGGAAAAGGACCTTACCAGGAGTACCAGGTGCTCCTGACCACTGACCCTGCTCCAAAACTAAAAAGTATTAAGCCCTGCGTACACATCACACAATTAGAGAAGGCTCCACCTGACACCTGGTCCTGTACAGATGCTGGAGACCTCTGTATCAAATTGACAAGGAAAAGACGTAGCTGACATCAAGGTAGACTCCTTCCTTCCCAGATGATGGATCAACACCTCATATGCTAACTAAACGTAAACGCCTTTCTCCTCTTCGCCTTTCCTTCACTCTGGCATTGGCCTGGAAAGTTAACACCCTCATCTGTATCTCCTAGGCCATTGCTAAGGGAGATGGGGTGTATAACCTCTGGAATTTCTCTAAATTTACACTGTTGAATTAAAGAAGACCTATGAAGAGACATTCATGATTCAGATTCACTCCTTTTCACAGGTCCCTATTTTCTTGGTTAGGGATAAATATAAATGAGGCTATGATCAAGAACTTCTTAATTCTCAAAAGTATTGCAAAATCTGCTGCTAAAGCAGTAGCACAACAGAGATCCTTAGACTCTCTAGCCAAAATTGTCCTTGATTATCTTTTAGCTGAACATCTTGTGTTGTGGCCAACACCACCCACTGTGACTGGATTAAGAACACTTAGGGGGAAGTTAAAACTCAATTATATAAGATCACTGAGCAAGCCCCTGGGCTTAAAAAGATGACTCCTTCAGCAGGGTCTTTGACTTGTTTCTTCTTGGTTTGAGTCTTGGAGACCATGGCTCTAAAGTATACTCCCACTATTGGGTATTATCCTTATAGTAATAATCCCTTTGATGCATTATCTTCTCTCAAAATCTTTGAATGTATGTTCACAGCCACTGATCAGCAAGCAAATGATCTCCTAAGACTGGAATGTGAACCTGAAGCTGTGACCTAGCAACATCACAGAGATTAAGGAAAAGAATCAGGAGCTATAGGTACCACACAAAGGATCTACAAAAGCTGTGAGAAGTACAGAATGGTAATTGACAGTTGGTGCTAATGCCTTAAATTTTTATCACATCTCTCAGTTAAGCTGAGAGTCTGATCAAAAGGGGGAACTGTTAAAGGGGGAACTATTAAGAAAACCACAGGTCCAAAATGGCATCATCAGAATGAGCTCCGAAACTGGGGCTTAATACGTAATTTAACTGCAGTTTCCACCTCCCTCAGAAATGTAGTCTTAACTGGTCAGTCAGGAATTTTCTGATGGTACCAAGGAGTCTGCCACATGGGCCCTCTGCAATCCCCAAAGTAAGATGAGGTAGTCTGCATAAGACACCTGGCTTTTCCCTCTAAGGGAAAGTGTCCTTGCTTGAAACAATCCTTTTCTTTTGTTAATAACCTTCTTGCTTGGCTCTCCTATAAAACCTTCCATTTTGTACAACTCCTCAGAGCTCCCCATTCATGAATCTTTCAATAAAGCCAATTAAATCTTTAAAATTTACTTGGTTATTTAATAGGCATATTATTAAAAAATTGATAAATTTAGGGGCACCTGTGTGGCTCAGTTAAGCAGCCAACTTCACAGCTCAGGTCATGATCTCACGGTTTGTGAGTTCAAGCCCCATGTCGGGCTCTGTGCTGATAGCTTAGAGCCTGGAGCCTGCTTCAGATTCTGTGTCTCCTTCTCTCTCTGCCCCTCCCCTCCTCTTTCTCTCTCCAAAATAAATAAATATTAAAAAAAAATTTTTTTAACTGACAAATTTAGAAAAGTACAAAGAAAAATCACTCATAATTCCATCACCTAGACATAGCATATGAATTACAGTTGACCCTTGAACAACGCAGGGTTAAGGGTGCCAACCTCCCACACAGTCAAAAATCTGCATATAACTTTTGAGTCCCCCAAAACAGAACTATTAATGACCTACTGCTGACTGGAAACCTTTCCAGTTACAAACAGTCGATTAATACATATTATGTATGCTATATGCATTATATACTATAATCTTACAATAAAGTAAGCTAGAGAAGAGGCAAAGTTATTAAGAAAATCATAAGAAAAATACATTTAAAGTACTCTATTTATTGAAAAAAATCCACATATAAGTGGATTCATGCAGCTCAAACCCATGTTGTTCAAGGGTCAACTGTACTTCCTTCCAAGGACCTTAACCTGTCTATTGAGCTTTTCTATTGAGATCATACTGTTAGTAATCCTGCTTCTAATTTAACATTCTGACATATGCATTTCCTCCTATCAATAAATACACTTCAGAAGTCATTTTTAGTTCCTGTGTAATATTTCACTGTCTGCCTATATCACAATTTACTTAATAACAATCCCCTTTTTTTGGAGATTTAGGTTGTTTTCACTGTTTGGTAATTAAAAATAATATGATATTTTTTTATTATATCCTTTGAACAAATTTCTAAGAATAGAAATTCTAAGTTAAAGACTATAGGCATTTTAAGGATCTTGTTAAAATGTAATTTATAAAGAATTATAGTCCTATAATAAAATTTAATGACTTAAATATTTGCATGATCAACAGCATGATCACAGTTCAGAGGGAGAAGAAGCAGGTGACAAGTTAAACTACTATAGCCTTTTATTTGTCTCCAAAAAGGTGAGAAATAAACAAAGGCTGAAAATTCAAGTGACTTTATAAATACTGTAAGGAAATCAATGTTATCATTAGCAGTTATAGATGACACCTATCATGTCCTTTTTCTCCTAAAACGTGATGCTATTTGTTTGGTTTTACTCTGGGTTTGGTATCTTTCTTTAAAAAGAAAAAAAAAATTCCACTGCACAATTTTACTAAGTGAAGCAAAAGAGGAGGTATAGGACTGGTAGGTAAGAATTAAAAGAAAGAAAAATGCTTTCTCAGTTCTCAGGACCTTTCATATGAGTGGGGGGAAAGTTCCTTGTAAGGTGGAAAAAAGACGCAGAAAGTTTTCGACCCTGTGAAAACTCAAGGCTATGAGGTAGGTTAATAGGAGATGACCTCAAAACTTGTCTCTGAGAATTTTGGATTCAATTTTGGAACGGAGAACCCTCGACCACACACCAATATTCCTTTAAACCTAGCAACAGTGAACCTCAACATCCACACAAATTGCTCTTTCTCTTATCTCTGTACTGCTCCTTTCTCACACACATTCTTCTGCTCATTAACTATTTCACACAGGTAATCCTAACATGAAGAGCTTTAAATTAGGAATGACCTGATAGATTTGGCTTTCGAACACAGATCTTTTTAGAAGACTTATTACTCTTCTACCTACCATTTTATTAAAATCAGTGTATAATCCCTGAGAATAAACACAATGGAAATAAGTAAAAAAAATGGTAAGACTGAAACCCAGGGGAAGAAAACAGATCTAGTGTTTTAAAAGTGCCTTGAGTAAGTCAACGAGTAAGTAATGCACGGACGGCTTTGAGTGACTGAGTACCATTCTGCTTGAGGAGCTCGACTTTCACTTCCAAAGTGGCGGCACCGGTTCCCATTCCCAGGGGCACTGGAAAGAGCTCCGCCTCCTGGTCCACTCTCAGTTTATCTCCTTTCAGCAAGTTTCTTGGTTTGCAGTTGTTGTTTTGGTTTTTGAATGCCTGACAGAATAACACTGCCATAGAAAAGATTGTCATTTTCTGGGCAGGTGACCCCCACCCAGAAAACGGAAGAACATGACCAGCTTGAACCAGCAGCACTAACTACCACACTGAGAGTTCTCTAGGTAAGTACAACAGACTTGAGCGCATCTATGGGAGCACGTAACACTCTGTAACGTAATGCTGTTTTACAATGTAATGTCAACTCTGGAGGAACTTGAAAGCTATGTGAGGGTTTTCTAAGCCTGACATGAAGTACACATTTATTGTGTAACTCTAGTATTTGTATCACATTCACCTACTTGTATGTAACATGACAAGAATGATGTATCCAGATGAGTTTGTTGAACCTCTGGTGGCCACTGGAACACAGCTGTAGCCCCACATGAAAACTCTGATCTGCTTCTGGTACGGGGACACGACGGAAGTATCTGTATTTATAGTCAAGTGGTTTCTGTAAAAGAAAAAGTATGTAAGCCATAATGAAACCTCAACTCACTGACACGTAGAAATATCATAGGAATACATGATGCAAGAGTGATGCTAAAAGTAACATGGCATCTGCACAGAGCAGAGGTGTCCTGAGTATCAAATAAGAATGTGTATGAGCGCTCTGACAAATGTTAAAGCACTCTAAAGTAAGGTTTTCTATCATCGACTTAGTTAATCATCACAGTAACCCCAAGTGTTAAATATGATTGTACATTGCTAGTTAATGGCTAAAAGAATGAAGACCTAGGGAGGTCAAACAAGTTAATCAAAATTACACAGCAGTTGCAGCGTTGGAAATGAAAACTGCTATCTTCTACATGTAAGCCCAGTACTTCTTTCTACTGAAAACACAATTTTTAAGGAGGCAAAGGGATGAACTGGTGAAAGATGTAGAAAAAGCATAGAGTAGAACTTAACTTTTGTGGTAAGTCAATGAAGAAATAGATGTGGACAAGGTTCATTAGAATCACACTTTTGCAAATACTATTGCTAATGACACAAGAATGCCATCACTATACATGGTTTCAGTGTATCATATTCTGAAGAGAAAATTGGAACTCAATGTAGGCAGTTCCTAAACTCTTTTATTAGATAAAACCTAAATAACAAGGGCCTCACATTTTGACCTTAGGAAGCTCATGGCCAACATCACAACCATAGCAGCCACCTCTGCCCCTCAGACTGCTGCCCAGATTCCTGTAGCCTACCTGAGGCAGGCAGAGAAGCCGGCAACAGATGGCCACAAGGTGAAGGGACTCCGATGAAACCCTGCCCTAACTATCTCAACACATGATGCCAAGGAAGAGAGGAGGATCTGATGGGAGGAAAACGTTCAAAAACTACATTAATTATAAAAGCATTAGGCAAGTCTTTATTCCAACTACGTCACAACCGACTACTCAGGTGTATGGACTCCTTGGGCATACATTTTTAAAACCAGGACTGAAAAACGCATATGGAGAAAAGTTGTGAAAAAAATTAGGCCCTCAATGTATTAAAGACAGTTAAAAGTAATCTGGAATGTAATAATTCAATAGTCACATTTGCTTGGCATTTTTTTCCTTATATAAACACAGGAAGATGGCACAAAAACAGACACATAGACCAATGGAATAGAATAGAAACCCCAGAACTAGACCCACAAACGTATGGCCAACTCATCTTTGACAAAGCAGGAAAGAACATCCAATGGAAAAAAGACAGTCTCTTTAACAAATGGTGCTGGGAGAACTGGACAGCAACATGCAGAAGGCTGAAACTAGACCACTTTCTCACACCATTCACAAAAATAAACTCAAAATGGATAAAGGACCTGAATGTGAGACAGGAAACCATCAAAACCTTAGAGGAGAAAGCAGGAAAAGACCTCTCTGACCTCAGCCGTAGCAATCTCTGACTCGGCACATCCCCAAAGGCAAGGGAATTAAAAGCAAAAGTGAATTACTGGGACCTTATGAAGATAAAAAGCTTCTGCACAGCAAAGGAAACAACCAACAAAACTAAAAGGCAGCCAACGGAATGGGAAAAGATATTTGCAAATGACACATCGGACAAAGGGCTAGTATCCAAAATCTATAAAGAGCTCATCAAACTCCACACCCGAAAAACAAATAACCCAGTGAAGAAATGGGCAGAAAACATGAATAGACACTTCTCTAAAGAAGACATCCGGATGGCCAACAGGCACATGAAAAGATGCTCAACGTCGCTCCTTATCAGGGAAATACAAATCAAAACCACACTCAGATACCACCTCACGCCAGTCAGAGTGGCCAAAATGAAGAAATCAGGAGACTATAGATGCTGGAGAGGATGTGGAGAAACAGGAACCCTCTTGCACTGTTGGTGGGAATGCAAATTGGTGCAGCCGCTCTGGAAAGCAGTGTGGAGGTTCCTCAGAAAATTAAAAATAGACCTACCCGATGACCCAGCAATAGCACTGCTAGGAATTTATCCAAGGGATACAGGAGTACTGATGCATAGGGGCACCTGTACCCCAATGTTTATAGCGGCACTCTCAACAATAGCCAAATTATGGAAAGAGCCTAAATGTCCATCAGCTGATGAATGGATAAAGAAATTGTGGTTTATATACACAATGGAATACTACGTGGCAATGAGAAAAAATGAAATATGGCCTTTTGTAGCAACATGGATGGAACTGGAGAGTGTGATGCTAAGTGAAATAAGCCATACAGAGAAAGACAGATACCATATGGTTTCACTCTTATGTGGATCCTGAGAAACATAACAGAAACCCATGGGGGAGGGGAAGGAAGGAAAGAAAGAAAAAAAAAAAGAGGTTAGAGTGGGAGAGAGCCAAAGCATAAGAGACTGTTAAAAACTGAGAACAAACTGAGGGTTGATGGGGGGTGGGAGGGAGGGCAGGGTGGGTGATGGGTATTGAGGAGGGCACCTTTTGGGATGAGCACTGGGTGTTGTATGGAAACCAATCTGACAGTAAATTTCATATATTAAAAAAATAAATAAATAAATAAATAAACATTAAAAGAACAAAAACAAAACAAAACAAAACAAAAAACCACAGGAAGAAGGAAATTATCTTTAGCTTATTTCCAGTATAAACTGATTGATTCTCGGGGTTCCTGGGTGGCTGAGATAGTTTCGCATCCAACTTTTGATTTTGGCTCTGGTCACAATCTTATGGTTCATGAGTTTGAGCACCGCAACAGGCTCTGCGCCGACAGTGAGGAGCCTTCTTGGGATGCTCCTCCTCTCCCTCTCTCTGCCCCTCCCCTGCTCATGTTCTCTGTCTCTCAAAATAAATAAACTTAAAAAATTGAATTCTCTGTAAACGTATCCTTGAGAAAGAATCATCTGTGTGAGCTAACTTAAGAACAAAATCCCTTATGATTCAAAATGAGAACAGCTAAAAACATATTCAGGTATGATTTTACTAGTTATTTCATAGGATATTTTGGGTTTACATTTTCATATGTAAAAAGCCTGGACTAGAACAAGAAATCATTTAGAGAAAAACAAGCGAATCCATAATTCAAAATACCCCACATTTTAGAAAACCTTCCAGCTCTGTTTAAAGAGATGCTATAAGTCAACATACATTTTGTGAAACGTATAAATTATAAAACACAATTTTGTTATCCTTTCTAATCAAGAATTCTTAAATGAGTAGGGTACTGAAATGAAGAGAGAACTGCCAATTCCACCTTGTATACTCACTTCTTCTTTTTTCTTAGTTATCACAGCAAATACTTTGGTCTGATTGTCTGTATCTTGTGACAAGCGGTAATGACCCAGTAGAATTGCATCAGTTCTAAAAATTAAAAAATACAAGTTAAGTCCATTAATCAGTTATTGTATGTATTTAAATAACCTAGGAAGTAATATATTACAATAGTAGTTACTCAACTTGCCCGAGAAGAATCAACTAGGATGTGAATAAACCTAGTTTGGTAAGGTTCCAAAGACCTACTGAACTGTCCTCTCTAGAGCGATACCCAGGAATTAGTATTGTTCACAAGGGCTCTTGCGGAGTGCTGTTTTAATCATGCAGTACTAACTTAAGGAAGCACTGGATGACATTAACCTGCAGGTATCCATATAAAATGTGGGCTGGATAGAGAACTACAGAAAAATACTACCTGGTATTCCTAGTTCTTAAACGAGGAACAATGGACTGAGGCTCCTCAGGGGTTGTCAACATCATCATGTGGCCATCAGGGAAGAACCTTATGTACCTGTGTAAAAAGAAAAAGAACACCAAAAAACACCACACACACACAAAGTATAAAACATGTCCTTGTTTTCTAGCCCTAAACCTGTTCTCTGCTGTGAAATCAAAACAGAAATACCATGGGTCAAAAACTGACAAAACATCATTAAAACAAACACTATTGACAACCTGTGAGGCCAGCACAATAGAAGTGAAGGCATTTTATTATCTTTCTCAGAGGGAACTGTTTAACTTTCAGTTTTACTCCTGAATAAAAATATTCCTCTATTAAAGCACTTTTCCTAAAGCACTAATTAATATAAAAAGTGAGCTCTAATGATAATACACAGTAGTTAACAGGTCTACTTATTCCTCTTTTTTATGTTTATTTATTTTTAAGAGAGTGAGATAGTGCGAGGTGGGGGACAGAGAGAGAGAGGGGGACAGAGGATCCAAAGCAGGCTCTGCACTGACAGCAGAGAGCTCGATGTGAGGCTCAAACTCATGAACCACGAGATCATGACCTGGGCTAAAGTCGGACGGTTAACCAACTGAGTCACCCAGGTGCCCCATGTCTACTTCTCAACGATGATAACATCTGATGGATAGTAAAGATGAATAATAGCAAAAGCTATGTGAAAAGGCAAATGAATGAGTACACCAAAAGCAAAAAACAAGAACTCTAGAACATAAAACAATTCTGGGGCACCTGGGTAGCTCAGTCCGTTAAGTGCCTGACTCTTGATTTCAGCTCAGGTCATGATCTCACGGTTTCTTGAGTTTGAGCTCCACATCGGGCTCTGTGCTGTGTAGAGTCTGCTTGAGATTGTTTGTCTGTCTGTCTGTCTGTCTGTCTCTCTCTCTCCCCCCTAACACTGTCTCTGTCTCTCTCAAAATAAATAAATAAACTTTAAAAAATTTAAGAAAAGAAAAACATAAAACGATTCTTAGATTTAGAGGCTAGGAGGAATTAAATCATGTGCATTAACCTATTAGTTCTTCAAGTGCAGGTCCTATTATAATACTGGATAAAAATACTGAGGGTCATTCTATAGATAAATGCAAAAGCCACAGAGAACAGCTTCCTACTAATGAACTAATACTTGGAGAGAGAGAATTTTTCACTCACTCAGTTTACTACAGTTGTACCTGTAATATTCCACTTGGTGCCAGGCTCTATAGAAACCATCAAGAGACTGTTCCCCTTGACGAATATATGTCGTTTTGCTGATATACACTCCTATAAAAAAGAAAGTTGTTTTTTTTTTAAGTAGGAACACAAACAAAAATTTTATAGTTACAAGCACATAACATGTTTCTAGTTTTAATTTTACTGTGGTTTCCTTTAAATATGATCAGAGGACTAACGTCTGTTACAGAAAATGAAGACTATGTATTTATCAAAATCAGCAGGACAGACCACTATTTCTTCTCAGTTCTAAAGAGTTCAACTTACCATCAAACCGGACACGGGGCCTTTCTAAAAACATCTCTCTCCAGGATGTGTATGGAACAAGTTTAACACAGCTTCTGCCCCAAACTTTCAAGCAGGCCAAACGCCATATTTCAGGGTCTCTAGGTGATAAAACATAACATCAATTTATAAAAAAGGCTAAGTCCATCTATGCAGATACAAGAAATATCTCTGCTACTAGCAATCATCTTCTATTCAGCAAGAACTTGTTGAGCTCCTACAAGTCACTGTCTGGGTTCTGGAGATAGACTGATAGACATGGCTAAGGCCCTGCTGGTTTATTGGTGGGAAAGCAAACAAAACTAAGAAAACAGAAAAGTTTCAGGTAGTGTGCCCAGTGTAAGAAAAAATGAAGCAGGGTAAACAGACAAGAAATGCAGTGGGGAAATAGAGACAATTTCAGATATAGTGGCCGGGAAAGAACCCTGGGCAGAAGCCATAGCAAGTGCAAGGCCCTTGGGTAGGAGTGTGACTGGCACACTCAACAAGGACCATGAGGTTGCAGCAAACTAAGCAAGGTTAACAGACTACATGATTAGAGAGGCAGTCAAGGGCAGGGGAGGTAACAGCTTGCAGGCTATTTAGGTGAGACAGATGCCACTGAAGAGCTCTGAGTATGATTTAATGCTTTTACCGGGTTTTGGGGTTTTTTTCCAATTTAAGTTTATTTATTTTGAGAGAGAGAAAGCATGGGCAGGGGGCAGAGAGATGGGGGAGAGAGAGAAGCACTAGCAGGCTCCACACTGTCAGTGCAGAGCCTGATGTGGGGCTCAAAGTCACAGCCCGTGAGATCATGACCCTAGCTGTAACCAAGAGTTGGATGCTTAATCAACTGAGCCACCCAGGCGCCCAGACTTATGCTTTTAAAAGATCACTCTGGTAGTCTGGAAAATATGCTCTAGGGGTGTCACAGTGGAAGCAGGCCACTGCCGTAACTCAGACCAGGTATAACTGTGGCTGACCAAGAAGGGTACTTGGAGAAGGGTGAAATGGTCAGACTGGAGGTCTACTTTTAAGGCAGCACCAACAAGACTGTTATGGGGTTAGTGTAGAAAAACTAAGCAAAAGATATACTGAATATCGACAGGATTCCGATACAGCTCAAAATACTTTTAACTCTATCTGTAACTTGAAATATTCAGTTTTAAAGATGTAAAAAACTACTTGTATCTGAGCCGGGCTGCAAAAAAGGATTAACTACCTCCCCAATTTTTTCTTTTTATGATTATTTTTATTTTATGAAAACACACAGAAGTTTTATCCCTGAAAATTCCCTTTATAATTTTTTTAATGTTTATTTATTTTTGAGAGAGAGAGCGACAATACGTATGGGAGAGGCAGGGAGAGAGGGAGACACAGAATCCAAGGCAGGCTCCAGGCTCCAAGCTGCCAGCACAGGGCCCCATATGGGGCTCGAACCCACGAACTGTGAGATCATGACCTGAGCTGAAGTTGGATGCTTAACCGACTGAGCCAACCAGGTGCCCCTATAATATAATTTTTAAAAAAGTTAATAGATTAACAGTTCTAGAGACTCCAATTTCAAAACTGAAATCTACTTGTTTAATAAGAATTTGTTAAATGGAATAGCACACAGAATCACCAAAAAACAAAGGCATCAGGCAATTCAAATATTTTACCCAAAATACAAGACTCCAAATGAAATTAGGTTGTTAAAAAATAATAAAGTTTAAGAAGTTATAAAAAACTTCTAGATGCTAAGGACAAAGTATGTATTTTTATGTAAGATATCCACGAAAGATGACCAATCTCAAATAATTTTATACTAAGCTAGGATTATTCTTTATGTAGCAATATTTTAAAAGTATAGGATGGGGGTGCCTGGTGGCTCAGTACATTGAGCATCCGATTCTTCTTTTTTTTTTAATGTTAATTATTTATTTTGAGAAGAGAGACTGCGCGAAGGGGAGTGGCAGAGGGAGAGAAGGAGAGAGAGAATTCCAAACAGTCTCCGTGTTCAGGGTGGAGCCGGTGAGCATCAGACTCTCAATATTGGCTTGGGTCATGATCTCAACATCATGAGATGGAGTCCCACATAGCATCACAGAGTGGAGCCTGCTTGGGATTCTCTCTCTCCCTGTCTGCCCCTCCCCCACCTCAAAATTAATAAACATTAAAAAATAAAAGTATAGAATAACTTTTAATGGGCCAAAAGAAAGTTCTAGTGCAATCTAAGTTTAAATCATTACTTAAAAAAATTTTTTTTTAATTTTTTTATTTATTTTTGAGAGAGAGAGAGAGAAAGAGAGAGAGAGAGAGAGAGCGCCAGCAGGGGAGGTGCAGAGACAGGGAGACACAGAATCCAAAGCAGGCTCCAGACTGAGCTGTCAGAACAGAGCCTGACACAGGACTCGAACCTGTGAACTACAAGATCATGACCTGAGTCAAAGTCAGACATTCAACCAACTGAGCCACCCAGGTACCCCTAAATCATTATCACTTAATGGGTTTAGAGTTATTCTGAAAATGACTTGAGTTTATTTTTCTAGTGCAATTTCTTTTCCAAATCAGCGAGACTAGCATGCAAACTACCCTGTGGAAGTAATGTGTGTGACTACCTCTGTTCTACGTAATAGTCTATACTCTGGAAACCTAGTGCATTCTACCTTTAAATGCTAAGTGGTTTGAGAAAATCACACAAATACAACTTAGGCCAAACTGTTCATTCTAAATTTTTACCCAGAACATCAATCAAGTTTTTTATCAAAACCAGCAAAAGACCATAATTTTTTTTCACCACTGCCCAAGTTGTTTTAAAACAGGTGAAGTACCTGGCACAGATATAGAATCCTCTGCACACCTGTGACAGCTGCTCTAATGATCTGAGATCCAAGTCACTAGACACCACCCATCGGAAGATGTACATCAGGACCTCCATTGGCAGCACTGCAAAAGAAACCAACCGTTCGGCGACTCTGTTATTTTACCATCTCATTCTCGGTGCAGGTAGCTCTCCGTACTCCCACACATTTGTGAATCACACCCTTAGTACTGCTTAGAGCTGTGCACGCGTGTATTTAATTATCCAAAAGTAATAATGGTTTCTAACATCAAGACACAAATCTTTGTTTTTTTCACTATAGAGCGAATCAGAAGTCACCTTTATAGAGCACCCTTTCCCTCAAAGGATCATTTTACCACCAAGATATATTAAAATACAAGTGTTAGAAAAATAGTCTGATACACACACACACACACACACACACACACACACACACACACATAAAATCCATATTCCATTCGCTAACACTAAAAACTTATTTTCATCTCCTTGAATCTGGAAAATCCCATAACTAATTAAATAACATTTAACATATGAAAAGAAAAACATTCATTTTTGAACATGTGCCTATCTCAGGCTAAAATGCCTGGTGACACCAATATTCCTCTAATTTTCTTGGACTGCTTCAACACCCTCTTAGATCTTCACTGAACCAAGTTGGACCTCCTTGAATTGTGCTACAAACTGCTTTCTACTTGAGGTTTTGCAAACAGTAATTGTAACTAGCTCTCCCAACATATCTTGAACTAAAGCAATTACCTGGCAAGTTATCTGACCTTGTAAGTCAGGAAACCTTAAATCTCTGGTGAAAGTGTGCCTTGCCGAGTTCTAACAACCTTGAACTCATACCTGATATGTGAGTCTGACTGCTCTCCAGCTCAGGCTGGCACAGTTTGAGCACAGACTCCTGAAACGTGAGCTGCTGCTGGAAGCAGGACAAGAGGTCTGCCATCTTGCTGTCGTCATCATTATCTTCCATGCTGAAAAAGGAGGGAGGTGAATAAACTAAGTGCCTCAGTCCACAACAGAGCTCAGAAACTGAGTTTTCATAGTAGTTTTAAAATCTGCTTCAGAAAAAGTCATCTAAAAGTAAACTATCTTTACTTTTTTGATTTGAAAAAAGTTTATTCTGCCTTGCAAAGGAGTATCATACCCAGTCTTTTGAAGGAAAAAGCAATTTTCATTCTCACCCAGGAAGAACTAGAATTCAGAGGGGCAGGGGCGTGCATGGGTGGCTCAGTCGGCTAAACGTCTGCTTGGTTTCAGCTCAAGTCATGGTCTCACAGTTTCGTGAGTTCGAGCCCATGATGGGCTCTGCTCTGACAGTGCAGAGGCTGCTTGGGATTCTCTGTCTCCCTCTCTCTCTGCCCCTCCCCAACTCATGCTGTCTCCATCTCTCTCTCAAAATAAATAAATAAAAAGAAAAAAAAAAGAACTAGAATTTGGGATACAATTACTGACATTTAGTCCATTTTATTGTAGAGATTTCTTGAATTAGTGAAAAAGATCATTTCAAATGATTTAAAAAAACTTGTGTAAATATATTCCATACTAGTATGACTATACTCCATTCTAACTGGATAAAAATCAAACATACAGATGTCATCTGTGGTACTTACTTACCAAGGGTTTTGTAACAGATGTGCCTTATCACCCTACCTTAAGAGAGGAAAATATGTAATTTAAAAAAATCTTAGCAGGGTCCACAAATCATCTACCAACATAAACAAATGTGCAGTTTAGAGTTCTGGGAAAAGAAAAAAAAAACCTCTAGCTTTCCATTTTTGCTGAAATTAACCTTAAAAGTGATCAGACTACAAAAAGGCCTAGAGGAAGAGTGAAGTCAAAAGACCAGGAAAGGTTTATTATAATACAACAAAGGCACGTGTGGTTGAGGCCAGATGGACTCAAAGGCTTCTCTACTGACATTTCAGGGAAGGCAAGAAACCAAAACAAAGCCAGGAAAGAGACTTCCAGGGATTACTAGATCAGTAAGAAAACAAAAAAACAAAAGAACAGCTGTATCTTTAAAAAACCTTCATTGCATATGGGCTTGCAGAAAGGGATGGGACAGAAAAGAAATGCTTCTTTCATGTTTTAAGGCAACCTTTCTTAACAGTACCTATATCTATTCATAAAACTGGCTAAGAGCTAGGTCTAAATGACCACCTGAGTTTAAAGACGGTTTAAAAAAGTCCAAATGACTCATTTTGAATATGAACTATTTCACACTGGTAACTCTCACTTGGTGAACAATATACTATTAGCTTCAAAGTTCAAACACACAATTAAGACTGACTTCATTTGGATGTTTTTAATATCCAAAGCCTGTGTGTTAATACTGTAAGCAGTTAAAAAAACAGTGGCAATAAGTACATCATCCATAAGGGGAACTTAATTATTTCATGACAGAGGTAATATAATAATCATTACCAAAACATGATTTTCCTGTGTATTGCTCATTTTAAAAACCTGACATTCCCTGGAAATGCAAGCTGGTGCAGCCACTCTGGAAAATAGTATGGAGGTTCCTCAAAAAACTAAAAATAGGGGCGCCTGGGTGGCTCAGTCGGTTAAGCGTCCGACTTCAGCTCAGGTCATGATCTCGCAGTCCATGAGTTCAAGCCCCGCGTCGGGCTCTGTGCTGACTGCTCAGAGCCTGGAGCCTGTTTCAGATTCTGTGTCTCCCTCTCTCTGACCCTCCCCTGTTCATGCTCTGTCTCTGTCTCAAAAATAAATAAACGTTAAAAAAAACAAAAAAAAACAAAAAAAAAACAACTAAAAACAGAACTACCCAGGACCCAGCAATGGCACTACTAGGCATTTATCCAAGGGATACAGGTGTGCTGTTTGAAAGGGACACGTGCACCCCCATGTTTATGGCAGCACTATCAACAATAGCCAAAGTATGGAAAGAGCCCAAATGTCCATCGATGGATGAACGGATAAAGAAGATGTGATATATATATACAATGGAGCATTACTCGGCAATCAAAAAGAATGACATCTTGCCATATGCAACTACGTGGATGGAACTGGAGGGTATTATGCTAAGTGAAATTAGTCAGAGAAAGACAAAAATCATGACTTCACTCATATGAGGACTTTAAGAGGTAAAACAGATGAACATAAGGGAAGGGAAACAAAAAGAATATAAAAACAGGGAGGGGGACAAAACAGAAGAGATTTATAAATATGGAGAACAAACAGAGGGTTACTGGAGGGGTTGTGCATGGGGGGATGGGCTAAATGGGTAAGGGGCACTAAGGAATCTACTCCTGAAATCACTGTTGCACTAGATGCTAACTAATTTGGATGTAAATTTAAAAAATAAAAAAATAAAACAAGTTAAAAAAAAAACAAAAACCTGACATTCTCTAATGGGTACAGACACTCCTCCCTTCTCATTTCAGCAAATTAAGCTTTTAATGATGGATTAAGCCAAAAACAGTTTTATAGAATTGTTTTGCAAATAGCTTCAAAAGTACTGGTTTAAAATTCTCTTGAGCTCTGTCCATATAAAACTATCAATGCCACTTCATGACTTTCCTGCAAGTGGCATCTGTCCAAAGAAACAGTTTCTTTCCTGTACCTGTGCTTTTAAGCAAATGTTACAGTCTCAATGTCCTCCTAGACACCTTAAAAGAATAATAAAGTCCTGTTATAATTCAGCATTTTCTTAATAAAATGAAAAACCTTTTTTTAAAAAAATGTATAGCTTCTAACATACAAAAAAGGAGAAAGACTAGTTTGATGAAACCCCGTGTACACATCACCCAATTTCGACGATTATTAACATTTTGTCAACTTTGGCCTATTACATTTTAATAGGTTTGACTTTTTAAAACAGGTTTCAGAAAGCTGAAATGTGTCTTTTAATTTACTTTCAATAATCACTGGTTTTACTTAAAAAACAAAACAAAAAACTCTTGTTACCTTGTCTTCGTTATATCTGCCTAAAATGTGCATTTCTATATTTTAATCTTAGTATTTCCCTAACTAAAAAAAATTCTACAACTGTATAAACAAGTCTTTATACTAAAGACTATATAATTCAACAGAATTACCACCATCTTCTTATCATGTTAAGAGTCAACAGGGCAAAGATGCTTAACTTTAACAAACTCTATGTATTACTGTCTATCGAATTATATACGCACTAGCTGTTTCCAACGCCATCACCATCTGGAGACCGGGTATAAGTAATCTTGAACTCTATATCAGGTACAAGTTGCATAGCCCTACGATAAAACTTGATGGCTAAAAGAAGAAATAAAGCTAAATTAGCTATGACCGCACATTTTTGTCATTTCCTTTACCTGTAACTGTGGTTTAATTTGGTAACTTTCTTTACAAAGAGCCAAATTCCTTTTTTTCTGTATGCAATAGTTCAATGAACAAACTTATTTCCAAACCTCACTACTCAGAAGTAACCTTTCCTTTTTCTAAAGCTAACACATTATACAGGCTTAAGGATGCTGTATTTCATTCACTCTTCGCTTTTTCCCACATTTTCCCTCAGCCTCTTAAGCATTGTTAGAAGTGATCTTAAGTGGTTGTCTTTCTTGGGCTTTGAAAAAGCAATTGTTGTAGCCCCAAGAAAAACACTTTTAAGCAACCTTTTCTTTCTAGGTTGCAGAGTTGAGGATAATCAAATGCTTCCTACTAGGTAGAATAAAGAGGTTTTTTTTAATTTAACCTTCAAATCCAACTTCCTTTAATCAAGCTATTATTTAGCTAAATAACCTTTAAAAGCTACTTTTTTATGAAGTTCCTGGCCAGGTGGTTTAGAGCTGTAATACTTAGTAATCTCTCCCACAAAGCTATACCAACAGAACTTGAGACTTCAAAAGCCTACCAGCTCTTTTTCCCTTAGATGGAGTCTATTCAATTCAATATATTCTGCTGTGTTCTATCACTCTGGGTGAATTACTATACACTAAGTGGAAATGGGACTCTCACAAACTAATGAAGACTGTAGAGGGCTTTCACCATTTGGGCTCTTTTAATGTCTCAGGGTAAAAATATCACTAGAAGAAATGTGCAAATAAAATGCAGTAATCCTGAAAATGTTATTTTTGGGGCATTTTCAAATAATTAAAGCAAAGCATCTTTCCCACACCCCAATTATCAGCTTTACTTTCACAAAATGGAAGCCTACTTACATGCCTAATACAGTAAAATGCCCCATCACTTTATTTATGCATTTCTAATGGATTAATAAGAGACAATTAAAGCTGACAATTATTCCTTTGTGTAAATGTAAATTAGAAGATAGGTTCTTGAAACTATCTTTTATATTCTCCTCCTCTGAAGTCATTTTCATCCATAAAAGAATACCGTTTTTAAATGAGAAACAATTATTTTTAAGACTTTAATAATGAAGAATTAATAAATAGTAAAACCTAAATGTAGACCAATATGATGATGTGTCACAGCAATATTCTGGAAAATGTTACACAGAAATATAATTTTTAGTTTTGATTTGTTAAAAAACAATTTCAAATATAAGGTGACTGATGTTTATATACCAAATATAGTCTAGTTAAAAAAAGAATTGGTCAATAAGAGCTGTTATTCAGAAATGTCATGACCATATGATCCTGGGCCCTGAGTTTTACCTTCATAGAGAGCTCCATTCTGTTCTTCTTCTACTGCTTTTAGGAAGAGTTCTCGAGCCTATAAAAATAGTGAAATGCAATTTTTGAAAGTCTGTATTAAAAATGAGTATGCATGTGGGAATGCAAGCTGATGCAGCCACTCTGGAAAACAGTATGGAGGTTCCTCCAAAAACTAAAAATAGAACTACCCAGAACCCAGCAATGGCACTACTAGGTACTTATCCAAGGGATACAGGTGTGCTGTTTCGAAGGGACAGAGGCACGCCCATGTTTATAGCAGCACTATCAACAACAGCCAAAGAATGGAAAGAGCCCAAATGTCCATCAGTGGATGAATGGGTAAAGAAGATGTGGTATATATATACAATGCAGTATTACTCGGCAATCAAAAAGAAGGAAATCTTGCCATTTGCAAATATATGGATGGAACTGGAGGGTATTATGCTAAGCGGAATTAGTCAGAGAAAGACAAATATCCTACGACTTCACTCATATGAGGACTTTAAGAGACAAAACAGATGAACATAAGGGAAGGGAAACAAAAATAATATAAAAACAGGGAGGGTTGGGGCACCTGGGTGGTTTGGTCGGTTAAGCGTCCGACTTCGGCTCAGGTCATGATCTCACGGTCCGTGAGTTCGAGCCCCGCATTGGGCTCTGTGCTGACAGCTCAGAGCCTGGAGCCTGTTTCGGATTCTGTGTCTCCCTCTCTCTCTGCCCCTCCCCTGTTCATGCTCTGTCTCTGTCTCAAAAATAAATAAACGTTTAAAAAAAAATTAAAAAGAAAAAAAAAACAGGGAGGGGGACAAAACAGAAGAGACTCATAAATATGGGGAACAGGGTTATGGGAGGGCTTGTGGGAGGGGGGATGGGCTAAACGGGTAAGGGGCACTAAGGAATCTACTCCTGAAATCTTTGTTGCACTAGATGCTAACTAATCTGGATGTAAATCTAAAAAAATAAAAAATAAAACAAATTAAAAGATAATAAATTAATTAAAGCCACTTTATTTAATAATAAAAAAAATGAGTATGCATGGCAGAAGGGCAGTCTTGCCAACAAATAGTGCCAGAACAATTGGACATCCACAGGCAAAGTAATGAACTGTGACTTAAACCTCACATCTTACATAAGAATTAACTCAAGGGGCGCCTGGGTGGCTCAGTCAGTTGAGCGTCCGACTTCAGCTCGGGTCATGATCTCACGCTCTGTGAGTTCAAGCTCCGCGTCGGGCTCTGTGCTGATAGCTCAGAGCCTGGAGCCGGCTTCAGATTCTGTGTCTCCCCCTCTCTCTGCCCCTCCCCTGCTCATGCTCTGTCTCTGTCTCAAAAAAAATTTTTTTTAATTAAAAAAAAAAAAAAAGAATTAACTCAAAAATGGATCACAGACTTAAATGTAAAATATAAAACTTTCAACTTTTAGGGAAAAAAAAATCTTGGAGATTTATGGCTGGGCAGACAGTTCTTATACTCAATTCCCAAAGCATAATCCATAAAAGGAAAGGATGATAAACTGGATCTCATCAAAATTAAAAACTTTTGCTCTGTGAAATACCCTGAGGATGCAAATACAAGCTACAAGCTGAGAGAAAGCATTTAAAAGCCACGTATTCAACAAAGGACTGTATTTAGAATGCATAAAGAACCTTCAAAAACTTAACAGTCAAAACACAAGCAATACAATTAGAAAAGACAACATACTGTACAGAGAGGATATAAAGATGGCAAACAGCACATGAAAAGGTATTCAACATCATTAGCTATCAGGGAAATACAAATTAAGATCACAATGAAGTATCACTACATACTTATCAGAATAGCTAAAACTAAAAAGTAACGACAACACCAAGGGCTGACAAGGATGTGGAGACCGTGGGCCACTCATACATTGCTGCAGGGAACATAAAATGGTACAGACACCCTAGAAAACAACTGGGCAGTTTCTTTTAATCAAACAGGCACTTACCATACAACCCAGCAATTGCACTGTTACGCCAGAAAAATGAAAACTTACATTCATGCAAAAACCTGTACATGAATATTCATAGCTGCTCTATTAATAGCCAAAAACTAGAAACAACCCAAATGTCCTTCAGCCGATGAATAACCAAATTGGGGTATACCATACCGTGCAATACTACTGAGCAAAAAAAGGGAACAAACTACCATTACACACAAACATGGATAGATCTCAGGGGAATTATGCTGAGTGAAAAAAGCCCACCTCAGAAGGTTATACACTAGATGATTCCATTTATACAATATCTTTTGAGTATCAAAATGATAGGAATGGAGATTAGTGATTGCCAGGGGTTATGAATGGTCAGGGGAGGGGGGAAGGGTACAACTATAAAGGTGTTGACAGAGAGAGCCCTGTGGTGCCAACAGTTCTTTATCTTGATCATGGTGGTGGTTAAAGGAAGCTACACATGTAATAAAACTGCATAGAACTATTTACATACATACATACAAAGAAGTGCTTATAAATTTGAGAGGTCTGAATAAGCTCTGTGCATTGAACCAACGTCTATTTCCTAGTTTTTGATATTGTACTATAGCTATGTAAGATGTCGCCAACACGGGACCTCCCTATACCTGTTTCTGTAACTGTTTCAAAATAAAAAAACAAAACAAATATGGAAGTTTTTAGTTATCATGGTAATTTCAATTATTTACTGGCAAATCACTTGTAAGAAAAATTGATGTAAAGATGATAGCCTCTATGGAATAGGAAAAATGGAAAGCGTGCTGTGCCTAGTTCACGTAAGTAGCAGCATTCAAAATTTTTTCAGTGTGAGCACTTTCAAAATTTTCCAGAATAAGGAAATAATTAATGCATCATTATACATCTGTTCAACACAAATTTTAACAAAATACTGCATTAAGACCTTTGCAAAGGTATTAACATTTGAACAAGTTTTTTCTCTTTTAGTGCTTCTGCTAATAAATTCAGAGGCATCAATCTTTTAGAAACCAAATGGATCTCAGGGATCTATAAATTGCCAACGACAGTTCCACGAACATAGTGTACCTCCAGAAAGAAGCCCATGAATGGTGGTATCATCCAAAGTACCTAGAAGCAGAAGTGAAGGATGGACATACTGGTATACTTTCACACATGAGGAAAAGTTTTGTTATAATTATAAGTTATGTGCTTATTTCACCAGAATACAACTATAATGATCACTTGCTTAAGACCACGCAAATTCTCATGTGCAACTGGAAAAAAAGTTACTTTGTCACAATGTCCATAATACTTAACTTTTCTTCCTTTGCCAGTTCTTGCTTTCCTTTGGTGTCTGCTTTCAGTAAAGAGCCTTTTGCTGCTGCTCTACAAGGCCGAGTTTCTAAATTGCTAGAGCCTACACCTGGAGCAAGTTCAAACATCCACTGAGCTCGAAACATCTGGAGTTGTGCCTAAGGAAGGAAAAAGTACTTTAGGATTCATTAAGGAAGAGTAGCTTAGCTCTGAACAATTTATCAACAGGTCCAACATCAATTTCCATATAAATAATAGAAGACTAGAAAACATGGTCTTTTAAGTTACTAATATCCATTCGACACGTTATTTTCTAAGATAATGTTCTGCTTAAATCTTTAAAAAAATTATGAAGAGTCACCTAAGTTTGTCTATATAGGAAAAATCTAATGGTATCAGAAAACCAAATTCTGTTGAGCTGAAAAGAGAGGCCATCACCTAGGGGCTGAACTTAGAAGCTTTCAAACATTTGTTACCTGGAATACATCATCTACTAGATATGAAAAGTGCTGTTAAAAATTCTCTAGTTGAACCTAAAACCTTTCTTTCAATAGCCATTCTCTTTTTTAAAAAGGAACTATTTTCTCTTATATATGTAATAGGAATTTTTAAATACAGAAAAAAAGTGAAGTTCCCATTTGTGGTAGACTGCTGTGCTGCCCAGATCCCTTTAGGAATGAAGGCACTGATGAGCCCACCTGCTGGGACTAATACTGGGACTAATACAGAAACAGCCCCCAGCTAGCTGTCAGCCCTTTCAGGTATTGCCTCAGCAAGATTACACCCCTTCCCAGGCAATCCCTACCCAATGACTACCAATGGCTATTAAGTCTGAAAGGCTCTGGTTCCTCCATTCTGAGAACTACAGAATTGACTAAGGCCAATTCTTCCCTCCCTCTCCCTTCCATAGGTGTTGATCCCAAAAGCACTCCCCAGTAAACCTCCCTCATCATAATCTCCACCTTCAAGTCTGCTCTCTGGGAACCCAACTGGCAATGTCCCTCGTCCCAAAGAAGACCATTATCAACAGGACTGTGTATACTATTCCTAGTTTTTTTTGAAGAGGCATATATAAAATACATTTTTTTAAAATAATTTTTCTTGCCATTCTGTTTTAGTTCCCACCCTCCTACTTCTAACCCAAAACACATATACCTCTAACCTATAGAGTCTTTAGTAGCACTGAATGTCTATTAGATGACACATTTCATATAAGTTATCACAAAGTTTTAAATTCAGTAAGATATATTTATCTAATTACAATGAACATTTTTCTATTTCAGTGCACAAGGATTTACCCCATCCTTTTCAATGACTACAGTGTATTTCACTGTTTGAATTCACCATTACTTAACACAAGTGATGGATATTTATGGTTTTATTCAATTTTTTCATAAAACTGTCGTAAAAAAACATTTTTGTACATATGTATGTACTCAGTTTACTCATTATTTTCTTAAGATTAATTTTCTGCAATGTATGTTTTTCATTTTGTTCCATCTTGCTAGTCTGTCCCCCCAAAAAGTTGTAGCAGCTTATACATCATGTGCACTGGTTAAGTGTTCTCCAAGACTGAACAACAATGGGCATTGTTCACCAATCTGATTGTTTTAAGAAAACACCAGTGTAGATCCAATTTGTATTTTAAAAAGTATGAGACCAATAATCTCTTCAAATATTTAATAGCTATTTGTATTATTTTTCCATTAGCTATCCATTCATATCTATCTTGTGTCCCTCTTACTAATTTATAAGGATGTTCCATATACTGAGAGTGGGTATCAATCATCTGCCTATATGTGGTAAATAGTTTTTCTAGCTGATCATTTCTCTTGAATATATGTTTCTTCTACATATAGGTTTTAACTTTTAGGTGGTCAAATCCATCAATCTTTATAAGGTGATGGGTTTTGAGTTATGCCTTATATTTTGTTCTGTTTTTTTGTTTCTATTTTTAAGTAGGCTCCACACCCAGCATGAAGCCCAATGCAGGGCTGGAGCTCACAACCTTGAGATCAAGACCTGAGCTGAGATCAAGAGTCAGACACTTAACTGACTGAGCCACCCAGGCACCATGAGTTATGCCTTATTTTGAACACTTTAAACTCATAAATCAAACTATGTAACAGCAATTATTGTCATTTTCAACATGAGTACTCAGAATTTTCCAGAAGGAAATAATTAATGTATTATATATTTTGTTCAATGCAGAATATTATAAAATACTGCATTAAGATCCTTGCAAATGTTAACATTTGAACAAGTTTTCCTCTTTTGGGTTTCTGTTAATAAACTGAGAGGCCAAGTGAAACTCCAGGGTCCATAAATTACCAACAAGAGTTTCATGAAGATAGTGTACCTATAGGAAAGAAGCCCATGAGGAGTGGGGGTATCATCCAAAGTACCTAGAAGTAGCAGTAAGGGATGGATAAACTGGTTCTGCTGTTTGTGGACGATGGTAAGTGGGAGGATCCTGAGCTCACCTCCTCTAATGGACACACCAAGACAACAAGTATATCTACTGCAATTAATTCTAAAAATGACCTGAAGATGCAGAACAGATCTTCCACAGCTAGTTGGAGAGAAGGACACATTGAAAAGGGTAGGAAGAACAGAGACACAGTTGGAAACCAAATCCCCAGGGTAATTAACCTCTAACAGGAGGGATATCGCAAACACAGAGGAGCAAGGGGATCACCCCACAGCAAGCACTCCCAGCCCTGGGAAGATGAGTCCTCATAACATCTGGCTTTAAAAATCCTGAGGCCTAACTCCTGGAGAGTTAAGAGAACTACTGGATGAGTCTCCACCCTTAAAGGGCCAGCACACTAAAAACCCTACCAGCAAATCGCACAGAAGCAGCACTTTGAAAGTGCCTAGGGTATGCATGAAAGTATTTATTAATTAATGCCAGGACATGTGCCAAAGATGCAGGTACCTGCAGGAGAGTTCTCCTGGAACAAAAGTGCTAATGGGTGCCATTTTTCTTCCCTCCCCCAGTCTGAAGAGCTAGAGACATGCAAGAAGCAAATTCTAACACTATCCGTCTCCCTTGCTAACACTTGTGTGCCCGGCAGCTGCATTTCCCTGTAGACCTCCCGTCGAAAATAGTTACATTTTTCTCCCGTTGAAAATAGCTACAGCCAGCAGGCAGCCCTGGGCAGGACCAGCACCCCTCCAAAGCGACTCCTTTCGTGGGAATGGAGGGAGATACCCCACAAAAATAACACTTCAATTCCTGCAGCCAGGATCTTAGCTGGCTGTGCTGCGAGAAGCCGTGCCCTTTGGTGTGCCTGCAGCTGTCAGTAGCAGTTAATTGCAGACAGCCAACATGAGGACTGACTCCACCAACTGTAAAGTCTATAGCAGCTACAGTCGGGCATCTAACAGCACCAAGAGCAAAACCCGTCCAGTGCACCTATAGCAAACAGCAGATTACTGAAACCAGCTGGACCTGGAACACTCCAACCTATCAGTATGCCCATATCAATCACAGCTCAGCCACAACAGGAGGGCACAAACAGCCCACACAGAGGACACTCATGGGACTGCCTGGTTCTGGTGACCAGGGGATTGAGCTACAGAGCATCTCAGAACCTCTTCTATACAAGGCCACTACTTTAATGTTTTTTTTTTTCAGAGAGAGAGAAAGAGAGCGCACGCGCGCGCGCGCGCACACACACACACACACACACACACACACACACACACACACACACACACAAGCAGGGGACGGGCAGAGAGAGGGAAACAGAGGATCCAAAGCAGGCTCTGAGCTGTCAGCACAGAGCCAGACACAGGGGTTTAAGCCCGCGAATTGCGAGATCATGACCTAAGGCAAAGTTGGATGCTCAACCGACTGAGCCACTCAGACTTCCCAAGGCCACTACTTCAAGACTAGGACATGTAGCTGACCTACCTAACACAGAGAAACAGAGACAAAACGAGGAGACAGAGAAAAATGTCCCAAATGAAAGAACAAGACAAAAATCACCAAAAAAAAGAGCTAAATGAAACCAAGATAAGCAATATGCCTAATAAAGAGTTCAAAGTAATGGTCATAAAGATACTCAACAGGGGCACCTCAACTAAGCGTCCGACTTCAACTCAGGTCATGATCTCACAGCTTGTGAGTTTAAGCCTCGCGCTGGGCTCTGTGCTGACAGCTCAGAGCCTAGAGCCTGCTTTGGATTCCGTCTCTGTCTCTCTCTGTCCCTCCCCTGCCCATGCACCATCTATCTGTCTGTCTCTCTCTCATATAAATACTTAGAAAATAAATAAATAAAGATACTCAACAGACTTATAAGTGTATGAACTCAGTGAGAACTTCAACCAAGAGATAGAAAATATAAAAAAGAATGAATCAGGGGTGCCTGGATGGCTCAGTCGGTTAAGCGTCCGACTTCAGCTCAGGACATGATTTCATGGTTCATGGGTTTGAGCCCTGCAGTGGGCTCTCTGCTGTCAGTGCAGAGCCTACTTCGGATCCTCTGCCTTCCTCTCTCTCTGTAGCCCCCACTGCTTGCGTGCGCTCTCTCAAAAATAAATAAACATTAAAAAAAAAAAAAGAACCAAAAAGAGCTGAAAAACTCAGTAACTGAAATGCAAAATACATTAGAGGGAATAGCAGATTAGAGGACACAGAAGAATGGGTCAGTGATGTAATGAAAAGCAACCAAGCCAAACGGAAAAAAAGAGAAATATTAAAAAATGAGAATAGTTAAGGGACCTTTGTAACATCATCAAGTGTAACATTATTTGCATTATAGGGGTCCCAGAAGGAGACAGAGAGACACAAAACTTACGTGAAGAATAATAGCTGAAAAGTTCCCGAATCTGGAATGGGAAACAGATATCCAAGTCGAGAAAGCACATATTGCCCCAACAAGATGAACCCAAGGAGGTCCACACAAAGACACATATTAAAAACGGCAAAAAGTAATGATGAAGAGAGAATCTTAAAAACATCAAAACAAAACAGTTACATACAAGAGAAACCCCATAAGGTTATCAACTGATTTTTCAGCAGAAACTTTACTAGAGGCTAGAAGGGAGTGGTATGCTCTATTCAAAGTGCTGAAAGCAGGGGGGCCTGGGTGGCTCAGTCAATTAAGCCTCCAGCTCTTGATTTTGGCTCAAGTCATGATCTTGTGGTCATGAGATTGAGCCTCTTATCAGGCTCTGCACTGGGTGTAGAGTCTTCTCGAGATTCTCTCTCTCTCACTCGTCCTTTGCCTCTCCTGCACTCGTGCTCTCTCTCAAAAAAATAAAAAAATTAATTAATTAATTAAAAATTTTTAAAAAAAGTGCTAAAAGGGAAAAACCTACAACCAAGAATACTCTACTCAGCAAGGCTATTACTCAGAATAGAAGAGATAAAGAGTTTTCCAGACCAAAAAAAGAGTTAAAGAAATTCATCACCACTAAACCAGCCTTACAACAAATGTTAAAGAGAATCCTTTAAGTGAAAAGGAAAGGCCATAACTAGAAGATACTGATAGAAAAAAAATGCACCAGTAAAAGCAAACATAGTTAAGGCAGTAGATGAATCACTTATGAAGCCAGAATGGAGGTTAAACAATAAAAGTGATAAAATCAATCGTACCTATAAAAAAAATTAGTCATGGGATACACAAACTAAAAAGATGTAAAATATGGCATCATATGCAAAAAGCAGGGGACAGGGAATGAAGATTTAGTGCTTTTAGAAAGTGTTTGAACTTGGGGGGCCTGGGTGGCTCAGTCGGTTAAGGATCTGACTTTGGCTCAGGTCATGATCTTGCGGTTTGTGAATTCGAGCCCAACGTCAGGCTCTTTGCTGACAGTCACAGCCTGCAGCCGGCTTCAGATGCTGTGTCTCTCCCTCTCTCTACCCCTCCCATGCTTATGCTCTCTCTGTCTCTCAATAATAAATAAATATTAAAAAAATAATAATAATTTTTTAAGTATTTGAATTTATATAACTATCAATTTAATATAGACTGGCACAAACATAGGATATGATATACAAACCCCCTGGTAACCACAAATGAAAAAACCATAATAGACACACAAAAAATAAAGAGTAAGGAATCCAAACATAACATTAAAGAAAGCCATCAATCACAAGAGAGCAAGAAAACAGGAAAAAAGAGAGAAAATACAAAAACCCCAAAACAATTAACAAAATGGCAATAAGAATATACCTAACAACAAGTACTTTAAATGTAAATGGACTAAATGCTCTACCGAAAATACAGGGTGGTGAATGGTAAAAGACCCACCACCTATATGCTGCCTACAAGAGACTGACTTACAAGAGACTCACTTCAGAGTCTGGAAGATGGCAGCAGAGTGGGAGGACTCTAGGATCACCTCATCCCACAAATACAACTAGATAACTATCAAATCATCCTAAATACTCCAGAAATTGAGCCGAAGACTGGCAGAACAAGCTCCACAACTATGAAGAAGAAGCCACACAGAAGAAAGTAGGAAGTGCTACAGACACAGTGTGGAAGATAAACAGATGGTGGCCACTGCAGTGGGGAGGGAGCCCCGGTTGTGGAGAAGGGCAAGAGGCAGAGTAACAAACAGGGGAGAGCACAGAGTGGACACCTACTACCTAACTTGCTTATACCAAACCCCAGCACCCCATGCTCCAGAGAAATGGGTTCAAAATCAAATGGCCATCAACTTAATATAGACTGCTATATGCAGAAGAGGTTATAAACAAACCTAATGGTAATCAAAGATCAAAAACCACTAATAAATATATAAAGAATAAAGAGAAAGAAATCTAATGTATCATTAAGAAAACCAACAAACCATCAGACAGACAAAAAAGGATCTGAAAAAAATCTTCAGAAACCACCAAAGAAAATATAAAATGGCAATAAATACTTATCAATAATTACTTTGAATGTAATAAACACTCCAATCAAAATGCACAGGGTGACAGAATGGATAAAAAAACTAGACCCATCAATATGCTGCCTACAAGAGATGCATTTGACACCTAAAGACACCTGCAGATTAAAAGCGAGGGGATGGAGAAACATCTATCATGCTAACAAACGTCAAAAGAAAGCTGGAGTAGCAATACTTCTGTAGGACAAAGTAGACATTAAAACAAAGACTATCACAACAGCAAAAGACGGACAGTGCATAATATTAAAGGGAGAATCCAAAAAGAAGATATAACAATTGTAAATATCTATGCACCCAATGCAGAAGCACCCAAATACATAAAACAGATAATAACAAACATAAAGGAACGAATCAATAATAGAATACTAGGAAGGGACTTTAACACTCCATTTACACCAATGGACAGATTTAAACAGAAAATCAAAAAGATGGTTTTGAATGACACACTGGAACAGATAGACTTAACAGATATACCCTAATATTCCATCCTAAAACAGCAGAATACAGATTCTTTTCAAGTGCACAAGGAACATTTTCTGGAAAGATCACATATTAGCCCACAAGACTCAACAAATGCAAGAAGAGTGAAGCCATGCTGTTTCTGACCATAACACTACGAAACTAGAAGTCAACCACAAGAAAAAATCTGGAAAGACCAAAATACAGGGAGGTTAAATAACATAATACCAAACAATGAATGAATCAACCTGGAAATAAAAGAAGAAATTAAAAAGTATATGGAAACAAATGAAAATTAAAACACAACAGTCCAAAACCTTTGGAAAACAGCAAAAACAGTTCTAAGAGGGAAGTTTATAGCAATACAGGTCACCTCAAGATCTCAAATAAACAACCCAACCTTATACATAAAGGAGCTAGAAAAAGAACAAACAAAACCTAAAACCAGAAGGAAGGAAATAATAAAGATTAAAGCAGAAATAAATGTTATAGAAACTAAAAAAAATAGAACAGATCAATGAAACCAAGAGCTGCTTCTTTGAAAACAAAATCCATACAGTTGATAAACCTGTAGCCAGACTTATCAAAGAGAGAGAAACAGAGAGAAAGGACTCAAATAAATACAACTGCAAATTGAAGGAAAGCTGAAAGAAATTTAATCAGTAATGAAAACCTTTCAACAAAAGTCCCAGAGCAGATGGCTTCATAGGCAAATTCTACCAAACATTTAAAGAAGAGTTAATATCCATCCTTCTCAAACTGTTCCAAAAAATAGAAGAGGAAGAAAAACTTCCAAATTCATTCTATGAGACCAGCATTACCCTGATAACACCACCACTAAAAAAGAGAAGTACAGGCCAATATCCCTGATGAACATAGATGCAAAAATCCTCAACAAAATACTAGCAAACTGAATCCAACAATACATTTAAAAAAAATAATTCACCATGATCAAGTAGCATTTAATTCTGGGTTGCAAGCGTGGTTTAATACTTGCAAGTCAATCAACATAATACATAATATCAATAAGAACCATGTAATCATTTCAATTGATGCAGAAAAAGCATTTGACAAAGTACCACACCCATTCATGATAAAAACCCCAACAAAATAGGTATAGAGGGAACATACATCAACATAATAAAGGCCATATATTTAAAACGCACAGCTATATGTATATGGTCAACTGATCTTTGACAAAGCAGGAAAGAATAGCCAATGGGAAAAAGACTCTTCAATAAATGGTTTTGGGAAAACTGGACAGCAACATGCAAAAGAATGAAAATGGACCACTTTCTTACATCATACACAAAAATAAATTCAGAATAAAGACCTAATGTGAGACCAAAACCATAAAAACCCTAGAAAAGAGCACAGACAGTAATTTCTCTGACACTGGCCATAGCAACTTTTCTAGATAGGTCTCCTGAGGCAAGGGAAACAAAAGCAAAAATAAACTATTGGAAGACTCTGTCAAAATAAAAACCTGCACAGCAAAGGAAACAATCAAACTAAAAGGCAACCTACTGAATAGAGAAGATATCTGCAAATGACATGTTTGATTAAGGGCAAGTATCCAAAATCTATAAAGAACTGATACAATTCAACATCTAAAAACTAATCTAACTAAAAATGCGCAGAAGACATGAACAGACATTTTTCGAAAGACACACAAATGGCCAACAAACACATGAAAAGATGCTCAACGTCACTCATCATCAGGGAAATGCAAATCAAAACCACGATGAGATATCACCTCATACCTGTCAGAATGGCTCAAATCAACAACACAAGGTGTTGGCAAGGATGTGGAGAAAAAGGAATCCTCCTGCATTTCTGGTGGGAATACAAATTGGTATAGCCAATATGGAACACAGTATGCAGGTTCCTCAAAAAATTAAAAATATAACTACCCTATGATCCAGTAATTGCACTACTGGTTATTTAACCAAAGAATACAAAAGTACTAATTCAAAGGGACACATGCACCCCTATGTTTATAGAAGCATCATTTACAACAGCAAAGATATGGAAGTAGCCCAAGTGTCTATAGATAGATGAATGGATAAGGAAGAAGTGCCATATATATACAATGGAATGTTGTTCAGTCATAAAAAGAATGAAATCTTGCCATCTGCAATGACATGGGTAGAGCTGGAGAGTATAATGCCAAGCAAAATAAGTCAGTCAGAGAAAGACAAATGCGTGGAATTTAAGAAACAAATGAGCAAGGGGGGAAAAAAGAGAGGGAGACAAACCCATAGAGAACTCTGAATATACAAAATAAAGTGATGGTTAACTGTTAACTATAGAGAACTGATGGTTACCAGAAGGGAGGTGGGTGGGGCAGAGGTCTTGAGTACACTTGTCATATGGTGAGCAAAGGGTGATGTATGGAATGGTACACCCGAAACTAATATAACACTGTATGTTACCTTACTGGAATTAAAATAAAAACTGGGAAAAAAAAAAAAAAAAAAAAACCTATTTGTATTTTCCAAAGTTTACTTTATGTAATGGGACTAAACTGAGACTTTTTATGGGACTAAACCATAAAAAAAAAATTTATTCAGCTATGAAACTGGTGACAAAACATAGCAGCCAAGGTCCGAGAGCATTATCAGGTTTTAACTTTTGCATACAGTATTTAATGCACAGTAAATTTTTTTTGTAATTTGTGTGACAGAAATATTTAGAGATAAACCAATCAAATGTAGTTTTAGTCAGAAAAAAAAAAAAGACTTGCTTCAAATCTAACAACACATACAGACTGAAAGTGAAGACAGAAAAATATATACCATGTAAACAGAAGCAGAAAAAAAAGCAATGCTTGTATCAGACAAAATAGACTTTGAAATAAAGATCGCAGCAAGAGACAAAGACACTACATAATAGTGTAAAAGGGATAAAAGAATCACTCTACAAGGAGGACGTAACAATTATAAATACCTATGCACCCAATACAGGAGAACTTAAATACATAAAGCAAACATTAACAAAGAAAAAAATGGATGGTAACACAATAGTAGGAGACATGAAAAATTCATTTATACCAATGGACAAATCATCCAGACAGAAAATCAGTAAGAAAACCAACAAAAATCTATCAACACACTAGACCAGATGGATGTAACAAATATACACAGAATGTTCCAACCAAAATCAACAGAATACACGTTTTTCAAGTGTAAATGAAACATTCTCCAGGACAGAGGACATGTTAGGCCACAAAACAAGTCCCAATTTTAAAAGTTTGAGATGGTTACCAGAGAGGAGGCGAGTGAGAGGATGGGTGAAACAGGTGATGGGGATTAAGGAGTGCACCTGCTGTAATGAGCATCGGGTAATGTATAGAATTGAATCACTATATTGTACACCGGAAAACTATTACTGTATGTTAGAATTAAAAAACTAAAAAGTTTGAGATCATATCAAGCATCTTCTCTGATCACAACACTATGAAACTAGAAATCCATTAGAAGGAAAACACTGGGCAAACTACAAACACACAAAACGGCTAAATAACACCTTACTAGACAACCAATAAATCAACAAAGAAATCAAAGGGGAAATAAAAAAAATACATGGAGACAAATGCAAATGGAAAACACAATGGTCCAAATTCTTTGGGATGCAGTGAAAGTAGTTCTAAGAGGAAAATTCACAGTGATACAGGCTTACTTCAAGAAACAAGAAAAATCTCAAACAATCTAACCTTACATGTAAAGGAACTAGGAGAACAAAGCCCAAAGCCAGTACAAAGGAGGATATAATAAAGATCAGAGCAGACATAAATGAAATAGAGACTTAAAAAACAATAGAAATGATCAATGAAACCAAGAGCTGGTCCTTTGGGAAAAAAAAAAAAGCGAGCAAGAGAGGGATAAACATTTAGCCAAACCCAAAAAGACACAAAGAGTCGTCAAGTAAGTAAATGCACAAAAGGAGAAGATATTACAACTGACACCACAGAAATACAAAGAATTCCAAGACAATATTTGAAAAGGCATATGCCAACAAATGGACAACATAGAAGAAATGGATAAATTCCTAGAAACATATAATCCTCCAAAACTGAATCAAGAATAGAAAATTTGAACAGATCAAATACCTTAACAAAATTGAACTGGTAATCAAAACACTCCAATGAACAAAAGTCCAGGACTAGATGACTTCACAGGTGAGTTCTAGCAAACATTTAAAGAAGAGTTAATAGTCTTCTCAAACCATTTCAAAAAACAAAGAGGAAGGAAAACTTCCAAATTTATTCTACAAGGCCAGCATTACCCTGATACCAAAACCAGACAAAGACACCATCTCTGATGACCATAGATGTACAAATCCTCAACAAAATATTAACAAACTGAATTCAGTAATACATTGAAAGGATCATTCACCACAATCAAGTGGAATTTATTCCAGGAATGCAAGCGTGGTTCAATATATGCCAATCAATCAATGTGAAACTTTACCCTAACAGGTATAAAAACCATATGATCATCTCAACAGATGCAGAAAAAACATTTGACTAAATTCAATATCCATTCATGATAAAAACTCAAGTGGGTTTAGAAGGAAGATATCTCAACATAAAAAAGGTCATATATGACAAACCCACAGCTAATATCATACTCAACGGTGAAAAACTGAAAGATTTTCCTTTAAAGGAAAATCAGGAACAGGACAAGGACACCCACTCACCACTTTTACTCAACATAATACTGGAAGTGCTAGTGGCAGCAATCAGACAAGAAATAAAAGGCATCCAGACTGGTAAGGAAGTAAAAAACTGTCACTATTTCCAGATACATATAGAAAATCCTAAGACTCCACAAAAAATTTTTTTTGAAAAATGAATTCAGTAAAGCTGCCGGACACAAAACGAATATACAGAAATCTGTCACATTTCTGTACACTGAGAACAAAGTAGTAGAAAGAGAAATTAAGAAAATAATCCTAAATGGGATTATTATCATTAATTGACAGAATACTAGGAATAAATTTAATCAAGGAGGTGAAAGAGCTATACTTTAAATTTTTTTTTAATGTTTATTTTTGAGACAGAGAGAGACAGAGCATGAACGGGGGAGGGGCAGAGAGAGAGGGAGACACAGAATCTGAAACAGGCTCCAGGCTCTGAGCGGTCAGCACAGAGCCCGACGCAGGGCTCGAACTCACGGACTGTGAGATCATGACCTGAGCCGAAGTCGGACGCTTAACCGACTGAGCCACCCAGGCGCCCCAGAAAGAGCTATACTTTAAAAACTGTAAGACATTGATGAAAAAAATGGAAAACAACACACATAACTGGAAAGATATCCCATGCTTGCATAAAGAATTAATATTGTTAAAGTGTCCATACTACCCAAATCAAATCTACAGATTCAATGCAATCCCTATCAAAATACTAACAGTAGTTTTCACAGAACTAGTACAAATAATCTCAAGATTTGTATGGAACCACAAAGACCCTAAGGAGCCAAAGCAATCTTGAGAAAGAACAAAGCTGGAAGTTATCACAACTCCGAATTTCAAGATATACTACAAAGCTACAGTAATCAAAACAGTATGGTACTGGAACAAAAATACACATAAAGATCAAAAGAACAAAGAGCACAGAAATAAACCCACACTTATATGGTTAATTAATCTACAAGAAAGGAGGCAAGAATACACAATGGGGGAAAGACAGTCTCTGTAATAAATGGTGCCAGGAAAACTGGACAGCTACATGCAAAAGAATGAAAGTGGACCACCTTCTTACACCATACACTAAAATAAAATCAACATGAATTAAAGACCTAAATGTAGGTCCTGAAACCATAATAGTCCTAGAAGAAAACATAGGGAGTAATCTCTTGGACACTGGTCTCAGCAACATATATATGCATATGTCTCCTCAGGCAAGGGAAACAAAAGCAAAAATAAACTATTGGGACTACATCAAAATAAAAAGCTTTGCGCAGCAAAGGAAATCATCAACAAAACAAAAAAGGAATCTGCTGAATGGGAAAAGACATTTGCAGATGATAATCCAAAATATATAAAGAATTTATACAACTCAATAATAAATAATCCTATTTATAATGGTCAGAGGACCTGAATAGACATTTTTCTAAAAAAGACAATAGCCAAGAGACTCATGGAAAGATGTTCAACCTCACTAATCATCAGGGAAATGCAAATCAAAATCACAGTGAGATACTGCCCTACCCTTGTCAAAATGGCTAGAATCAAAAAAAGATAAGGAATAACAAGCACTGGCTAAGATGAGGAGAAAAGGGCACCTTTGTGGTGGGAATGTAAATTGTACCAACCACTGTGGCAAACAGCATGGAAGTTTCTCAAAAAATTAAAAATTGAAATAGTGTAACAGTCCAGTAATTCCACTACTGGTTATTTATCCAAAGAAAACAAAAACACTAATTTGAAAAGACATATGTACTTAAAAAGAAAAGTTAAAAAATAAATAGATAAGATATATGTACCTCTATGTTTATTCCAGCATTATTTGCAATAGCCAAGAAAGGGAAGTAATCTAAAGTATCTAGTGATAGACAAATGGATAAAGAAGATATGGGGTATGTGTGTGTCTATGTGTGTGTGTATACATACATACACAATGGAATATTAATCATAAAAAAAGAATGCGATCTTGCTATTTCTTTTAAAAAAAAAATTTTTTTTTTAATGTTTATTTATTTTTGAGACAGAGACAGAGCATGAACGGGGGAGGGCCACAGAGAGAGGGAGACACAGAATCCGAAGCAGGCTCCAGGCTCTGAGCTGTCAGCACAGAGCCCGACGCGGGGCTCAAACTCACGGACCGTGAGATCATGACCTGAGCCGAAGTCGGACGCTTAACCGACTGAGCCACCCAGGTGCCCAGCGATCTTGCTATTTCTGACAACATGAAATGGACCTAGGGAGTATAATGCTAAAAGAAATCACAGAAAGATAAATACTATATGATTTCACTTATATGTAGAATCTAAAAACAAAACAAATGAAAAGACAAGCAAACAAAGCACAGAAACAGATTCATAAATACAGAAAAGAAACTGGTGGTTGGCAAAGGAGACATGGGACAATGGGTGAAATGGGGATTTAGTACAAACTTCCAGGGTTGCCTGGCTGGCTTTGTTGGTAGAGCATGAGACTCCTGATCTGGGGGTTGTAAATTCATGCCCCACACTGGGTATGGAGATTACTTAAAAATAAAATCTTAAAAAAAGAAAAAACAGAAGTACAAACTTCCAGTTAAAAAATAAGACACAGAGATGAAAAGTACAGTATAGGAAATACAGCCAATAATACTGCAACAACATATGGTGATAAATGATTTAAAAAAAAAATCTGTAAGATAGCTTTAATTTGCTTATTCTGTAAACCAGTACGAAGGTACAGTTAAATTCAATGCAAATAAAAACCGATATATCTTTGTAAGCATGACCAATTTTTGCTCATGTATGGAAAGTAATGGAATAAGAATTAAATATACACTTGAAGAAACATGCCTGCAGATCTGTTTCAGCAGGGCTTTCATTTTCATCATCTCCTGCTCTGACAGTATCAGAATGACAATCTTCCTCAGCTTCTGCCTGAAGGGGAAAACAAAATAATCATCAGGAATATGCAAACATCAGTTTCCCTTTGTAATCCACATCTCCTTGAGCTACTTGCCCAGTGAAATATTTAGTTGCTTCTCTCTCATCTCCTTCACAGTTAAGTTTAATGATTCCAGTAGAATAAAATTCCATACTTTTTTTTTTTTTTTAACAGTGCAGAATAAACAACTTTACTGGACTCCAGTTAAAATGTTATGGTAGATGATTTAAAACAGCTCTGCTTCAGAAAATAACATTTAGTTGTAGCATAGAGTTCAGCAAATAGTTTTCTTTTCATCCAGCACTTTTAGTCCATAGGTAGACGCCCTTCCTTTTACACCACTGGCATGTTACTAATATGTGAATGCGACTTTTCTCTTATTTTAAATGTCCTGGGAAAGGTCATTAATTAAAGACATGTAATAGTGAATGTTTCTGTAAAGAAGCCTGTTCTGTCTTATAAACCCAGATTTATATATACTGGATTGATTTAAGTGGAAAAAAAAATGGGCTGGAATTACTGTGCAATGGTTTGGGGCTTAACAAAGGTCTCAGGTCAGTTTCCTTGCATTTTATCCTTTTATTCTCAATATGTGTTTGCTAAGTTAAACTGAATCCTACTTTCCAGTGAAAATGAAATGCTTCCTCAGTTCAGTCTGTTAGCTAACAGGCTCAGTAGCAAATGGGACTTGCTCAACACTTCATGTGTTCAGTCCCACAATGTGGTAATAGGGGAAATGACCAGAGGATTAGAAATTAGAATAAAACCTACTTAATTTCACTTGTTTCCAAGATGCAAGCTTTATAATTGTAAATTTTCACTGTAATTTGTTTCTAGGACAAAACACATTAACACGAATTTTTGAACTTGGCAACCTGACAGACTTGTACTACTTTACAGCACAACATAAATAAGCCTCATTTCATATCTTATCTCTGGCAACCAGACTCAAAGCAGAGGTGACTTTAAGACTTGAACTAGTTAGTATATTGGAAAGTGCTGGGCACACCGCAAAGGATAAATTAACGAAGATATCAATCAAAGAGGCCAAGATTCTGAATTAATTTCCAGAAAAATGGAAAATGGAAGCATTAATGTATTATCAAATATATTTTTTGGTCTCTTTAAGCTGGGAGCTTTTGTACTAATAGGAAAACCCATAATGAAGGACTTTGAATTTTTTTTTGAATTTAAAAAAATATTTTTATTTATTTTTTAAATTTACTTATTTTGAGAGAGACCGTGCAAGTGGGAAGGGACAGAGAAGGAGACAGCAAGGATTCCAGGCAGGCTCTGTGCTGCCAATACAGAGCCAAATGCAGGGCTTAAACTGAAGAAACTGTGAGATCATGACCTGAGGAGAACCAAGAGTCAGACACTTAACTGATTGAGCTACCCAGGTACCCCAGGACTTTGAATTTATAGACCCCATTGAGGAGCATCTTTCTATCCTTAAATAAGAGGCTGCTTTGTTACTGTAAACACTAAGTGCAGCTAATGGGAGGGGACCTGAGCTCCCTCTGACATCCTCTTAGTACCTCAGCCTTCTAACTCTGGCCTAGCAGTCTTACTAAAGTGACTTCATTCCAGAGCTTCCCCTGCTCTCTCCAGCTCCATGCTCTTGCACATGCTGCTTGCTCTCTCCATATGGAATAACTTCTTCCTCACTTGGTAACTTCTCATCCTTCAAGGTTCAGTTCAGGGATCATCCCAGTAAGTCTAATCATTTGAACTGCCTTTGTTTCCCTACAACATTCATGCTTGTATCATAGCTTTTAACAGCTGTATTGAGATTATTTTTGTCTCTTTGCTAGAGTCAGTGCATTGGGAACAGGATCAGTCGTATTAGTAACCTTAGAGGGCCAAACACATTGCTTAAGTTGTAGAAAAAGCCTGTCCAGGTTTCACCTTTCACATCTGTGAAGAGAGGGTTGTTGGATTTGATAACCTCTGAGGTACTTTTTCATATGTGACATTTTATGATTAATAGTTTACCATAAATCGGGGCACCTGGGTGGCTCAGTTGGTTGGCCGTCTGACTTTGGCTCAGGTCATGATCTCACAGTCCATGAGTTCGAGCCCCACATCAGGCTCTGTGCTGACACCTCAGAGCCTGGAGCCTGCTTCAGATTCTGTGTCCCTCTCTTGCTCTGCCCTTCTCTCACTAGTGCTCGGTCTCTCTAAAAATGAATAAACAGTAAAAATAAATAAATAAAAATTTTTACCATAAATCACCTTACAGGTCTGGTTATATTGGAGATCTAGTATTCGTTGGGGTCTAGCACCAATAGGAGCTCAAAAAAAATTGTTTGAATTAACAAAAAATGTCATGTGGACATACAGAGCATGTCTAAAGAATGAGGAAAAGAAACAGGAAATCTTTAATACAGAAAGCATCTTCTCCCCTGAGTTCCTGCTTTGTTCTTGAATTCCAGTCCTTTATTACTTTGATATTGACAGTATGATGACTATCAAATTTGGGGTTTTACTACATTTTGTCAACTCAAATACTACTTAAGTAGGTCCCCAGCTGTCACCCAGAGATTTTCATTTTATTTTTCATAATTGAATCGAGCTAAACATCACCTTTGACTTGAGTTGCTTATGTCTTCATCATTTTACTCCTGTTTTGCAGATGGGATTAATGAAATATAAAAAGTTAAGTGCTTGGGGCGCCTGGGGGCTCAGTTGGTTGGGTGTCCGACTTCCGCTCAGGGCGTGATCTCACGGTCCGTGAGTTTGAGCCCCGCGTCGGGCTCTGTGCTGACAGCTCAGAGCCTGGAGCCTGCTTCAGATTCTGTGTCTCCCTCTCTCTCTATCCCTCCCCTGCTCACACTGTCTCTCTCTCAAAAATAAATAAACATTAAAAAAAAAAAAAAAAAAGTTAAGTGCTTAATCCTGGTCGGTCAGAGAACTATTCTGAAAGCTTAAGGGCGTAATCAATTACTGCTTTTTCTATCATTCTGGTTAATTTAACAAAATAAATTCACCCATCCATTTATTTAATAAAACATCTGAGTGTCAGCTCATTGGTTTAGTATCATTTCACACCTGATTCATTCAATCCTAGTTAGTCTCTCAGATGGAAAATGTACTCAAAGCCAAAGAAAGGCAGTTCAGGATAGAGACTACACATTCCAGCATGCAACAGTCCCATGGAATTTGCGTTGTCAATTTCTGGAGCTTAAGCCAGTCTCTCCATTTGGACCGCACTGACGCTGCTCAGGCCCTCACCGCTACGAAGAGAGACATAATCTCTCTGAACCCACACCGCCAGGACCGCCTGCCAACATCCTACCCATGGCACTTGATGCGTCACGGGGCAGGTGCGTCCTAAACCCAGGACTCCTTAAAGGACCTGAACGGCTTCTCCGTGGGTACTGCTTGCCGGAGGGGTAACAATCAACAAGTTGTCTCCGTTTCCCAAGGTTCCCTCAGCCAATTTCAGATGCTGCAACGGCTCACCTGAACCTACCCTCACTGCTTTTGATAAAATCCCTCGAGGGGCACATCCTGAGCAAACCAAAAAGAGTCATTCTTTTCTGTTGTCCTGCAAACCCGCTCTTTCTCACACCGGATCCCGGCTGCGGGGGTTCAAGCAGGAGGGAACGCAAGGGAGCGGTCGGGGATGGTACCCGCTCCACTCCCTCTCAGGCCAAAGGCCCCACAATGGGTGGCGGCCGAGCAGCTCCTACTCCTCCCAGTCTCCACTTCCCGCTCTCTCGGGGCTCCTCCCAGGCCTAGCCCCTCCTTCACACCGCACTCCCACCTCGCAGTGTCCCTGCGAGCCCCCTCCCGGGTTACCATGCTGGCGAGGCGGCCGGCCGCCGTCGAGGGGCTCTCCGCACCCCCTCTGCACCGCTCCCCCGAGGAGGTGTGCTGGGTGTCCGGGTGTCTACTCCTGTCCGTCTGCTTCAACAGGGCTTAGCAGAGTTCTCGGTCGGAGAAGCGCACCAGGCAGCGGCAGTAACTGCGGGCCCGGCGTACGGCAGCCATCTTCGCAGGGCAGGGGGCCAGATCCGGGCGCGCTAGAGCGACGGCCGGGAACTCGCGGAGCGGAGGGACGCCCGCTGCCAGCGGAGGCCGAGGACCAAGCGAGCACCAGAGCGTCGACGCTGCTGAAAACCCCGGACGCCGCGGAGGAGCTGCCCCCTCTACTGCGGAAACCTGTGCGGACGCACCGAGCATGCGCAGTGCCGCTGCCGCTTGCGTGCGCCTCACGGCTCCCTGGCCTCGAGCGCGCTCCCTAGTGGAGGGGTAGGAGGTGTGCGCGCGGTCGCCTTGGCAGATCACCAATTTGCCGACTTCGAATTCAACCTATGTATTCGTCTCAGTGACCACTTATGCAAACTTGAACAAGCATTATATCAAAAATGTTTATAACTCAAATCTAGGGTTGAGACCCTAAGGTAAACATTCCTTCAGGAGCATCGAACTTCGTGCTCAGGAAAGTCGCTACACGCTTTTCGGGGACTCTGGTTCGAGTCCTACGCCAGGATTTCAGGGAAACGGAGAAACCCCACTGCAGTCACAGGCTGTTATAATGGCTAAACTTTTTGCAAGTACGTACTTGGAAGTTCAGGAAAAGATAAGCTTAGTATAGAAGCAGGGCGAAAGAATGCCACGGCAAGATTTGCCTTACTACAAGTGTCTCCGTTTGCATCCCATCATGCAAGAGGGGAGAAAGACGTTGAGACTCCTAAGGCCCTGAAACCCGAGTCCAGAGGAGACGGAGCCCGCAATGTACTCTGGGGTTTGTAGTCCGCTGTTCCGCGTAGAGCGCCGGAACTTATCCGCAATACGAGCCCCACCTCTTAAAGCCCAAACACCTGACTTTGTTTCCTCACAAGACACTCCTTCATCGGGCGATTTATTATTTTGCCGCACTTTACATTGTTTTAAATACGGAAGTTTGCATGCTTTGTAAAAACCTACACTCTTACAGCCCCTTACCTTCATTTGGCAAATGTCTAGTTTCTACTAGTTAGATAACTAACAGTTATCAGGTTTCCAAGAAGCTAGTTCAACGAACCCACAGTTTAAATCTCTTATCCATTATTTTATTCTGGAGATCTTAGACATGCAGTACATCTTTGGCAGAAAAATAGGGGCAAAAAAAGGGAGGGGGTGGCAGAATGGTGAGCTACAATAAGGAAGACCAACGGCTATCTTTTAATATTAGGATCTATCATCCTTTGGATGTGTAAGTTTTTATTTCCACCCTAAATCAGCTACCTAGAAAAAGTACCTTCATGTTTAACGAAGGCCAAAAATTGTAATAGTTTTTAATTTTTAAAGGAAACTTAAATCTTTTAAAGATGACTTTCTTCTCAATGACTTCTTTAAATTGATTTTGCAGTTTAAATAGGAAGGGGGGAGAGCAGATGTAAGGATTTGTAATCAGAGAAAGTGATATATGTGACTCATGAATGCAAAAGATTAGTTTCACAAATGAAAAATGAGGCATTGAAATATTTTCAGAACTAGTCTATTTCATCAAACATGATGAATGCTAATTTAAGATCTCTTGGTCAATTAATTCAGATTTCTATTCTAGCTAATAAATAAAGCTTAATAAAATATACCATTTGTAACGATAAATTAAGCAGCTATTTTATTAAAATGCTGTTGTTTCAGTTACTAAATTTTCTATTTTATATCAGTATCCACTGTATCCATTAGACCTCAGATTTGTATTATCTTATACTTACAGGGTTATAATTTTCCTGACCCAAACCATTTACTAGCTCAGTGGACCCTTGTTAAAGGTAGATCAAGACTGTCTCTCTTTTTTGCTGGGTAGACTTGCTTGGACAACTGAACTTGACTAAAACGGGTAATTTTAGGTATTTTAAAAATCACTTTTCATGGGAGCAGCATACAATTTGTTAGGCTACCCTTCTTAGCCCCCTATCTTTTCATTGATAATGACTTTCAATTTTCATTTGCCATATGGTTTGGGTATTATATAGGTAAACACAAAGATAGATAAGTGTTACACGTTTTCCAAGTGGCCAGTTGGGATAGGAAGTCTTGTATCTTGTGGGTTTTTCTTCAATAGGAGGAAGAAGAGAGAGGGATTCAGACCTTTGTTATAGATTCTATTAGGAAAAAAAAAAATGCCTTGAGTTCTTAGAATTCAAACATAAAAAGAGAAAATTGATATGAAGATGAGCTGGAGAATTTAAAACTCAGAGAAAGATCCACAATGTGTAAATGGGTTATTGCTGTATTGATTAAAATTGTGTTGCTCAGGGCAGTATGGTTCCCTGGACCAGCAGCATCAGCACCAGAATTCTGGGGATGAGCCCAGCAATCTGTTTTCACAAGCCTGCCAGGTGATTCTGATGCCTCCAACTAAAGTTGCTCCCTCCTGCAGTCGACTAGTTCTGAAAAATGTAAAGTCTTGGGGCAATTATGTAACTTTAAATTGGGAAGGGGGGAGGAGAAGGCTTGAAGCAGTTTCTTTTTTCAAGTCGCGTCAGAACCAGCCTTTATATGGATGACTTAAGGTAATGTCTACAATATAATTTATGACACAAGTGACTGTGTTTAACACACAAGTGTGTTAGATTACATATAACTAGTTACACGCAGAATACAATTGTTGTATGAATCATACCTAGTGTTTCCCACCTGGATAACAATCCAGTCTTTCAAAGTAAAGTTGTTAACCGTATAAAAGCTCTCCAAGTTCAAATGAATGCTAACAAGCAACCCGTTGCGTTTTTATTTCAAAACATTTTTTATTGATGTAAAGTATAATACAATCTTCCATCTTAACCATTTTGGAGTGTACATTTCAGTGGCACTGATTTCATTCACAATGTCGTGCATCCCCGGTTATGTTTTTTTAAACCGGGCAAACGTTTTCACCATGATTACCTGTAATGAAGTGTTCTCAGAACCTCTGTCCACGGCCTTCGTTTCTAAATCTTGATCCCTGATGCACAGACGTGCAACAAGGAGAGCGTGTGGAGCTGGGGGGGACGCACGGGTGGTCAGCGGACCGCAGGGATCCCTGGGCTTGGTCCGCCCCGGCGAGGAGCGCGGCGCGGCACCTCGGCGCCCCCGGGCTGCCTGGACGCGGCGGTGCAGGGACGCGCAGGGCCAGCGAGGGGAGCTGCAGGGTAACTTTTCCCAGGGAAAGCGGACGGTCGTCCCCACTAGAAGCCTTCCTGCCTTTTGTTTGTTTTCCAGCCGGAGGCTGGAGAGCGGCCGGGTTCCTGCTGCTCCACCATGCGCCGCGCGGCCCGTTCGACTCGCCGGACCTCCCGGGCGTCCCTATACGGACCGCTCGGGCTGTCCTAGCAGGGATCGCCCCTACCCCCAGTTCCCGATCCGGCTGCAGCGCCCCAGTCGCCGAGGAACTGCGCTCACTGCAGGGGCGGGCCCCCGCCTGTGTTCGCGGCGCCAGTAAGTGGGGCCGGGGATTTAGGGGCTTCTGCTAGGCGACCTGTCACTGGGGATGAAGGAGTGGAACTGCGGAGGGACCCCGGCGCCGGGGCCTCCGCGAGGGGCTGGAAGGAGAGGGAGAGGCTAATGGGCTGTAGTTTCTCTCCGCGGTCATGTGGCTCTTTCCCTCTTGGCATGGAAACTCCGGGTTGCTCCGACTCTGGAAGATTTTGATGGGTGTTTACCTTTCGGTGTTAAAGAGAGAAAAGACCTTGCCCGATTTTAAGCCTCTTTAGTAGGATGTGGGGGACTTGCTGTTGGAATTTTCCTGACTAGGCCTGTGGCTGTCCCACAAGGGGGTCTGAGCCAGAATCTTCACACATTTATGTGCAACCATTTTTCACCGGGTTTCTTTCTGCTCTGATTTCTTCTTACCAACCTGAGTAGATATTAGGAGAGTGATGTTGAAGGATTTTCCAGAGCAACCGTTTCTTTTGGAATATACCTTTTAAAGTCTGACTTTGACACTAACATAGAGGGCTTTTACTTTAAATATAAAAGTAGTTGAAAACGTCATTCTGCAGAAAAGAGTACTCATTTCTACTTATAATTAAGTAAAGATCTGTTTTTGCTAAAGCTGGGCCAGGCTGAGAAAATACTGCCTTGAATTTTGCATGCAAGTCTAGATTTCTCCAAGGTATTGTTTTTTTATTTTGGCCTGTAACACTCTTTGTAGCAATAGAAGTTTGATAGCTACAGTTTTCATGTCTCATTTTCCAGTGAGTAGGCTTTCAGGATGTGCCCCAACAGTGAATTGTACTCTTGCTGAATGTACAATTAAAATGAGCTTGAAATTTGTGTAGTCAACATGTAAATTATTAAGAAGAATTTGTGTCTGAACCGTATGCTAGCTGTACTAGGAGTTAATGTATGCATAAATATGCACATTTGAAATAGTTTCTGGACAAAGCGCTGTGATTTGGTAAAGAATCTTTAATGCCTTCCTATCTATTTGAGGATCACTAATTGTAAAATACTAGGAAGTGGGTATAGAAATGAAAGCATTGCTGTGATCCTCTATTTAAAATGATATCCTGTACCACTGCCCCCTCCGTAAGATATATGGCCCCCTACAGTGACCTTGCCCACTTTTTGTTTTCCTCTGTCCACTTTGCCTTGCCCTCCTCCAAAGTCAGGAGTGGGCAGCCACATTTCTTAATGAGATCAGTTTCGTTTTAGATGATGGAGGGATGTGTTGGAGGGTTGATGGAGCCTGTCTGAGGAGGCAGAGGTCTCTGCTCCTTGCCAAGGGAACTCAGCATTTAGCCAGAGAAGTGGTTTTTCTCACTGAAATTTCTTACCTACAGTCAATTCATAAACGAGTTGCCAGGATAAAGAACAGGTCTTTTGGAGTTTTGTTGACTGTTCAACATCATCAAAGCTCTTTTTATACTTTCATTGTTTGTTTTATTCGTAGCACTTTTTGAGGTTCCCAGTAAAGGTGGAAATCATGTCAGTCTTGAACCTTTGGAATTATCTTTATCTTTTCCTTCATTTCCTTCAGCCTCTGTATCAATGAGTCACCAAGACCTTTGAAATATGATTTGTTCAGATCCCTCCCTCCATGTTGTTATCCAGAACCTCACCCTTCCTCTCCTGCAGACTGGAGCAGTCACTTAACTGGCAGTCCAAGCAAGCCTGGCTCTTAGTAAGTCCTCAGTAAATGTTTGCTGAATAAACCAATGAATGAATGAATGAGATGTTCCCCTTTCTGGTCTCTTCAGCATTTGCTGTCCATCTAATTTTTTTTAACTATCACTTCGACTCTCTCCTTGCCTTGCAACCTTCAGTTCCTCTCCATTTGCTATCTCAAATAATTTGCCTGATTTTTCAAGGCTTTCATAATCAAGCCTCACCACTCCTATCTAAATCCTATTTTCAGTTCACTGTAGATCCATGTGCTCTATGCAGTTTGGTCTTGCTGCCCTGCTAAGGGGGCCAGGCTCATTCCCACTGCAGTGTCAAGGCTCACACTGTTCTCCTAGAAACTTCCTCCCTCCTCCCCACTCTCCCATGCAAATCTTACCCACCCTCTGAGGAGGAGACCAGCTCTCCTTCTTACCTAATGTCTTCTCTAGCTACTCACTCCTCTTCTCTTTCTTTAAAGTCTTAAGATTCTTGTTTGTTAATTCTTCATTATATTGGCTGTATTGATCTCTAATTGGTTTAGGTTATTTTAAGCCTCTTTAGGGCAGAAGCCATAGTTTATGCGTGGTGATGTGGTGTCCTGGGCTTTGGAGTCAGGCAGAATTGAGGTCAGGGCCTGACTCCACTTATTACTCACGTGGCCTTGTGGGATACTCCTAGCATTTGAAAGGGGAAATGCCTTCCCCAGCATGTGGTGGTGCAAAGATGCCCTATGGTGCCTCAACAGTGCCTGACATACACTTAACTAAAATCTGCCCATCCCTCACAGTGACTCAAAGGGGCCTGAACATGTAGCACCTATTTGGTAGGTATTTGTTGACTGGCTTGTAGTAGACTACAAGTCATGGCTCAGAGGACACGGCGACCACGCAGTGAATCCTCCGTGAGTATTATCCTGCCCTTACTTAACATGGCTTGAGCTGAGGTTATCCCTGGCTGCAGCTCTGCTTCTGGGATCTGTTGCTGTTTTTCCATCTGAACCTTGCCAGGAACACTACTGCCTTCTCGTTTGTTTGTTTGTTTTTCTCTCACAGCATCTCTTGCAGAAAGCGCCTCCGTTTCATTTTGCAGGACCTTGCTGAGTTGGAGTGTATCTAGCCCTTCTTTGTTTCTGCATGTGGGGTATGTGTGAGTGTCTCTATTTACGGCAGGACTGCTTGCATGGTGCTTTCTTGGCAGAATTCTGGGTACAGTGACCCTTCTGTGGATGTTGACCCCTCAGCCTGTGAGTAGGGTCTCGCTGAACTGTAAATTCTCTCATTGGCAGGCTTTGCCAACCACAGCATCCTGAGAGGGGCCCTATGAGTAGAGAATTAGAAGGACCTCAGATGTGGTTGATGTGGTTGGCTGGGATTATGCACAGAGGTGTGCACAGGATGACTGACACACACACACGTGTTGTTTGGGGGTACGGTGCAACTGTATCATAGGTTGTGACTGTGCTCACCTTGAAACAGTTCTGACTTTCTTATCAATACACAGGTGTTCTAGAAAGTTACCTTATAAAAACAGTTGGGTAAAGCAAACTATTTTGTGGGGCGAATTGCATTCAAATGCTGTGTGTTTATGGCAGGAAGAAATCAGAAATGTCTTTACTTGCAGCCAAAGAAATGAAAGAAGAAACACAGGTCTTCTCAAGATGGTAAGGAAAGTTGATGTGGGCATTCACGCTCAATCCCTCTGCTCCTGGTGAGGTGCTGTGTGATGCTGGGAAAATGCTACTATTCATCTGATCCTAGGGAATTACTCAGTCCAAGCGGAAAGCTTCCATTCCTGATTTCCTTGCAGGGAAACTGAAATGTCCTTGCACAGTGAGTAAGTGCCTGACTCGCTGCTTTGTAAGTCGGGAACCTTCATAGAAAGAGTGCTTGTGGTGGGGCTCACCTGTGCAGGTGGAATCAAACCCTATGTGTGTTGACCTGTGAGGTTGTCTCAGAGTTTGAAGAAAGTACATCTTTGGAAGTCTGCCTCCTTTTTTTAAATATGTGGTTCAGGATTAACAATATATACTTTCTACAAAAGGGGAAATGGGGAGCATTTGATATATCATTAATAAATTCTTAAAACACTTCTTATATTCACACATTAAAAAGTATGCTAGTCTGGAGCACCTGGATGAGTCAGTCAGTTGAGCATCCAACTCGATTTTGGCTTATGTCATGATCCCATGGTTGTGGGATCAAGCCCCACATCGGGCTCTGCAGTGAGCATGGAGCCTGCTGTAGATTCTCTCTCTTTCCCTTTGTCCCTGTCCCCTGCTCACTCTCTCTCTCTCTAAAATGAAGGTGAAAAAAAAAGTTATAAAAGTATGCTACTCTGAAGATAACCAAGATTCTATTCGTAGTAATGAGGTCAAGATCTCATTGGTAAAGTGAGAGCATTGCATAATCATTAAGGTCCCATATAGGAAAAAGAAAATCTAATTCTGTAGTCTAAAGTTCCCTCAACCTTAAGCTGTGTCTATGATCTTAGCATTCAATCTGTAGTAATTAGTATTGGGTTATATATTATCTTACTTTAAATTTTTCCTGAATTTTAAGTTTGTCACCTTAACTCAATTTTTTTAAGTGAAAGGACCATGACGGTACCTCACATTTCCTTTGATATGTTTTCCCCCACACCTGGGGCTGTGAGTAGCCACTTGATAAATGTGCAGTGATGGCCAGGAACTTGTGAGAGCCCCATATTTCTGAGGAAAGATCAATGTGAGTCATATTTTACCTTGTAGGTGTAATACGACCTGTGAGGAAGTGCTGATAACATGTGACTGCCCTCATGGTTACTATGAAAGATAATGGCCCAGAGCCAGAAGGTAAAGTATTATGGTATAACGTCCCACTACTATTTGACAATATTGTGAAAGTTACTCACTGCATGAGTAATAATAATAATAAGTAATAATTAATGATTTTGGCCTCTTGGACACTGCCTTTGCTCTGAAAGCCAATTTATTAAATTTTGATTTAACATAGGCAAAACTGAGAAAATAAAGATAACATATTTCTACGTGTTATCTTAGCTGTTAAAAAGCAAATGTTTTCTCAAATTTGTGTAAAAATTTTTAGGAGGATTCATAATTTTCATGCCCTGGCCCCCATGTTATTGTCCAATTTTTCAAAGAAGGAGGGGCACAAGGGGATGGGACAGCCGTGGACGTGGGGTTGGTGGTACAGGAAAATCACCAATAGTCACAATTACCCTTTACAGACCCATCATGTGCTCATTTCATTAATTTATTCATTCAACAAATGTTTGTTGTGAGCAGCTGTTTGTGCCAGCTGCATGCCAGGTACACGTCTAGGTGCTGGGCATGTAGTTATGAACATAATAAAACTTCTGCCCACAAAGTGCTTATATTCTCGGATATGTGGATCTTGAGAAACTTAACAGAAGACCATGGGGGAGGGGAAGGGGAAAAATAAAGTTACAAACAGAGAGGGAGGGAGCAAACCATAAGAGACTCTTAAATACAGAGAACAAACTGAGGGTTGATGGGGTGTGGGGGAGAGGGGAAAGTGGGTGATGGGCCTTGAGGAGGGCACTTGTTGGGATGAGCACTGGGTGTTGTATGGAAACCAATCTGACAATAAATTATATTTAAAAAAAATTTTTTAATTAAAAAAAAAAGCGCTTATATTCTCAGGATGAACACAATTTGTGTGAGCCACCCTGTAATCCAAGGGTACTCGAGGCGTTATTGGGGAGAGTACTTAAAATGTTTATGTGCAGATTTCCTGTTTCAGGGATAGAGAAGCTGTGCCTTGTAGTCATAGTCTGTCTGCTGCCTATTTTTTTAAATAGACTTTACTAGAACACAGCCCATTCATTTACGTATTGTCTGTGACCGCTTTGGTGCTACCTGGGCAGAGTTGAGTGGTTGTGGCAGAGACAGCCCTCAACGCCTAAAATATTTACCAGCCCTTCACAGAAAACGTTTGCTGACCCCTGCTCTATTTTATTTTTATATTAAGCCTTTACCTCTTTCATCTGTGTTACTGATTGGTTTGTTGTGTATGACAGCGTAGCATCTTCTGTGGACTGAGGTCAGCTCCTGAGTTAAAGGTGCTGTAATATCTGCACAATACCTGACATATGTGACTTGTTCTCGTTCACTGCCCCCATCTGCTCCTCACCCTACCTCGCCCACCCTTCCATCCTGAGGTGGCAATCAGGCAGGCAGCTGGGGCCCGACTATCGCCACCCTCGATGGCCTTCTTGATTAAGCTTTGGGGACCATCCCCCAGCTCATCCACAGTGTCACACGAGTCAGGGTACAGTGATTCTTCCTCCAGCTCTTCAACATTTCACTCTTCCTTCAGTTCTTCACGGTCTGCATGAGCCACACACAACGACTTGTCCCAGTTTGAAAGTAACCTACAAGTGACTGAAGACTTTTTTTGGTTCAGGGCAGGGGCGCCCTTTGGTACCCTAGGAGAAGCAATGGGAAGTCATGGATCCTACTCGTGGTGTTAAGGACCCTGGTGCATGAGAAGTTTTTTGCTCAGAAGTGGGATTGAAGGAGGAGACGGAGGGCGAGACTGGAATAGTTTCTGGGGAATAGCAGAGATACACCAGGTAGCTGATTTTCTTCTCCCTTCACTCCAGGTGATGCAGTAGCCAAAAGCATCTTTAATGCATTCCTTTGTCGAGGTAAAGGCAAGGCGGATTCCACGTAAAGAAGGCTCTTTTGGTCTTCTGGCTGCTGTCCCCAATGCAGAAAAAAGCACTATTCCAAGAGGCAAAGTACTTAGAAGACATTTTTGCTAAAATGAATATGAGCAGAAAGATTAGGCCCCAGAAAGAAAAATATAAACACAAATGTACTATTTTTAGTACCCTTTTAAAGTAAATTGACAACATTAACTCTTGTGAAGTTATGACACGTTTGAATATCAATACAATGTGTAATTACCTGAAGGATGAGGTAAAATGGAATTCCAAAGTGCCATGAGAAGGGCCATTTAATGATTTTGCACGTAATTCTGTTTTCCTCTGAGGATAGAAAGTTTTGGTGTAAAATGATTAAGGCTGAGGGAGAAAAGCTGCTCGGAGGGGTCTGAATTTAACATGGCTGGTAAACCACAACTGCCAGACAAGGCCAAGTTTGTGTACCGTTTTCTGTCTTCTTTCTTAAAAGAAAAAAAATAGTAATTATTACATCAATTCAATGACTCTCAAAGTTTAAGAATAAAGAATGGACTACTATTGTCCCTGCACCTAGCCTGTTTTCCAGGCTGTGAATGAGCAGGGTACATGGTATGAGCTGCTGGCCACAAGCAGATGTTCTTGGCCTCCGCTGAGGATTGAAGCTGGAGGGAGGGAGGGAATTGGGGCGGATTGCAGGAGGGTTTTCCCCAATGTCACCTAACTAGAGAAACCATAACATTTGTTTCAGAGATTTGCTGGAACTCTGAAAGCAAAATAAGGCTGCATGTCTGTGTTAGTGGAGTACAGCCTTTCCCAAAGGCCGAAGGCCTGATCTGATGACACTGAGGGGGCCTTTCTGTGATTCTCTGAGAAGCAGTGATTCCAGCATTGTGGTGGGAAAGCCCTGCCTTAGCCTTTCCATGGTATTTACTATTCTCCATTTCAGAATTTCACAGCATTTGTGGTCAGGTCAATTTGATTATCATTAATTTGCACATGAAGAAATAGCACTATGTTTGGAGATACTTACCAAGGGTGGTACAGGAAATAAATAGCAAAGACTAAAATTAAACTTTTGACCAGTCAAATAATGAGTACCTACTGTATGCAAGTGGAATGTGAGGTGTGAGGCCACAGAGATGAAGGAAGCATGGTGAGTGTCCCAGCTGATGCAGAGGGCAGGCTTGCGTGTCACAGATCCCAGGGAGAGGCTAGCAATGAGGTGGGGACAGGATGCTGTTGTAGCTGGGGGAAAGAGCCATTAGCCATGTCTCTTGTTGCAGGTTGGGACAGGAGGCTCTTGAGGTGCTGTCTGAGCTGGACTGAGAGGGAAGGAAAGGAGTAGATTCTGATTTGGGGGGCCTGGCTGAGTCAGTAGAGCACTGTCTTCTGAAAGAGATGTCATGTAGCATGCAGGGTCCCTCTGGTCTACTACCTTCCCTTTGCTAGCTTTTACGTGGGTGACAGGAAACGTGGAAACATTGGTCATTTTTTTTAAGTTTATTTATTTTTGAGAGAGAGAGAGAGAGACCACAAGTGGGGGAGGGGTAAAGAGAGCGAGGGAGACAGAGGATCCAAAGTGGGCTCCATGCTGACAGCAGAGAGCCTGACACAGGGCTCTCCCGATGTGAGGCTTAAACTCACGAGAGGTGAGATTAGGACCTAAGCCAAAGTCAGACACTCAACCAACTGAGCCACTCAGGTGCCCCAGTCCTTTTTTTTCTAAGACAAAAACTAACTTGAATCCTTACACAGAGTCACAGAATCACTGATCATTAGAGAGGGAAAACCACCTCATTTCATCATGAGTCAGTTCAACATCCGATTTCACAGAAGGTAAACCCAAGGATCAAGAGGTACTCCAAGTCACAGGGTTGGTGTCTGTGACCCTACCCATGTGATCTGGACGAGGTGGAGGAAATCCTAACTGAGAGCACTAATCTAAGTGATTAAACAGCTGTCTTACAGATGATGTATACTTCATACACCATTCTCTTTGTGTACTCTTCTCCTTTATTATGTATTCTGTAAAAGAAAACCAAGAAATCAGACTCAGAAGATACTGGGCCTGCATCAAATAGTGTTATGGGAAAAAGACTTCTGTTTAGTGTTCATTAGAAGACTGGACGTGTTGCAAAAAAAATGAGGGTGTCAAGGGCATCTCAGCTTTAGCCAGAATAATGGTTTGGGGCAGTCTACAATATGTGACATAGTCACAGAAAAATTATTCTGTTTGAATTAAAAAGAGGATTTTTAAATAGAGCACTAAACGATCCCAACAACAGTGACTTTGACTAAGTGGTGTGAGCATGGTTAAGTGGTCAAGGTTTCTTATCCCAGGTGGGTCCCAAGATAAAAGCAAAGGATGACTCCTGATACCAGGTTTAAAAACCCAAGGAGGGAGTGCCTGGCTGGCTTAGTGGAGCATCTAACTCTTGATTTGGGGGTCATGAGTTCAAGCCCCATGTTTGCTGTAAAGATTACATACGTACAGCTACACATACATTCAATAATAATAATAATAAAAACCTTTCCTTAAAAAAAACAAAAACAAGACACAAAACCCCAAGGAGAAGGTGATTATTCTGCAGGACAGGTGAAGACATTCAAACATTATTACATCATTTGCTATTTAAAAGCATTCAACAAGCCTGTGAGCCCAGAGTCTATGTGACGATGCATTTGAGTTGAAAGTGGGATCCAGTCCCTCTTTATCTGCATCCACTTTGCCTCCATTGTAGACAGTTGGTGCTGGGGAGGTCCCTGCTGGGTTCGCTGATGTTTGATTGCAGAATGAGGCCACCTAGAGCATGGCGACATCACTGGTTTCCGTATTTGGACTTTGAGCTACAAAGTACTTCTAATTCCTCCCATTCTCAGATCCTCAAAAGGTTTCATGATCTTTAGATCTTCTGCAACCTTACTTTTGAGTTTGGTACAGTCAGCCTGGGTTCCTATCTTAGTTCTATCACTTACCAGTTACATAACCTTGGACAAGTCACTTATGTCTCAGTTTCCTGATCTAGAAAATTGGGGGGAGAGAGAATGATGGTAATAGTACTATGGACAAGTTGCTTGTGCCTCAGTTTCCTTATCTGTAAAATAGGGATAATAATAATAGTGTCTATGGATAGAGTTGTGAGATTTGAATGCATTAATATATGTAAAGCACTCATAATAGTACTATACACATGCTAAGTATTTAAATTATTATTGTTACTGCCCTTTTGGCTTCATTGATATATTAGGAGGCTAAGTGTGGCTTAGTTACAAGTGCTTTATCCAAATTAATTCTTGGAGTCCGAGCAGTATTTGGAGCACTGCTCATCATCAGGTTAGCCGATTCCCACGTTAAAGATGCGTGGCTGCATTCCTTTCACTACTACGGCAGTCAGTACTGGGAGCTGTGAATTCAAATTCCGTCAGAGGCAGAGGAAGAAATGTAGAAGACTCAGGAAAGCTGGGTATGTGCTTGTTAAACAGGAAAGGAATTGCTCTTCTCTTTTTAAAAAAAAAAAACATTTTTTTCTTCTCCAGTTTTTCTTCAAACGTGGCAGTTCGGGGCGGGGGGTGGGGGGCAGGGTGCCGCATGTGTTTCAGGCTAGTTTTTACTTTGTCTCTTTCAATAGAGGTACAGGAACAGAGAAATATTTTTCTACCAGTAACCGAGTGGTGTGAAGTTACAAAAATATATGACAACTAAAAATATTGGCGATCTATGTGGTATCCATTTTAGGGACAACAGGCAAGATGGGGACTGTGATGAGCATGGGGACCCTTGTCAAGTCTAAAAGGATGGTGACATTTCTCTAGCTACTTATTACCATAGAAGGCTAAGGATCCCGTGTTATTAGCTCTTCAGTTTTTCCAGAGAAACCCCAAATCTCATTTTTATATTAGAATTCCTATTTTTATTATTATTTTTTAATGTTTATTTATTTTGAGAGAGAGAGAGAGAGAGAGAGAGAGAGTGCATGCATATGAGGTGTGGAGGGGCAGAGAAGGGGGGAGGTGAATCCCAAGCAGGCTCCAGCCCCAGCATGGAGCTCCACGTGGGGCTTAATCTCACAACCCTGGGATCCAAGATCTGAACCAAAATCAAGGGTCAGACGTTAACCGATTGAGCCCCCAGGCGCCCGTAGAGCTCCTATTTTTATTTTTATTTTCAAAGTTTATTTACTTTGAGAGAGACAGAGAAAGCGAAAGTACAGGATAGGGGGAGAGAGAGAAAAAGAGACTACTGTCAGCACTGAGCCTGACTCAGAGCTCAAACCCACCAACCACAAGATCCTGACCTGAGCCAAAATCAAGAATCGGACGCTTAACCCCCCCCCCCAAAATCAAGAATCGGACGCTTAACCCCCCCCCCCCATTTTTAAATGTAGCCTCAAAGCATACCTCTGAATTCAGTTCTCAGGCTGCTAGTTGGCAACCCCTGGTCCACACTTAGGAATCACCATATGCTAATGTCATATATTCAGGGATTTCAGTCAGCATTGTCAAGTCTTGTCCACTGTGCAAAATTAAAAAGAAATCCTCTCTGTATTTCAAAAAGGAACTCGTTGGGTAAGTAAGCACAGATTTCTCATCCCATTCCTAAAACATTCAACTTTGAATGAAAAGCACTGCTCCATAATTCAGATGATTGTTTGAAAGGCTTGGAGACTTTTGTTGGAGAGTAGTAGACTAAATAAGATCCCCCAAAGATACCAGGTCTGTGAATGTTACCTTATATGGTAAAATAGACTGCAGATGTGTATTAAATTAAGGAATTTGAGGTGAGGGGGGTACCCTCAATGATCTGGGTGGGCGTAAATGCAAATACAAGTTCTTAAAGAAGCAGAGGGAGATTTGACACCACCCAGATGAGAAGGCAACATGACCACAGACTGGAGTGATGCATCCACAGCCAAGGAAGGCCAGCAGCCACCAGAAGCTGGAAGAAACCAGGAAGGGATTTCCCCTAGAGCTTCTGAAGGAAGTGCCTACACCTTCATCTCAGCCCACTGAGAAGCCCAGTACTGGTTTCAGACTCTGACATCCAGAACTGTAAGAGAATAAATTTCTGTTGCTTTAAGCCACCAGGGTACTATTATAGTAGTTTGTTACAACAGCCATGGGAAACTAATTCAGCTGATAAGGAAGAGTTTATATATATATATTTTTTTTTTAAACCTTTTTTAAGTTTATTTATGAGAGAGAGAGAGAGAGAGAGAGAGAGAGAGCATAAGCAGGGGAGGGGCAGAGAGAGAGGGAGACACAGAACCCGGAGGCTCCAGGCTCTGAGCTGTCAGCACAGAGCCTGACACCGGGCTTGAACTCACAAACCGGGAGATCATGACCTGAGCCGAAGTTGGACGCCCAACCAACCAAGCCACCCAGGCACCCCTATATATATTTTTAAAGGTTATTTTTTGTCAGCATATGGGTAAATGGCATGTCCTCAACAAGAGAAATTAGCCATTATTTAGAGATCAGTCGCCCAAAGCCTTAAGATTCCTTACCTGTGGTTCGCAAAGTGACTTCTTGTGCACCTATAGCATTCTTGTTGTCTCCACACTCCTCCTGGGAACCTACCCCAACCGCCATGTCTCCTGGTCATTGTGTACGTTCCACCTCCTAGTTACATGGGAAGGTCCTACAGGCCAGATCCTCCTCCCACAGCTCTTTGGATCTTATGTCTCAGAACTGAGCATAGTCCCTTGTGCATAATTTTTCACATGTGTGGTATTTTGTTGCTACTTTAACTTTTTGAGCATATTTCAGATATTCCTGTATATCTGAAATATTTGTATACTTCTTTATTTCTTAAGTTTATTTATTTATTTTGATAAATAAGTTTATTTTTTTATTTCATTTATTTATTTGAGAGAGAGAGGCAGAGAGAGAATCCTGAGCAGGCTGCATGCTGCCAGCACAGACCCCAATGTGGGGCTTGATCCCACAAACACTGAGGTCATGACCTGAGCTGAAACCAAGAGGTGGACACTCAACCAACTGAGCCACCCAGGGGCCCCAATATGTGTATACTTCTATAAAAATATATATCTCATATATTTCTATGTTGTGCAACATAAATGTGGGTAAACCTCACAACCATGGAAAAGACAGTACTTTGTGTTTTTATCAAATTGTAAAAAATTGTAAAATTTTTACCAGTTGTAAAGAACTCAAAAGTAGAAACTGTCTTCTCCTTATGTACTGAGATCTCAATGGAATGACTTACAGACACTATGTTGTGGAGAGGAGCAGACATGATGGGCTTGAGGGGAACCAGAATGGTACGACCATGATTTGTTTTCATACTGAGTTGAGTCAACTTGAGTTAGCTACAGTTTAAAAACATAGAGTAGTGCATAGTGGCTTTTGTTCTAAATGAGCATTCCAAAACACTCAGTTAATAAAATACACTGAAGTACCAAACTTTTTATTTCACATATGCATTTTACACATTTGATGGTTGTCTTCTTTTTGTCACTTAATTTTTGTCAAGAACTGACTCTGTAGATGTAGCTGTCTCTCAAGCATCAAAGAGGAGTGTACAATACAAGCAGTCATTAGTATGTTGAAACTTCTTTCCTGTTAAGACTCAAACTGAGAGTTCTTGGATTTCCTTGGTTGCCTTTCACTTAAGCTCTGTTGTTCCATGCGGTAAGTTTCACTATTGGTAACATCCAGAGTGGGTCCCAAGTGGGCATCAGAATGGTGTTGTCCATTGGGCCCTTATTAGAGGATTTACAGAATCTAGGTTTAGTTGCCAGCTATAGAGAATATTTATCTGGGAGCGCCATCTACCTAACTTGGAGGGACCTTCAAGGTCCAAGAGAAGTTGGGTTTGGATAAATCCTGGGGAGAAGAATCCTCAGTCCCAGCTGGCTAGTTGTGCAGGCAACTCTGAGTGACACCCAGGGCCATATTTGGACAGTCATGTTTGTTTCACCACAAGATTTGTAGTCATTTGTTCTTCCAGAATGGAAGCAGATCATGGTCGATGGAAAATAAACCTTAGGCTAGCAGAGAATTACTTCTTCTAATTTGTCTCCAGCTATATTCCTCTTTTAGTCTTCAAAACCATGCTAGCCACAGAAGTTCAAACTGTTGATTGGTTAATCTACCACCTTCTGTATAGATAGAATTTTGTATTTGGCCTCTTAAGTCAGGGTAGCCTTAGTCTACTGTATCCAGAATGCTTTCGGCTGTACTCAATAGAATATCTAACATTGGCTTCAGCAACAAAGACCTTTAATTAGGTCATATAACAAGAAATCTAAAGCTGATATTTTCAGAGATCATATCATCATGGACTCAGCCTCCTCTTTCTTTTTATCCATTCTCAGCAGATTGGATTCTCATCTTTAGAGCTGATTTTTCATAGTCACTAGAAGGCTGTCTCAGCCCTAAACATTACAGTTTTATGCAACCATGTTAAAGGCAGAAACATAGGCCAGCCTCTTTGTCAATTGTCTTTATCTTTCCTTCTCAGAAGCCTTTCTGTTTCCCTTACCAGCTCACTTTCCTTTCCATCTTCTAAGTGGGAGCCATAGTTCCATTCCTAAACAAATTTTAGTGAGAAGTGGAACTGCTTTGCTTGGCTTAGACTGATCAGAGTTCATGCCCTGGGGCTGTGGTAGGTGGCTGCCATCCCTGATTATGTTGGATCCTGAATAAAATCAGGGTTTTGTAAATTAAGCAAGAAGGGGAACATTGCTATTGGGTAGATCAGCAATGGCATCTGCTGTCTCTCCCTTCTTTTTTCTACTGCATTGTCCATTGCCCTGTTGTTTTCCCAGAGCAGCAGTGGGGTTTTGTTCGGTTTCAGATTATGACATGAGTCATCATATTTGGGCCACCACAAAAATGGTGAACTGAAAATACTGATCTCAAATGTATTTAACCAGTTCCTGCTGGGGTGTGCTCAGAATAGACTTTGGGTTGACTGATGCTTCTTGTGTAATGCTAATTTGAATAATACCACTGCATTTTTTTAGTATGGGAAATAATCCACTAGAGTAGAGACTAGAAGGCCAAGAGAATGGCCATGGTTCTGTTCTATGGATCCAGACATAGCGTAACTAATCCTTCTCTCTTATACCCCTTTGTACACTTGAAACTATGATCATGGCTTCCTAAGTCTCTTTCACTTCAAGTATTCTTTCTTCAACTACTCTTCTTGTGTGTTTATTTAGGCCCTTGATTGTGTTCTTCAATATCTCTCAAAGTTTGTCATCCAGAGTTGTGCAATGTATCAACCTTGTCTGAATGCTGTGCTCCTAATAAGAGCTCCAATAATGCATTGTCTTTGGAAAAAATAAAACCGCTTGTAGCTATCTATGGAGCATCTCCAGTGAGAGGTTTTGTACATACATCAAATTCAACACCTTAGAAAACAGACCCATTATTTCTGCACCTTGTCTGAGTAACACAAACACACATTCCCTACTCCAAACCTGTATCTCCTGTATCTGAGATTCATCCAGTCAGGGACCTTCGTTCAGGCCTTCAGCAGGTATCACCTGGACTACTGCAGACCCTCCAAACTAGTCTCTATGCTTCTAGTGTCTCTATCCTAACATCTGTTTGTTCTCCAGAGGGATCTTTCTCCAATCATTTCCCTGCTTGAAAGCCCTGGAGAGCTCCCCCTGCAGAGTAAAGACCAAATTCCTGCATGACAAATATACCCCTTCTCTGCTGGGTCCTACCCTGAGTTTCTAGGCATTTCCTGCCATTTCCTTTACTGCCCTCCATGGTCTTTATGTCCTAACCCTATACTTCACAGCCTAGTTCCACATTAGAATCACCTGGAGAGCTTTCTTAACTACTGAAACTCATTCCCCCCCCCACCCCCGCCCCCGCCCTCATTCCCTAGAGGTGGGGCCTGGGCATCAGTTATTTGTTAAAAGGTGATTCTAGGGGCGCCTGGGTGGCTCAGTCAATTGAGCGTCTGACTTCGGCTCAGGTCATGATCTTGTGGTTCGTGAGTTTGAGCCCCGCGTCGAGCTCTGTGGTGACAGCTCAGAGCCTGGAGCCTGCTTCAGATTCTGTGTCTCCCTCTCTCTCTGCCCCTACCCTGCTCGCATTCTGTCTCTTAAAAATAAACATTAATTAAAAAAAATTTTTAAAAGGTGATTCTAATGTTCAGCCAGGGATGGAACCACTAGGCATTTGCCCTCCTGTGAACACACCAAGGTCCCGTACCACCAACATTTCACACATAGCTTCCGCCATCTGTAATTCCTTTCTCTCCCTTTTCTGTATAACAAAACTTTGCTCATTCTTCAATATCTCCATACTACCTCTTCTCCAAAGGGTTGTCAGATCCCTCCCTCCACCCAGGAGTTGGTTGCTCTCTGTACCATATTCTCATGGTACTTTCTACATTTTTTTGGATCGTGTCTGTTGTTATTTAAGGAAAGACCCTTATCTTATCCATAATGTGCCCCTAAAGCTTTGCATAATGCTTAGCATCTTAGTAAAGGTTCAGTAAAATTATACACTGTCAACCTGACATCAGTGCCTGAAGAGACACTAGTTTGACCCATTGTACAATCATTTATGTAATTACCTGAAATAATGTAAGATTAAAAAGCAGCTATCATGGCATGGTGAGAGTCAAATTTTGCTAGAGTAATTGAATTTTGTTCTATGATAATATGACAAACTATAACAAAGAGAAATTGTTAGGGTGGCCATGTTAAATAAATGACTCTATCTTAACTTCACTCAAGTTCTTAATTCTTTCACAAACAGCTTTCTCAACGATAATCTAGGAAAGCACTATCCCAATCATACAATTTAATTGGATGAGGAAGTAGTAGGACACTAACTACCAAAGAAGGGCTTCTATGATTAATAATTTATAGATATGCATCAGTAGTATGACGCCATTGCAAAAAAAAAAGTGGGGGAGAGCCCACGTGGTACTGGAATGTACATCATTATTAAGATTGGTCACCACAACTCATCAAGGGGATGGAGAAATGTGTGAGGATTCAGAGATGAATGCCAAAGATAATTAAAGGAGTGGAAAAAGGTCCTATGAGGAAAGGTTGCATAATTAAAGCACAAGAAGGCTAAGAGACACACATTGGATTACTAATTTCATGTCCACACATATTTTTGTGAGTTTCTTTATATCTGCAAAAAAACAAAGCATGAGGAAATTAGCTTAAATTAGAACAGGCAAGTTTTAGTTGGACATTAAGAAAAATATTCTATTTAATTGGATTATAAAATACAAATCTGATCATGTTATTCTCAAGTTAAAAAAAAAAATAACTAACGCCCCACTGCCTCTAACTCAAAGCCTCCTTTTTTCTTTCTTTCTTTTTTTTAATAGAGCATGTGATTTATTAGCTGATATGTGACAAATCAAGGTACCAGTGATTTTTAGGAAGATGACATACAACAATGGTTTAGGAATTTTTATTTGTTGGAAATGAAATTATGAATGATGTAGAAATCATATATGTCATCAAAAATAGATGGAGATAAATATGAAAAAGGGGAAAACAAATGCAGAGTCAAAAATTGCCTATGTTGTGGTTCAAGTACTCTTTCTGTGTTATGTTGAGACACAGCCATGGTGTATGATAGTGTTCTAATAGGGGTTTTGTTTTTAATTTTTTTAGTGTTTATTTATTTTTGAGACAGAGAAAGACAGAGCGTGAACGGGGGAGGGTCAGAGAGAGGGAGACATAGAATCTGAAGCAGGCTCCAGGCTCCAAGCTGTCAGCACAGAGCCCAGCGCGGGGCTTAAACTCACAGAGTGTGAGATCATGCCCTGAGCCGAAGTTGAATGCTTAACTGACTGAGCCACCCAGGTGCCCCTCTAATAGTAAGTTTTATTGAATAAATCTACATTTGTATGTTTTAAGCTGAAATAAAATGATTCCCTTCCTCTACCATTTTGAAGAGCACTTTTAAGCTCCTAATGTAGAGTAATTTAAAACATACAGGAAGAAACTTGCAAGAATCGTAGAAAGAAAACCCATATACCTTTACCCCAGTTTACCTATTATTCACATTTTACCCCATTTGTTCCCTCTCTATACTCACACCCTTCCCTCTCACACACATAATATTTTTGTTCTACCCAGTGGAGAAGAAATTGCATACATCGTGGTCCTTTACTTATATATCCTTCAGGATGTATTTTCTAAAACTAACACTGTTCTTATAGAACCTCAGGACAAGCATCAACTTCAGGAAATGTAATACAGATGCAGTACTTTTACCTAATCTGTCATCTGTATTCCAGTCGTTTCCACTGATCCAATGATGTCCTTTGTAGTGCTTCCTTCTCCCCTAGTACAGAATCCAGTCGAAGCCTCTGTTTTTCAAAATGGCATCTGAGGCCCTCCACAAATAAAACTCTGGGGTTCTGTCTCTCCAGTTCCAAGCTCCCCACCCCCTCCCTCCCAGGTTGAAGCCCCTATGCCTTTGTTTCAGCTCCTTGGACTGCTAGAATGTCTTACCTAACAGAACACCTACTTTTCTTGTTTTTTTTCAAGCTCCATCTTTTATCAAGACTTTGCTTATGCCCTCCTCAGCCCAGATGGAATTGACCTAGCTGGAAGCCAGGGGCAGGCTTTCTCTTTAACCCCTCCCACGTCCTGTACCTCAAACCTAAGTGTTTTTGAAATACCTTAGTGCATATTCATGAGTATATATCTGGGCCCACCCACCAGCCTCATCCCCTGCCATGAGACTAGGATCTTTGAAAAAGGAACGATATTGTATATTCTTTGTATCCCCAGGCTTTAACATAGGGTCTATCATACAGAAGGTGCTTTATAAATATTTATCAATCAGCAATGGAATACATCACTATAAAGAGCTGCTGCAGGAAGTTGCAGGGAGTTTGATCCTGTAGCACTTCAAGATGAAGGAAAATGCCCCTTTAACCAGGGGCCTTAAAATGGCTCTAGAGGGAGGGAAATGAGTTTGCGATGAGGGAAGCTTAATCTCAGAAAGCTCTCCAGTTATATGATAGAGTGTGGTGAAGTCAGACATAACCTTTACATGTAAAGCTTCCTGAGGTCTTGCACAACCTTCACAAGAACATAGACTGGTTTTTTTGGTTTTTTGTTTTTTTAACCCATCCCTTCATCTACCTCCCCTCTGGCAACCACAGTTTGTTCTCTATACTTAACAGTCTTTTTTGTTTGTCTCCTTTGTTTTGTTTTGTTTCTTAAACTCCACATGTGAGTGAAATCATATGGTATTTGTCTTTCCCTGACTGACTTATTTCACTTAACATACTCTCTCGGTCCATCTATGTTGTTGCAAATGGCAAGGTTCATTCTTTTTTATGGCTGAGTACTATTCGTGTGTGTGTGTGTGTGTGTGTGTGTGTGTGTGTGTGTGTGTCACATCTTCTTTATCCATCAATCTATCAATGGACACTTGGGTTGCTTCCATATCTTGACTATTCTAAATAATGCTGCAATAAACATAGAGGTGCATATATGTTTTTGAATTAGTGTTTTCTTTTTCTTTGGGTAAATACCCAGTAGTGCAGTTACTGGATCACATGGTAATTATATTTTTAATTTTTTGAGGAACCTCCATGCCACAGTGGCTACACCAGTTTGCATTCTCACTAATAGTGCACAGGGGTTCCTTTTTCTCCACATCCTCACTAACACTTGTTGTTTCTTTATTTTAGCCATCCTGACAGGTGTGAGGTGATATCTTGTATTTTTGACTTACAGGTCCCTGATGATGAGTGATACTGAGTATCTTTTCATGTGTCTGTTGGCCATCTGTAGGTCTTTTTTGGAAAAATGTCTATTCAGGCCCCTGCACATTTTTAATTGAATTATTTGTTTCTTTGGGGTTCAGTTGTATCAGTTCTTTATATATTTTGAACATTAACCCCTTATCAGATACATCATTTGCAAATATCTCCTCCCATTCAGTAGGTTGTAACCAGATTTATTTTTTAATATTTTATTTTATTAAAAAAATTTTTTAATGTAATCTCTACTCCCAACATAGGGCTCAAACTCACAATCCTCAGATCATGTGTCACATGCTCCACCAGCTGAGCCACCCAGGTGCCCCTGGATTTATTTTTAATTCTGAACTAATTTTAGATTTCCAGAAGAGTTGCAAAAAATACTGCAGAGAATTCCTAGAAATCCTTCACTCATCTTCCCCTGATATTAATATCTTCCATAACCATAAAACAATGATCAAAACTAGGAAATTAGCATTGGCACTATGCTATTAACTAAACTACAGACCTTATTCAAATTTCACCAACTTTTCCACTAATGTCTTTTTTCTGTTCCAGGATCCAATTCAGGATCCCATATTGCATTTAGGTGTCATGTCTCTTTAATTGCCTCCAATCTGTGACAGTTCTTCAGCCTATCCCTGCCTTTTATGATCTTGACACTTTTGAAGACTATTAGTCATTTGTTTGTAGAATGTCCCTCATTTTGGGTTTGTCTGAAGTTTTCCTATGAATAGATTGAAGTTCTGCATTTTTGATAAGAATGCCACGGAAGCGATATGCCCTTCTCAAAGCATCATATCCAGAGTTCATGATGTCATAAGTTTTATTAATGGTTACATTGAATTTGATCACTTGGATAAGGAAGTTTTTGCTGGATTTTTCCTTATGGAGTTAATCATCTTTCCTTTTGGAGTTAGTGTCTTAAGAGATACTTTGAAACTATGCAAATATCCAGTTTCCCCTCAACCTTTCATTCATTAATAGTTGCATCCATCAGTGAATGTTGTCTGTAACAAATCTTACTGTGGTATTTACCTAATAGTGAATTTTTTATTTTTGCTCTTTCCATCAGCATTTATTCACTGGAATTCTTCTGGAAGGAGAAGCTGCATAGACTGGATTTAGGTGCAGAATGTCACATACTTCTAATCAGTATTCTCTGATCTTTTGGCTTCTCACTAATTAGTTTGACAGCTATAGGTTTTTTGTTTGTTTGTTTGTTTTTTAATACCTTTATTTTCAAGGTGCCTGGCTGGCTCAGTTGGTAGAGCATGTGACTCTTGATCTCAGGGTCATAAGTTCAAGCCCCATGTTGGGTGTAGAGCTTATATTAAAAAAACAACTTATTTTTATTTTGGCTTTTATATTTTATTAATGTTTACATAAAAGCATTGCAATCACTTAAGTTATTACTACATATTCTCTATTACCAGGCAGACTGAATGACTCAATTTTATAAATTGAAAAATCAGTGATTTATTAAAGAAAACACAACTGAATGACTTTTTTTTTTAAGTTTATTTATTTTGAGAGAGAGAGTGAGCCAGCATGAGCAAGGGAGGGACAGAGAGAGAGGGAGGGAGAGAATCCCAAGCAGGCTCCATGCTGTCAGCACAGAGCCCTGTGCAGGGCTGTATCTCACAGACTGAGATCATGACCTGAGCTGAGATCAAGAATCAAATGCTTAACTGACTGAGCCACCCAGGTGCCCCACAACTCAATGACTTTAAAAGGGCATACCCTACATATACACCTTAAGAAATTAGTTGTTCTTTGTTTAGCTTCTGTACGTCTAGTAGTAAAAATAATACTGTTGATGCCTAGCCACAAATAGTTCGTGGAGCACATGTAAGTTCCGTATCAGGAGAGCTTTAATTTTAGCATTTCTTGGCTTTGTTACATTGGAAATCGTAGCAGAATTACACAGAACACAGTATATTTAGTACTAAATCTGGACTAAATATACAGATTCTTGTAGCTCGGCAATTTTTGTCGACCATAGTTTTCATGCAGTGTTTGCCCACAGTGGCTGGTCAGCAGAAAAGCATTGAATTGGAACGGATTCATTTCTGAGTCAGTGACGAATTCACTTTCCAAGAATGGTATCTCTCATTTTGTAAAAATTGGAAAAGAGCATTATTTAGGCCAGAGGTTGGCAAACTTTTTCTGTAAAGGGCCAGATGATAAATACTTTAGGTTTTGTAGGCCATATGGTCTTTGTCACAACCACTCACCTCTGTTCTTGTGTGAATGCAGCTGTCGACAGTATGCAAGTAGGTGGCCATAACTGTGTTCCGATAAAACTTTATTTACAACAACAGGTGGCGGCCTGGGGGGTTATAGTTTGCTGACTCCTGATTTAGATGATAAAAATACCCAAACTTAAAATGTACCTTAGCAATTACCCTTGTCTCTCATTTTTCTCTCCAGGCAGAAGACTGATCTTTGAAAATATGTATTTGGGAGATAGTCACGTTCTGTTGAATACCTTGTGCTGGTGCTGCCATCGAAAAATCTGGTTACACTCCGGGGAGGCCTGCTGCCTCTGCAGGACTGCACCGCCTCGGCCCTGAGATGAGTGTCCGGCCTGAGCGGGCACACCATGAATAGATACACAACGATCAAGCAACTTGGGGATGGAACCTATGGTTCCGTCCTACTGGGACGAAGCATTGAGTCTGGGGAGCTGATTGCTATTAAAAAGTAAGTTTTATTCTTCACTCGCATCCATTCATCCTCAACTATACATTGTCAACATCGTTTTAACTCCACCTTCTGCATTTCTCATCATTGCAAATTTTCTAAAGGTACGTGGATGGGAGGCATGGAGGAAAGTCTTAGACACTGATTTCTGTGGGCTCGATGACTGTTGGCCCTGGAATGCTCATGTCAAAGGTCTTAAACACATTCCTACTTTAGATTTGCATATGGTGTGAGTACTTTTCCAGAGTGTCTTATATTGTGACATAGTAATGAGCAGGGTAAGAAAGATTTTATTGGAAAGGAAACTGAAACCCTGAGAAGGACTTAATTTGGATCATTTACACAGGTAGCAGTCTGGGGACTACTGTCTTCACCTCCCCACCCCACTTGCCTTTTGCAATCTGAGTCCAGTCTCACTGTCTTAGTTTCTGTTGCTGCATAACAATTTACCCCAAGGATTCATGGTTTAAAACTATACACATTTATTATCTCACAGTTTCTGTGAGTCAGGAGTCTTGGCATGGTTTAGGTGAGTTCTTTAGAGTCTCTCATGAAGCTGCAATCAAGGTGTTGGCCAGTGCTGGGGTCTTATCTGAAGGCTGGGCTGGGAATGGATCCACTTCTAGGCTTACTCACTCACGTGATTACGGGCAGCATTCAATACCTACTGGGTGGTTGCACCAAGGGCCTCAGTTCCCTGCTGGCTATTGGCTAGAGGCTGTTCTCTGTCCTTTACCATGTGGGCCTCCCCAGAGAGCCGCTTACACCATGATACCTTGCTTCAAGACATGGGGGCCACAAAGGCAATGAGAGAGGCTTCTACCAAGATGGAAGTTACATCTTTTTGCTTTTGTAAACTAATCACAGAAGTGACATCCTCTCACAGATTGCTGATTCCATTGGTTAGAAGCAAGTCATTAAAGGAGAGGTGTTATGCAATACCAGGAGGTGGGAGGCTTCGGGGACAATTTTAAGGCCTTCCTGCTACACCCATCTCTATATCCAGTCACTTTCTCAACATCTCCATTTTGGATACCTGCAGATACGTCAGACTCGTTATATCCCAAACTGAGCTTATATCTGACGTTTTCCCTCTCTCGCCCCAAACCTGTTTCTCTGTCAGTGTTTCCTATCTTGATAAATGACACTGCCATCCCCTCAAAACCTGCATATCCTCCTGACTTCCCTCCATAGGCCCAGCATTGGCCGTCTAGACCCATAGATTCCAACTACCATATATTTATCTGATCCACCTACTTCTCTGTATTCTCCCTGCTAACCTCCCATTCAACCCATTATCATTTACCACCTCTGCCACTAGAGGAATTTCCCCTATAGGGATCCTGGCTTCCATTCTACCCATTCTCTATTCCAGTCTGAAAGAATTACTTTAAACACATGAATCTAATTGTCTAAAACCATTTGTGCCAAACGCTGTGTCCCCTCCGCCCCGTAAAGTTGCCTTGTCCTACCTGAATTCAGCATGCTATGTGTACAGTTCTGTGCCTACTACCAGCACCCCCTCCCCAAGTGCACTTGAGAGACTCTCAACCAGGGCACCTTCCACACAGGTCTTTAGAAGGTCCCCAGCAGGACTGAGCCCCAGTTGCCCACCTTGGTATCAGCTCAGTAACGCACCCTTTAGTGGGTTTCCCATCCCTCCATTCCCAGTTTCTCTGTTCCTTGCCCTGGCTTTCTGGAATCTCGTCCCAAATAAACTACCTGCACCCAAGTCCTTGCCTCAGGCTCTGCTTTCAGAGGAACCCAAACTACAGCAGTTTGCAGTATCTTCCTAGCAATTTTAGGATCAAGCTCCCGGTTTTTAATGGGACCTAAAACTTGCCATATCACTTGGCCACTGCCTGATTTCTTCAGCTTTCTCTCCTGTCACTACCCCACTGTCAATTTTGTTCTAGCCACTCTGGCCTTTCAGCTTCTTGAACTCACCAAATATCTTTCTGCCCCAGTCTTCACATGATATTCCCTACCTCCCACCTTCATAGGCCAATTGATCTTTCAGGTCTTAATTGAAACATCACCTCATTCCACAAGTGCTTCCTGACACACCAGGCTAAATTAGGTCACTTTGGGGTCCGCTCTCACCATGTCCTGTGCCGTTCCTTCCTAGCACTCAGCACAGAAAGTGATTAAATGCCTGCCTTCCCACTGCAATGTCAGTTCCATGAGGGATGCCCCTTTCATTATATCTCCAGTGCAGGCAAAGCCCCTGCCACGTGGTTGGGGGCTAAATAATATTTGGGGCATGAACAAAGGAACTGGTTACTATGCTAGCAGACGGTATGATGCTGGGGACAGAGTATGAGAGTGAGGTGGAGAGATGGAAGTTGGTTTCTTATTGGCCAACAGTGAGACCTTGGGAAAAATGACATGACTTTTCTGTTTCTTCGTTTCCTCACTTGCCCCATCTATTTCCTGGGGCTGCTGGAAGAGCCAAAGGAGACCATGTGATTGCAGTGCAATGAAAGATATAACCTTGAAACTTGGATTTCTGGTTGGCCCATAGAGTTCTCTCTCTCTCCCCTCAGGCTGTAGGCCGGGGTTGGCAAACTTTTTCTGTACACGGCTATGCAGTAAATATTTCAGGCTTTGTAGGCCATATGGTCTCTATCACAACTCAGTTCTGCTATCGTGTAAAAGCAGCCATAGGCTATGTATAAATGAATGAGTGTGGTTGTATTCCAATAAAACTCTTTATGGAAGCTGAAATTTGAATTTCATAAAATTATTACCTATCATGAGATCTTATTTTTCTTTTGATTTTTTTTCCCCACCCATTTAAAAATATGATAAATTGGGGCACCTGGGTGGCTCAGTTGGTTGGGCGACTGACTTCGGCTCAGGTCATGATCTCACGGTTCGTGGGTTCGAGCCCCACAGCGGGCTCTTTGCTGACAGCTCAGAGCCTGGAGCCTGCTTCCGATTCTGTGTCTCCCTCTCTCTGCACCTCCCCTGCTCGTGCTCTGTCTCTCTCTGACTCTCAAAAAATAAATAAATTTTAATAAAAAAAATTTTTTTTAATAAAAATATGATAAATCATTCTTAGCTCACAGGCTGCATGAAAACAGATGGTGGGGTGCAGTTGGCTCATGGGCCATCATTTGCCAACCCCTATACCAGAGGGTCTAGAACTGTGTTGTCCAACAGGGTGGCAAGTAACCAAATGGCATTTAAATTTAAATGTTATTAAAAATGAAGTTCCTATATTGTGCTAGCCATATTCCACTACACAGTACCCATATGTGTCTAGTCCAGTGGCTACCATACTGGATAGTACAGAGCATTCCCATCAGTACAGAAAGTTCTATTGGAGAGCTCTATTATAGATCAAATAAGCCTGAGGGATTTGCCTCCAGGGCAAGGTTAGCCAATTAGTGATAGAACAAGACAGCAGGTGAAGCCTCCTTGGACTGCACTGTACCATCCCTTTGGGGAAGCTTTGTGATGTAGCATCAATCGCACTGCCAAACTGTCAAATAGAATGCTGTTTTGGATAGTGTAATATTTGGTAGAAATTGAAACCAACTCTAAGCACTATTCACTGGATTTAGAATGGAAACATTTTTGAACAAGAAAGTTTAGCCTGTTACTGGGAATAAGCATGCTATTTGTTTCTTTGTTCTCTTTTAGAATGAAAAGAAAGTTTTATTCCTGGGAGGAATGCATGAACCTTCGGGAGGTTAAGGTATTTATTAATACACCAGGGGATAATTTATGTATGGTTGATTAAAATAGCTTTATACATGCTTAGATTTGTGATTGATTGGAATTAGTCATGCTGTTTGAATTGTTTCATTGATGCCAACAAAAGGGGGCAAATGACAACATTATACAGCTAATAGCTCAAGGGAGAAGGTTCCCATGCCATTATATTGGTGAATATACTTTTTTAAACTTTGGTATGAGATAAACCACGGATTTATTTTGATCTCACAGTTTCCCACTAATGTCCTTTTTCTTTCAAATTGTGATGAAACACACATATGTAAAATGTACCCTATTACCAGTTTGTAAGTGTACATTTGCTGGTATCACATACGCTCATACTGCTATGCAGCCTTCACCTCCATGCACCTCTAAAACTCCCTTCCTCTTGTAAACCTGAAACTCTTTACCTACAAAACAGTAACTTCTCGTGACCAATCCCCCAACCCTTGGCAACTGCCATTCTACTCTCTGTCTCTATGACTTTGACCACTCTGGGTACCTCATGTAAGTGGAATCATTACAGCATTTGTCTTTTTGTGACTGGTTTATTTCACTTAGCATAAAGTCTTCAAGCTTCTTCAAGGTTCATGTCTTAGTGTGTGTCAGAATTTCCTTCCTTTTTAAGGCAGAATCATATTCCACTGTAGGTATAGACCACATTTTGTTTATCCATTCATCCATTGGTGGACACTTGGGTTGCTCCCCACCTTCTGGCTATTGTGAATCATCCCATTTCTTTTATTTTTTTTAAGTTTGTCTGTTTTGAGAAAGAGAGAAAGAGAAAGAGAGAGAGAGAGAGAGAGAGAGAGAGAATCTCAAGCAGGCTCCAAACTCAGCACGGATCCTGACATCGGACTCAATCCCACGACCATGAGATCATGACATGAGCCGAAATCAAGAGCCTGCTGCCTAACCAACTGAGCCACCCAAGCGTCCCTGGACCTTCCCATTTCTTTAAGCTCTTCCTTTCCACTGGCTCCTTCTCTTCAGCCTATAAATAAATATATGTGCCTGCCATTCTCCCTAATCAGCCTCAGCCTTCTCTCTCCGGGAGCTTCCACCCCTTCCCTTTCCTTGCTTAGTCTTCCAGACTTTTCCCTTTGCCATCATTTCCCCACCTGCCATGGACTTTCCATGTAATTGAATCTTGCATTTGCCCCTGCAACTCTACTGAAGCTGCTGTCCTAAAAGTCACCTGTTGCCAAATCCAGTTCATTTTTTCAGACATTTTTATGCCTGTGGTGTTGGATGCTGTCCTCTCCCAGGACTGTGTAACTCTGCTTTTGTCCAGCTGTCCCACCTCTTTCTTGCCTCACCAAGTGCTCCGTGGTTCACCCTTTAAATAGTGATGATTTCTTACATTCCATCCTTAGCAATTTTCTTCTTTGCTCTGAACCTCCTCCTGAGTAATTTCATATCTTTGCCTTGCTTCAGTGGTCTCACCAAATCTCTTATCCTGTGTACGCATTAGACCAAGGGTTGATGAGTGGCCACGTCCTGTTCCTGTAAATACAATTTTATTGGAACACAGCCATGCCCACTTGTTTCTGTAGTGCCTATGGCTGATTTCACGCTTTGATGGCAAGGTTGAGTAGTTGCAGCAGGGACTACATAGCCTCGAAAGCCTAAAATATTTATTCTCAGTCCCTTTAAGAAAAGCTTGCTGACACCTGTTTCAGCCCCATATATCCAGCTGCTTAGTGGATATCAGTGCCTAAATTTTCTAGAATGTCTGCTTCCCCAGTTGTCCTGTTTTCCCCCTCTTCTGTTAATTATCATTTACTCCTTCACCCACAAACTGCAGCTCATTGCAGGTGGCCTGTGTGACCTCACTCCCTCCATATCTCACCCCTCCTGTGTGCTGCTCCCAGAAAGATCTCCATTACATTCAGCTGTTCACACACTATGTACCGTTTACTGAGAAGCTATTATGAGCCAGGAAGCACCTTAGGTGCTTTACATGTACTGTCTTATTTTATCGTCACAACTACCCCATGAGGAAAATTTTAGTATCTTGAGTTTGCTGCTGAGAATAGCTCAGGCCCAGAGACTCAGTAACTTGGCTTGAGGTAAATACAACTCTAAGCCACAGAGCTTTGTTTCAAACCCACATTTGTTAGCTTCAGTGGGTGTATACCTGGCATCCAAACAGTGCCTTCCCTGCCCACTTCCCCAGTTGAAGTCTTCTGGGTGAGCCTCCTTCAGAACCTAACTGGGGTAGTTCTCATCCCTCAGGCATAGCCGACTGCCCCTCCACTCCCACGCCCATACCTAAGAAGGGCTTCTTTCAGGACTCACTCTTTCCCTTCCACTGACTTCTTTATCTGGATGCTACTCTTCCTTCAAGTCACATTTCAGATGACATACTCACTGACCACTCAGGGTTTGCTGATTACTCCTTCTTGAAATGTTTCTGATGTTCCTTGTCTCTGTCATTCTCTTGACCCTAAGAAGATCTCCCTTATTCTGTTTTATGGATTTTGTATTCATGTCCTCTCTTCCCTATTAGGCTGTTTGCCTCATCTAGGCAAGGACTGTGTCTTCTGCCCCAGGGTACCTTTGGGGAGCAATACATTGCAGTTTTGTTAATAGTTAAGAACCGTCACCCAAACGGGGATAAATAATCTCTATCAGGACTGCTGACCTGGGTTTAATTTGCTATTTCTGCTTCTCTGCTCTAATTGTCCTGTCTTTTCCTCTCCTTGTAAACTCTTCCTGGGCCAAAATAAGATGCCTTCTATCTGTAAAATGAGTCACATGAAATTCCCCCCCATACAATTAATCCCTTTTATATTAAACTAATGTAGACTTTAACTTGCCTGTGATCCTTGCTCAGAAAAAAACTGCAAGGGGCACGGGGGTGGCTCAGTCGGTTAAGTGTCTGACTCTTGGTTTCGGCTCAGGTCATGAACTCACAGTTCGTGGGCTTGAACCCTGCATTGGGCTCTATGCTGACAGCATGGAGCCTGCTCAGGATTCTCTCATTCTCCCTCTCTCTCTGCCCCTCCTCCACTCGACCTCTCAAGCTCTCTTTCTCTCTCAAAATAAACATTAAAAGAAGAAGAAGAAACAAACAAACAAACAAGAACTGCTAGCCCTTCTTAGACTTCTTAGCCAGCAATTTGCGCTCAAAACATATATCAGGCCAAGCATGGAAGGTACCCTACTCCTTGCCTAGAATCCCCTTCTCGAAAAGCTTAAAAACCTACTTCATTTTCCCCTGAATTAATTTGCCCCATTCATTCTGCTTATCCACTGGGTATCTCAGCCATTGCAGTGATGCGTTTTAAGCAAATAGGTAGAAAAGAAGGCCACAGGGTGAATACTTACAAGCCAAGCAATGTTTGTGCTTGTTACTTTTGGAGAACCTGGAAGCCAACTTAACTGAAACAGGTAATCAGCCACGTTGGGTGATTCTAGAAGGATCTGTCCTTTGGTTGAGGATTTCCTGCCAGAGGGGCTCCTTGGTGGGAGCTTGTCTTTCAGGGAAGAACCTCCTGAAGAGTTTTATTTTGTTCTCATTCACTGGCCACATTTCCTCTCCCTTCCCAGCTGCTTGAAGTTACTCTATCATATTATAGCACTCCCAACCTCTGATTCTTTGGGTGCGTTATTACTGACTGTCTTTCTAGATTTGGATATTTGCAGGGGCACCTGGGTGACTCAGTCGGTTGAGCGTCCAACTTTGGCTCAGGTCATGATCTCGCGATTTGTGAGTTTGAGCCCCCCATCGGGCTCTGTGCTGATAGCTCAGAGCCTGGAGCCTGCATCAGATTCTGTGTCTCCCTCTCTCTCTGCTGGACCCCTACTCATGCTATGTCAAACATAAGGAGGGCTTTACAGTGTATTATTATTGGAGTCACTTCTGTGAGGAAAAGCCTTTTGGAATTGAAGAGCTCATCCCACTGTCCAGCGGCCCTTTGAGGCTCCCTTGAAGGAGACTGTCAATCACGTTCTGACCATCTGGTGAGCAAACCAGCAGTTTCTCTAGCTGTCGTACATGAACAGGATTGCTGCTCACAAATACAAAAGTGTACTATTTCCCCATCAACAAAATTAATAATGCAAACAGAAAATAGTTTACGCGTGGCTGTACTCACATGGATGTGCCAGGAACAGGAAGACTGCATGTGCGCCAAGATGAAGAATCAGGTCACGCCCCGTCTTCTGAGCCACCCTCTTGTTTCTCATCCCCTGCCTGACATTTTCGCCTTTGCTGTTCTTAGAAGCGGAGCTATTTCTCCCATCTCACTTCAGGGTCTTTGCAGTGAGATTTCTCCTCCTCCTTTCTCCTTTAAAACTCACATCGTAAGGAGTGCTGTGTGCCTCATGGACACACATGAGTCAGAGGGAAATTGAGAGCCTTGGGCTATGAGCCTGTTGTCTATTTGAACAATTTCCTGTCCAAAGGGTCTGCAGACTGTTGGCTGGTCATCTCAGCCCAGAGCAGCTGCCTTCTCTAATACGAACAACCAAAGCTTCAGCTTCCAGTTGGTTCCCTTCTGGCCATTTTCATGGCATGAATTCCATCATCTGGAGGGACTGCACCTAAAATAGTTCTGGCCCCTTGCCTGGTGCAGGATGCAGCCAGAAATACCAGTAATAATCAAGTGCTTACTTTCTAGTCAGCTAATCAAAACAGTTTTCTACATAAAGTTGTTATTGACTTCAGAGAAATACCATTTGTTAAATTGTCAATAAAATAGGAATTGCGGCATTTCTGAGGTTCTGGAATTAGATGTTTCTTCCTAAGTATATGTGGGATTACTTTTCTTTCTCAACAGCAGATTTCCTCCAATTTTTTGTGTTTTCCCCCTTGCCTTTCAGTCTTTAAAGAAGCTCAACCACGCCAATGTTGTAAAATTAAAAGAAGTTATCAGGGAAAATGATCATCTTTATTTTATCTTCGAGTACATGAAGGAAAATCTTTACCAGCTCATTAAAGAAAGGTACAGTCTGGTCATCATGACTTTAGAAATAAATATTGCAAAGTGGATGGGTTTTCTTTTTGTTTTTGTTTGTTGCAGTCGTGCTACTTAGGCTTCACTGTTTAAAGCTGCCCGTTAGATGAGGGGCCCAACCCACATTCCTGCTTTGGAGGCCTCATGATAGCATCACAGAAGCTACTTTCAATGCAGCCGTTTTCATGTTTCGGTGGGTTATTCACGCAGAGAAGCTCAGATTGAACAGGTCCTCTGCAGCTCTCATTCCCACAAGGAAACATGGGCAGAACCATTACAGGTCAGGGTGTGACAGCTTTGTTTATTTTGAGACCTCCACTGAAAACTTGTAGGTTGACTGCACTTCCTTTGTTGCTATAGTGCTCAGGGGCTTGTGTGTTGGGAAGAGGACACTAATAAAAAACTCACCTGCTATGGTCATTTTTAACTCTGAAAGTGAACCATGTAGAACCCTGGGGGTATATTTTTCTAGTAGCAAGTGAGTGCCGTTCACAGCTTCTCTGTGTGGATTCGGTGAACAAATACTATCCTCATTGTCACTACGAACACTGAAGCTGTAAGGTTTGCCCAACCAAGGGAATATGGCAGGATCCACTATGTTTCATAAGGACTTTATCTGGAAGGCCTCAGATTGTCCCCATTAAAATTTTTGAAGTTTTGTTTTATATTATGAAGAGAGAAGATTTTTATATGATAGATTGGAGGGATTTGGGGGTGGTGGTTACTATGATTTTTAATCTTCTTTGTAACATAACTGAATATACTAATTACCAATATACCAATACACCAGTGTTTACAAGGTAGCCATCTTGTGTGGACAAGTGGTTGTTTCTCTTTGGTCTTTATTATCAGAGGATCTGGTCAGATTAGTGTCTGAACAAATATTTTCTTAAAATCTTACTATATAACCAAAAGAGCATGAACACAGGGTATTCAGATTCATATGTAAATCTAGACTTACGACTTTTTTCCTCCTCTGCCCCATACAGAAATAAGTTGTTTCCTGAATCTGCTATAAGGAATATCATGTATCAGATATTACAAGGACTTGCATTTATTCACAAACACGGTAGGTGATTTGGAGTACTGTGTTTTTTAATAGCAGTGAAATGTTGTCATCAGGTAGAAGATACAGGAAGCATCAGGGCCTTTTGTAATGGACTCCCAGAAAAGGCTGAAAGAGTTGAGAGGCTGACAGTGGGTTTTGGAATACATTATCTTTCATAACTTGATTTCTGAATTTCTCTCATTATTTATCATGTCTGTGTGTTCTTATTCTTTAGGCTTTAACATTAAGCTTGTCATAGATCTAAAATTTATTCCTGCTCATTATCTGGTGTATTAATGAGAAACCTAAGATTAGAATTCAGAGAAATTTCACGTGTTATGTTTAATCTGCTGCTTTGCTGTGGCTTCTCATTTTCCTAATATATTTCAGTTTGTTCAAAACCATTAAAAAATGGTCTAACAAAATTTATTCAACACAGGAAAATAAAATCAATTAAAAATGAGCAAAGAAAGACAAAGACAAAACAAGGTGTAGATATAGCTGGGGGGAGCAGGGGAGTTAATCAGCAAAATGCACGTCAGCAAGTTCTGATTAGTAAAAGAAGCAGGCTACAGATTTAATTCTGAGCATTCTGAGCAAAATGGGAAACATGACCAACTGCATCCAACATAGTTACCCACTCCCCCCGCCCCAATCCGGTAAAAACAGTCCAGTTGCCCAAGAGAAGCAGAACTGTTCTTAGAACTAAGACCAGAGAGGTTTCTCTCGTGGATCCTTATAGACGTGACAGTATGTAATGTGACTTCATGGCAAAAATGAAGTGACAAGTTACATAGAGCAGTTTCATGTTGTATCCCTCTTTCTAGGCCAGTTACATCACCTGATCAGAGAAAACAGTTCTAATGGGGCCCAGTATGATTCATTGTAGGGATGGTCTGCATAGTTCAAGGAGAGATTTAGAATATCTAGAGGAATGGATGGCCACATACCCTTCAGGAAATTCTCCAATAAATACTATTGTTCTTGGTTGAGCTTTTGAAAGGTATTGAGTAGCAATGACTTTGAGGCTATATTTTCTAGCAAATACCTGGGGTGTTACTACATCTCTGCCACTAACTGGACACAGACCCACCTTCTTATAAACACAGAGCCATGAGATGGACGTGTCCATTGGTGTAGCCAAGAGTTCTGTAGGGGGTCATCTGAAGTCACTTTAACTTTATAGACAGATGCGCCAAGCGTTTGATCTTGCATAGGCAGAAAGCCACTCACCCCCAGCCTAAGGATATTGTTGCCATTGCAAATATTGTGCCAGCAGATGAGTTTCATTACCCAATAAGGAACCTGGGTGGAAGCCCTTTGATAATACAGTCGGTACAGATTTGACCCAAATTGGCAGTGAGTAGAAAAGACATTGTGTCACAGCTGGTGGCATAGGTCACCTGGGATCCTTCCCAGCCTCCCTCTTCCCCTCTAAGTAGTCCTTTGGTTAGAGACTAAATGAAACACACAGAGAGGCTATCTGTGCAAATCCATGTCAGCCTTGGCACATACTGAATAATCGAGTAATATGCAAGACTGAGTCCACTTGTGAACCAATTCCAGTGAAAAGTTTTTAGTAAAAGGTCAGCCTCCACAGGCTCACCAAAAGACTGAGACCTAATCATAGGACCCCAGAGCTTCTTCATTCTCCTCAAACCTCACCAACACATTAATAAAGGCCCATTTAGAGCACTTCCATCTACCCAGCACAACATGTCTGGCTCTGAAGAAAAAAACAGAAGGCATACTAAAAGGCAAAAAATTAAGGTTGAAGAGACAGGCAAGCATCAGAACCAGTCTCAGTATGACAGTGTTGTTGAAACTGTCAGACCAGGAATTTAAGACACCTATGATTAAAATACTCAGGGCTCTAATGGATAGAGTAGACAGCATGCAAGAACACACAGGCAATTTGAGCAGAGAGATGGAAATTCTTAGGATTAAAAAAATGCTAGAGATCTAACACATTGTAATAGAAATGAAGAATGTCATTGATGGGCTTATTGGTAGACTGGATACAGATGAGGAAAAGAATCTCTGAGCTTGAGGCTATCTCAGTAAACACCTCCAAAACTGAAAAACAAGGAGAAAAAATATGGGGGGAAAAAAACCCAGAACAGAATACTCAAGACCTGTGGGGCAACTACATAGGTGAAACATACATGTAATGGGAATACCAGAAGGAGAAGAGAGAAAAGAACGGAACAAATATTTGAAACAATAATGACTGAGAATTTCTCACACAATGTTATAGGTTAATTATAATTGATAATACTTGGATGGACCCAAGGACATCATGTTCAAATGAAACAAGTCAGAGAAAGACAAATACAGCATGATATCACTTATGTGTGAAATCTAAAAAAGTCAAATTTGCAGAGACAGAGAATAGAAGGGTAGTTAACAGGGGCTGGGGGGTGCGGAGAGTAGGGAGATGTTGGTCAAAAAGTACAAACTTTCAGTTAGAAGATGAATAAGGATATAATGTATAGTGTTGTGATTATAACTAATAATACTGTGGTATATACTTGAAAGTTGCTAAGAGAGTAAACCTTAAATATTCTTACTACAATAGAGAAATAATTATGTGTGTGTGTGGCGGGGGGGAAGGTCAGCCTGATCTGCTGGCATTGATAGAACCTTCAGTTACCAGGATTCATGAAGGATGGCATGAATTTGCAAAACATGAAAAACTTCTGGTGTGGTGTCTGAGGGACAAATAGGGGGAGAAGGGTAACTTACGAGGTTTAAGAGCCTGGGAAAAGAATATGATGAGAGATCAAAGTTCTCACTTTGGTTCTTACTATAAATTAGATTCTCAAAAGAGAAAGGTCAACCAGAATGTTTTCACACAGGGACAGTCATAGCATCTGAGTTACTGGGCTGTTTGCTCAGTACTGGAAACTGAGAAGTAGACCTAAAAGAAAGTTAGTATTCATTGGCTTTCCCTTCTTTTCCTTTCGGTTGCTTTTCATGAGATTCAGGTATTTGTTGCCAGAAAGAACTTGTAGCCTTCTACCTGGGTCTCTATCTAATCCCATCAAATGAACACACACACACACTCACACATGCACACATCCACACCCACAAATGCCCATGAATGTGTGCACATGCAATACATATTTGTATCCTGTAATTTAGCATCCAGATACTATTGTGACACAACAGCTCTTTGAAGCTCTGCACTCTCAGTTTCTCTCACACTCCTTGGACACTTGGATTGCATGTGAAGACAGTGCAAGGGAAGGCTCAGTTCATGCAGCAAGTCAGAATACCTTTGCTCTTAGCACAACTGCTGCTACCAAATATTCTTGTGGACACTTCTCCCCAGCTGTTGAGTGCCCAGTTCTAGTTTAAGCTTAATAACATTTCATCTGTCACCTTTCTTATTTCCTTGCCAACTTCTTAGAAAGGACAGATGGTAGCTATTCCTTCCAAAGAAGAAGAAACTGAGGTTCAGAGAGGTTTGAAGCCCTGTCAAAGACTCCACTGCAACAAAGCAGGGAGGAGATTAGCTCAGATATCTGTGCCCATTTGCCATGCTCCACTAGAAAAACCCATCTTCTCTCAAGGAAAACAAAGGAATAAGAGGTGAAAAAAATAGCAATAATAATTGTAGGTGGGATGGATATTAATTTTACAGGTCTTATTTCATTTTTATTGATACATGATTTTCAGAAACTGTATAATGGTTTTTATGTGGTATTGACTTGACTCTGGTTAAGTGCACATGTAACTCCGTAGTATCTATCCCTTTCCTCCAGTAATGGGGAAAAAAATCATCTAAATCAGCTGTAAGATTTGTCTTGTTAGCTTGTTCTCACTGTGAGAAGGTGCATTCTGCCCCTAGAGAGTAGACTCCTTTGAGAGGGGAGAAGAGCGCTGCAGGTAGTTGCTATGGCCATAGTTCATGTCACTGAGTACTTCCCCCCCCCCACCCCGCCCCAGGGAATGAAAACATGACTCCACTTGGTACTGATTGAGCAATGCCAAAGCATATGTACTTTGTCAGAATTAAATAATTAATGCAAGCCTTTCTTCATCCTTGACCTGCCCTTACAAATATCCAGCTCACACTTACCTGTGCAAGCAATCAAGAATGCCTTAGCTGGCTTGGACAACAGTGTTTTGCCCTAAGAAGTGGTTCTCTGCTTCTGTGTTTCACTACTGCCTTGCATTGCATGACCTTGAGTCAGCCCTTGGCCTTTCTGTATGTTGCTGTCCTAATGGCCTTCTTGAGGAAAACATTGTAGGTTTAAATCAGTAATATCTGTGAAGCTACAACTTCCACAGCAGGAAGGCACACTGCATAAATTCAGAGTGCTTAGGTATTCACTGGTTATTTCCATATATTCATATCAGGTTCATCATTAACAGAATGTGGCGGAGGAGAGAAAGCCTTCTTTGTGGCTGGATGTTTTCCCTTGCCCAAGGGTTGTTAATGAAAAGTAAGCACAACACAGTTTCTGCCGGGATGAAAGGGAAAAATCCCTCTTTTATTCGACTGGCATGGGGTACCCTGAAATTAAATCGAAGGTCTGTTCCTGTCTTCTGGAAGCCAAGCAGTTTTGAACAGGAAGATTCTTATCTAGATAGCACTTGGCCTTTGCATGATGTCTGAATGACCCAGCTGTAAGCGTTTCCATTGTGAATCAGAAGCCCAGAGGAAGAAGTGGGCTTATTGTTGCAAGCTCCAGTGCACACATCAGCAGAACACGTACCTGGCTAAGAACTGGATCAGAGCTTAGCACTAGCTCCTCACAGGTGAAGTGCATGACTAGCTTCATAAGCCTTCATTCTTCTGTGCAAAAAATGCAGCTGTGTCTGCCCACCCCCCTGTTGGGGGGTAAAATGAAAGGATTCATACTACTAATAATGACAAGGTCTTGCAAGGTGCCAGCGTGCCAAGCACAGCTCTAAGAGCTTTGCAAAATTAACGAATTTGGTCCTGCAAAACAAGCCCTTAAGGTAGATGCTATTTTTTCCTATTTTACAGATTAGGAAAATAAGGCACAGAGAGCCTAAGTGATCTGCCAGACAGTGAACAGAATTGGGATTTGAAACTGGGCAACCTGATTGGTCTCCACACTTAACCACTATGCTGTATTGCCTCTCATATGGAAATTATAATGTTTTGTCAAAATAGAGATGAATAATAAATGTACATGACACGAGGGTCTTATAATTTTAGTTACCAAGGAATAGAAATCATCGGTATAGGGGCGCCTGGGTGGCTCAGTCGGTTAAGCGGCCGACTTTGGCTCAGGTCATGATCTCGCGGTCCGTGAGTTCGAGCCCCGCGTCGGGCTCTGTGCTGACAGCTCAGAGCCTGGAGCCTGTCTCAGATTCTGTGTCTCCCTCTCTCTGACCTTCCCCTGTTCATGCTCTGTCTCTCTCTGTCTCAAAAATAAATAAACATTAAAAAAAAAAAAAAAAGAAATCATCGGTATAAGGCTAATAATAGCTAATTTAGTAATGGAAAGAACAGGAGGCTAGGTCTTCTACAGATATATTCACAAATGCTTTCTAGTTATAAAAGGCTTATACTCAAATACAGTCTAACAAACAGCATATGTCAGCTGACAAATACAGTTTTCGTTAGTCATTTTTAAAAGTCTGTTTGCAGTTAATTTTTTTCCTAGCCGTTGTTCCTCTGATTGTTTTGGGCCTGAAGTATGATCTATAGAACGTGAAGCCGCTTAGATACACGGGGGACCAGAATCTTCATGCTCCTCATTTTATTAGTGCATCTGTTCTAGTAGGATTAAAGAGGAGTTAGCAGTGAGGGACCGGATAAAGCTTGACTGATGGGAGGAGGTAGTTAGTGCTCAAAGGAGCATGACCTATAGTGGAAGCAAGTTACAAGGTCCAGAGTGCAAGAGGTTAGGTGTATCCCAGTACAAGTCGATGTAATGGGATGAACTGAGCAAGGATAAGGTGCAGCTTTGTTGAGGTGGGTGTTACACGTGGGTGCAGAGGGAGCTTGCCATGGGGCTTGGAGGCTGGAGGAAAAATGACTCACTATGAGGGAAATGCCACATAAGTTTGGAAATAATAATTTCACCCAAATAGAGGAGAAACAGGGTGTCTAAGAGGAGAAACAGCGTCCATCTGGACTTGAAAGGACTAGAACCACAAACCAAGATTTAACTGTGTGGATTGAGAGGGACAGAGTAGAGCAGAGTAGTACATTAGCTCTAGTACATTCTTATAAGATTGTGAATAATTAACCACCGCCCCACCTTCACCAGCTCCGGTGACTCACTTTTCCCATCTGTTCAGTAAGAAAATGATGTTTGTTATTTCTTTTTTTCACTGGTGTGTTTTTAAGGCTCTGAATGTTTAGGAAGAGAGGACCCACAGTTCATATATTTTCAGGGTGACATAAGTCTTCCTGTGTGCACTGACGAAAGGTCACTCTCTGATAACTGCTTGTGCCTTTGCACATTCTTAAGCCGGTTCCAAGATGGGAGCATACAATCAGGCCTTCTGGGAGCTGGAGCGTGCTCTGAAGAACAGAGGGTCCGAACACGATGACTCAGTTATGCTGAGTCTTAGAAACTGCCCACTCTAGTGTGCGTTAACAATCTTTAATTTGTCTGATAAGCCATCCAAACTTATCCGCATCACAAATTGTTTTTGGGGCGTCAGGGTGACTCAGTTAAGCGTCTGACTTCGGCTCAGGTCATGACCTCACAGTTCATGGGTTTGAGCCCCGCATCAGGCTCTGTGCCGCCAGCTCAGAGCCTGAAGCCTTCTTCAGATTCTGTGTCTCTCTCTCTCTTTCTGTCCCTCCCCTGCTTGCACTCTCTCTCTCTCAAAAATAAATAAACATTTAAAAAAAATTGTTTTCTTCCATTTTAAAGGCCATCTTTGACAAATACTGCATTACCCTTTGAATATACTGATAGCCTCAAGTTTGGTTCTTACTATAAATTAGGTTTAATTTACTATTACTTTGGTTAGGATACTTAAGGAACTGGTGTGAAGAAGGCCATAAGGCATACATTGGTATAATGGCGGGATAAAGAATGAAGCAATGGAATATATACATATTTTTTTTTTCTTCCCATACAAACAAGGCACATATGCATATGCATACACATATGCAAATAGCCAACTCCCTGTGCCTATCTCTGGTCTAACCCAGGTAGGACTCCTTTGATCTTCTCTATGCCTTGGATAATGGAAAACAGAAGCAGCCATTTGGTGCAAAAGAGGTACTTCCTCTTCTCACTTGTGGCCCTCTTGAATATATATGATCCCTTCTGCACTTTCAGCCTCTTCTGTGTGCTCTGTACTTATATTTATTTTGTGCATCTTAGCCATTTGCCTGCAGATGCATCATTATGCCATAATACCATCCATTTGGAGTGTGACCTGATACCAAGCTCTGGTGTCTTCACCAGGTGAACAGAGAGGAGTGTCTTTTGATTAAAAAACACTATTGCTTTCCATAGTGCATGACATCTAGTGCATGTTCAAGTATGACTACATCACAGTTACCCTCCCCTTCCTCTAGAGCAGAGAGGGTTTTGGGGAAATAGCCTTGACTCGTAGATTTAGTCCTGCTGGAACTCCCTCCATGCTGAGGACTTCCTGCTCTGAGCCCTCAATGTCTCCCACACTACTTCAGGGTCACTGCTCTTCTCAGTTCTCAGTTGCTATCTTGTGAGACTTCCTGCCTCCTGGTCTTCCCTCTGTTGTCCCTGTCTACTTGACCAAGATAGATTTGTCTCCGTTAAGCTCCTTCATGTTCCCTACAAACCTACTGAAGTCCTTTGTTCTGTCAATAAGACTACCTTATGAAACCATCATGCTCCTGCCACAGTGCTAGGCATTCAGAAGAAATAGATCTGTAGCCTCTACCCTTAAAGTGCTCCATCTAATTATAGAGAGATGGTCAATATACTTGAAAATGGTAGAGTCTGCTCAAGTTCGGAAGGGAGAGCCTGTCATGTCCACCAGGGCAGAACTATGCCTATTGAAGTTGCTTCTGAATCCACGGAGCCTCACATAGTACCTGGGCTGGAGTGGGCCCTCAGTAAATATTTATTGGTAGGATGAATGAGTGAAGAAGGCTAGCATAGTTTGAATCGCTTCCTGGAAGAAGGGAAACTCAAAACAGGTCTCAAAGGATGGCAAAGATTGGGATTGACACAGATAAAAAGGAACAAGGGTACAACATTGTTAATGGGAATAGACGCAGTGAACCTGAAGGAAATGAGGGATTTTATGTGATTGGAACACACTTTACACATACTGGTGATAAGTACTAGAAAAGAAGTCTATCTCTGTAGGTAGACTGAAAGGAGTTCAAGCTTCTTAAATAACTTAAAGGAGTCATGGATGCGTGTGTGTGTGTGTGTGTGTGTGTGTGTGTGTGTGTGTGTGTGTATGTGTGTGAGTGACAAGGGAAAGACAGTGTTTAAATTATCAGGAAGTGTAGTAATCCAGAGAAGCTGGAGTGAGAAAGGCCTACCAGAAAGTGGCAGTGTAGGGATGGATGAGGAAAGCAAAGATTTAGGAGGAAGGAGTATAAAAGGGCAGGAGGGGTCACATGGAGATATTTGGGTGAGAAACAGAACATATTTCCATGGCTGTTTGGAAAGGATCCAATATAACTACAAGAAACTGGGATATCTGATCGAAAGGTTTGGGAAGGAGAGATGATTTGGGAGAGGAGAAAAGTGGTTTGGAACAGGTTAATGGGGGAGACAGTGACATACCCTGTTGGAGACACAGGTCCAGAGAAGGGTAGGAAAGGCACATCTGAGATGTAGATCTGAGCGTTTTCAGCATAGAAGTTGTCAAGGAATAATGTGGCTCTTCCGTGCTGGCTGGTGATTACTCCCATAATGTGCTAGTTGGGATCCACCTTTCACAACATTGATAATGACAGCACAGGACAAATAACACCATCAGCGGCATTCACGGAGTTGTATTTCCAGTTTTTGTGTTCCAGTGAGATTTAGAGTCACATAGAATGATGTCTCTGTCAGTGATGCTCTGTACAAGTGGAAGGTTTTAGGTTTTCAGAGGCATTTATCACCGATCAGTGGGTGTTGGAGTGCAACAGTTGGAGGTTCGTGTGTTGAATGACCTGCCCACACCCCCAAAACTCTGCTGCAACTGAGACAGGATTCCCATTTGATGAGCTGTCTTTGCCTTTCACAATGTATGCTGCAGATACACCTTTTCTCCTTCGTTAGGCAAATAATAAGCATTTAACACTTAAACATTTGTTGCAACACACCAGAATCTCAGATATGAGTAGGTCATATTCTCAGATCTCTTGTTCCTTAATCAAAAATTGCATTTGTGGTTTTCTTGTGACATAAACTCTCAGAACTCGTAAGACTTTTGTCTTTTGAAACGGTTTTAATCTCAAATTCTTTCTGGCTGACTTGGCCAGGGTAGGCATGATTTTTTTTTTTTTTTCCTTGAGTGACAATTTCTTTTTGCAAAGTTCTCTCAGCCCACAACTGAGTTTTGATCATTTAAAAGTTGTTTTCTCTCTGGGAGGAAAAAAAAAAAGAAATTATGAAGATCAGCTTTTGAACTGTTTTACATTTTGAATTCATCAGTGGGAAATGAAAGAAGTCCTGTGCATAGAGCCTTCAGTGTCATTCCAGGCTACTTTTCAAGTTACAGCTATTACAAAAAGAGAAATACAGCTGCAAAGAGCAATGTAGGAGCAAACGTGCATTTGGATTCCTTCTCCACTGTCTCCACAGGCTTCTTTCATAGGGACTTAAAGCCTGAGAACCTCCTCTGCATGGGCCCAGAACTTGTGAAAATTGCAGACTTCGGGTTGGCCCGAGAGATCCGATCAAGACCCCCATACACAGACTATGTATCCACCAGATGGTAAATACTCTTTCCTCAAAATTATTTAATTGCACTTCTTTAAAAATATACCATTATAGGGCGCCTGGGTGGCTCATTTGGTTAAGCGTCAGACCTTGTTTGGCTCAGGTCATGATTTTACAGTTTGTGAGTTCAAGCCCCATGTCAGGCTTTGCAATGACAGCTCAGAGCCTGGAGCCTGCCTCAGATTCTGTGTCTCCCTCTCTCTCTGCCCCTCCCCTGCTCATTCTCTCTCTCTCCCTCTCCCTCCCTCTCTCTCTCTCTCTCTCTCTCTCTCTCTCTCAAAAATAAAAAATAAAACATTTTTTAAAAATTTAAAAAATATATACTATTATGCTGAGGATAATTTGAATGTCACAAATATTAAATCTTCACTAACAAAAACAGTACAATTTGAAACACATATTTGTAGGTATATTGGTGTTGTACCAGGTTTAAAAGCTTGTGCTGTAAGTAATTCCCCCTGATATAAATAATATTTTATATATAGCCCTCACTAAAGACTATTTCCTGGAAGAGTTGTGTAGAAGATTCTCCAAAGACCTGTCCGAAAAAAGCAGCTAATTGCTATTGTTAAAACTTTCAGACCCCAAGAATTTAAGCAGCTGGCCATGACCAAGAAGTGGCCTACAGACAACAAGTTTTATGTTATCTCTTCTCTCTTCCTCACTCTTACTGTTTCTTAAGGGTGCTGTACAGAAGAGTCATGGAGAGAAATGCTCAGTGAAAATACCATGAAACAGAGAAGCCCTAGTATATGACAGCATCCACAGCAGCCACCAAGTCTTCCTGAGTCCACCTACCACACTGAGCTAGACAGAAATTAGAAACAAGGTCGGGGCGCCTGGGTGGCTCAGTCTGTTAAGTGTGTCCAACTTCAGTTCAGGTCATGATCGCTCGGTTCCTGAGTTAGAGCCCCACATCGGGCTCTGCACTGAGAAGGCAGAGCCTGCTTGGAATTCTCGCTCTCTCATCTTTCTCCGCCCCTCCCCTGCTTGCACTGTCTCTCTCAAAATAAATAAATAAAGACTTAAAAAAGGAAATATAGAATGCTTTTCACTGAGAATTGATTGTAGTGTGTCATTGAACTTCTGACCTGGAGAAGCAATAACCAGCAGTTCCTTTGTCCCTCCAGGTACAGGGCTCCAGAAGTGCTCCTGAGGTCTACCAACTACAGCTCCCCCATTGACATCTGGGCAGTGGGCTGCATCATGGCAGAAGTGTACACCCTCAGGCCACTCTTCCCTGGGGCCAGTGAAATTGACACCATCTTCAAAATTTGCCAACTGTTGGGGACACCGAAAAAGGTAATGCTAGGGAACAAAGGCCTGTTGGCTAAAGCCAGCAGCTTTTCCTGCTCCTTCAACTGCACCCGGGAGAGCTCTGGCCCCGTGGATCACCTGCTGGTCTTGCAGTCTTTCCCTCCACCTCAGTGATCCTTCCCTGCCCTTTTGCAGAAGCAGCTGCCTGCCTCCCTCCCTCCTGCTCTTCAGTGTATGTGTTTTGGTTCCCTCTGCTCTTCTTTCCACCATCTCTTATCATCATGGCTACGACTCCTGCATCTGTTCTGAAGTCTCCTGAGTGAAATCCCTCCTTTTAGCTGCATTCACGTATTTACCTGACTGTGAGATTTCCTCCCGCCCTCGCCGTCACCTTGGACTCAACACATCCGACACAGATTGTGTTTTGCCTACTCCCGGCTATCTTCCTTCCCCCATTGACCGTTTGTGCCCGCGGTCCCACGTAATCCCAGCACGCCGGCCTTCGGTCTGAGTTTCTTTCTCTCTCTCTCTCTCTCTCTTACACTCCTCTTCCCCTCATGCAAGCAGCCGCCGCATAATGCCCAGCTCTCACCTGGGAGCCCCACTACCGCCAGCGCAGGCCAGCCGTGACTGCCCCACCGCCTGTGTTTGCGGCATCTTCGCCGCAAGCCCTGCCCCCAGTTTATCTTGCAGCTAGATTCCCCTAGCTAAACGTCAGCCCTGGTCCCGGCCTCCCTGCTAAAAATATCTGCTGAGTCCCCACCTCACAGCCTTCTTCACTCTTATGGCCTGTCTCCCAAGTGGTACCTGCGCCCTCTGGGCTCTGCTCTTGTGGCGCCCCACTTCCGAGCTCTGCGCAGGCACGCTCTGCACACGGGCGTGAATGTCTCACCTGACCTAATTTCACTCTTTTTTCCAGGCTCCTCAGTAACTTACGTCCTCTCTGCTGCTGTAGTCTCCTCTCCATTTCAGCTGTATTCCATGTTGTAATATCATTGTCTGTGTACATCTCTGTGCCCTGGACCATAGGCTTACCCAGGGCTAGGCTTTGCCTTGTGTTTATTTTCCCAGGTCCTAGCACCATTACTGGTACAAACCAGACCCTCAAAAATTTTTTGATCGTTTGAACAAATCATTAGTGCCACGTCTTCAAGATTTCCAGAGTCTCCTGCTAGAATCTCTCCCTTTTCTGGATGCCTGTACCTCGCTTGTGACCGTGATCACTTTTTTCTCTGAATTATTGTGTTTTTAAATAAATGTTTCATTTTCTCTTTTTGGACAGTGGCATCCTTAAGGGCAGGATTTATATTGGATTATTTCTGGATACCCAACAAGGGCTAAGCATGTAGTAAGCACCCAGTAACTATCTAAGTGAATAAATCATATAATCTAGACTTAGTGCCACTTTACCTTACAAAAAATAAAAGCAATTATACCAGAATGTGTTTTCTAAAATAGTAGAGTGTTTGAACTAGAAGGGACCTTAAAGATTATTTGTTCATCACTTTCTGTCATATCCTCCAAAATTTAGTGTCCCATGGGAATGATGCATGATGCAGTGGAGACCTTTAGACTGAGTGAAACAGCTTTTTTTACTGTTGGACTTCTTAGCATATTTATTTTGAATCCTCAAGATGGGGATATTGTAATATGTAGGGTATCACAAATTTATTTAATTAGAGACAAGGTGTTTTGTTTTATTATCCACCCCACCCCTTGCAAAATTTCTCATTAGCAGTTTCTAAAACCTCTGTTTCATGGAACACAATTAGGAAAATACTGATTTGAACCATCTCGTGTTAAGGTTATAAAACAAGTTGGTGGCAAATTCAGTGTCTTTTCCACTGTTGCCCAGACTTCATGTTCTTTGTAGTCTCTCCATTAGCATCCCCCTGGGTTTCATCACACACAGTGCTGCACTGTATGAACATGATAATGATATGATTGCTTTTCCATTATGGCTACATGTACCGGAATGTAAACTATCACAACACGTCAGCTAAGCAACATTTTCTATCTCTTCCTTGTTTCAGACCGACTGGCCTGAAGGCTACCAACTTTCAAGTGCAATGAACTTCCGCTGGCCCCAGTGCGTACCCAATAACTTAAAGACCCTGATTCCAAATGCTAGCAGTGAAGCCATTCAACTCCTGAGAGACATGCTTCAGTGGGATCCCAAGAAACGGCCAACAGCTAGTCAGGTTTTCTTCCATTTCCTTGTTTGATGCATTTCTTATTAAGTTCGTATCTGACTCTGAATAATTCTTATCAATCTCATAGGAAATATTTTATTTGGTATTATGGGTGGAAAATAATATTGAATGTCATTAATGATGTATAATACATAAAAACATAAAATAGTTTGAAACTCACTGTATATAGTTAATGGTTTAAGCAATATAGTGGCCTTGAAAGTTGGCATAGCTCTATGCCACATACATTCATTTTCACCACATACATGGAAATGAAAATAAACAGATATATTTACCTTTCTTTGGAGAATGTTTTCAAATATATTCTCTCTCAGTTAAGATTATGTAGCACTTTGCTTGTAAGGCAGTACTGGTCGTTGAAAGGGAATTTGAAAATATCTTGTAAAATCCAACTTGCTCCTTTTACAGATGACACAGAACAACAGATGAGATAGAGCTGGGATGATAACCACCATGAGCATTTTATAGCACTTTAGAGTTTGTGGATGCTTTAGTTTTTACGTGATTCTGACCCTATGAAGATTCCATGAAATAAGTGTTATTGTTTTCACTGTGTAAGTGAGAAAACTGAGTCTCAGAAAGTATAAGCAGTTTGCCCTAGTCACTCATCCAGTAACTAGTACAGATAGTACAACCAACTGCAGTTCCTTCATGCAGATGGTAGGTCTTGGCCTCATACCTCCTGTTTTCTCAATCTGCCTTCCCCCAGGCCACTTTGTCTTAGATTGTAAAATGCATCCAGAGGGGCGTGGTAATGCTGTGGCTTCAACCACTCCCGTGCCTCTTGCAAGGCTCAAGTTTGCTAATTGTCTCATTGGCGAGTTACATTGCTCAGAATGACGAAGGTGACCAGTTCTAATAGAGAGGATGATTTGGCCAAACAAAAGTGACAGGGACATGTGAAGATAGGACCAATGTGACAGTAGAATTCACTGGAGAGATGATAGTTGGGGGTTAAAGAATTATAGAAAAGCACGTTTCCAAAGGCTCAGAAAAGAAAAAGGCATAATTTGGTACCATAAAACTTTGGGTGGCTGGGGTTGGAAAGCTCTCAGAAGTGCACTTCAGGGGATAAAATTCACAAATATTCTGAGGGCAGAAGAAAAGCTTTCTGATGAACCCAGTTTTTTAAAGTTGTACCCAAGAGATCAAAAAATTCTGGAGCACCTGGGTGGCTCATTTGTTAAGAATCTGACCCTTGATTTCAGCTGAGGTCATGATCTCATGGTTCGTGAGATCCAGCCCCACATCAGGCTCTCTGCGCTAACAGAGCAGAGCCTTTTTGGGATTCTCTCTCTCCCCCCCCTTCTCTTTCCAGGTCACTTGTGCTCACTCTCTCTCTCTCTCTTTCTCTCAAAATAAATAACCTTAAAAGAAAAAAGAAAAGAAGAAATTCTGTAACAAGGAACCAAGAGAACAATGTGTACTTTTAAGAATAGTGTCATTGGCACCTGGGTGGCTCAGTTGGTTGAGCTTTTTTTCAAGTTAGATGCCAGGGTTTAAGATCAGTACCAGAGTATCTGTATTATTGGCCTCTGTATCTACACTTACATATAATAATTGCAAATGTTTATAACTATGTCCCAGAGTCATCAAGAAGGGTTATGTTATGTTCAGTGATTTCCATTCAAAAAAACTAGGGCATACAGGGAATATTTCAGAAAGAATTATCAACCCCAGCACTTTAAGATTTATCCCTTGACTATCTAGAAAACTGGATTGTTCAGAAGAACAAGGTTTGTCCGTGATTCTTGAGAGGCAAGTTTTAACTATATCTGTATTACATTTTTGGCATTCCTGGGGTAATGTACCTGCTTATTTTACACTTGATTCTTCAATCTTCCAGGATTATTGGCTCTCTCTGTTTTATATTATTTTTTTCTTTTTGTGAGCTGAGCAAATTGGCTCAGAAAGGTGAAACATTATATTTAAGGCACATAGTAAATAAGTTACCAAGCCAGTATCTGTGTTGAGCAAGAATACTTTTCAGAAGTAGCAAAGGTAATGGCAGTATAACTGGCTGCTTTATCCAAATAATTTTAAGTGTATACATTTTATATTTTAAATAAGGAAAATCATAAAGAATGTCACACATTCGAGATGCTGTTTTCTGGTTGGGTTAGGCTAAGAAACTGTAGTAAAATGGTCCCATGAAATGTAGCTCAGTGAGCCTGATGCTGTCAGTCCTCCCGGCTAGACTTTCCTCCTAAAGCAGCCCTATGTGTTATTCCAGGCGCTTCGATATCCTTACTTCCAGATTGGGCATCCGCTGGGCAGCACCACACAGAGCCTTCAGGATTCAGGAAAACCACAGAAGGATGTCCTGGAAAAGGCGGGCCCCCCTCCTCACATTAAGCCGATCCCACCTGCCCAGCCCCCAACCAAGCCACACACACGGATTTCTTCGAGACAGCATCAGGCCAGCCAGCCCCCTCAGCATCTCATGTACCCCTACAAAACAGAGGCTTCCAGGACAGACCACCTGAACCATCTTCCAGAGGACAAGCCAAGCCCGTTGCTCTTCCCGTCCCTCCATACCAAGAATCCTCAGTCGGTGAGCGATTTGCTAGTGAGCCTTGTCTGGCCTGTTCCTCCTCTGACCCCATTTATTGTGTGGAATGTTTTCTTTTTCAGCATAGAGTCTAATTATAATAAATGTATCTTTGTAATACCATGGGATAGTGAAAAGAGCTTTGGCCTTGGAGTTGAAGTTCTAAATTCAGGTTCTGGCTGTGCCTGTTAATAGCAGTGCGCGTGGTAGGCAACCGTGGTGTCGGGGTTGAGAGCCACCCAGTGCACTCACACTGCCAGAGGCTCCAGTCTCAGCTCTGCTGTTTCCTAGCTCTGTGACCCTGCGCAGTTTCCTTGGCCTTCCTGCTCCTCAGTTCCTTGCCTGTGAAACAAAGATAACAATTGCTGTCTACCTGATAACAATTCTTTTGGGGACGAAATGAGTTAATACTTGAAAGAATTTAAAATCGTAGCTAGCACTTTGTTAGAACTTGATAAATGTTAGTCACTGTTATTATTAATCCCTGAGGACTCAGTTTCCTCATCTGTAAAAGGAAGATCATCATGCCTATCTTGCCCACCAGACCAGGCATGAGGATTAAATGTCCTGCTGCTTGTGAAGATGTTTTGAAAAACCACAAAGTGCTATAATAAAATTTGTATACTATTATTCCTATTAATGCCATCAAGTAATGCTGCTAATGCTGGGCTGTTAATTGAGCCCAGATCTTTCTTCTCCTCTTGGGCTGGTGCTCAAAAAGAAAACAGTTTGGGTTAGATTCAATAATAACCCAGGGCATCAGGTGACTGGTTAGCTTTATAATGCTGTCTGCCAGTCTGATTTTTTCTTTCTTTCTTTCTTTCTTTCTTTCTTTCTTTCTTTCTTTCTTTCTTTTTTAATGTGTATTTATTTTTGAGAATGAGAGACAGAGCATGAGCAGGAGAGGGACAGAGAGAGAGGGAGACACAGAGTCCGAAGCAGGCTCCAGGCTCCAAGCTGTCAGCGCAGAGCCTGACTCGGGGCTCAAACTCACAAACTGTGAGATCATGACCTGGGCCAAAGTCAGACGCTTAACCGACTGGGCTCCCCAGGCACCCCTGCGAGTCTAATTTTCTAACCCTTTATGCAAAAGTAGTATTTTTTTCTGTTAACTAGTGTTCATTCACTGAGTACTGGCTCCCAACCAACGCTGTGAGATACTGTGTAAGGCTGTTCGCTTTACCCCAGCCCACAACTTTGGAAGCAGCATGTATTTAGAAATTTCTTGTTGTAGCTAATTCTGTGATTAAATAGTATCCAGGTCTACTAAAAGGCAAAGAAGGCCTATTTGCAGTGTTTTCTGTTAAAGAGCAGGATGACTGACGTCTGAGCTGAGCTGTAATTCTCCTGCATCTCTAGGACAGACTAAAGCATGTTAATGCTTTCAGGGATGAGGCCCAGATGACAACCCAGCCATCTTCCCCGTGTGTGAGGAGTACCTTATATTCTTTTCTAAAATCCTTATCTTGTACAACAGTTGTCCCCCATAGGATGCAAACTGATGTGACCGGCGCAGGGTATGTGAGAGACAGAGGTCTGGGAACATGCTTTCTGTGGTTACCTTTTCAGATAAGCAGTGCATGTTGGGAATGATATGCCCCCCCGGATCCTCCTTTTCATAAGCGAAGAAGTTTGGAATAAGCATTCCTTATGGGTGAGCTCCATTAATGCCAAGTATTACTTTGTCCCCCCAATGCTTGGATACGCAGAAAATGCTGGCTGGCCTGGAACACAAAAATGGGGAGATCAAGCCAAAGAGTAGGAGAAGGTGGGGTCTTGTGTCCCGGTCCACAAAGGATTCCGATGACTGGGCTGACTTGGATGACTTGGATTTCAGTCCATCCCTCAGCAGGATGGACCTGAAAAACAAGAAGAGACAGAGCGAAGAGACCCTCTGCAGGCAAGTGTACACCTGACGTCTGTAAACAGATCAGATCTGGGACTTGTGAAATGATCTGTGCCTTTCTGATGATGCTGTCGATCTCATGCTGACCTAAGTCACCTTCCCTTGCTTCAGATTTGAGAGTGTTTTGGACCTGAAGCCCTCTGAGCCCATCGGTACAGGAAATAGCGCCCCCACCCAGACCTCTTATCAGAGGCGAGACACCCCGACCCTGAGGTCCGCGGCCAAGCAGCACTACTTGAAGCACTCCCGATACTTGCCCGGTAACGGAAATACTTGCCTTTGCTCTTGTCATTGCTAACAAACCATTTGCCTGGAGTCATATTCACAAAGATTCTGTTTTGGAAGGCAAGTGCTTAGGGGCTTCTAGAACCTCGGAACTGGTGGGAACATCATAAAAATACTTGCTGAGGCCTCACGTTTTTATGTTCTAGAGTTGCCTAAGATAAAAAAATGTAGTGGAAACTGGGTCCAGCCCCTGGGAGCAAGGAACTGGCGAGAGCCAGGCGGCATGCCCGAAGCCCCGGCAGCAGACCAGGTTTAGGAAAAATTTGCAGCCCTGTGTGCTCTCAGGAGACCAGAGTAAGAGCTCAGTCACACTCTCTGGCGGTATTACAGGGGGTAAGCATAAATGCTATAGTTTGATGGGTGCCCGAGCCTCTCCAGATTCTCCAGATTCCAAGCTTACAGCCTACCGTTCATTCATAAGTTCATTCTGTCAGTAAATACGTGCTGAGAACCTGATGTGTGCTAGGCACTCAGGAAATTACGGGGACCACAGTCTGCAGTGGTATCACAGTCCATGCAGTGACTGCATACAGCAGCCCTGCAGACAATACTTTCGCCCCCATGTAGGTTGTATCCTAGTGGGGGGGAGACAGACCCTAAACAAGTAGACAACCAGTAGTTCAGGTGGTGATAAGTCACATTAAGAGTGATATAAGGCAGGGAGGAGGCACAACTGTAGATAGAGGGCTCAGGAAGGGCCTCTCTGAGCAACTGGGCCCCAAAGAATGGGGAAGAAAAAATGAGCAGAACAATCCAGGCAGAGGAAGCAGCAAGTGCAAAGTCCGGGGAGGCAAGAAAGGGCGTGGCTTGTGAGGGGAAGGGCAGAGAGGCCAGTGTGGCCAGAGCATTGTAAGGGGGTGATAGTGTGAGGCATGAGGCATCTTTGGGAGTCTTGTAAGACATTTGGAATTTATTTCATAAGCAGCAAGAAGCTGTCAAAGGGTTTTAGTTGGGGAGCATGCTGGGTTTATGTCTATCTGTGTGCTGAGTGGATGAGGGCAGGCCATAGCTCTCATGCAGGTGAGGGGCATGGTGACTCGGAGCTGGGACTGTGGGTCCCGGGGACAAGAGGTGGGAACGGCAGGCCCTGCTGATGTGTTGACTCCTCACCCTTGGTTGGCCTCCCAGGATGACCTGGAAGAAGAGAGAGCAGGTGGCAGGGTCTAGCAGTGGTCCAGGTGTCAGGTGCAAAGACTCAAGCTACAGTGACCGCAGGCCCAAGGGAGCAGGGAGGGAATTAGAGAGTTATTTCTTTTTGGCTCTAGGAGAGGAAAGAGGATAAAAGATGAATTCAGTCTTTCAGTTCTGAAAAATAGCTGCAGTGCTTGACATAAATGGGAAAGTGGGCGGTCTAGTGGGTGGTTTGGCTTAAAGTTGAGGTGATTGATTAAGGTCAAGGCAGCCTTGGAAACGAGGGAGTCAGTGAGGGTCACCGGTGCAGACCCGAGTCACCAGCACTTGATGGCGCTAATGGTCCAGGTCAGGGGAAAAGATGGATCTGGGGGACTGGATACAGAGAGGAGAGCAGGGGCTGCAGAGCTGGTGGGGTGGAAGGGGGTGGAAAAAAACCTTGGGAAGGTGACAGAAAGGCAGTGGCCCTTGAAGGGGTACAGGTAGGGATGTCAGGACAGCACGAGACAGGCCAGGACAGGAGACGTGAGACACGCCTGTCGGGAGAAGCTTAGGAGACCTCTCTCAGGCTGCCCACCAGTGAGACAGGATGCTAAACCCAAGGATTGCATCTTTCCTCTGCCATCTATCAGAAAACAGCCTGGTCGGTTCTTGCTCCAATTGTTGAACCACAGGAAGTTTGGACAAATTGGGTTCTGTGAGAACTTCGTCACAAAATCTGGTGCAAGATTTAAGATGTACTTTTTTTGCATTTGAAAATCATTTCTTCCCCTCTAGGAATAAATATAAGAAATGGCATACTTCCAAATCCAGGCAAGGATTTCATTCCATCTAACCCATGGTCTAGTTCTGGTTTGTCTGGAAAATCTTCAGGGACAGTATCGGTAATCAGCAAAATAAATTCAGGTGAGTAGTGATTATTACTTCCTAAATGACAAGAGGCAAATTCTCTGAATGTGGCAGGGCGGGTACAGAGAGACAAGCTGTGGAAACGAAAGTTTTCTGGTGTGGAAACCCAGGGCCCCTTTTCCAGGCCTTTAATCCTGTCTCTTTCTTGGCAGCAGGCTCTGGGGACCCAGCCAGCTGCTTCAGGGTCTGCCTTCAGGAGGGGGGGGGGGGGGGGGGGGCTCGTCTGACTTCCCGAGGCCCTGCCCTGCTGGCCATCCACCTCAGCCCCATCCGCCTTTATCCAGCTCGTCCCCTCCCTCTGATGACCCAGAGCCCCCCAGCCCCTTCTGGTTGGAAGGTGGACAGCTCAGAAGGCCATCCTCATTTTTTTTTTTTAAATGAGTAAGTGAATTTCATAAGCCTTCCAGGCTGGCTAACCCCGTTCCCAGCAGACCAGTCCACCAAGTCATTTTCTCTCACTCAGGCAACCCTGCCACATGCTGCTTCCCTTTCCACATTGTCAGGTAAACATCTGGGCATCACTTCTCCTGGCTTTATCCGTTATGTGTTCATTTATTTTGAGAAACCCAAAAAAGAACAAAATGATGCATCAACCTCCACATACTCCCCACCAACTCAAGGAATCAAAGTTGGCAAATACACACGAAGCCCACTCTCTAGGCCTTCTTACCCTTTCTCTCTTCCCCTCTCCTGATTTGGGTGTTAATTGTTTCTATGCATTTTTAAAAGATACATGAAATACATAGTATGTTTTTGCATGTTCAAAAATTAATGTGAACATAATTCTTTATGTATATTGTGATGTAGCAATCACACATATATGTGAGATACATAACATTATATACTGTATAACATATATAATATATATAACTGTGCCACACCATGATTTTATTACTTTTACTGGATCATAATTTATTTACTCTTTTCTTCTTGATGAGTGTGTAAACTGTGAACAATCTTTGCTATTAGAGCGCCGAAGGAACCTTGTTGGACCCCATTGTTGTGCACCTGTGTGAAGGTTCCTCTGGGTATAAATGTAAACGTGTTCAGTTAAAGGGTGTGCTCATCTTTGACTTTACAGATGTTGCCAAATTGCTCTCCAGCAGGGTCTGGGAGTTGTGCTGTATCCTTGATGCCACTTGGTACTGTCAAGATTGCAAAATGTGTGCTGATGTGATGGGCGTGAAATGGCATCTTGTGGCGTAAACTTGCATGCCTCGTGTACTAATGAAGTTGAGCATCTTCTCTTGTGTTTATTGGCTATACGCTTTTTCCCTTTTGGGACCTGTTCAAATTCTCTTCCCACTTTTTTTTTTTTTTCCATATCTATTCACCAAAAATGCAAAATGTGCTCTAGCATAATACAACTCCTCACACCTGCATTGCCACTCTGGCTTAACTAAGCAGTTGCTAGGAACACTGAGTTGTGAAGACACACAGCAACTCTACCACAAATTCCCTCTTTTCCTACTGGCTGTAACTCCCATTTGTATAATGGCCCATAATAACATTTGTCATTGTTCTGTGTGTACCTTAAGTCTTAGTGATAAGGCTTCTAGATATCCATTCATCCATCTGATGTGTATTGATTACTGGCTATCTATAAAGCATCCTGTTGAGCTCCTAGAATAACTAAGATGAGTAGCATACAGTTCCAGCCGTTAAAGCAGTCTCAATAGAAAAGCACCATAAGAAGTGAATATATTTAATATAATGTAATAATCATTAACTTTTCTGATTACAGGCAATAACGTTTAGTGTAGAATTATTTGTAATTGCTAAATAATTAAGACAATCTGTGTGCCGATCAGTAAGAGGCTGGCTAAATTAATTATTGCTTAGCTGTATTCTAGAATTTGTACATACTGAGGAAGGATAACTGTTCTGTGTTATGGAATGAAAAAAACACAGATTTCAGAACAGGCTAAACCTATTATCCCAAAAAAGAAAGAAAACTGCGCATTTCCTTTTTCTTAACCGACCAGCCAACCAACTGGACTTGGTGTGGGTGCAGGCTATAGGAGAGGCACTGCCTTTGCTGTCCCTCTCCCCAGTCTTTCCAACAGTGTGCTGTGGAGGAGTGCTCTGCTTGGAATTCACTGTTCTTATCATACTTCCCTGTAAAAGTAAGGTCCCAGTTCTGTATTGTTCCGCACCTGTTTAACCCTGTTGATGTTACATGCACGTGTCTTTGTGTAGTAATGAGCTTTTGCTTTTGTGTATCAGTTGGTTCCGGCTCTACAAGTTCTAGTGGACTGACTGGAAACTATATCCCCTCCTTTCTAAAAAAAGAAGTTGGTTCTGCTATGCAGAGGGTACACTTGGCACCTATTCCAGACCCTTCCCCTGGTAAGTTCTATTTCAGATCATTCATGACTCAATGCAGCAGGTGGTTATGGAGTAGCTGCTTTGTGCCAGGCCCGGTGTCTGCTGCCATGGTGCCAGGATCCACCAGTGAAGGAGACAGACAGGATGCCCTGTCCCATGAACTTGCACTCTACAGACAACCGAATCAGATGCTCACCAATGCTAGGGAGAAAAATAAAGTTAGGCAGGGTATAGGGAATGTGGAGGTTGGAGTGTGCATTTTTTTTTTTTTTTTTTTTTTTTGAGAGAGAACATGAGCCGGGGAGAGGGGCAGAGGGGGGGAGAGAGACAGAGACAGAGAAGGAGAGAGAGAGAATGTTAAGCAGACTCTATACTCAGGGGCTCAATCCACGACCCTGGGATCATGACCGGAGCCAAAATCAAGAGTCAGACTCTCAACCAGCTGAGCCACCCTGGCACCTCTGGAGTCTGTATTTTTTAAAGAGCATAGCCCAAAGAAGACCTCACCGCAAAGGAGATGTTGAGTGAAGGTGTGAAAGAGGTGAGTGAGCCACCCAGTCAGTGAGGATGAGACTGTCCCCAGCACGGGGTTCCTAGTGCACGGGCCTGGAGGCAGGAGAGCCCAGGCCTGTTCAAGCAAGAGCAAGGAGGCAGAGGACAGGGGTGACATGAATGATGGAGGGGAGTGGGCAAGAGAGAGGGGTGACAGGAGACCGGGTGGTATGAGGCCCTGCAGGCTACCGTAAGCGTTCTGTCATTCACCGTGAATGACATGGAAGAGCCACTGGAGGGTCTCGAGCAGAGGCGTGGGATGATCGGACTTCCATCTTCCAGCCTCACTGCAGTGCTGGCTGTCACTAGACTGAAAGTGGGAAACAAGTTTGGAAGCAGGGAAGCAAACCGGCTGCTGCCATGATCCAGGCAAGGAATGGTGGGCCAGAGTGCTAGGAGCTGAGCTGGTCTGGCTCGGAGTACATATGGAAGGTAGAGCCAGGAGCATTTGCTGACCAATGACGAGTGGGATGTGAAAAAAAGGGAGGGGTCAGGATTGACACCAGTATTTTTGGCTTGACAACTATAGAGTGTTGTCGTCCTTGACTGAGAGAGGGAAGACTGTAAGACGCAGGCCGGTGCTTCTCTTGAACTCTCATTTTCCGGTATTTTGTCGCCAAGATGCACTTACTTGCTTTGTTTGCATGAGTCCCCACATCAGTCAGACCTGCCTTCCTCTCTATTGCAGGCTATTCTTCCCTGAAGGCCGTGAGACCTCATCCTGGGCGACCTTTTTTCCACACCCAGCCTAGAAGCACTCCCGGGTTGATGCCCCGGCCTCCGGCTGCCCAGCCAGTGCATGGCCGGACGGACTGGGCTTCTAAGTACGCGTCTCGGCGATGACTGTGCCGAAGCTTCTGGGGGTGCAGGAAAGCAGGACACGGTCCCTCCACCAACTGGTGTTCTGCTGGCAAGAAGCTTGCGGATGGTGTAAAAGCAAACCAACACTTTATAGTTGTTCTTCTGAACGAAGACATTTCAATATTCTTTAAAAAAATTTTTTTTAAATATTGATTTGAACGCAGTACCCTTTTTTTGTACAAAATTATTTTATTCTAAAACTGGGTCCCATTATTTTCTTAAACAGCGGCATTTTGTATATATGGATTATGTTTTAGCATTTTATACAGTCAACTTTGTAATGAACTTTTTAAAAATTAATTGACTTTCCTTTGGGGTTCCAGATAATATTTTATACAGATTTTTAAAAATTTAATAATATTGATGCAGTATTGCAACAGGGGTGCAATTTAAGGCTACATGATAGAGGGTTATTTACTCAATGCGTGCAGATATTTGTGAAGTGGTTAAATTTTAAATGTGGCACATTGGCACTTCAGGCTCTCTTGGACCAGTGTCAGCCCTAGAGAAATGATCTTCTGCTTTTCTCAATATCATGTTATTCGTTTGACTTTTTTGATACCACTGTGCTGTTCTGAAAGTACCATTATGCAGTTCATTTCATTTTGTGTTTCCCAAATGAAAGAACTCTTAAGTAAATATTTTTTGAAATGTTTACAACAACGCTTTATGGTGGTTGGAGATAAGCGAATGAAACCAAGCTTTACCACGCTAGGCCGTCATATTCTATTTTTCTTCTATTTTTGAAATCAAACTGTGTAAGTTCCCACAGAAGGGAAGCTTTTCAGGCCAGCAGGTTTTTAACATAAAGGTTAACACAGTCAGTTAAACTTAGATCCCTGCCAGGATGCATGACCAAAAAGCTAAGTTTCAAAGCAGCAGAAGGGTTTTTTATTATAATAAGTGATCAGATTTTGCATTCAGCTTAGTTCTCCAGGCCTGGCTAGGAACAAACAATGAATAATCTTCTGTCCTAGCTAAACTCTCAGGGCACGTTGGGGAGCAGGAACTTACCTGGGAAGTCACGGTTACCATGATGTTAGTGTCCATAGCGTGCCACATTTGAACTCTTAACCCTTGTGTAGCTTCTTCACACAGTGGGAACTCTATTTGTTTGGCAGAGGCTGTTCCATTGAGAGGAATGTTTACAGCAATTTTGAAAATGACAAAGCTAGTTTGGAGACAGAAAAAGACAAAAGGTCCACTCTTCATCCATCTCTGTAGGGCATTGTGCCTCCACCCATGGTTACCTGAAAGGCAGGAGGGAAGGTCTCTGCCGGTGAACAAGATACAAACTCAATAGCACATTGACTCACATTCCGCCAAGCTACTCTTATTTGGTTCCAGGTTCCAACGTATAGCAAATTGAGCCACATGAAGTTGTCATTTCTGTAGGTTAAAAAGATACATTGCAGTGAATATTGGCACTTTGATTTGATTCAACCCAATAAGTTGGTAAATGACTGCTTTGACGTATTAGTAACGTGTTGCAGCCTGAACAAATTGCCATGGCTCCCGAAGAGCCCTAATCTAAATCACGGAGTAATTTTTGCTTTGGAGAATCTGGCTCAAAAATGTACTTGACCAAGCACTATGATCCCTAGGGGCACAAGAAAAGCACATGATGGATGTGGATTTGGTAGGTAATATTTTCTGTTCACAAACTGGCAGCAAAGCTTCAGAAAACAAATATGTATATGTAAGCACAACTTGAAGCTGAATTCACTTCTGTATTATATGCTCAATTCATTATCTAAAGCAACAGAAAGTGTGTTTTCAGAGATGAGTCCTTTACTGCAATTAATATTTATTTTCCCTTTCTGTATTATGTATAAAAAGTAAGTGAATCTGTAACCTGACCCAGCTTGCTGGAAAGCTGGTTTTAAATTGTACATACCTCTTAGAGAAGCTAATGGATTGTGAATATCATATGTGTGGCCCTCTAGCTTATGTTAAGGTCATTACATTTTTTAAATTAAAAAACCTAGTTACCTGGTTGTTACACATTATAAACTTGTTTTTCTAATACTTTTGTGGGCCCAAACTCAGAAAATATCTCCGTTTTCATCCTCTTACGTTTTCCTTTATTTGTGAGTAAACAACTCCCCTTAGGAAGCTGAATATGTTTATCCACACAAAAGTTGAGCAGCAGATGTGCGGTTTAGAAAAACAGAAGACTGAAAAAGCAATGTGAATTCTAAAGAACTAGCAAAATCCTAGGAAGTTCTCTTTTTTTCCCCCTGAAATGGATAAAGGGCAGATGTGTATACAAGCTGTTTACTATAAAAGGGAATAGTGACCATTTTTTGGTAAGTGAAAATCACATGCTACCTGGTACATCTATTTTTTTTCACTGTACCTATTCGTGACTATACCTCATTTCCAGTCAGAAAGCTTTTTGGGATGTTAGGAAATGGTACAAGGACAGCTCTCACTCCAAGCCCAAAGGTCCAGTGATGGTGGTATGCCAAGGGGTACATGTGTAAACTGCAAGGCAAGCTTCCTGGGCATAAAAACTAATCTTGGTATGATTGTTCATCTGACAATAAAATTCCATTAATCACTAAGCACTCACCCAGCTTATGTATGATAGGGTTTAAGTAGGAATAAAATTGATTTTCAAACAGTTTTTTAGACACATCTCATATATAAAGCCTAAAGGACTATATACTTCTAACAAATTAACACTGTGTCATCTTCTGACGTTATCAAAAATTGAATAAAATCAAGGTAATGCCTAAGTACAAACACCAGTACCACTAGAGTTCATGGGCACCACCTTTTCTCATGAAGTAGCATTTCCCTACCATCAAGCCATTGTTTTGTGCCATTTAGGAGAGAAAAAGAGTGCAGCCTGTATGTTCCAGCTCAGTGTATGACCAAAAGCAATATGTTTATAAGAAAATGTTTGACATGCTAATTATTTTATATCATTTAAAGCATACTGTAGCAAATTGTTTGTTTAATATATGTGGTTAATTTTTAGAATGATTTTTACAATATCCAACCAAAGTACTGTATTTTATATAACTTATTGTGAGGACCTTCTCATGGAAACCATTCAGAAGACAAACTGGAGGCAAGCATCGCATTAATCTGTATTATCAGTTTCTTATGGACACTGCGCTAATGTGAATTTGAGATGACCCAAACAGTCTTCTGATCTCAGATATCTTAGTACTGATAGCAGTTTAGTCACCTGATTTGATTACAAGGGAATCACTGAGAATATATTTATTTATAAAGCAAATATTCATAATGATGAGAAGATAGAAGGACAGAAAACCACTGAAACAAGCCCCTTCCGAAATAAAATGTTGCTTTTTGAATAGTTTGTCCTAAAGTGTTTAAAAATGTTAACTTTATGTAAGGAAAATTCTCCAAATAAAGTTACAATTTAAGAAAAAAAAAATGATTGAATGTTCTGTTTTTATTTTCGTTATTCTTCCATCAAAGGATAACATTAGGGGGCGCCTGGGTGGCTCAGTCATTTGAGCGTCCCACTCTTGATTTTGGCTCAGGTCATGATCCCAGGGTCAGGAGATTGAGCCCCAAATCGGGCTCTGCACGGAGCTTGGAGCCTGCTTGGGATTCTCTCTCTTGCTCTCTCTCTACCCCTCCCCGGCTTCTAAAATTGAAAAAAAAAAAAAAAAAAAAGATAAGTGTTTCCTAATGTGGAATTTTGACATTTTATAACTTCTCCTTAATGCTTAGCGCAGTGTTCCTGCCATGAAATTGGAAGCATACGCTTAGAGCAGCAGTGTGCAGAGTTATCCTGCAATCTGGAGACTTTCATTTTTGTATTTATTTTTTTGGAGGCTTTTTTAAATTTAGCATTTAGCAAGTTAGGTGAGTAGGAATATATATATATATATAAAAAGGAGGTGGAAACAATTTCTTGTTGCCGATTTTGTCATTCAGCATGATTAATATTTACCTTGTATGATTTTAGCTTTTCACAGCATACTCCTATGTACAATATAAACCTTCCAGAGAAACTCATCACTTTGTGAATTACGTACCAGATTCCACTGGGAATTCATTTCCCAAACACTCTTTGAATCCTTGAAAGAATTTTTTAAGAACGTGGTTTACAAAACATGAATTGCTGAATCCCAGAGCGTGCCCCTCCCATCAGAACACTGATAACCAGTGGAGCTCAACTGACACTGAGCTCAGCTGGTCCATGCCCAGGCAAGAAGCTGAATCACAGCCCTATCTGCTGTGGACCATCTCCCAGCGCCATCTGCCCAGGAGGGCTGGCAATGACTCTTGGAGGCTGTGTGGCCCAGCAGCATCCAAGCTAAGAGGTGGCTGAATAGAGCTGATCCCCTACAAGAGCAAAGCCAGTATCAGGTGCAGAGTATTATGCTAGCACAGGCAGGGGGATTGATTCACAGCCAAGGCTGAGGGTAGCTCCTGGCTCCTCCTAACCTGAGAGCCAGTTTGGGGAAATTGTAGCCTGGAGCAGTCCCTCCCCCTCCCACCCAGGCACGAGAGCTGAGACCTGGCCCTACTAGCTGTAGAGAGTGTCTTCTGGCCCCATCTGACCATAAGGGCTGGCAAAAACACCTGGAAGCCAGCAGTACACAAGCCTAGAAGCAGACAGAGCCTACAGTTTGCAGAGCAAAGCCAGTGGACCTGTTTGGTCAGGGAACTGGGGTGTGGGTGGGCTTGAATTAAGACGACAATAAAGAGCTTTACCAGCTTTATTTATTTATTTTTTAATGTTTTTATTTATTTTTGAGACAGGGAGAGACAGAGCATGAACAGGGGAGGGGCAGAGAGAGGGAGACACAGAATCTGAAACAGGCTCCAGCCTCTGAGCTGTCAGCACAGAGCCCGACGCGGGGCTTGAACTCACGGACCGCAAGATCATGACCTGAGCCGAAGTCGGCCGCTCAACTGACTGAGCCACCCAGGCACCCTGAGCTTTACCAGCTTTAGATGTGCTTCTCCTTGCTGTACCCAGGCAGGGAATCTGATTCATAGTTCTGCTCATCACTGAATACAGGCTTCAGGGTATCCAATGAGGGAACATAACCAGAGCACATACGGAGAACTGTGTCGCCCATTCAACAGTCCCACATATGGTGACACTTGAGCACAGAGCACAGCCATGGTTTTCTGCATCTGCAGAACAAAACCAATGGCCTTACTTAACCACAAAATTCAGTGCACATTCTGGCTTGATTTGGGTCCGCAAACAATGAGATATAGATCCTGGTTCTGTCCTGCTATCCTGCTAAGGCAAGGAAGTTAATTCATAGACACATCTATTACTGAATATAGTCCCCAGTCCTGACCATCTAGCAAGCCTCACCAGAGAAGTCAGGCAACTGCGGAGCCCATCCTACAGCCTCACTTAGGGAGGGAACCAAGCCAGCAGTCCTAGCCAACTGTTCACAGCCAGTGGCACATTCTCCCATCCCCATCCTCAGAACTTGAACAGTTGCCTCACCCAAAAATAGACCATAATAGTAGGCCTCTTCTGTCCAAAGACATTACCAGCAGATACACCCAGAAACCCAAACTGAGCTGACTGGTGAAGAACTGTCTCTCCTAAGGAAAATCTATAAAGTCTGGAAGAGGAGCCCCATTACTCAAATACACAGATACCAATGTAAGGAATCAAGGGTCCCAAAAAAGTCAAGTAAATATGAAACCACCAAAGGAAACTAATAAAGCTTCGAGTACTGACCCTAAGGAAATGGAAAACTATGAACTGTCCGATGAAGAATTCAGAATAATACTCTTAAGAAATTTTAGTGAACTCTAAGAAAACACAGACAACTAAACGAAATTAGGAAAACAATACATGAAAAATAATGAGAAGTTCAACAAGGAAATAGCAACCATCAAAAAAAAAAAAAAAAAGAAAAGAAAACCCACAAAAAAACCCCACCAAACCCTAGAAATCCTAGAGTTGAAAAATACAATAACTGAACTGAAGAATTCATCAGTTTCAAAAGTAGACTTGACCATGTAGAAGAATCAGCGACCTGGAGGATGAAACACTGGAAATAACCCAGTCAGAGGAGCAAAAGGAAAAAAAGAATGAAAGAGTGAAGAAAGCCTACCAGGATTATGGGACACCATGAGTTATGGGACACACTATGAAACAGTATTCATACTACGGGATTTCTAGAAGGAGAAGAGAAAAAGAAAGGGACAGAAAGTATATTTAAAGCAATAATGCTGGAAACTTCCCAAACCTGGGGAGAGAAGTAGACATCCAGATCCATTAGGACCAAAAGACTCTAAATAGGTTAAACCCAAAAAGGGCTACACCAAGACACATTATAATTAAATTGTCAAAAGTTAAAGACAAAGAAAGAATTAAAGAGAGGTTACATATGAGAGAACCCTGATAAGACTACTGGTGGATTTCTCAATAGAAATTCTTCAGGCTAGGAGAGAATGAGATGACATATCCAAAATATTGGAAGAAAATAACTGTCAGCCCCAAATTCTCTACTTAGGGAAGCTGTCCTTTGGAAATGAAGGGGGGGATAAAGACTTCGCCGAACAAACTAAAGCAGAGGGATTCATTATCATCAGACCTGCCTTATGAAGGAAGCTAAGATTTCTTTGAGTGAAAGTAAAAGAACCCTAATTAACATCATAAAAACATGAAAAGATAGCATAAATCTCACTGGTAATGATAAATATGTAGTCATAGTTAGATTCTGCTATATAATCATAGTGATGCATAATTCACATAAATCTCTAGTTTAAAAGTTAAAAACAAAAACAAATGTAATCAAAATAACCGTAACTGCAATAATCTGCTATTAGTCGCACAATATAAAAAAACATGTAAATTGGAACAACAATAACCTAAAATGTGAAGGGGGGAGAAAAGTACTAGTGTAAAGCTTAAAGATTCTATTAATTAGATAATAGATAATATCTATTAATTAGATAAGCACCCAACTCTTGATTTCAGCTAAGGTTATGATCTCACAGTTCGAACTGTGAGGTTGAGCTCTGCGTCAGGCTCTGGGCTGACCTCACAGAGTTGGCTTGGGATTCCCTCTCCTCTTTCTCTCTCCAAATAAATAAATAAACTCAGGAAAAAAAGAATTCTATTGGTTAGCTGTTATCGGCTTAAGATATGTAAGTTACCAGTTTGTGTAAGCTTCCTGGTAACCACAAGGGAAAATCCTGCTGTCATTCCACAAAAGAAAAAGATAAAGAAGTCAAAACATACTGATACCAAAGACATCAAAGCACAAAAACAGCAGGATAAGAAACAAGGAATAATGGATCTATAAAACAATCTGAAAACAATGAACAAAATGGCAATTAGTAAGTCCTTAACTATCAATAGCTACTTTACTGTAGAGGGGATAAATTCTCCAGTTAAAGGAGACATAGCATGACTGAATGGGTAAACACACACACACACACACACACACACACACACACACACCCCAATTCAATAATACGCTGCCTGCAATAGACTTACTTCAGCCTTAAAGACACACAGAGGCTGAGAGTGAAGGGATGGAAAAAGACATTCCAAGTGAATGGTAACAACAATAAATGACAAAAATCAGAGGTAGCTACACTTATATCAGACAAAATGGACCTTGAACTAAAAATGGTAAAAAGAGAAAAAAGGTCATTATATAATAATAAAGGGGTCAATACATCAAGAAGATATAACAAATGTAAATATTTATGCACCCAGCATAGGAACACCTAAATATATAAGGCAAAAACTAATGTTGCAGGATTCTTTACCACAATACCCTGGATTCATTGTCTTGCCACTTCGAAGAATGAAGAGGTGGACACAAAATGAGCAGCAGGCAAAAGTTTATTAGAGTATAAATTAGAAAGTAAGAATAGTAGGAAAGTTCTCTTTACAGAGAGGGGACACTAGAAAGTGAATGCCTGCTGACAATAAGCTAGGGTCCTTGTTTTATAAGGTTCTGGTCGTGCCCCACCCCCCATCCCTCCCCCTTGTTCCTTCTCAGGTTCCACCCTTATTGACCTTATAGTTCTAGGTGCTGGGGTGTCCATTCCTGATTGGCTCATTTCCATTGGTGGTCTATGCCATACTTAGGTCTTTTGTCAAATTCCTGAGGGAAACCTGAGGGGAAGTGGGTGGGTCTGTTACATTCTTAAGAGGAACCTTATGCTTGAGGGGGTTTGCTGTGGTCTGACATTCCCAGCATTGTTCCAAAATAGGTTTTTTTTTCCCCACCCAGGGACCTCAGGCCCTATCCTTTCCCTCTCTGCCTATTTTATCCTATCTTTTCCTATCACTAACAAAGGTAAAAAGAGAAATAAACAGTATACAATAATAGTTGGGGACTTTAATACACCACTCTCAACAATGAGTAGATTATCCAGACAGAGAATCAATAAGGAAACAGTGGATTTGAATACTACTATAGACCAAATAGTCATATACAGAATGTTCTATCCAACAACAGCAGAATACACATTCTTCTCAAGTGCACATGGAACATTTTCTAGGATAGACCATATGTGAGGCCACCAAACAAGAAGTCTTAGCAAATTTAAGCAGACTGAAATCACACCAAGTATCTTCTCTGACCACAGTGGCATGAAACTAGAAACCGACAACAAGAGCAAAACTGGAAAATTCAAGAACACATGAAAAATAAACAACACTCTCCTAAACAACTAATGGATCAAAGGAGAAATTAAAGGAGAGATAAAAAAGATTCTTGAGACAAATGCAAATGAAAACCAGCATACTAGAACCTGTGGGATGCAGTATTAACGGTTCTAAGAGGGGAGTTCACAGCAATTAATGCCCATATTAAGATGCAAGAAAATCCCTAACAATTTAACTTTATGCCATCAGGAACTAGAAAAAGAAGAGCAAAAGCAAACTGAGCCCAAAGTTAGCAGAAGAAAGGAGATAATAAAGAGTAGGGCAGAAATAAATGAAATAAAATAAAAAACGATAGAAAATATTAACCAAACTAGGAGTTGGTTGTTTGAAAAGATGAACAAAATTGACAAACTACCTTGCTGTCAGGACAGGGTCTTGGTATCAGTCATTTACAGCTAAGGCTGAATGTAAGCCAATTGTTTCCCTCCTCCTGGAGTGTTTTACATATAAACCTTCTCTTAAACTGAGACTTAAAGCTCTATTATTTTAAAGCTCAGGGATTTTTGCTGAGGCACTTTTTTTAACCTGCAACTGAGTGGGTGGGCAAAGGGTTGAGGGCTGAGGATTTCCCTGGGCACTGAAAACAAATCAGGTAGGTAGATTCTACTATCTACCACCACACTATCTACTATGTTTAAGACTTTCCCAGAATGAGAGCGACTCCAAGGGTCTCTAAGAATAGAACAATTTCGGAGGCTTCCAAGTAATAAAATGACTTAAAGTCACCTGCTGTAGAGTGGCAGAATTACTATAACAGGACTCTTTATTTCTCCACCAGCCTGTGTCATCATAGAGTCTTATGATACTGCTTTAGTTTCTCATTCAGGCAAATAAGAATGTTAGGATACTGTTATCCCTATTGTATTAGGTTGGACTTATGAAGTTGTCATTTTGTAGGTTAGAAAAAAAAACCCATTAAACTATCAGCACTTTAGTATGTTTCAACTCATTAGAAATAAGGAAATGGAGATAAATGTTTGGTTTATCAACAAAGTTGAATAATACTTGTCCTGTCTAGTTCAGTTAAAGTGAATTCTTACAGAAAGATGGGTTAAAAAAATGAATAAAGAATGATTATTTTCAGCAGGGTTGGAAAATATGACTTCCTACCTATGTTAAACTGAGTCATGTCTGTGTTAAGTCAGAATTAGAAAGGTGAAATTGAACATACACTATTAGTCTTATTTGTGAGTGACTATTCTGACTCTTCTGGTGCTCAGCTGTTCTTGACTTGCTTATCTTCTTTATATACTTTCTCTGGATAAGCTCATCCTTTTGCTGCCAGCTGGACCCATCTCAGTCCTCTTGTCTGAGTCTTTGCTGGCTGATTCAAGTGTCTAATGGACATTTTCAGTTGAATGGCTTAGAGAAATGAAAGACAAATCACCTCATTATTTTCCCCGAGCCTTGTCCTCCTCTACTCTTTATGGAGCAGAAACCAAAGCATTGTTCATTCATTCATTCAATCATTTTTCCAATACATATTCTCTAAACACTTACTCTGGGCTAAGCATTATTCTAGAAGCAGGATATCCAAAAATGTATTTTTTAAAACTATGAAAATCCCTAACCTCATATAATTTGCACTCTATTAAGTCTACAAGTAGATAATAAAATATGTAAACAAAATACATGGTATGTTAGATGACAATAAATGTTATGAAAAATAGAGGAGGACGGAAAAGGAAATGTGTGTGCTTGGGCGGAGGGTGGGGGGATGCATCATTCTAGACTTTTTCTCTTCCTTCCCCTACTCCTTGTTATGATAGGATAAATAGGCAGAGAGGGAAAGGATTAGGGCCTGAGATCCCTGGGTGGGGAAAGACATATTTTGGAACAATGCTGAGAGTGTCAGACCACAGCAAACCCCCTCAGGCTTAAGGTTCCTCTTAAGAATGTAACAGACCCCACCTACTTCCCCTCAGGTTTCCCCTCGGAATTTGACGAAAGACCTAAATCTACAATGAAAACAACCCAATAGGGAATGGACAACCCAGCACCTAGAGATATCCAGCCAATAAGGGTAGAACCTGAGAAGGAACAGGAGGAAGAGATGGGGGCAGGGAAGGCACTACCAGAACCTTATAAAATAAGGATCCTTGCCTATAGTTGGTGGGCATTCATTTTCTAATGTCCCCTCTCTGTAAAGAGAGCTTTCCTACTTTCTTGCTTTCTGATTGTATACCCTAATAAACTTCTGCCTGCTGCTCATTTTGTGTCCTCCTCTTCATTCTTTGAAGTGGTGAAACAACAAATCCTGGGTTTTGAGGTAAAAAAAAAAAAAAAAAATCCTGCAACACTGTGACTTGATTGTTAAGTCTGTTATCTTACACCTCAATATTGCACCCTTTTCTTAACCATAGTCTTCAAATGAATGGTACTACTTTAATACACACAGATATTTAGTAGGTTTCTCTCTACTTTGCACTGTCCCAATTTATTCTCCACACTCCTGACAGAGAAATCTATTAAAAATAAAATCTGTGTTATTTGCTGTGGTTGTTCAGTGCCACAGGCCTCTCCAGGCAGGTACTTTCAAGAACCCCTCATGGGGGAAACCGATAATCAACATCTATAGTCGGAGAAATAGCTGAAATAGTTTTGAAGTCCTTTTGAAGGCATATATTTTAAACTGAGATCCATGTGAGTTCTGCCTTCTACTCTGTAATATAGCCTTGATGACTTTACTATGTTGTTTTAGTTTTAACTTATTTACCAGCCAAATCACTTTTGACTGGTAAAAAGTGACACGTGACACGTCTACCCCAATGTTCTCCTTCCTCCCATCCAGGAAGGTGCTCTGTGTAGCCTGTGACTTAGAGTTACTGAAGTGAATGGTAAAGCTCGAGATGATAGTTGGGGTCAGGAAAGAAAGGGGGGAAAACACATATATGTATTTAGTATATATACACAAAATGAAATGAGAGAATTTAAGTTCTGTTTAATAATACATGGGTTCTGTTTAATAATAGTATGTTTATGTAATGCCTTTTGTTCTCTTGTAGGGTACTTTGCTTATTTTAAGAGCCTTCAAATATTAGCTATACCTATTATATGAATTTACAAGACGTTGCCCTTATTAAAAGTTTGTAGTTGCTATTTATTAAAATATTTGGGTAGGGGTTGTCGTCTCAAAAGAAAGGCAGACTGCCACGTGCAGCGCCTCATTTGGATGTGTCTGGAGTCTTGGAAGCTTGACTACCCTACGTTCTCCTACAAATGGACCTTGAGAGCTTGTTTGGAGGTTCTAGCAGGGGAGCGCAGCTACTCGTATACCCTTGACCGAAGAACGGTCCTCCTCTATCGGGGAAGGTCGTCCTCTTCGACCGAGCGCGCAGCTTCGGGAGGGACGCACATGGAGCGGTGAGGGAGGAAGGGGACACCCGCCTAGCCAGCCAGATCAGCCGAATCAACCCTGGCGATCAATGGGGTGACAGATGTCGCAGCCAGATCGCCCTCACATCCGAAGCGCTAGGGGCGCCTACGAGCTATATAAACCTAAAGAGATTGTTAACTTTACGCATAGGCCGAGTCATTCTAATGGTACCGGGCCTCTAAAAGGATTTTTTAACTAAAGTCCTAATCTAACTAACATCTTAAAGTCTACTTAATTCCTCAAAACGCTAAAATTGGCGCTAACTGGCTCGAATTTGGACTATTTTCATATTATCCAGAATGCCTTGCAGATGGGTGGAGCATGCTAAACACTGCCGTCTCTATTGGTGAGACTTCCCAGCCTCGCCCACCGGAGCGCCAGCTCGCGGCCAGCTGGTCCCGCCTCGCTGCAGACAGCTGGCAGAGCGCTTTGTGAGGCTCCGGGTGCTCCTAGCGGACTCCAGGTCTGTCTCCCTCCTGCCGCTCCCACCCGCCCATCCCCTTCGCCCTCCACTCCCTGGCCCCGAGTCTCTTCCTCCACCGTGCGTCCCAACTCTCTCCCAGCACCCATTCAGTCCTTCTCATCTCCCTCCCACCCGTCCTTTGGCGCCTCCGCCTCCTTCTGGGCAGACGTGGCCCTCTTGGCTGGGGCTGGAGTCATTCTTGGCTCAGCGTGCGTATTTTTATTAACCCGCTCTGCGGAATCCGAACCCACTGGTTTCCGTGGAAGGCTAGCTCGTGGGCTAGCTTTGGGTTTCCGTGGGCTGAGCGGGGACCGGAGTAGCCCAGTCCTAGTAGACTAGGAGTCTAGTCTCGGATGGTCGAGTCCGTGGCCTGGGCGCATTCCCGAGGCCCGAGGCTCACCTCCCAGCTGTGGCGGGGGACGTGCGGGACCCCGGGGAAGCTACCGCAGGCTGGAAGACCGACGCACATTTTGCAGACAATAGTAATGCTCGGCCAGCCCATCTCTCAATAGCTGTAATAATCACATATGACGATGCATGTGAAAACATGAATTCTTGCAAGGGTTCCAGAGTGCATAATTAATTCTCCGCGGCCCTCCGCACCTTGCCTCACCAGACCGAATTTGAGAAATTTAAGCTTTTCAAGGTCAAAGTGTATGATGTTCTGAATCGGGGAAGTACCGTACTGCTGGCTAGGATGTCTTTACAACAAATGGCCCCAGCTTCCCAAGATCCAGAATAAGAGATCATAAATAGAAATGGTATGGAAGTCAAGTGGTTGTTTCTTTTAATATTTGAAAATGGTGGTATGTTTTCATTGAGTGAGCGAAAACGCAGTCATAAAGGAAAAAAAAAAAAAAACGAAAACAAAAAGCAAAACCGACTTCCTTTGCCAAAATCCTGAATATTCGTTTAGCCCGTGAGCACCGGGGTTGAAGACTCGAAATAAGAGAAATAAGACTGCTGGTGTGCGAGGAGCTGCGTATTTGTTTTTTTCAGAAACCTTTTCTGAAAGGCCATCATGGCAGCAAAGCCCAAGCTCCACTATCCCAACGGAAGAGGCCGGATGGAGTCCGTAAGATGGGTTTTAGCTGCCGCTGGAGTCGAGGTACCCTCTATGCTGTTTCTTCACAGATTTGTTGTACAACTTTGAGACTTTTGAGGAAAACATAAATGGCGGAGTCCTGTTCTAGCCCTCTCCCCCACCCAACACAGACATGCTTGGTTGAGTCAGAAGATTCCTTGGTTGAGTCAAAAGGGGTTTTTCTTTATAAATGGAATGTGGTTAATGGAAATCTGTTTTACTTTCCACTTTTACTTAATCATTGGCTTCTGATCTACCACCAAGAAGTATTAATAAGGAGAAGAGGAATGAACCTGAGATTTGCCAGTTACAACTTTTCTTAATTATACAAGCTATAGGTAAATTTCCTCTTCAATGGCTTCTAACTGGCAGCCCTCCTCTGCATATGTGTAGGCTTTGGCCCACGGTGGTTTTGTCTTTTTGTTCTATTCTTTTAGTTTCTTATTTATGGAAATGTTCTAGTGGGTTACAAAGGTTGGGAAACCATTGGCATAAATTTCCCTCACCCATTTTCAATTGTCATTTACTTTGTGCTAATCTTGTTTCATCCATCTCCTCCATTTGTTTTGTGGGAGTATTGTAGTTTTTATCTCTAAAAGGTAAGGATTTTAATACATAACCACAATACCATAATATCACCCAACAAAATTAGCAGTTCTTTACTAATATCTTAACAGTCTGATTACTTCAAACAGGTCTTTTTATAGTAAGTTTATTCCAGTCTGGATCTATATCATGCCCACACATCGCATTTGCTTAGGTTTCTTTCAGGATTTTTTAAATCTGTAACAATTTCCTCTGCATTTTTTAAAAATAAACTTTATACTTGGGAATAATTTTAAATTTATAGCGAAGTTATGAAGACAGTGCACAGTGTTCCATTAATAGGCACTCAGTCCCTCCTGATGATATCGTCTTACATAATCATATCAAAACTAAGAAATTAACATTGGTGCATGACTAAACTACAGACTATTTGAATTTAATTAGTTTTGCCAATAATGTCCTTTACTCTTCCAGGATCCCACATTATACTTAGTCACTATGTTTCCTTAGTCTCAACCTGTGACAGTTTCTCAGTCTGTCTTTTATTTCACGACCTTGACAGTTTTGAAAAGTATTGGTCAGGTTTTTTGTAGAATTCTCCATAGTTTAGGTTTGTTTGAAGTTTTCTCATAGTTGGACTGGGTTTTGAGGTTTTGGGGAAGAATAGCACAGAGGAGAAATGCCTTTCTCATTGTATCATATTAGGGCTGATATTAACATGAGTATATCACTGGTGCTGTTAACCTTCGTCATTTGGCTAAGATGGTGTCTGCCAGGTTTCTTCATTGTAAAAGGATTTGTTCCCTTTATTTTTTGGAAATGAGTCATTAAGTTCAGCCCACGCTTAAAAGGATGGGAATTAAACTCTACCTCCTGGAGGGGGCGGCATCTGTGTTTAGAATTCTTACATAAGGGAGATTTGGGTTTTTTCTTGTCCATTTATCTATTCAATCATTTATTTTTATCAGTATGGACTTTAGTATTTATTTTGTGCTTTGGGTTATAATCCAATAATGTTTTCTTGCTCAAATTGTCCCACTTTCTTTCACGTTGGCTCCTGCATCACACGTGTGCACATGACTTCATCCTCCCTTTTCTTTTTTTCCCTTTAGCTCTTTCTTACTTTCTGACACTACAAGAGGCTTCAGGCTCATCTTGTATTTTCCTTGCCCTGGCCTTAGAAATTGGTATTTTTCCAAGGAGCCCTGGTCCCTTTTATTAGCAAATGGTATTAGCAGCCAACAGCTGAGTGCTAAGTGTCTGCATCTGTTTTTAGTGCCATTTATTTGTGGAAGAAACTACCCTGTAGAATTTCCCCCATTCTGGATTTGACTGACTTACCCTCATTTCAACATATTCTTTTATTCTCTGTGTTTCCTGTAAACTAGTTAGACCCAGAGATATGATCAAATCCAGGCTCCTTTTTTTCTTTCTATCTCTAAATCTTTTTTTTTTTTTCCTACCAGACTCCATCACAGGGATACTGGGTGCATATTTTTATTATACGACATCAAGGGATGCATGATGTTTGACTGTCTCCTTTTCAGCAACGCCAGCTTGATCAGTGCGTTCCGGTGACGTCAGGCTGGATCCATGCATAAAGTTTCCTCCATCACCTTCTCAACTAGTGGTTTTAGCAGCTATTTTCATCACCATTGTTAGGGATAACAAAATGGTGCTTTTTCTATTTCTGTCTATCATTTTATCTGAATTTATTAACTGTGTTTCTTTTCTGAAGAGTAATTTTTCACTTAACTATTTAATTACTTTGAACTACAGCTCATATGGGAAGAGTAAGGTAAATGCTTGATATAGTCTCTTTATCGATTTTCAGAATAATTAGACGTTACCGTAGTAACCTCCAAAGATGATACATGAGGGTTTTGGGGTTTGCGGTTTTGTGTTGTTTGGTTGGTTTTAGTTTTGGTTTCTTTGCATATCATTATAACTCACCATATAGTGTTTTACAGTTTTCTAAGTGAGTTGATATCACTTTTATATACAAATTCTGACTTCTGACTTCTCTTGAGAAATTTGAAGATCTGATTGATACTGGACCCTCATTTTCAGAGGGCAAGTAATTACTAAGTCTGACTAAGTAAGGAAGGACTGCCACCATAGATGGTCCTTTCTAGTTCATCACAGTCCCCATTATTCCCCCATTGTCTCAGGATATGTTTTCTAATTATGTTAATAAGATAGTGAAAAAAATTCTTGGTCCTGTGACCTGAACCTGGTTGGCTTATTGATGTCACCTACCTTTTCCCTGCATGCTTCTGAGTTTGCAGTTCTGTCTTATTGAATAGGTTTGCAATGGATATCTTATTTGTACCTTTAATATAATCTTTTCCCAAATCTTCTCTCTTCCAATCCTCATTCTACCTCATGCCTCCTACTCTCCTATGTATGAGTCAAGATTCTTGGTGACAGCAGTAGAAAGCCAACCCTAATTAAGTTCTACAAAAAAGAAAGTGGGTCACGTAACCCACCTCCCCTAGACCAGTTGCAGTGGGCAGGCAGGTGAGGTAGAGGAATTAGCCCAGCAGGTCCTGAACCCACCTTCCAGCCAGTGTGGAGGGAAACCGCAAAGAAGTGTATAAAGGAGAAACTGACTCATGAACTCCCACACAACTTGGTAACCAAATTCCATCTAGAAGAATTATCAGAGGAGGGCTACCTAACTAAAGTCTAATCTCTTAAATAAAGATTTGTCCTTGGAGAATGGAGCTCACACTTTCAGTTGGGAAGTGAAAGTTAGTCTAGGAAAGGAGAGCCAGATAAGTGGTAAAGACTGCAGAGTGGGAATGGCAGAGGCGGATCCCTCGAACCTGTTCACAGATGTTGCACGCTCAGGAGAAACTTAAACACAAGCAAAACAAAAGGAAACAAGTTTTCTGTAGGTTTGAAAGAGTCTCAGCCATTTTTGTTACAGAATACCCCGCGTCCTGGATTTGCCTGATTTTCACCTTGCAGTTAGATCTGGCAGTATTTTTTACAGTGTTATTGTGCCCTTCTCACTGTCACGGCAGGAAGCACACACTGTCTCAGTGTCCCCCAATGGGGAGCTAAGTTTGACCACTTGGTTAGATAGATGGTGTGATCTCCAAATCTTTCCACCACAAAGATGCTTTTTTCCTTTGTCATAATTAACTTGTGGGCTGATACTTTAAGGTTGTTTGAATATTCTGTTCCCCATAAGGCAGTGATTTCAGCATCCATTTTGATCCTTTTCAGAATCAGTTGTTACATTGTAGGTTACAAATTGGTGATTTTCTAATTGTATCATTAGCACTAATTCTTCTGTAAAAAAAAAAAAAAAAAAAAAGAAGCTTTTCCTTCTGCCTTGTTGAATATCATCACTTAAGGACACAGGGATTTTTTTTTATTAGAGTGTGTGATGATCCTTAAGTGACATTACCCGTCTGATGCTTGAATTGTCCCTAATTTGGCTAAGGACTCCCCTTCAGGTAGGGTCCTGCCTGCCTTTGCCTTTGCCATATCTCATTGGTCTTTGAGCTCTTCCTTGCTTTCTGATGTATTAGCATCAACCTTTTCTCCCAGGAGTCCAGGTTTCTTTTAGTGATACAGGGAAACCAAGATGTGGGTGCTAAGTGTGCTCCTTCTGCTTCTGAGACAGTTTAACTTGGTATTTTCAGTCCTGATCCTGTAATGATATGTGCCTTCATGGGGGATATCTTTTTTTTTTTTTTTTTAATTTAGTTTGATGAAGAATTCTTAGAAACAAAAGAACAGTTACAGAAGTTGCAGGATGGTGAGTATGGAAGTGAAACAACTGTTTGGTAATGCTGATTTTTCTTTTAAGAACCGATATTTATGTGGAAGGTCAAAGATGCTGCTTACACTGAACTCTCAACAGTATCCTAACACCAGGGGGGAAAATAGCTGAAATTGCTCTTCTCTGAGAGCTAAAGGGAGTGAACCATCAGGTGAACAGCCTTTCTCCATCCCTTTCTCCTCTCTCTGCCCCCCTCTTCTCCCGCTTTTTTTCCTCTCCTTCATACCTTCCCTCTTCATCTTCCCCACCTAGCTCCAAATTATCTGAGCCATCAGTGCCTGCTTGAGTATGCAAACAGAAGTCCTCATTTAAACTGGGCCGCATATTTGCAGTGAATACTAAACAGAAATGAATTCAATGAAAGTCCCCCCACCTTCAACTCCTGATCAGCCCCACTCCCTCTATGCCCAGGCTCCATAAGGAATACCTAGTGACTCTGTAAGTAGCCTCCCTCCCAGCCATCAGCAGGGTCTCTAGACCCAACTGAAGGCTGCCTCAAGAGGGACCAACTGTAATGTCACTCTTCCTGTGTGACACTGGCCTCATGTCACTAGGCATGTGTTGAGTAATCATTTTCCCCAGACACTCATGTACCCCCAATCTGTGAGCTCCTTGAGGGCTAGGCTGTATCCTACATTTGCATCTCTCCCCAGGGCTTAGTATGTGGAAAGTGTTTGACACAGTTTTGTTGAAAAAAGCAAGTGGTTGGTTTTTGATCCATGACAGCGGACTTGGTAGTACGTGGTCTGTGGCTGTGGAACAGAAAGCCCGGTGAGTACACATGAGTCTCAGTCGGTGACGTAGGTTTTATGATCAGATTGTTTAAAGCAGTGCAATCGATAGAACATTCTACAGTGATGGAAATGTTCTGTTCCCAGTCTGGTGTCATAGCCGCTAGCCATACATGCCTACTGAGCACTTGCAATGTGTCTAGCATGCTTAAGGAATTAATTCTAAATTTGTCAAAATTTTGATTAATTTAAGTGTACGTTTAACTAGACACGTGCAGCTACTGACTACTGACTGGGTTGGCCAGTGCAGCTCTGAAGAAATATCTTCCCCACATTCTCTCCCGCCCCTTGTCATGACTGTTGGGCACTTTTGCTGGTATGAACATGAAAAGGGAAGGTTTTGAACAGGGCTTGTTTTCAGGCTTCTTTGGCAGTTCAGTCTGCTACCCTGCATGAAGTTGATGTCATCTGTCATCAGGGAGCTTTCCACTGTTCCCAAGGCTCTGGCTCCACCGTCCCTTTTCATTCAATAGGGCATGTTCAGGGGTTGGGGGACAGGGAAGAGATCAGTTTTAACTCTGGGCTTCCATTCTCAGGTAACCACCTGCTGTTCCAGCAAGTGCCAATGGTTGAAATTGACGGGATGAAGTTGGTGCAGACCCGCAGCATCCTTCACTACATAGCAGAGAAGCACCACCTGTTTGGCAAGGACCTCAAGGAGAGAACCCTGTACTATGGCCCTCTCAAGTGTTCTCTATTGTCACTTACTGAGACCTCAGCCGATTAGCAGTCTCTACAGCACGCCCCGTCTCCTTTATGTCTTGTATCATTAGAGTAAACCGGGAACAAAAACCAGTTGGAAAATCAGCACAGAGAGTCTGGGCAAAACAATAGAGAAGAATTGAGTTCAGATACTAGATCCTCTATTTGGGGTGTGATTGTTTCAGGTTTCAACAGGTTTAAATGCTTTGATATTGCTTTTTACCTTTCTTGCAAATTTAATATCACAGAGTATTAAGAACAGGAGGCTGCCATGACATTCAAGGTCAGGAATACTGTACCTTGATTATAATTTGGATTATATTTTTGAACTCAAAGCCTGATCGTTGTACCTACTAAGATGTGTGATCCAAGGCAAAATGCTGAGTTCCACAGTCCTGCCGAGTGTCCTGTACAATATATTAATATCATATGCCTGATAATGAAAGTCAATTAATATGGATAATGGAGTCAATGAAATATTGGGTGGAGTGTTTAGCACCATGCCTGGTACATACCAAGCATTCCATAAATGATAGCCACTGTTTTTATAAATGTGAAATTCCACCCACACCAAGCGTGGGTTCTGGAGTAAGGATACACAATTAGGGTCCCTGGAGAGGGGGATGTCATGGCTATTTGCTTTCTGATCTGTGACAGATTTTTTTGAATTACAGCTAAAATTGGCTTTGCATCTTTGCTCTTGAGCCACGTATAGATAAATGCTCCCGGGTCCTTAAGTTGCGAGAGCCTTAAGAGAAAAGCACTCTGAATTCTTAGTTGTGGAAGCCGATGAGTTCAAAGAAGGGGAAACTGAGATAACTTTTCTTTGTTGTTATTTTAAGGATTGACATGTATGTGGAGGGGACGCTAGATCTGCTGGAACTGATTATCATGCATCCTTTCCTAAAACCAGATGATCAACAAAAGGAAGTGGTTAACATGGCCCAGAAGGCTATAATTAGATACTTTCCTGTGTTTGAAAAGGTAGGTGGCAGAGCAACTCACGAACACAGCATGACCAGACTACAAGGGAGCTGTCACTGATGCCCCGCTCTGCTCTGGGCAGTGGAAAGGGGAGCCTGCTGGACTAACCTCGGGGATTCCCGAGAGCTGACAGTAGCTGTCAGAGCAAAGCCAGGGTGTCTTGAAGCCCCTCAGGCTCTACTTGGACCATGTTACTCGGAAGTCTGGAAAAAACATGGGTTCACCACATGTGCGCATTATTGTTCACCGGGTGCCCACCCTGTGTAAGATGCAGAAAAGCAGAAACTGCCTAATTCCTACCTTCTTTCATCCCATGAACATTTGAGGAAGGGCCATTGTATACCAACATCCTACCTGATAGTTTGGTATGATGAGAAGACCATTGTTTTATTTCTCTCCCGTTTGCTCTCTTTGCTTCCTGTTTTGTTATTTTCCTCATCTTGTTAATATATCTGCTTTCCTGGGCTTCAGACTCCTGTTTTTCTCAACTAAGAGCAATTGTTTTAAATGTTTCGGTTAAAAAAAAGAAGAGAGTGTAAACGTACGGAATTGGCAAATCTCTGGCCATCTTTGTAGAATTAGATTTAAGAAGGAGAGGTATTCTCTGGGTTTTTCGGTCACTTGGTTTCATGGTCTCTCACCCACAGGCACTTTGCAAATGTAAAATGTGATAATGTAGAAATGGTGACAAGGGAGGAAGAGGTGCCTTGGTGAGAGGTCACTGCTGGTTCTTAAATTCCTATGGCCCAGACTGAGTCATGGCTCCTAATACATACATGAGCTAAAAATTTTTAGCTTTATTTTTTTTAATTTTTATTGTTTTTTACACATAATGGAATGGAATCACAGAGAGACTGAACAACATGCCTAATGTGGGGAGCCAGGATTGGGAATCCTGGCCTCTGACTGCAATTCTGGATTCACTATGCTCTCCCACTCTGGCTCCCGTAGCTATACTTGATTTGGAGTTGTATGTAGAGCCTCTGTCTGACACCCCGCCAACCCCCCCCCCGCCCCCCCCACACACCTTGCATGCATTCATACTCACTTATGGGCATCTAAGAGTTGACTACAAAGGAGATCCCCCCCTTTTCTTTCTTATCTTTTTTTCTTTTTTTTTTTTTTCTTAACTTTTATTTATTACTGAGAGAGAGAGACACAGAGCGTGAGCAGGGGCAGGGTAGAGAGAGGGGGAGTCACCGAATCTGAAGTAGGCTCTGAGCTGTCACCACCGAGCCCGACGCAGTGCTCAAACTCACAAACCTAGAGATCACTACCTGAGCCGAAGTCGGTCGCCCAACCAACTTAGCCACCCAGGCGCCCCAATCCCTCCCTTTTTTACCACTGTTCCTTGCTTCCTCCTCCTCATCATCTATCCCTATGAATCTCTGAAACGACATGTTGCCCTCACAACGGGAATCAAGATGAGCCCTTGTGCTTTTAGTTTTCTCTGTCTTGGAAGTTGTGACAGGAAGCCTGCTTTATTAAAAAAAATTTTTTTTTCAATGTTTATTTTTGAGAGACAGAGACAGGTTGTGAGCAGGGGAGGGGCAGAGAAAGAGAGAGGGAGAAACAGAATCCGGAGCAGGCTCTAGGCTCTGAGCTGTCAACACAGAGCCTGACGTGGGGCTCGAACTCACGAACTGTGAGATCATAACCTGAGCCAAAGTCGGACAGTTAAGGGACTAATCTACCCAGGCACCTCGGAAACCTGCTTTTTTTATGGTCATGTCTAGTTGATGACTGCAGGTCCCCATGTTTGTAGAAATACGGAGTCAGCAAGTGAGATTAGAGTCCTTGGAGGGGACCTGTTGCTGACTTACATGACGTCCCCCAACCTCCTGCATCTGTCACCTCTAATCATTTCTGTAGGATACATTTATGGAATAGATGTGTCCTTTTAAAGCACTGAATGCTAAATCTAGAATTCAGATTTTCTTCCCCTTTTCAGTGTTTGATATAAAGCAAGTATTTAATGGTACTTCTGTGTCTACACCCTTTGTGTGTTCTCTCTCTCTGATATAGGGATCCTCCTCTTGGTATTACTTATATGCAGAGATACTGCACTGACTCAATAGTTTCATCATTTTCTCTGTGTAAAGAATTGTTACCAATGCAAAACATTTATATCCTGCAGGTTTTAAGGGATCATGGGCAAAGGTTTCTCGTTGGTAACCAGCTGAGCCTTGCGGACGTGATTCTACTCCAAACCATTTTGGCTCTAGAAGAGAAAATCCCCAATATCCTGTCTGCATTTCCTCACCTCCAGGTAAATAAAACCATGTTTTAGAAGATTGGTCCAGATCTGTTAGACCTTCTTTCCTTCAATATCTGTTAGTTGGTTGGCTAGGGGTGCATGTGTCCTTTTTTAGATTCTGGTTAGTAAAATGAAATGAAAGTAGAAACTTGAAATGGTTTTTCTGGTTCCCAGATCTTACGAGCTGGAAGATAACATATCTGTGAAAGCAGTTTTACCTAAGTTTTGTCCCATAACTACGCTCTTGAAACAAATCACATACACAGTTTGCTAACAAACTTGCCTTAGGGGTAATCTCAGGGATGAGGCGTTCCTCATCTGTCCATGCCGTATATATACTGACAGGAGGGCTTCAGGGTCAACACCAAAAACAGTCTCCTTGTCAGGATGTGGCTCCCGATTTTCAGAAATAGGTGCTCTTGAATTGGAAATGTCCCAGCCTGAGTTCTGAAAACAAGTAAGAGGCTCACTGAATATCACTCCAGAGAGTTCCCACCATACATTCCCCTTCTTGGAAAATCCAAGGAGAGACTTGTGTGTGTCTCCACTTATTCCTCAGTATTATTCTGGTAAGACTGATCATGGAACTTCAAAGCAGAAAAGGGCTTTAAACAACTAATCTCATCCAGCACCTTTGGTGTAGATACGAGGAAATAGAGACCCAAGGTCAGGAAGTCAGCAGCCAAGATGGCCTAGTTAGTGAGCCTCAGTTCTGTCTAGGACCTTAGCCTTTTATCTCCAGGTCCAGTGGGTTTCCTCTATATGGGGGTTTGGCAAACTGCAGCCTCCGGGTCAAATCAACCCTGCCACCTGTTTGTGTATGGTCCCTGAGCTAAGAATGGTTTTTACATTTTTTTTTAAAGTTTTATTTATTTTTAAGAAATCTCTACACCCAACATGGGGCTTGAACTCATGACCCCAAGATCAAGAGTCACACACTCCTCCGACTGAACCAACCAGGTACCCCAATTTTTACATATTTAAGTGGTTGAAAAAAAACATCAGAAGAATAGTATTTCATGACACATGAAATTATATAAAGTTTGAATTTCACAAAGCCATGCTCATTCATGCACACATTGTTTACAGCTGCTTTTGTACTACCACAAGAGTTCAGTAGTTTTTTTTTTTTAACGTTTATTTATTTTTGAGACAGAGAGACAGAGCATGAACGGGGGAGGGTCAGAGAGAGAGGGAGACACAGAATCTGAAACAGGCTCCAGGCTCTGAGCAGTCAGCACAGAGCCCGACGCGGGGCTTGAACCCACGGACCGCGAGATCGTGACCTGAGCTGAAGTCAGATGCTTAACCGACTGAGCCACCCAGGCGCCCCAAGAGTTCAATAGTTCTGATAGAGACCATATGGCTTGCAAAACCTAAAATATTTACTAACCGGTCCTTTATAGGAAAAGGTTGCCAATCCCTTATATACCCAAATGGGCACATATTTGACTAAGTTACCAAAAGTCAAGAGAAATACACTAGATCTCCAAAATCTCCAATGCTTCTTAAAAAATGATAATAATTTTTCCAAGCCTAGCAAATACACTTTGATATACTTATGAGGACAACAACCACTAGTTAAATACATACACCTGGAAAAGAAGAATAGAAGTCTTCAACAAGGCAGTAGCCATTATATTGTTTAGCTGCCTGTTCATTTCCTCTTGTAGACACAGGGGTGAACATTCTTTAACCTGACTTTCATACCAGTAGGTCCCTGAAATAACTCAGGGACCTGTTGGCATTTTCCATCCATGACACTAACAACTTATTTTTAAACCCCAGGTACATCTGTGTAAATGTAATTTTTTGAAACGTGGGTCAAGGTTTTTTTTTTTTTCCATATTGAAGGATAGTTGACACATAATGCCATGTTAGTTTCAACACCGTGACCCAGCAGCTCCACACATCATGCTATGCTCATGACAAGTGTAGCTACCATTTGTCCCCATACAACGCTATTACAGTGTCATAGACTATATTTTCTGTGTTGTACCTTTCATTCCCATGATTTATTAATTCCATAACTAGAAGCCTTTATCTTCCACCCCACCCGTTTTGTCTATCCCGCCCCCACCCCACCACCTTCCTTCTGGCAGCTGTCAGTTTGTTCTCTATTTATGTGTCTGTTTCTGTTGCTTGTTTCATTTTTTAGATCCCACATATAAGAAAAATCCTATGATACTTGTCTTTTTCTGACTTATTTCACTGAGCATAATACCTTCTAGATCCATCCATGTTGTCACAAATGGCAGAATTTCATTCTTTTGTATGGCCAAGTAGTGTTCCATTGTATATATAAATACATATCTTATATATCCACATCTTCCTTATCCATTCATCTATGGGTGGACACTTAGGTTGTTTCCATAATCTGGCTATTATAAATAATACCACAATAAGCACAGGGGTGCATATATCTTTTCAAATTAGGGTTTTAATTTTCTTTGCGTAAATACTCAGTAGTGGAATTACTGGATTGTATGGTATTTTTATTTTTAATTTTTTGAGGAACCTCCTTACTGTTTTCCATAGCAGCTGTACCTAAATACAATTTTAATCTCTGATGAGATTGGGCATCAATATTAAAACACTTTTTTTTATGTTTATTTTATTTTTTGAGAGAGAGAGAGAGAGAGAGGGACCAAGCATGAGCAGGGGAGGGACAGAGAGAAAGGGAAACACAGAATCTGAAGCAGGCTCCAGACCTGAGCTAGAGTCAGACACTTAACTGACTGAGTCACCCAGGGACCCCTTGGTATTAAAGGACTTTAGAATCTAACACCAGATCTAAGTTGAAATGAGTATCATTCCTGCATTGATTAAAGGGCATAAAAGTCAGATGTCACAAAAGTTTTATTATATGTGGCAAATATGAATCTCAGGTAAACCTTTAAATGATAAATCCTATAGAACAAGTTTCCAAATGTTAGTATAGTATTTGAAATTAGATGATATAAAGAGTTAAAATAAGTAATAAAAAGAGAAAATTGTCATTTACATAGCTTTAATTGACATAATTATTAGCTTTTGTTAATAGTGAAATATGTATGTATGTTTCTGTATCTCTGTGTGCATGCTTAAGGCTATGCTTTGTATATTATTGACTTTTAATAAATAGTAACTTTTTGAATAAATGACCTCTGAAAAATTTTATTAGAATAATTATATATGATAGATATACACTTCTTCATATGGTTCAAAATTTTTATTAGATCGAATAGACTTTTCTTCTCAATTACTGAGAATTGGTAAGATTTGACTGTATGAATGGAAAATATGATTTCCGTAAATATCTGGTATCTGGGGTCTGAACCCCAGGCTGTAAAAAATGCTACTGTCCGTCTCCCATTCATAGCCATAAAGAGGATCCATTTGCTAACAGGAGTAAAACAAGTCCAAGGAAGCTGAATTTCAGTTGTGCCATATGGTGACTTTTTTAAATACTTTTATTCAAATGACTCATGCATTTTCTCTGAGTAGAATAGTATATTTAAGGTACTGATTTTTCCTTCCTTTTTTCTCTTTAACCAAGTATTATAATCCTAATCTAAGTATCTTTTTTATTTTTCTATGTCTGAAAAGAATTCACATTTTGGTCTGAGCTGTGAGTTTGCATGAATAAGGCCTGGATAGATCCCAGCCATTGTGGGCAGAGATTGTAAATAGTCACACCAACACTTCTGCTTGGGTTTCTGTAACAAATATGTATTGCAAAAACTTTCATGGGCCATTTTGCCCAACTGTATTTTCACAGTAACTTACTACCTTTGCTGTTAACCTTGAACTGTTGTGTTTTCCTTTTTCAGGAGTTCACAGTGAAAATCAGTAATATACCTACAATTAAGAAATTCCTTGAACCTGGCAGCAAGAAGAAGCCTCCTCCAGATGACATCTACGTGAGAACTGTCTACAACATCTTTATGCCCTAAGACATCACACCCATCTGTGAGTGCGAGCTAGTCCCTAGAGATTGCTGTCTCCACAATAGCATCTTCACTGATGCTGGGCCACTGCGATCCCAGCTCTGTCATGGTGCTATGTATGATTGTTCTTCAGTTGGGTCTTTCATGTCAAGATCTCTTTTAGAATCATTGATTTTTTTTTTTTTTTTTTGTGCAGTGAATAATTGTTAAGTGACCTTTTTCTGAAAACCTTTTTGAAGAGGCTGACATTTAAGTTAGATCTGATGTGGTTACTCATTTCCTGAATACCAAGGATGGGCAGGACCTCATGTTCTCCTCTGAGCTTCTTTTCTCCTTTCCTTATCCCATTCTAAATGCCCTCCAATCTTTTCCTAATGTTTATTGTTTGATAACAACAGAATATCTAGTGAATAATTCCTCTCTGCTATAATAAGTCTGTGGTAGTAATGAAGGCAGTCAGTATTAGCCAAAATAAAGAATTTATAAATCATCGCCCTGTTGCCAGAATTTTTTTTTTAATTAAGTTGTTTGGAATTTATAACACACTCTCATGGTTCAAAAATCAAAAGAGCATAAGAGGGTATAGAGTTGGAAGTGTTCTTTTCAGCCCGGCCCCCAAGCTACCCAGTTCTGTTCCCCATAGGTAAACACACTTATCATTTGTATATCCCTCCAGTTGTATTTGATGCATGTATATGAAAATATAAATATATATTATTTATCTTCTTACTACCCAAATGGTTATTTGTAGACGGGTAACTTTTTGCATTTCAAAACTAAAAGTACTGTTTGTTAATACTCCTTTATTTTTAAGTAAACTTTTTTTTAAAGTTTATTCATTTATTTTGAGAGAGAGAGAGAGCAGGGGAAGGGCAGCGAGAGAGGGAGAGAGAGAATCCCAAGCAGGCCCCACACTGTCAGCACAGAGCCCAATGAGGGGCTTGAACTCATGAACTGTGAGATCATGACCTGAGCTGAAACCAAGAGTTGGACGCTTAACCGACTGAGCCACTCAGGTGCCCCTATTTTTAAGTAAACTTACTAATTAAAGTATAATACACACACAAAGGTAAGCATATTGTAATTTTAAAGTGTAATGAATTGTCACAAAGTGAATACTCCAATGTAACCACCATTCAAATCAAGAAATAAAACATCATCAACACCTCAGAGGCACCCCCCAAATGTCTCTTCTTGATAGTTTTTGTATATATAGTGCAATCATATGATACACATTTTTCTGTTTACTTTTTATACTTAATAATTTTTATGCCAAGAACGTATACCCTTGTTATACCACTGTATTAATACCGCTTTAAACATGTGTTGGTTTATTGCTCAGATACTGAGTACCTATTATATGCCAGGGAGGGTGTCAGGAGGCAGAATCCCAAAACAGAGCCCCTGCTCTGGAAAAATCCACCACACGGTAAGGGAGATAGACATGTAAACAGCTGAAGTAACTTTGGAAAAGGAAGAGTTGCTGCTTTTAGAGTATCTGATATTTCAAGAATTAAAAAAAATTTTTTTTAACGTTTTTATTTATTTTTGAGACAGAGAGAGACAGAGCATGAACGGGGGAGGGGCAGAGAGAGAGGGAGACACAGAATCGGAAGAAGGCTCCAGGCTCTGAGCCATCAGCCGAGAGCCCGACACGGGGCTTTAACTCACGGACCGCGAGATGGTCACCTGAGCTGAAGTCGGACGCTTAACCGACTGAGCCACCCAGGCGCCCCTGATATTTCAAGAATTAAAAAACTAAGGAAAAGCAAGTTTCTGATGAGAGTCTTAGGACAAACTCATTTCTTACTGCAGAGGAATTTTTTGTCCAGATGTAAAAAGCAAACAGCAGCCATGAGGTGATCATTAATGCCTATCTTAATCAATGCCAGTACCTCAGTGTTTTATTAGAGGAAAATCAAGTACAGCCATCAGGGTGATTATTTGTGTTCTCATGTACACAGTGTGGGCTTCTGTTATCACTATGATATTTAGAATTGCTGGAGGAGCAATGGCTTGGTGGCAGGCACAGTGCCGGGCAAGCCTGAGAAGTAATGATGGGCTAGGCTGCTGCTTCTGAGGGAGAGGCCCTGGCTCCCTCTAGGCTCCTGAGAGCAAGAGCAAAAGCCAGTAAGAGGAAAATGGGGGGTGTATAGTACAGTATCACCTCACCCAAAGACAGGTCTGCCCTTTGCTTCTGGGAGTTGATCTCTAAGCCCTTGGAATATCATGCCTGATGGGAATGCCTGTTTGCCTGGAGGAATTGGGCCAGCCAGATCATAACTACATGATTTAGGGTGAGACCCTTGAGCCACACCAATAATAGAGTACAGGGTGGGGTCACATGTCTACTCAACTATGGAGGGGCTGGAGACAGATCAGCCATATGGACAGTCAATCATGCCCATATGATGGAGCCCTCATACCCACTCCCAAATTCTTGACTCAAGGCTCCAGGAGCTGTCCTGGTTGATTATACTCCATTGTCACACATGGTTGTCAGGAGTTAATGCTCTCCACGACTACACAGGACGAGGACATCCGGAAGCTCCATGTTGGGAACCTTCCTGGATTCTGCCCTGTGCATGTCTTCCCTTGGCTGATTTTCATTTGTATCCTGTCCTTGTAATAAACTACAGCTGTGAGTATAATAGCTCTCAATGTGTTCTGTGAGTTTGTCGGCAGATTGTGGAACTTAGGCTGGTTTGGGGGCACCCTTCAACTTGCAGCTGGTGTCAGAAGTGAGGGTGGTCTTTTGAACTGCTCCTTCTAACCTCTTCAGAGAAGAGAAACATGTTATACTCATGTGTAGATTAATTTATGCATAGGAACCAGACATTGGCTTGATAACACCCAGGGTCTGTATGATTGAATTTTGTGGGATGGCAGCAAATTTGCACTATTTTGTACTATTACCGTGGTGTGATTTTACTATGCAGTGCCATTGCCTGGTGATATGTAGACCTCAAGCCTTTTTGTAACCGGTGGGTTTTAATTCTTCAACACTAGAGAGCCCTCAGGGCTCTGAGAAAACAACCAGAAAGAAAGGTTGGCTTCTGAATTAGAGGATTAGAGAAAATAAATACAAGAGACCATGCGGTGTCAAATGAAGACTGGTTCCTGTGTCTTTCCTGCTCAGGGCTACATGACCTTAAGTTGTGTAGTTCTCTTCCTGTATTGAAAACAACTTTCCCTCCTCCCCTGTTTTGCCTCAGGTGGCATTACCCATTTTGTCACAGTCCATTTTTGGTCCAGGCTCCTACCCTTTGGTCTCAGCCCACAGCACTCCACCCCCATTTTCATGAGCCACCAGACTCTGGTAATAGAGTAAGAGGTCAGGAACAAGAAATCGTTTATTCTCAACAACAGCAGTATGGTAGAGGGTTCAGGGCTGACCCCAAGCCCATGGAATAAGAGGCTCACCAACTAAAGCCTCAGCAGGTAAACGAACAAGTAAAAGTGCCTAGCCCTAAATGGGCCAGTTGCAGAGGCTCTGGTGTCTGGACAGAGGAGAAGGTGCAGCACTTAATGAGCTTGGGACCCAGCACAAGCCACTCAGAAAGTTTGCAATACAGATTTACAACTATGCAAAGACCACTTTCAAATAACACTATACTGCCCGGTGGATAGTGCAGATATCTTAGAGTATTCCCGATTCTTTCCTCTGGTCCCTTATAACATTTCTGTCATAGATGTCACTTATCCACAAGCTATAATCATCTGACATATTGTTCCTACTATTATTTTTAACGCACTACATTTACTTGTTCATAAATTTATACTGCCTGTCTTTCCCAACTAGAATGTAAGCACCACGAGTGCAGGAATTGGGGTTATCATGCCTGCCACTGTAGACTCCAGGCCTAAACCACTGACGGGCACAGAGCGGTACTCAGTAAATATTTGTTCAATGCACCAGTGGAATCTTTCTTCTTACTTGGGCAACCTGATGCGCTCTCAAATACACAAACAATGGATGTAAAGTGAAGCCCCAGAGGTGTGTACAAACTGGAATGCTCGTTGGCTAATCCCTTGAGTTGGGTGGAGCATTCAGTGGGAAAGGAAAGGGTCATAAACCCTCACTTGAACTTCCTGCAACACTCCAAGACAAGAGCCACGAAGAGGTAAGGATAGTGGTGAATTTCTTATATGATGTTCTTGGGTTTGGATGGATAGTTCTATTTTGTGGCCAAATTTGCAGCTTACAGTCAGCAATTGTTTTAACTTTGTGGTTAATTTAATGCCTAGGATTTTAAACTTGCCTATATCAAATAAAAGGAACATTTTTTATGCAGAGTAGATCTGTACATGGAAAAGAGATAGCAAATTTTCATCTAGACAGGCCTTTTGGAGACTTTCATTGCCTATGTATGACATACATATCACACATTGAAATGCCCCCCCCCCAAGCCCATACTGCACATTAAATGTAATTTAAAAAATAAGTATGTAAGAGTCAAGTGGTATTTCAGTTGATTGGTGGAAATAACACACTTAAGTAGAATTGAAACATTTACCAATTTTTAAGCCATTGCTTCTTTGCCCCTCAGGCAAATCTCCTACTTTTGTACACAGTTGAAAAGAACACAGGTGCCCCCCACTCTGTGCCATGGTGGCTAACAGAGTAAATCTCCTCCATCTAGGTGTCTATGTAGGCTTGGAAGATATAATCATCCAGTCTGACACGGGGGTCTTCCTCCGAGGTCCTGCATCCCTGAGGGTCTGTGCTAAGTTGAAAAACAGGTGTCTGTCTCTAGTCAACCCTGACACAGTTTTTCTAGGTCTTGCCCAGATCTTTAAACAGCAATAGGCCAGGTGGTGGCCTACTTTGTTCATTCCTTCAACAGCCTGAATCACCTGGGCAGCTGAATGTCTCTTCCTTGGCTCAGGTATGTATTTCACCAAGATAAATTTATAAACCTGGGGGGTGTAAGTCGACCTCTTGTTAGTTTTGGCAACATGAACCAATCCATTAGGCCCATTACACCCTAATGGAAAGGAAATACAGTTTCTGAAATATTTAGGAAATATATATTGCTGAAATACAGGGCTCTTTGGAGAAACTGCTTAGCATGTGAGGTTGGAATAGAGCTACCTCCCTAACCACCCTGTTACAGAAGTAACTCCCACCCCCACCCTACCCAGGAATGTGGTTTGGCGGTTCGTGTATTAAAAATGTCAGAGAAATACTTGAGCTGTTTTTCAGAGGGGCTAATTCCATGTAAGAGGCTTACCTTTTGATAACATGTCAAATTCAACCAACGTGTCAAATCAACTAATTAAATATTTTTCTAATATGTCATGTTAGGAAAATAGAAGAGAAATAATTCCTACTCAATTACAAATGGATTGTAACTTTAAGCCTATATTTAACTATACTTTAAAGCTACGCTGAAAGTCTTGGTTATGCTGTTATTATTGCTGTTTTCCAACTTTAACATATTCTTTGTCTGAAACATTGTCAACTTAAGGCTAAATTGATGCTACATCTTTCCAGTCTAGCAAATTTAAGTTCTGTGGGTGAATACAGGGTTATGTGGGAGAGATTTGGGTTTGTTTTGTTTTGTTTTGTTTTTGTCTCAATGATACATTTGGATCTACTGGTTACAATGAAGGTAGGCCATTCTGATGCACTGGAGAAGCCAAAGTAAATGTTACAGATATTTCCATTAATAATAGATTTAGCATCAACATCTTGAATTCTGGCCCAAAACATCTGCTAAAATTGGCAGCTTCTTAAATTAACCCCTTAAAATTTTCATTATCCTGAAAATTCAATAAAAGCCTGCCTTTTGCCTAACTGTTCAAATAACTGAGAAAATCGTGTGCTGTTTTGCCCCAGTTATCCAGAATGGCTGTTAACATTGTCAGTAGAATTTCACCTCAAAAAGATTGCCTGTTTTCTCAAGGCATGTGTTCGACGGTTAGAGGAGTGTAGGGCAAAGAATGAAGACAGGTGAAGAAAAATAAGATCAGAAAGACTGTTAAAACTGAAAGAAATGAAGGAGATTATCAAATTCTAAGCCAACTCCCTGTTTGATAGTTCAGACATTTCTTCCAGACCTCCCCCAGGATTGGAGGAAAGCTACACATCTGGTACTCGGTTAAACTTGGGGATGGAAGGAGCATTATATCTCTTCAAAGGGGGTCAATAAAAATTTATTTAGCATGGGAAATTCACTTACAATTATCCCAAACTCCCTTTGCCCTTCTTTTTCTCAATTCTTAGCCACATGCCACTCCAGCACTTCACCATTTGCTCACCCTACTTTTTAAGTATCTGCAATTTATGTCTGCACGACAGTTCCTGAAAAGAATGACCTAGGGCCACACATGGAGCCCCAGATGCAGTTGTGTTGGGTGTTCACTCCAGACCTGGCTTCTCAAAGTTCATTAAAAAAAATTTTTTTTTAATGTTTATTTATTTTTGAGACAGAGACAGGGTGTGAGCGGGGGCGGGGCAGAGAGAGAGAGGGAGACACAGGCTCCAGACTCTGAGCTGTCAGCACAGAGCCCAGTGCTGGGCTTGAACTCAGTGATTGTGAGATCATGACCTGAGCCGAAGTCGGAGACTTAACCAACTGAGCCACCCAGGCGCCCCTCAAAGTTCATTTTGATATACAACTGAATTGTCTAGGTCTCTTATGAAAAACATAGACTCTGATTCAGTAGCTTTGACCCAGGAATTTAGAGTCTACATTTCTAACAAGCTCCCAGGTGAAGCTGATGCTGCCAGTCCAAAATCCCACTTGTGGAGAATGCCTTCTTTCAGAAGCAAATTTGACTTCTTTTCTCGCATGTGAATGTTACTACAATCTGGAGATAGGGAATGTGTATGTGCCTATGTGTGTGTGTGCATGCGTGTGTGCACGTCATTTTTTGAGTCCTTACTATGTTCAGCAATTTGCACACATTATCTCATTTCCCTCTGAATTAGGAACTATTTGTCTTATTGTACAAATGAGGAAACTGAGGCTCAGAGAGGTTAAACTTGCTTAAGTGAGAAACAGAGCTAAAATTTGAACTTAGGTCTTTGCTTTTATTGGTACCCAGGGCGTAACTCAGATATGAGTTCTTCCACATTTTCTAAAAGATTTGGGGCATATTTTTTACCCAGGTCCACACTCTGACTATGCAAATGTTGTGACGTCATCCCATTACTGTCTTCTGCTGACCCCGTCTTAGGCATGGGCCCCCGGGGCTCTGAGTGGGGGGAGTGCATCCAACGGCTCATCTCACAGGTGAAGTTTGCGAGCCCAAAAAGGTGGCCCTCAGTTCCCAATGTAATAAGTCCTGTTTGGGAATCTTAGCTGGTGCACCAGGTTTGTTTAATTAAGGACATACATGTTGGTCAATATTAGCAGCACAAAAAGCAGACTTGAAGAGGTTTGAGTTTATGGTGACTTCAACACCTTGGGTTCTGGGTCTTCCAGCAGCCATGTTTGCAGAATGTCTGCATTTTGGGTGAAATCCAGAACGCACTGCTCCTTTGTTCCCTTTATTTCGCATGAAAGGCACAAATATTTCCATTGCACCTGTTCCTTTCAGATTTGACAATGTACTTTTACTTTTTTTTAACAATGAGAATAATTGAGTTTATTTCTTGAAGCACAAACAAACTTGGTCTTCTATATTACCAAGCTGTGGCTTATTCTAATCTTTGTCGAAATTCATTAGAGGTCAAAGGAAAAGGATTAAAAGACTTGGTTTAGGCCCTTAACCTACAATGTCATGGGACTGGAAGGGGCAGGGCTCAGAAAAACTTATATTTATATGCTCATTCTGTACAGCTCTGTCCAATTCTTATAATACCATATTGTATTTTTTTTAAACACTATTTACTTCTTACAACTTGATAGTCTGGATGTTTCCATCACTAGGTATCAGATTTGTAAGGGTTTTTTTTTTTCTTTTTTTTTTCAGTTTATTTTTTTATTTAGAGAGAGAGAGGGAGTGCAATCAGGGGAGGGGCAGAGAGAGAGAGAGAGAGAGAGAATGAGAATCCCAAGCAGGCTCTGCACTGTCAGCGTGGAGCCCAAGGCAGGGTTTGAACCCATGAACTGTGAGATCATGACCTGAGCCAAAACCAAGAGTCAGACGCTTAACTGACGGAGCCACCCAGGCGCCCTTGGTTTGTAAGGTTTTTGATTGCAGGAACTATATCTTATTTATCTTTGTATGCTTGGAGTACTTTACCTAGTACTGTATTCATAATAGGAGCTCAATAAATGTGTGATGTTGAAAGAATGAAAGATCAAACAGACATTTTGGCGAGTTTAGAAACTGGCATCTCAGAGTGGCACACTGAGGTAATACCTATATTCTGTACAACCGCCATGTGTCTGGGATAGTACTGGGTTGGTTCTCTAGGAGATGGAAGGAAGACACCCTGACCCCTGCCTTCCAAGAGTTTGCCACCTTGTTAGAGTTTTGCAGTGCAGAATCTACGGGGAGCAGTTGGTTCTTGGCTGGGGTGGGATTGTAAGCAGTATTGGGCTCCTTCCCTGTACTCAACTCTTCCAGAAGAAACAGCTGTTCCTGGGAAGGGTTGGGGATAGGGACAGGACCCAAGAGCCCACTTTAGAACACCAGAACTGAGGCTGAGAGGTGAGGCATGGTGGCTGGTTGGCCAGAACCAGCTGTTCATGGGGTGCACAAACATCAAGATTTTTACAAGAAGTGGTAACGGGTTATCATTTGAGTGCCTGGTTATTAATAACTAGTGGAAAAAGTTTCCTTCTTTTGGACTGGAAAGGGAGGGTTGCAGGCTACAGTCCTGTTTTTCAGAGGTGGGGTCTCCATTGTAACCCTGGGCTTTTAGGGCTCCCTTGAACAACAGGGAAGGCTTGGAGGTGGTGGCAGGGAGGGGAGTGATCCTGTCCCTTGTAATTCAACTCTGGATTCCAAAGATTCATCCTTCAATCTCCCACGTGCCTTGAGAATGAGTAAGAGCCTGGCAGAAGTGAAGTGGGGGAAAGTGATGGGCACAAGGGCATCACATAAAATCCCCAAATTCTCTTCCATACAGCAGCAAACCATGAAAAAGCTCCAATGATGCTCACAATCAAAAAATGAAGGCAAAAGTCACATCCTAATTTGCTTTTAAAATGTCTTATATTGCAATATTGAGTCAAATTTACAAAAGTCTTGTCTTAGCTCCCTTTTACAAAATATCAGTATCATTTGCAACAAAAACTTATAGATCACAAATAAAACTAATAGAGAAGCCAATCAGCATTAGAAGCTCTAAGAAAACATTAAATCTGTTTGTAATTCATTTAAAGAAGCACAGAGGACTCTGTTTATGGACCAGATACTGTAGTATGTATTCTATCCATTATTTTGTCCTCGATCCTTGCAATAGCCCTCTGAAGTGAGTAGTACAACCACCATACCCATTCTAAGGATTAGGAGACTGAGGCTTACAGGGGTGGAAAAAAGTTGTACAACATTAGTGAGGACTTGTGACTCTGCAGCCAAGAGCACCTTGCTTTGAAAGATGGGGATAGTAACACACACGCGTCATCTCTGTTTTGAGGACTGGACATAGTTGGGTACCATGCCTGGCAGAATGGGATGTAAATGAATGGTACTAGATCCACATCTGAGCCCTCAACTTTTTCAGTGTTCACTCTCTGTGAAGCTAAGGTGGCTTTTCTTTCTTTCTTTCTTTCTTTCTTTCTTTCTTTCTTTCTTTCTTTCTTTCGTTTTTTAGAGGTAGAGAATCTTAAGCAGGCTCTTTGAGGAGTCTGGAGCCCGACTCAGGGCTCATCTGGGATCATGACTTGGGTCAAAATCAAGAGTCGGATGCTCAACTGACTGAGCCAGCTAGGTGCCCCAAGGGTGGCTATTAATCCATATTCTTGATTATATACCCTAAGGAGCACAGCTTTCCCTTCTTACCCATTGACAATGCCCCTCCCGGCAGAAAACACCACATTCCATCCCTGGCACCTAGACTCCTGGGCACCTGATGTTGCTGGCTCCCATTGTTTCATTCCAGCACCTCCAAAGGCTCATATGCCTGCATCTCTTTGAGTGTTGATTCTGCCCATGCCACCAAGAAGCTTGCCTTTTCTTGATCGTTTTAGGAGTACATTTTGCTGCCCCTCTTTTCATCTGAGAGATTTCACCATTACTGGTACCAGGCACAGTACCAGTAATCTTACTCTGACTCTTGACTGGGTCTCTGGAACAAATACAATGTCTGGAGCCTCCACATTATGACACTCAGTAGTTGTGTTAGGTATCTGTCTCTCATGGGCAATCTGGGGCCAGAATTTTAATCTCTGTAGATTTCAAGTAACTAAGAGAATAATCAGAAGAAAGACCATCCAGCCAACATTTTAAGTGACCATTGTTGAGAAACAGCTTTTGGAGGCTACCAGAGATGACCTTTCCAGGATCCAAGGTCTAAATCAAAGGATAACTTTCAGCCTTGTCTAACTGGGGGTAGAGGGGTGGAGGGTAGGGATGTGGGGGGTAGGACAGAATCACTATAAAAGGGTGTTAGCTGGGGCATCTGGGTGGCTCAGTCGGTTAAGTGTCTGACTCTTGGTTTTGGCTCAGGTCATGATCTCATGCTTTTGTGAGTTCAAGCCCTGTGTTGGGCTCCACACTGACAGTGGGGAGCCTGCTTGGGAGTTTCTCTCTCTCTCTCTCTCTCTCTCTCTCTCTCTGACCTTCCCTGACTTGTGTTGTCTCTCTCTCAAAATAAATAAACTTAAAAAAAAAAAAAGGTGTTAGCAGGAGTTCCTATGTCCCATATTCTTTCACCATAAGATTTATTTCAAACAGAATTTGGACTCGTTGAAGGTTTCAAGGAGATGAAATGACAGGAATTAACCTGAGACCAGCCACAGCTAGATTCACAGCCTCATCTCCATCTCTCAGAGCAGGTAGAGAGGGGTCAAACTGGTTAGAGCTCCATGCACTAAGCAGAGTGGAAAGAGGAAGCTCCCCAAGCTAGACACTGATATTTAACTTCACCAGTGTTGCTTTATTTTTGTCTGAAGGCAGCAGGACGGACAGATACTTGGAAGGGGTTCTCAGAGGACTTGAATCATTTGTCGGTCACCCAGGGTTTGCTGTTGTTAATATTGTTGTTGTTTGTTTGCTTTGCTGCCTTCCTGACATCTGGTCAATACCTGAAAAATGGCCCATGTGGGTGTGAATTACTCTAGTGCTGACACCCACTGGGCATGTGTGTCCTGCCGTGTCTTTAGCATCCTGGTGAACTGCTATGCCTCCTCTTTCTGACTTCCAACAGCACTTGCATTGGCTCCTTAACCATCCTACGTGGGACCTGTAGGAGACCAGAGAATTCAAGAGCTATCTCACTGGGAAGAGGTTAAACAAAAAGGCACCATTTCCCTTCTCCCTCTTGCCATATTCTTTCCACGCTGATTTTGTTGTAAGGCTCATTCTAAGTTGTGTTAGTAGTAAGTTACTAGACCCAAACATGTTTCTCTAATCAGGGAATTCGGGTGCCTTTTTAATCATTGTGTTTCCCAAGACAATAAATAAGTGGGTTTTTAGGAAGCTCCTGACACTTTCAATACTCAATAGCTAAAGAGGCAACTTAAAAGAAATGAGTCTTAAAAGCAACCCAACATGGGCAGTGCCCAAGAGGTGACAAGACCACAACAAGAAAAGAATTGGTGTGGCTTTGGCAGCACATACGCTAAAATTGGAAGAATACAGGGATCAGCATGGTCCCTGTGCAAGCATGACATGCAAATTTGTGAAACGTTCCATATTACAAAAAGAAAGGGATTCAGCTTTTCCAAGAGTTAAACTGTAAATCCAACGTAGAGGAAAATAGAATGATTGAGGGCAACACGGCCTCAAAACACCTGCAAGATTTTGTGAACCTGAGTGACTTTGTTGTCATAGGATATAGGGTATTAACAGCCAAATTCTTCATCATGAACCGAGCTACTGATGTTCTGATTTTTTTTTTTTTACTTTCTTGTGAATTTTCTTAGCACAGGCAGCGTCCTTGAGTGGAATCCTGGCTAGGACATGCTATTTGGCAGTCTGGGGGTTGGTGGGCAGAGGACTATGGTGAGGGCTGCCTTGGGAAGCTGAGGTCAGTCTCTCTGTCCAGGTCATCTGAGCACCCTCCCAGCCACAGCACCATGAGCACTGTGCCAGTAGTTTGGCTTTTTTTGTTGTTTCCTTGGAGCATGCATTGTTACCTATGGGGTCAGAGAGGCAGATGTGGGAGAAGGAGACCAGACAGTTCTCTGAGTTGGTATAGAGTGTTAACATTCTCAAAGCACGTTCAATAATCCTGTGCGACAGGCAGAGGTCACTAGCATAATAGCCACTGTGGCCCTTGCAGCAGTGAGGTAGAAAGTGCTATCACATATGCCTGCGTTATCACAATACTTTTCTTGAAAAGGCTGCAGGTCACCTAGTGTAATCCTTCCCAGTTACGGATGAGGACATGCAGGTGGACAGACCTACTGAACTGGGCCTAAGGTTGCCCGGCTCCCTGGTGGTCACGCAAGGACTAGAATCCTGGTCCTGACTAGGCGTACATCTGTGCCTGTCCCAACACTCAGAAAAGCCTTGTGACAGAAATGAAAGAGTGGCCCAACTCCCAAAGAACATCTCAGTCCAAAACGGCCCAGCTCCTTGCCACTGTTAGAAAAGATTTTCTTTTGCAAGGTTGTTCATGAAACCATCATATTAACACCTGGATCCTTTCTCAAAATACCAGAGACAGTCTCTCAAATCTATGGATACCTTGATACTTTGATAAGTATAGTTTGTTCTTTTTTCTTAAATTGTGAGATAGAGCATACATACAGGAGAGTGCATTTATGTGCGGTTTAAAGACTAATTATAAAGACCGATTATTAATTCTGTTTAAGAAACAGAATATTGGGGCACCTGGGTGGTTCAGTCGGTTAAGTGTCCAACTTTGGCTCAGGTCGTGATCTCACAATTCGTGAGTTCGAGCCCTACATCGGGCTCTGTGCTGACAGCTCAGAGCCTGGAGCCTGTTTCAGATTCTGTCTCCCTCTCTCTCTGCCCCTCCCCTGCTCTCTCTCTCTCTCAAAAACAAATAAGCATTACAAAAATTAAAAAAAAAAAAAAAGAAACAGAATATTAATAGCATTCCAGACTCACCCTCATTAACCCCCTGCCATCACAACCCTCATCTCCTCCTTGGAGGTAACCACAATCCTGCTTCTATGATCATTGTTTTCTTGCTTTTCTTACTTTTCTTATTTTGCCCTTCAGAAAGCCCTGAGCCAGGAGTTATGACAACCAAGCCCAAGCTCTGCTACTTTCGTGGCAGGGGCAGGATGGAGTCGATCCGCTGGCTGCTGGCTGCAGCTGGAGTGGAGGTTGGTTCCTTCCTGGGAAAAGGAAGGAGGGTAATTTGGGTGGGCTGGAGTGGTCCTCTTCCCCACTTCATAATTCAGGGTGGTCTTTAGAGATGGATCCACTCTTTCCCTTTCCATCTGTCTTCCTTTGTAAGAGGTGAGGGAGGGATCATAGTCCTCTGTTTAAGCAGGGTTGGGAGGGTAGAAGTGTAGGGAGGTGTTCTGGAAACTTTGTAGGGGCAGAGAGATCATGATGACTCATAAGACAAAGGAGAGAGAGGAGACCCACATCTGCATCATTGTTTTCACTGGAACGAACTGATTTCCTGGGGTCTTTCCAGCTTTGGCCTGGCACCATGTTCTACCCATGGCTACCCACTGAAACCTTACCTCCAGCTGCAATCTGGTCTCCTCTTGAGCCCAGAAAAGTCTCCCCCACTTGGATCTGTCCTTAATTCTGAATTCCTTAACCACTGACTTTTCCACAGATTTTCACAAGTGCTTTGAAACTGTTTGGTTTCATGCAGGTGTAGACTTCCTTTTCCCTCTTTGAATGCCATCTTCTTTAAAACAAGGACTCACGTATGACCTTCTTTGTTTTGTTCACCTTATCCTACCCACATCTCAAGTCTTAGGGACAAAAAGTCACTCTTTCCCACTGAAGCTTCAGAGATTCCATCAGTAAATGATAACCCCACCTGAGTAATAATCTTCAGATCCCTTTCATTGAATGTACAATTATCGAAGAGAAATTTAATTTGACCTGATACAGAGGGAGAATGGCACAGAAGAGAGAGAAGAAGGGAAAGAGAGGAATAGGAGAAGGGAAATTATTGGGGGAAGTTAGAGAAAAGGACAAGAATTTGGAGAGAAAAAAGAGCTAATGTGAAGAAAAGGAAATAATATGAACGGGGCTGGGGATATCCTGTTAAGTAGACAAAACCCCCAAAGGGATGCCAGTCCCATGCCCCCTACACACACACATGCTGGCAGAATTTTCAGCTGTGTCTAAATTGGTAACTTTGTGGTTCGTTTTAAAATTTTCATTCTGGGGGCACCTGGCTGGCTTAGTCAGTGGAGCTTCTGACTCTTGATCTTGGGGTTGTAAGTTCGAGCCCCACATTGGGTGTAGAGAATACTAAAAAATAAAATCTTTGTTGCTGTTGTTGTTTATTTATTTGAGAGAGAGAGAGAGAGAGAGAGAGAGAACACTACCACAAGCAGGGGAGGGGCAGAGAAAGAGGGAGCCAAAGGCTGAGCTGTCAGTGCAAAGCCTGACTTGGAGCTCCAACACATGAACTGTGAGATCACGACCTGAGGCACCCAGGCACCCCTACTTAAAAATGAAATCTTGGGGTGCCTGGGTGGCTCAGTCGGTTAAGCATCCGACTTCAGCTCAGGTCATGATCTCACAATTCGTGAGTTCGAGCCCTGCATTGGGCTCTGTGCTGACAGTTCAAAGCCTAGAGCCTGCTTCAGACCCTGTATCTCCCTCCTTCTGCCCCTCCCCTGCTCATGCTCTGTCTCTGTCTCAAAAATAAATAAACATTAAATTTTTTAAAAAAAATAAAATCTTAAAAAAAGTAAATAAAAATAAAATTTTCATTCAGGAAGCCATTGGACATTTTATACTGTGAACATTTCTCTCTCTCTCTCTCTCTCTCTCTCTCTCTCTCTGAGGACATTAAAGTTATAACAATGTTTCTTTTATCTAGTTTGAAGAAGAATTTATTGAAACAACAGAACAATATGAGAAGTTGCAGAAGGGTGAGCCTAGATTTATCCAATGCTATATTACTAGAAAAAAAAATTGTTTCTGGAAATACTCATTTCAATACAGGAACACAAAACTCTACAGTGACAACTATGAGGACAAGGACTGCTAACACTGATTGAATGCTCACTGTATCCCTGTCATAGAGCTAAATGTATCATCTGCATTTCTCCTTAGACTTCATAAAAGCTTATCAAGTAGACTATGACCCTGACCTCAATTAGATATGATAGCATGGGCTAACTGAGCTAATTGGTTCAATACTCCCCACCCCACTAAAGAATCCTTTTAGAATTCTTAAATACTGATCCAGTGGGTTGAAGGGGAGGGAGTAAAAGGGAAGAGGAATTTGACCAAAGGTATTCTTTAGTTCTCATGGCTCATATCCACTTCCTCTTAATGGTTTCAGCAGGTTAACAGACACCATTTTTTATCAGGTTACAATTATAGAACCAAGACTACAGAAAAGATCAAAATTTGATTACATTTGGAAGAAGTCCTTCATCCTTACAATGCCCTAGAAAAGTCTCTCACACCAAGACAAAAGACTAGTACTTTCACAGAGCTTCTTAAACTTCTAACCGCCACAAAGTTATTTTCCTTATCTAAGGAAACCTGGATGTTCCCATTATTGCTGATAAAGTCATGAAATGAACACAAATTATTTTTTGAAAAAATGTTCAACTAGTAATCAGCAGACCTACCATTTACAAACTGTATGACTGCAGAAGGCCTTTAACTTCTCTGCGTCCTTTCTCCTTACCATAAAATAAAAATAATCTCTGTGGTCACAGATGCAGGATGCCAGTAGATCTCATTAAATGGGGAAGGCCAGCTAACCCCTCCCCAGTTCTTGTCCAGAAACTTTAATAAATCCCTGAACCTCCTCTTCCTCGTTATTTCTGCCCTACTCCACCCCAAACAAGGCCAGTCACTGGTACGTAGTAGGGAGTAAATACATATGTATTGAATAAGTAAATGAAATGTATCTTCAGAAACTCTTCCATGATCATTCTGGCAGGAAGTCCTCCCTAACAGCCTAGGAGATCTTCCATTCCTCTCTGAGTCTGTGATGCTACTCTTGTGCTTCTGACACCCTCCTGGGCATTACTATTATTAGTGAATAAGAGGCAGAAAAGGACAGCAGAGAGGGCCCTCGGCAGAGAGTCGGGAGACCTACTTCTGTTGGTTTAGCTGTCTCCTATGAGTGTGAGCTAGTCACGTTTGCCCTCTTGGCCTCCATAGTGCCATAGTCTATAATATGAATGAACTAAATGATTGCAAAGATCCTTCCCTGCACTGTTGATCCTAGATTTTTAAAAATCCTTCTGAAGAAGATCATCAGTTCCTAGAAGCATGGATCATTTTTAATGGACTTCTGCATCCTTAAAAGCAGTAGCACAGAGACCAGTTTGGATGATCATTCAGTGTTAGACAAATGTAGCACTATCTTTAGGAAGTGGAGATTTTTCAGTCTCTCCATTAATAATTGTACTAATATTTCCAAGGCATGGTCACAAGCATGATTTTATTCCTGCTCAAGGAAACCCTACAATGGGCAAGACAATACTGCTACAGATCAGAAAATAGGTTTAGGGAAGACAGAGACTTGCCTGAATCATCCAACTAAATAGGGACACTGGCTCCCTGAAAAGTTCCTGTGGTGGTTTTCTCTCCACCATCTTCTACTGTCTCTCATTAAATCAAGCAGCAACAATATTGGAAACTAGGGAAATTCATTATGGTCTTTGCCAATGCACTAGTAAAGTCTGGTTCCTATTCTAGATAAAGTTCCTTATTCTCAGCAATGTGCAGGTAGTAAAGGAAATTTAAAGGCTATGTATTTCTTCAAGACCCTATCCTATGAAAAGAGTACTAATTATAGTACACCTTTAAATGCACTACTTTTATAGGCAGTCACTCACAATGAAGAAAATTTAATTTTACTGAACACTGATTATTGACAGTATTCAGTGCTTTTTTAAAGCTATCTCATTTAATCTTTTCAAAAATCCTGCTTGATAGGTATTATTACTGTTTTAGAGAAAAGGAAGCTGAAGCTCAGGTAAGTCATTTGCTTAAAGACACATGGCTGGGGAGGGCTAAAGCTGGCATTTGGACCCAGTATTCCTGGGTTCTTGTTGTCACATCTGTCCTGCTGCTGTGTAGACCTGGAGTGATACCTGATGTGCTTTTCAAAGAATTCAGGCTCCCAGCCTCCAGCCCTGAATCAGAATTATCTGGGGAGTGGGTGAGTATTTTTAACAATCCATCTCCCTGAGATGATTTTCATAGTATTTATATTATAATACAGTCATAGTAAATGTATAGTGTCTTAAATAGTCGTGATTAACCAATGCACAAAAATGCATGAAACCATCAAGCGAGTCTCAGATTTTCCATAAAGCAAATGGTAGGAATTTCCTCAACAACTGGCATCGTTAGCTCACCACTTTGGATGAAAACTAAAAACTACTCAACAAAATTAGAAGGGACCCTCCTGAAGGCTTACCGCAACCATGGAAGGAGAGTACCCTAACCTCTCTTTGCTCAATCCATAGATGGACGCCTGCTATTTGGCCAAGTGCCTATGGTTGAAATTGATGGAATGGTGCTGACACAGACTAGAGCTATCCTCAGCTACCTTGCTGCCAAGTACGACTTGTATGGGAAGGACCTGAAGGAGACAGTCAGGTACCACAGTGTTCATGTCTGTACATGACTCTTATCCAAGCTCTGTAGTTTTGCACCAGCTGAAATTCAGTTCAGATGTAGACTTTCTGCCTGGGCTAGGAGGAGAAGGCAAGGGGAACAAAGGGGAGATGCTCTTGCTATACCCACATGTGCTGTGCATAACTCTGAAGACTCCAGGTTTCCCCTTTTACTACTCATGGTGGTCTGCATTCAACATTCATATCCTCTCCCCACTCCTCACAGAATAGGTTCTCATAAAATGACCTAGTAAACTTCATTCTATGTAAGGTGGAAATGACTGATTCAGCAAACACTGAGCATTGTATCAATGATCTATTACCACAAATACTGTTGTAAAACATACCACAGTGACTTAAATCAGTAGGCATTTATTCTTCGTCACCAGTCTATATGTCACGTGGGCATTGGCATATCTGGGCCAGGCTTGACTCCTCTTGGCTGGACTTACTCATTATGTCTGTAGTCAACCAGTAGGCAGTCAGGGGGCTCTGGTTTAGGGTGCTGACTGTCCACTGAGGGGTAAATGGGCCATGTGTCTCTCATTCTCTCATGCCAAGCTTGTTCTTGGAGCAGCTAGGGAGGGTTCTAACAGAGAGTAAAAGCATACAAAGCTTCTTAAGTTCTAGGCTCAGAACTGGTCATCAGTTCCACCTCATTCTATTTGTCAAAGCAAGTCATGAAGTCATTCCAGAAAACAGACCACAACTAATGATGGAAGGGACTATCAAGTTTTATCACAATTACTGAACGGTGAAGTTTTGTGTCCATTGTTTTGCACATATATACCACAAGCATCTACTCCATGCTGGGCACTGTGTGCTAGGCTTGGCTGAGGATGGCTGGGTTATTATTCCCAGGAATACATAGTTCAGCTTCACATGAGATAAGTAAACTACAGACAAAACGAAGACTTATAACTATAAAGGTTTTATCTGTATTTGGGGTCAAAGGGCCATTTCAGTGGTCCTTGAAATCTTATCCCCACAAGCATGAACACTATGGGGTGGTCCATACATATACAGAGAAGACATGGTAGGACAAAGGCCTAAGTTCAATTGTTTAGAAGAAGGACAGAGAGTATAACATAGGAATGAAAAAGTCCATAACCAGAAGCAGCACACCCAACTCTTCTTTAGATCCACCTTTAAAATGAATTTAGTCATCCTAACTTGCAGTCCCAAAGGTTTATGGGAAGAGAAGCAATTTCAAACAGTGTATGAAAAGCATCCTTTTGTAACAATGTAAATGAGTAATACTATGCAAAAGCAATCTGTTTCTCACTGTTTTGATGCATGTGTTTGTTTTTTACAATTAAAGGTGACAGGCTAGATGACAATCGAACATGTAAGAAAAACGATTTGTAATTCAGATAGGACAACAAAGTAAATTATGCTTTTATATATGTTGAAAATAGAGATGATCACTGAACCAAATCTGTTGGGCAGTTAGCATATAGTGGGGGATACACAGACACACAACTCTTAATGTTTGCATGCTGGTTGTAGAGAGAACTTGCACAGCATAACTGCACCAATAGTCTAATAAATAATGGTCATATATCTACCAATCTTAGTTTTTTTGTTGTTTTTTTAACCTTTTTTTTTTTTTTTTTGCGTTTGTCAATGCAAGGGAAAATTTTAGAGAATGAATCAAGGTATTTGTCTGATCTGACTAGGAAAGCAAACGTTTCCTTCTCAGTTGCCAGGTCAGGGGAAGACCTGCTAAATTATGCATCTTTCCTAAACAACTGAAGAGGTTCTGGTGCTAATAGTTTCGCACTTCCGGTAAACTTCATTCAGTTGGGTTTTTAAAACCACAATAATCTATTTATTTATGGCAGATATCAACTTAGAGGCACTTACTAATTTTTTTCACACATCCCTTCATTCAATAAACATTTCCAGAGACGCTAGTAAACCCTGGTCACTAGGATGGCTCTGTTGGCAGAAATCATTCCTGAGCATGGAATCTTAAGGGAGGGGGCATGAAAAGTCATTTGCCCCAATATTGATCTGCGCCACCACTGTGGCGAATTAGGGAATCCCATACTGAAAGGGTCGCGTCGGAATAAGAGTCAACACGCTGTTTTGTCAGGATCAACATGTACGCTGACGGTACCCTGGACCTCATGATGATGACCGCGCTGGCTGCGTTCAAACCCCCTGAGGAAAAAGAGGAGAATCTTACTTTAATCGTGAAGAAAGCTAAGACCCGTTACTTCCCCGCCTTTGAAAAGGTAGGGGAGGAGCAATCCACTTTGGACCTCACTGAGGCCTTATGCTGGCGGGCCAGACGTGCCAAGGTGCTCTCGCGAGAGGCAGGGTCGCCCTTCGCGACGGCTGCGCGCGCAGGTCCTGCTAGTGGAGTAGGGGGCGGGGCTGGCATTATCAAGAGGCCTGCCGGTACCCCTTCCCACGCCAGAGGGCAACTGGGGGCGGGGCGGACGAGAACTGGGAAGCCGAGCGCGGGCAAGGCAAGTTCCCACCTGCACTTGCAGGATGCAGGCATTCCGGACTTACTTCCTGTTGCTAAGAAGACTATTTCAGGCGTGAATATCTGTTAAAAATGTTAAAAAGACAGAAGCTGTGGTAGAGCTTTACTGCACCTGGAGCAAAACTTTAATAAGGGTTACGTAATTATGGAACCTCTAACAAAACTGAATGGGAATAAGCCAAATGCAATGAAAGGTACAGCGCTTCTGTTCTGAATTTTTAAGAAGCCATCAGCCCAAGGCATCTTCACCTTAAATTTCCTGTCAGATGTTTCTTTACGTGTAATTCTGGTGGGTAATCATGCCTCAGTAAAAAGATAAGGTCTCTTAAAGTTACAACTTTTCCGAAGTCATTTTGGAGTGAATCATTAGGAATGTCCTGGAAATACATCTGGTAAGGTACCATGTATGCATAGGGTTCCATAAATAAAGGCTTGTCAGACAGAAGAATTCTGTGGTATTTCTCCTCAGTCTTAGTCTTGGGGAAAGAATGATTTATTACTGATTAAACCGCAATGAAGGATTCTGCCAGTACCTCAGAACTAGACAAGCAAGCTCCTCTTTATCTGGAACAATGTACAGTGTTGTTGAAATGCCTTTCATGTAAAAAAAAAAAAAAAAAAAAAAAAAAAAACTAGTGTGATTACTTGAGTTATAATGTTAAATGGACATTATCATACTACAGATTTTGAAATCTGTGTGGCCTAACCCAGTACTCCTCAAAACACTTAAAATAATGTATTTGTTCAAATCAGGATCAGACTCAAGTTTATCTGAAACTAATGTAACATTGTGTGTCAACTGTATTTCAATTAAAAAAAAAAATAACCCCGAAAACAAAGAAACAAAAAAATCCTCAAATTCATTCTCTGTCATTAGTCAATTACATTTTTAAGCTTCTTTTAATCTATAAGGTCCCTTCCTCTTTTTTTCTATTTTTTAAATATTTATTTATTTTGAGAGACAGAGTGCACAAGGGAGGGGGGCAGAGACAAAGAGAATACCAGGCAGGCTGCCTGCTGTCATCACAGAACCCAACTCCGGGCTGGATCTCATGAACCATGATGTCATGACCTGAGCCAAAATCAAGTTGAATTGGACACTCAACTGACTGAGCCACTCGGGCTCCCCTTTTTCTCCCCTTCTATTCCTCTTGTATTTATCTTGTCAAATTTCCCATAGCCTGGATTTTACTAAATGCAGCATACTCCTTTATTCTCTAAAATTTCTGTCAATTGGAAGTTAGAATTAGAAGCCTAATCGTGTCCAGATGTGATTATTTTGGCCAGACTGTCATAGGTGATGTTGTGAAGGTCATTAGGAAGCAGACATTATCTGGTTTTCCCTCTTCTTACAACTAAATGTGACTGATGATTAATGCCTAGACCCACTGATTTATTGGTGAATGCAAAATACTGACACCCAAATCTGTTAACCCCTCTTCATTTATTAGCTGGAATACTTTCTATAAAATGAATCTTCCCCGTCATAATATATTTAGTTACTTTGGGGTGTGGTTTATATTAGGAAAGGAGGATAAATCCTTGATTCTTGCTCTGTGTTCACTGCTTTTCAAAATGAGTTAGTTACCTAGCATCTTCAAAGGGGACTAATGAGTTTATTGATTTTTTCCTTCTTGTTTTTGTTCTTTAAATAACATGATGATACTGTTTATTGCCATGAATTTGAACATTGGCTGTGCTTTGATTAATGTTAGAGCTCTTCTTCTTTTCTTTTCTTTTTTTTTTTTTTTTTTTTTTTGAGTATGGGGTGCCTGAGTGGCTCAGTCAGTTAAGCATCCGACTCTTGGTTTCAGCTCAGGTCATGACCTTGTGGTTCATGGGATTGAGCCCCATATCAGGCTCTGTGCTGACAGCTGGCAGCCTGCTTGGGATTCCCTCTGTCCTCTCTCTGCCCCTCCCCCATGCATGCACATGTGCACATGCATGCCCACATGTGCGCTCTCTCTCAATAAATAAATTTTTAAAAATACATAAATAAAGTAAATTTGAGTATAGTTGACACACAATGTTACATTAGTTTCAGTAATTATGGAAGTGATTATAGAAGCTCAAGTGTCTTATCTTTTGGACAGTGGTAGCTTGGTCAAGTTTGCTTCTGGTTTTTGACATGGTCCCAGCAATCTTTGATTCCTCCCTTTTTTTTTTTTTTTTCGGTCTGAAGAATCTCCCTCTTTTTTTTTTTTAATTTTTTAATTTTACTTAAATCCAAGTTAGTTAACAAGAATGTCCTTCTTTTTGAAAAGATTCTGGAAAATCCTCCACCAAATAATAGGGAAAATGGCTTCCTCCCTATTCTCTCTGTTCTGTCCTTCTGGGCTCCTCTTAGACTTAGGTTGGAGCTTCCTTCTATATTACATGTCTCTTAACCTCTCTCTCATATTTTCAGTATCTTTATTTCTGTGGGTTTCCTCAGATCTTTATGCCAAATTACTTATTTTTTTCAATTTCCCTATTGAATATTTTTATACCATTTATATTTTTCATTTAATAATATTTATTTCTTTTTCAAACCCATATGCTCTTTTTTTTTTTCCACATGCCTTCCTCCCCCATTTTCTCTTTGAACATTTTAAGCATTTTTAACTCCTTAAAGAGTCCACTCTTGAGGTACCTAGGTGGCTCAGTCAGTTGAACATCTGACTTCAGCTCAGGTCATGATCTTATGGTTCATGAGTTCGACCCCTGCATTGGGCTCTGTGCTGACAGCTCAGAACCTGAAGCCCGCTTCAGATTCTGGGTCTCCCTCTCTCTCTGTTCCTCCCTTGCACTCTCTCTCTCTCTCTCAAAAATAAATAAAGATTAAACAAAAAATTTTAAGAGTCCACTCTTACATTTGGCTCTGTGACCCAAAATTCTTCTTTGTCAGTGTGCTGCCTCTGTCTTATAAAAGAGTTATCTCAAGTACAAATCATGTGCTTTGTAACTTGTGTCTGTGAGCTTGTCTTCTGCAGGAATCATTTTCCATATATTTGGCATATTTGATATATTCCATCAACTGTTTTTATGTTTGCCATGGCTGGAATACTCTAGAATTCACTGATTCTAGTCATTTTATTCATCCATACTAATACTTTATTTTTATTCATGTATCACAGGAAGAGATGTGGTGCCTGAATTTATCTTTGTTCCTTACCAATGGAATAAACCCATATTTTGTACATCTGCCACTCAAAGCTACACCTGAGGGATTTTTATATTCACTTTTCATTGGATAGTAAGAAGGCTCAGGTTTGGGCTTCTGATATCCCATTGATGATTTATTTCTACTTGTGGGATAGTAGCCAGATTCTAGTTAATCATGACCTTAGTGTCTCCCTATACTAGTGGGTTCAGTTTTACTTAACCAGCTCTAAGCTTATTAGAGAGAACTCCGTTCTAACACTTTACTACCCCAAATAACTTGATAATCACTGACAATTTTCCAACAATATTGTGCCAATTTGCAGCAGGTTTAAGAGTGTTTAAGAGTTGGTTTTATCTGACCATTTCTAGGATTCTTGGAGATTATCAAGAAAAAGATTCTTTAGTACATATGATCTTTACAAAAGAGTCCCTGCTTTTATAAGTGTTTAGCCAGGCAAAATAATCTTTACTTTTATATGATATTCTTTGTCATCTTTCTTTCTGCAGATTTTGAATGACCACGGAGAGGATTTTCTCGTTGGCAACAAATTCAGTTGGGCAGACATACAACTGTTGGAAGCTATTTTAATGGTGGAAGAACTCGATGCTTCTGTTCTTTCTGACTTCCCTCTACTGAAGGTAGTGTATTAATATCCACACGAAGCCTAAGAAAAAGTGAATAGAAACCAAGACTAAAACAAAATGTATCTCCAGGTCATCTTAAACGAAGACTGCTTAAAAAAAATTTTTTTTAATGTTTATGTATTTTTGAGAGAGAGACAGAGGATGAGTAGGGGAGGGGCAGAGAGAGAGGGAGACACAGGATCGGAAGCAGGCTCTAGGCTCTGGCCTGTCAGCACAGAGCCTGATGCGGGGTTCAAATTCATGAGCTGTGAGATCATGACCTGGCCTGAACTCCGAGGCCTAACTGACTGAGCCACGCAGGGGCCCCAGGCATCCGATTCTTGATTTCAGCTCAGAGCATGATTTTGCAGTTCGTGAGATCAAGCCTCACATCGGGCTCCATGCTGCCAACTGCTAATGCTTGGGATTCTCTCTCTCCCTTTCTTTTTTTGCCCCTCCCCTTTTTTCCCTTTAAACTAAACAGCACATTCTAGAGCTCTTTCCCTGTCAATACAGGGGTCTTCCTCTTCTTCTTATATATTATATCATTTTAAATTACTGAACTATATACTTTGTAGGGATGTACCATAGTTTATATAACCAGTTTTCTGTTCTTGGAAATATAGGTTATTTCTGACTTTTCACTGTGCTAACATTCTTATCATTATTTCTTCGCTCATACGTTATGTTATTTCTTTGCTCACCCTTATAAGAAATTCCTAGAACAGGAATCAGTAGGTCAAAGAGTATGAATTTTTTAGAGTTTTTAATATGAACCTCTTTGAGACAATGATTTTTTATTTTTTCAATTTTTGAGAGAGATAGTGTGTGGGGCGGGGAGGGGCAGAGAGAGAGAGGGACAGAGAGAATCTGAAGCAGGCTCCATGCCCAGCATGGGGCCCAACATGGAGGCTCCATCTCACGACCCTGGGTTCATGACCTGAGCCGAAATCAAGAGTCGGACACACTGACTGAGCCACACATGCACCCGAATGATTGTTTAACAAAACAGTTTATTCAGGCTAAACATACTAGCAATTGTATTACCATCCTGGGAACATCCAGCAAACAGGCCTTAAGAATTAATTCAGATTCAACACACTGAGCTCCATAAGCTGGCAGCCTAAGCACTCTCCTCCCATGACAAAGTTATGATTTTCTTAAAGGTTGTGGCTGCTATCGAGGCTTTCATTTTACTGGTTCTCATTTCAGGCATTTAAAGCAAGAATCAGCAACATCCCTACAATTAAGAAGTTCCTGCAGCCTGGGAGTCCGAGGAAGCCGCCCCCAGATAGCCACTATGTGGAGGTAGTCAGGGGCATCCTGCAGTTCTGATGAAAGTAGGTCTTACAGTGGCAAACAGCCATGATCCAGTCGCAGGATCAGTACGGGCTGCTGCAAACTGAAGCAAACTATAGATTCTAAGAGTAAAGTGTCTGAAAAGAACAAAACCATACTACTAGGAACAGGAAACACTGATTAAATGCAATACGAAACCATTCTGATGTGTGAAATTTTTTTAAGCTTGTCGATTGTGGATGATGGTTACAACCTTTATGAAATCAGTGTTGTGTGTAAATAAATAGGAGGCAGTATGGGGCGCCTGGATGTTTCAGTTGGTTGAGAATCCGACTTCGGCTCAGGTCATGATCTTGTAGTTCATGAGTTCGAGCCCTGCATCAGGCTCTGTGCTGACACCTCAGAGCCTAGAGCTTGCTTCTGAATCTGTGACTCCCTCTTTCTCTGCCCTTCTACTGCTCATACTCTGTCTCTAAAAAAATAAATAAATGTTAAAAAATGTTGTTGTTTTTTTTTTAAATAAGAGGCAGTGTGTATTTAGGGCAGCAGCCTACATAAGGCACTGTTCTCGCTGTCTGTACCAAGATCAGGACCACTGTTGGAAGAGTGAACAGAGAGATTTGGGGGCCAGGATCTCTCCAACACCCACACTGACGCTGAGTACTTGGGTTAGATAAAAAGTGGCAAATGACAAATCAGGAGTGACATGATGGCTGATGCTAGTGAATCCTAAGAGGAAGGATGGGGGACAGAGAATGTCCAGGGAACATCATTCTGTGGCCCCAAAAAGAACTTGGACAATTAGACAACCCTATTCCCCCTAACAGAGCCTCCTTAGTCTGGGTTTTGCTTTCCTAAAACAATTCCAAGTAAGACTAAGATTAAGATGTAACCGATGAATATTTGTACAAACTGACCCAAAGATTCCCTGTCCTTGATAAACATGCTTTAAGTGTATCTAATGCATTCCCAAGTTGGGTAATTTGGAACTCAGCTCCACATCAGGACCCTGTTTGGTGGGGGATGGAGCAGCTGTCCAGGGTGATCTTACAGGCACGGTGGTGCTTTCCAATGGGTGGTCTGTGGTCTGGAGCAGGGCTTCTGTCAATGCTTTGAGGTACATGACTCTACCAGCTCTAAACTGCTGCTGGGCCATCCTGCCCAAGCCACACACTTGATCAGCTTCTGAGTATGTATCCAGGTACATGTCCTTACTTGTGAAATGACTTAATGGCTCACCAGACTTCATGCCACCTGAAGGGCACCACAGGGCATCCCTACACTGTACCTCATCTCTCCATTTTACCTCCCCAACTCAGATGACAGATTGGTCAACAGAGTTATAACCACGTAGACCATTCAGCATCCCCCAGCCCAGCCTGTGTATGACCTGAGCTCTTGCTCCCAACGTAGTCAAATCCCAACCTGGGGATTCTCATTTAGCTAATTGCCCTGTCTCATTCCCCACTCTGGCAAGGCCATGGTCACTACCAGATGATGAATCAGAGTGGGAGAAAAGACTTCTCACAGGGAAACTCTGCCCTTCTCTCTGTGGGATGACTTTTTCCTCTGACCTCCGCCAAAGCCAAGAGTCTGACCTGACAGAAATTAAGTGAGGAAAGGAAAAGAACTTATTTTTTCACGATTCAAAATGGTAAGCCAATCTCTTTTTGTTATAATCACATGGTCTTGGTAAATAATTCAAATAGTTTAGAAGGCTTACACAGTGAAAAATAAAATCCTCCCCTCCCTGGATTGTTCTTAAAAACAAGCACTTCCTGGGTCCTCACTCCCTGCCCTGATGTCTCCCTTGAGAACCAAGCACCATGTGGTTGAGTTCCCAAAGCCTTAAGCCTGTGTTGCCCAGGGTCCTACTTCCTGGGTTATGAAAACAAACCCTAGGTCTGACCCCAACCCGGCACATTCTCTGAGCACACCCTAAAGGCAACTAACAAAGGCACATCCAACCAGTGCCAGAGAATGATTCATTATAATACGTACAAGTTGCTGTCTTTCTTGTAATAGTCTTTATCCCTTCATCCTTCCCTATAGGGCTCTCTTTGGGCCAACTGCCTAGCTACCCAAACTAGTAGAGGTAATTCTGGGTGTCCAAGGAAGTGAGCCTCAGAGAGTCTATAGCAGTCAGCAACATTCAAGGCCCCACTTCTCTTCCATCACTAGGGAGTCGTAGCTTTGGACAGAAAAAGATGGGCAAGTGAAGACAGTCAGCTCAGTATACCCGTAGAAAGGGAGGTATAAGGCTTCAAAGGTCCTTGGTCTTCTCTTCCAAAAGATTCTGGGATGAAGACCCTCTAACCATCTTTCTTTGCCCATTTCAAAAGGTTAGCCCTCTGAAAGGTGAGAATTTCTTTCCTTGGTGACTGTGAATCTGTCCTATTTCAGTTAAAGCTTATTTGCTTTGTTTGCTTAGACCTCAGCATACAAAGAATTAAAACCTGGGCAGTGACCCCATAATGACCCTTCCTAACTGGATGTTGATCATTAATCCTCCCTTTGGATTCCAGCTTGGACTTTGCAGCATGGGATTGCTGCATGAGTTTCTCTGATAGGTCCAGAGGGCAAAAAGACACAGCCAGAGATGGTTGTTTCCATTAGCTTGTAAAATTGGGAGAAAGGGGTTTTTTTTTGGTTTTTGGATTTTTTTCATTTGGGGCAGGGGCATGTCAGAGGGTGTAGTTGTAGTTTTTAAGCAAAGAAGGAGGTTTATTAGCTCATACATCTGAAAGAACAAGTATGAATCCAGAGACTTTCAGACCATCAGGATTGCCCATATTTCGCTCTGTGTTGGTCTTAGGTTCTTCCGAGGTTCTGTGATTGGCTCATCCTCATCCCAGGTGGGCCCTGGGGCTGGCGATGCTGCAGCCACAGTGGAACCACAGGGAGGAGGCAAAGGAGGTTCCTTAAAGGAGTGGGCTGGTATTGCAAGGAGGAGAGGGGAGACATGCAGGGCAGACACACCTACAAAGGTTTACTATCTCCCCAGTCTACAGAGAGGGAAAGTGAGGTTCAGCAAGTCTGTTACCCCATACACAAGGCTCCCACTGTGTTGTGCTATACCAGTAGGAATTACCTTCCAGCTTTAGAGATGGGAAAAATTAGACCCACAGAGAGGAGGCAAATTCATTTAAGATCACAAGCTGATGAGTGGCTGAACTGTAGCCCAGACCATGGATCCATGGTCTTTTAAATAGACTGGCAGGAGCCTGGTGTACATTTTGCGAGATTGAGGAGAGGTAGGAGATAGTCTTTCCTGATTGCTTAAGGAACGGCAGATTTGGACACAGTGTTCCCATGCCTCGCCCTCAGTAGCCATTACAATGCTGAGTCAGTAAATTGCACTTTCTGGTTTTTGTTTTTTTCCCATGGCCCTTTCCATCCAGTATCTATTGGACCCTCCCCCAAACCTTGCAAGGATAAAGCTTCTTTCTTTCAGATTGTAACACTACTGGAACTTGATGATTTTTTAAATTTTTTTATTTTAGAGAGAGACAGTGGATGAGTGGGAGAGAGGGACAGAGGGAAGAGAGAGAATCTTAAGCAGCCTCCAACCTCATCATGGAGCCCAAAGTGAGGCTCGATCCCATGACCATGAGATCATGACCTGAGCTAAAATCAAGAGTCAGATGCTCAACCAACTGAGCCACCCAGGCAACCGATTCTTTTTCTTTCTTTCTTTCTTTCTTTCTTTCTTTCTTTCTTTCTTTCTTTCTTTCTTTCTTTCTTTGTTATTATTTTTGTAAAGCTTTTTATGGAAGTAAAGCAAACAGTGAAGGAGGCAAATCTTACATTTACAGCTCAATATCCATTGTTTTTGTTCTTACAAATGTCACATTTCTGTATTTTAATAGGAAGCAGTGCTGAGGATACTGTATATGAAATGTTCAATGAGTTTTAGTTAGCGTATATAATCTTGCAAACATCACCTCACTCTAGTCATAGAATGCTCCCATTCCACAAAGTTTCTTTGTCCCAGTCAAAGGCTGCCCCCATTCCAGTGCCAGGCTATCCCTAATCTGCTTTCTGTCACAGCCCATTTGCTTCTCCAAGATAAAACTGGCATGAACCCCCAATGCCAAAGGTAATAATCCTGGGTCATCTTCCTGTGGCTGTCTCTTCCTGCAGAAAGGTCCAGCAGACCTGCCCTTTTCAGTGAGAGGCTGTCCTACCCGAGTCGGTAGCTCCTTCTCTCAACAGTGAATGAAGTAAGGTAGTACAGACATCACTGGGCAAAGAGAGAATGTCAAGGTCCTGTGAGGAAACCTCAGTCAATTAAGGATGCTGAGGTGTAACCTCAAGGAAACAGGATTTAATGCAAAAGTGAGTTATAATTCACTTAGCAGTTTTATATAGCAGTGTGCATAGAACAGGAATTCACACACTGTTCCAACACTTGAACATGACTATTCTGGGCCCCCTGGGCACAGAGCTTCCCAATCTATGTGTCCTGGATGGGTTGCAGGAAGCCAGGAATTAATCAGCTCAGTCCTTGGGGCTGCTGGAGCCATGTGGTGGTTTACCTCCAGGGCTTACAAATACCACCATTTCTTCTCTCTACTGGTTTGTGAAAGGTTGGGAAATTGCCCTGGGGAGTGCAGGTGGTGGACTCTGAGTTCATAGTGTCATGAGTCAAACCGGCTCTCAACATCAGCCCACTTTCCTACCTTGGGTTATGCTTTCATCAGAGCTTCGTTTACAGACTTCTTTCCCCCCTCTGGGTGTGGGTGTGTTGGCCAGTTATCAGGAACCTTCAGATCCTCCGGGCAATAATTTTCTTCTTGTAAAGTAACAGGTATCTCTGGTTTGTATATATGTCTCCTGTGTGTGTTTTATTGTGGTAAAATATGCATAACATAAAATTTACCATTTTAACCATTTTTAAGTGTACATTTCAGTGGCACTAAGCACGTTTACATAGTTGTGTAACCATCACCATTATCCATATCTAAAATTTTTCATCATCCCGGGGAGCCTGGGTGGCACAGTTGGTTAAGCATCTGACTCTTGATCTCAGCTCAGGTCCTGATCTCACAGTTTATGAGTTTGAGCCTTGCATCGGGGTCTGCTCTGACGGTGCAGAACCTGCTTGGGATTCTGTCTCTCCTTCTCTGTGCCCCTCCCCTGCTTGTGCTTTCTTCTTTCTTTCTCTCTCTCAGAATGAATAAATAAACATGAAAATAATTTAAAAAAAAATTTCATCATGCCAAACTGAAACTGTATACCCATTAAATAATAAATTCCTATCCCCCCTCCCTCCCCGCCCCATCAGGCCAGCCCCTGTTAAACACTGTTCTATTTTCTGTCTCCATGAATTTGCCTACTCTAGGTACCTCAAATAAGTGGAGTCATACAATATTTGTCCTTTTGTGTTTGGTTTCAAGGTTCATCCATGTGTCAGAATTTCATTCTTTTAAAGGCTGTCTTGTGTATTTTTCGTGAAAGGAAGTTTTCTCCTGTTGTATTACCTATGGAGGCACATTTACACGACTGTATTTTAGGACCTGAAGAGCTGATACACAGACCCTGGGCTCATGATCATACAAGACGCCGCCATCTTTGTCTGAGAAGCAGGCTGGGATCCATTCTTTCTGGCTTCTCTGGCCACAACACTCCTCCCCTCCACAACTAGTTCTCAGCTTTATGTAACCTCCCTCTGCACAATTTGTATGCTCTACCTCGTACTTAATTGTAAAAACTTTGTCCCTTCTAAGAGGAATTTCAGGTATCAGGAAACAGGTATGGATATATCAGGGATCAAAGGTCCTTCATAGTGAAACTACACAGCACAGAGATTGCTTTAGACAATTGTCATGAGTGAAAAGTAACATTTACTGGGCATTTTCTATGGACCAGGCTCTCTTCTACGTGCTTTACATTCATTATGTGATTTAATCCTTTAGACAACTTTTTAGGAGACATAGGATCATTTGAGATTGTACAGCGAGGAAACTGAGGCCCTGAGAAGCCAGAGAACCCAGGTTCCCAGAGACAGGACCAGGACTAGTGTGAAGAGCCAGGCCTGCCCATCCCAGGCCCAAGGTGCCTTCCTTTTCCAGGGTTGAGAGTAAATGATTATAAAATACAAGGCTTTAAAAAGATCCAGACCCTGGTTGGGGAGAGATTACTTCATCTTGTTTCCCTGCATGGCCTCTAATACCATCAAGGAATCCAGTCCTGCAGGGATACCCTTGCTCAGACAAGCCTTCTGGTGAGAGCATTCTAACAAGCCAGGTCCACCAGGCCAGTGACCCCAGAAGGGGCCAGAGAGGCAATTCTATTTTGTTTTTCTGGTAGTGATGCTACCTAACTATGGGCATCCTGGGTGGTGGGTGTATGTGGCCCCATTCTCTCTGGTGGCATCCCCCAAGACCTGCCTGGTAGACTGAGGTTGGCTTCTTGTCTAGATTTCTAACTACCTGAGACAGCAGCCATTCGAGGAGGCAATTGACTTTCCTCTCTCATCTCCACTTTTTATTTTCTCTCCTCAGTGCTTTTAAATTCTCTTCCCATAACCTCTGCTATTTATACTGATGCAGTCATCATAATGGCTACTGTCTTTGAGTGCCTTCCTTGTGTCTAGCTTCATGCAAGGCAGTTTTTATCTGTTACTTAATCTTCAAAAACACCTTATATTGTCAGTCTCACTAGCAGGGGAAGGAAGAACTGCCATTGTTATTAAACTGTGCATACCAGGGAAACCAGTCCAGTGGAAAGGGGTGTGTGGAGAACTCTCAGGTTCTACTTAAAGACGGATCACCTCTTCACAGGCCTGTAATGCATACCTAGAAGTAGCTGCTATTTCCCCAAAGTCTGAAGGCCCCTGTTGTCTCTTTACAACTGCAAAAGAATTCAAGAATCTAGTTAATTTGATTGTTTTTCCTTTTGGGTCTTTGTGGCCAAATTAAAAACTATAATTTAGTTGTATTTCTTATTCCCAGAAGGCATCATAGAGAACAGCTTTATATAGTCATAAAGCATCTGGTCAAGTGTGAAAGAAGCAAACAAGAGTCAAGGGACTAGAAGAGATGCTGGAGTTAAATTGAATTGGATGATGCCTCCAGAGACAGGTCCCCTCGAATAGGCGGGCAGCCCCAGTCTCTTCTAGGGAATGGAATTGCAAAGTCTTTTTCTCATGTAAGATTATACCCTACCTGACCAATTTCCAAAATCAAATTTTCTGTTTAATCAGGACATCCACATCAACAAAAGCAAAAAGATTTGGAGAGTGTGTCCATCTGTAGACTCTAAAGATAGATATTTATTCTCACAAATGAAATGAATTCAACAAAAATTAAAAACCAGCTGCTTTCTGCCTCTTACTTTGACATGGATGTGTGTGTGTGTGTGTGTGTGTGTGTGTGTGTGTGTGTGTGTGTGTGTGAATCCAGTGACAGATTTAGGCACAATGCCTGCACATAGCAGCCCCTTGATGCATTGCAGTTTTTCTCCTTCTTTCCAAACATAGAAAGGAGAAGTAGAGATTTTTCTGATAACCCCAAAGCCAATATCTGTTTTTGAGTTTGCCAAATATGAGGTGGGAGGCCTTGGAATCCAGAACAGAGTTACACTCTGTAGCATCATCATTGCTGATGTTGGGTGGGGAAACCTCTGTGCTCCCAGATGCTGGCTCAGTCCTGGTACAGCTGGCTTCTTACCAGCCTCTCTGGGTCTGGCCCCACAATTGGTGCCGCTCCCTATGTCAAAAACAACGAAACTTTGAAAAGTGAGATTGTGGGAAAGGAGTTCCTTTGATTTGGAAAGATTAGACCCTCCTCATCTTTTGACAAAAATAACCCCTCAAAACCCCAAGGCCAGCCCAACCACTGTAGAAACCTTTCCATTGATAGAAAAGAGATAAAACCTCCAAGGTCAACAGTTCTTGTAGGTCTTTTGCCAAAAGTAAACAATTAAGCCCACAGCTGGACTGTAACAGCAGCAGAAAATAACAGACATACTCTAGACTGTTGTGTCTGAAGCAGAGATTCCGGTGGCACTTCAGTGGCTGTTCCCCAGTGCCTGTGTCCCCCATCCTAGTGTGGAAGGCTCCATCTGTAGAGGGCACTTGTGTCTGAACTCCTCGTTCAGCTTACATGGTTTACACTTCCTACTTAAAGTATGGAACCAGACTAGCACTATAGATAGCACCTGGAAACATGTTAGAAATGCAGAGTCTTGGGCCCTACCCAAGACCCACTAAATGAGAATCTGGATTTTAACCAGATCCTGGGTGATCTGTGTGCCCACTGAAGTTTTTTTTTTTAATGTTTTTTTTATTTTTGAGAGACAGTGAGAGACAGAGTGTGAGCAGGGGAGGGGCAGAGAGAGAGGGAGGGAATCTGAAGCAGGCTGCAGGCTCTGAACTGTTAGCACAGAGCCTGATGCAGGGCTCGAAATCACGAGCTGTGAGATCATGACCTGAGCTGAAGTTGGATGCTTAACCAACTGAGCCACCCAGTTGGCGCCCCTGCTCACTAAAGTTTTTGACATGGCCTTGTACTAATACTTGTTTTTCCAAACAAACACAGTCTTGGCTCCACATGTAGAATGCTATCCTTCCCAGGTGTGAGAATGTTCTATTTCCTTTCATCCCCTACTTGCTGTCTATACCATGGGTCTAATCAAACATTTACTTAATAAGAACAACCTCAAGGCCTTGTCTCCAACTCAAACCAGATACAAAAGGCATTCAGAAATAGGGTTGCTAATTTACCAAATAAAAATACAAGATGTCTAGTTACATTTGTGTTGCAGATAAGCAATGAATAGTTTTTTGGTATAAGTATGTTCCAAATGTTACATATGTCCTGTATTTTATCTGGCAACACTATGCAGAAGTCAAAGTACTAGGCTGCTCTGATGGTTTCCCACCTCCTCCTCCGCCCGCTTTAGGTTTCAGACCCTCAATTGCTTCCAGTGGTGGTGGCTTTGGCTCATGTTTTCAAGCCCCAGATCATGGTTTGCTTCCTTCTTTCCACTCTGGGTGAGAGGCACATGGTGAAAATAGCATTGACTTTGGCATCAGAAAGACCTGGGGCTGGCTGTGCCAACCCCATGACTAAGCAAGTTTTCTTTCTAAGCCTGTTTCCACAGAGAGAGTTTCTGGGACAGAATGCATCTGCTTGCCCAGCGTCCTTGGTTGGCTTTAGTTATCTCTTGATAACCAGAGCCTTGGCAGGCACGGCCCACCTGTCCTTGAGTCTCTACCCTTTTCCGGTATCAACTCCAGAGAATCAGATGTGAACAATTCTATGCAGACCTGGGCCATCCTCACGTGACATCCATTACTGGGCTGCCGTGAATTCAGCTCTGATTGTGGCAGTTCCCAGGTTGCAAATTTAGGATGAGATCCTTTACTCAAGTTGCTTACAAGCAAAGTGTGGTAATCATATGGTTGGTATGGGCAGCTGTGGCAACTTATTGTTTGAGAGGAAACAGTATTTAACCATCACCAATGGATGAGTTTTCATCATTTTTTTGTTTGTTTGTTTGTTTATTTAGCGCTAGTGGGGGAGGGGCAGAGAGAGAGGGAGGGAGACAGAGAATCCCAAGCAGGCTCTGCCCTGGCAGCCCAGAGCCAGACACCGGGCTCAAACTCACAAACTGTGAGATCATGACCTGAGCCAAAACCAAGAGTCAGACGCTTAACCAACTGAGCCACCTAGGCACCCCTCATTTTGGTGGTATAAATTGCATGTCTAACAAAAACATGTTTGGGGTATTATAAATTCCATGCATTCCACAAACACCTCGTACTTTTTCTCCCTTTGCATTTCCACTTTTGTTTGCTCCTTGAAGCACTACTGTTGACATCACTAGAGGTCAGCAGAAGTAAGAAGGCACATTCTGTTCAAATGATCTTTGCCTGTTGGTAGCTCAGTGAGAGGGGAAGTTGAATTTTTCTAAATGGCTGTATCCAAACAATAGTTATTTTTACTAGGTTTATTACACAAGCTGTATGTATATCTGATATGGCTGAATAATCAAAAAGGTAAAGAAGTACCAATTTTATGAAGTGTGTTGCCTCTAAAGTTTAATAAGATTTTTTTTTCAATGTTTATTTATTTATTTTCACAGAGAGACAGAGTGAGTCAGGGGAGGGGCAGAGAGAGAATGAGAAAGAATCCCAGGCAGGCTCCAGCTGTGAGCACAGAGTCTGACCAACTGTGAGATCATGGCCTGAGCCAAAATCAAGAGTCAGATACTTCACCGACTGAGCCACCCAAGTGCCCTGAAAGTTCACTTGGATTTTAAAGTCAAATTAGCAGCAAGCCCTAGCCCCAATCATTACTGTTGCACATGCAGTGTAGGGGTCTCATCGCAGTTAAGGAAACAATATTTCACAATAATAAGAAAGAGGAGGTGGGATTTAAAAGTTACATCTGCTATGAGCACTGGGTAATATATGGAATTATTGAATTCTGTTTGTATACCTGAGACTAATAAAAAACTGCATGTTAACTAAAATTAAAATTAAAAAAAGATAAAAATTAAAAAAATTTTTAAAAATTAAAATTAACAAAATTAAAATTATATCTGCTTGCTTTTCCTCATTTAAGGTTTTGGTTGTGGTTTTTGGCTTTCAGCTGGCTGTATTTTTGTCCACACAGATATTTGTCTCCGTAGGTTTGCATTGCTCATCATTACCAACACACTCCTTCTGTGCCAGTAGGCCACTTTTACCCTCCGTGTAATTCCAGGCATGTTCTAAGGAGGGACAGAGGCCCTCTTCACAGTGCTTCAGACCTGGTGTGCAGAGATCCGATGGTTAATCTTAACCTAAAGCCATCTGGGCTTTAACAGAGGCGCAACTTGATTGTTGATGAGTTTCAAATGGTTTGTGTTCAAAGTAGAAGGCTGTAGCAGAGGGAAGATGTATTGAAATAAACACTCGCTTCATTGAAATGAATTTGGAATTTTTGTTCCTGTTGTAATATGAGGAGACAAGTTGAATTTTAAACATAATGGGAAAAAGTGATCAAATGAGGCCATTGTTTGCTTTTGCCTTAGTATATGTCTCTAAAAATGTTGGATAAAAGTCTCCTTCATGGTAATTTGATGGCTTCCATGGTCATTTTTGTAGCTTTCCTTCTGTACTAAACTTCTACATTTCTGGAGATGACCAAACATTGAAATCAGAGATTCCAGTGACCACCTGTCAGATTCCAGGCGTGTTGAACATGATCCAAAACCTTCAGAACCTGACTGAACCAAATTTTCCTAAAGAATTTGTTTCTTGGGGCGCCTGGGTGGCGCAGTCGGTTGAGCGTCCGACTTCAGCCAGGTCACGATCTCGCGGTCCGTGAGTCCGAGCCCCGCGTCAGGCTCTGGGCTGAGTTCGAGCCCCGCGTCAGGCTCTGGGCTGATGGCTTGGAGCCTGGAGCCTGTTTCCGATTCTGTGTCTCCCTCTCTCTCTGCCCCTCCCCCGTTCATGCTCTGTCTCTCTCTGTCCCAAAAATAAATAAAAAAATAAAAAAAAAATAAAAAAAAAAGAATTTGTTTCTTCCCTGTAGACTAAGTCTGGACTGTCCTAGACCCACACTGTATATACTGCACAGTCTTTCCATCTGCTGACTGGAGCTCTTTCCTGGAAGCACTTTTAGATTCGAAGAACGCACTCACCTAGTCCAAAGGAAACAGGGATCACCTGGTCCAGGCTCTCATCCATTTTATGGATGTGAAAACAAAGACCCAGAGAGATTAAGAGATTTGCTCTATTGAGAGCAACACCAAGTTACCAAGTGATAAAGAGGGAAGCTGATATCCCCAAGAGCTAATCTGTATACAGAGCCAATGTTTTTATGGCTGGTGGAGTCCTCTTTGTAAGGTTGCTCCACTGTGTGGGTTCATTGGCCAGCAGCATTTCCATCAGGGAGCTTCTTAGAATGCTATTGATTGATTGACTGACTGATTGCCAAAATACATATAACATAAACTTTACTATCTTACTGATTTCTGAGTGTACAGTTGAGTGGCATTAAGCATATTCACATTGTTGTGTAACCATCACCAGCTTTCATCTCCAGAACTCCTTTTAATCTTGCAAAACTGAACCTCTGTACCTGTGAAACAACTCTCCATTCTCCTCTCCCCCACCCTGAGCAACCAGTCTCTCTGAATTTGGCTACCCTAGGCATCTCATGTAAATGGAATCATACAGTACCTGCCTTTTTTGGTGTCTAGCTTCTTTCATTTAGCATAATGTCCTCAAGGTTCATCCATGCTGTAGCATGTGTCAGAATCTCCTTCTTTTTTGAGGCTAGACGATATTCTATTGGGTGTGCACAGAATATTTTGTTTGTCCATTCATCTCTGAGTGAACATTGGGTGCTTCCACCTGTTGGCTGTTGTGAATACTGTTCCTATAAACGTGGGTGTACAAGTAGTTCTTCAAGACCCTGCTTTCAATTCTTTTGAGTATATACCCAGAGGTGGAAAGGCTGGGTAGAAGTGCAAATTCCTGGACTCCATCTGAGCCAACTAAATGAGAATCTCGCCTCAAGGAGGCCCAGGATCTGTGCTTCTACAAGTTCTCCAGGTGATCCTTTTGTCTGTTTCTTTCTTTCTTTCTTTCTTTCTTTCTTTCTTTCTTTCTTTCTTTCTTTCTTTCTTTCTTTCTTCCCTGCCTTCTCTCTCTCTCTCTCTCTCTTTCTTTCTTTCTTTCTTTAAATATAAAATGGAATGTAGTGATATAAATGGCCGCAGAGGCCCCTGGTGGCAACATCTGAGTTGGTCATGGCTCCCAGTGGCATAGCCCACACTGGGGCACACGCAATGTCCTGTCTGTCTCATGTGGTGAGACTGGCTTTTCTGAGATATTAAACTCATAACTAGAAGGACTCCTCAGTTCCTTCCCTCCAAAATGACATCCCCCTTCCCAATCACAACCTAATCATTGCCAATGACAACCCCATCACCAAGGGGGTGGAGGTCAATTGAACCGACAAGAATAAGCTGTTACGTGCTGCAGCCCATGCTGTTGTCTTGATGGGTCTAATCTAAATTTCCAAATGGCCATGATCATGCTCCTCTGCATTCCTGGCCACACTCAGAAATCTTACCTTCTCCATAGTATGTACCAGACAGCGCCATTCAGGTTTCAAAGTTCTATAATGTTATGGAATGAAATAACAAGAACTCATTTACTGTTTCTGCTTTCCAGTCCAAAGAGAAATTTATAGAAACTCCAAGAAGACTTGGGTAACTTAAAGAATGGTAAGACCAGGTATCTAATTCCTCGGATGAGGGGATCAGGTAGAAGTCATAAGTTAGGGTTTGAACACCTACTTGTGAGTGTGGTGGGAGCTGGGGGTGGTGGAATGGAAGATGAGTGGCTCCAAGGTAAGGGGTGGGGCTCCTTGGGCAGATCTTCCACCTCACTCAAGGCTGGGTGGGCTTGAACTCTGAGTGTTTGCTAAAGGAACTATCCCCACCCCCCTACCCACCCCCCACCATGTCCTGTGAATGCCCTCCCCTTGCACTCTCCAGCTTTTCTGCCCCCAAGTGAGCTGAGTTCAGGATCCCACATAGCCTGCCCACGCAAAGACTCTCAAACACATGCAGTAGAATGAAAAGAGTAGAAATAGGCCAGCAGTTATGTGAGTTCTTTTCTCTGATGGGTTATTGCAAGCTAATATCCCATCAAATAATGCAGATTTTGAAGAGCAGGGAAAGGAACCCCTCCATAGAACTCTCTTTCAAAACTCATTTAAGTGCCATGAACACCATGAGCCTTGTTTATGAGCTCCAAGCCTGTCATTCAAAAGGCCAATACTCAAGAGGTGGGTTTTGATTGGAAAGGAATATGAGCTTTATTCAGGAGGCTGGACACATGGGGAGAAGCAGACTCTTGTCCAAAAGCTGACTCCAAGGCTTCCAAAGGAATTTTTCAGGGGGGTCAGGGTCGTTAATCAGTAAAGGGAATGCAGCGGTCTGCAACATTTCTCGATTATGCACAGACTTGATGCCAGCTGCAAATGTCATCTCACTGCTCAGAGTTGTGTGAGCGGGTCTAGGTCCTGTTTCATAATACGCAGGAGTGCTCTTCTTTCTGCAGAGGAGGGTAAGGTCTACAGATACACAAAGGGAGGTTAGTAAAATCATTTGTATGACCTAAAAAATAAAAATATTTTGCTGAAAAAAAAATTGCTGTGTTAATCAGAAAGCCAAGGCATCTTCAAACAAACCCACTGGCTTCTGCAGCCTGGGAAAGGTCTGATCCCTCACTCCTCAAGGCCCGTGGCCAGTCTGTCACAGATCCAGGGACTTAGGTCAGCAAGGAAGGAGTGTATTCACTGGAAGCAAGTTAACCTTTAGGACGGGCTGGAGTGCTGTTGCAGACTTACTTGGGAACTTCCCATCTGAAATGACATCTGGTTGGCAGCCTTGTAGCCCTCTTCCAACATCTTCCTAAATTCTCCATGAAGATAAATTGTCACAAAATTGTGTGGGACTTCTCATGGACCTGGATGAGAAATCAAAAGATAAATGAAATAATAGGGTAAAGAGTAAAAGACTGAGAGGAAAAACAAGGACTCTAGGAACCTAAAAATAAAATGCCATTCTGTTAAAGTGTTAGCAGGTCATTTTAGTGTCATTTTTAAAAAAATCTCTAGTCATTTCCACAAACTTTTTTTTTCATCCAAAAAGAGTATAATCCATAAAACATTTAACTCTGCTTTTTTTTTCTTTTTTTCAAAAGATGGAAGTCTGTAAGTTCCAGTAAGTGCCAATGGTCGAAATCGATGGAATGAAGATGGTACAGACCAGAGCTATTCTCTTTTTTTTTTTAATTTTTTTTTTTTAACATTTATTTATTTTTGAGACAGAGAGACAGAGCATGAACAGGGGAGGGGCAGAGAGAGAGGGAGACACAGAATCTGAAACAGGCTCCAGGCTCTGAGCTGTCAGCACAGAGCCCGACGCGGGGCTTGAACTCACAGACCATGAGATCGTGACCTGAGCCGAAATCGGACGCTTAACCGACCGAGCCACCCAGGCGCCCCAGAGACCAGAGCTATTCTCAACGACATTGCCACCAAATATGACCTCTGAGGGAAAGACATAAAAGAGAGAGCCCTGTTTGGTACATTTTCTGGGTTTTCAGCAACAGTTAAGAGGAACAATCTAGTTCCTTCCCTGAATGAACAAGACTGTGCTCACAGGTTTTATGGCCAACAGCAGTAGAGGCCTTGGTGGTATAACTGAGGTCTAGCACAGGAGAGACCTACCAGGGAGAGGAAATAGTAAACTTGGCGTGGGCTCAAGTGAGTGTGGTTATATAAGGGGTTGTGTCTACAGGTACAGCAGAATGACAGAGGTTTCCAAAACTGATGAACTATGAAACCAAGAGGATGGTGCAACATGACTCATGTACTCAGGCCTTAGGAGCTGAAGATAGCCAACAACTAGAGACAAGGGACAAGTGTCTGAGTGTCTAGAGAATCAGGCTCGAGAAAGGAAGGATCCAAAGGAGGATCCTTTGGATTCTCAAGTTTCAGAAATTACAAATTAAGAAATTACAAGTTTCAGAAATTACAGAAATTATAATGACTAGGACCCTAACTTATCAGCCAGTTACATGAACTGGCCATTTGACAAAAGTTAGCAGAGGCTGGTCCTCAAGGTGCCACGGTTACTTTGAACACTTTGACACAGGACTGAAGCAGCCAGATTTAGTCAATATGCTGTCTGGGCAATCTCCTGTCTGTTGTGATGGGACCACATGATTGAAATTTAAATCTTGTAAAGGACTCTCAGCAAGTACACAAAAATTACACATAGTTGTCATATTTCAGCAATTCTGCTGCATATGCACCCAGGAGAATTTAAAAACATATTCACACAAGAACTTGTTCACAAATATTTATAGCAGCACTGTTCTTAGTAGTCACAAAGGTGAAATAAATAAAATGTCCATCAGCGATGGATGGATGAGCAAAAGGTGGAATATCCATACAATGGAATATTATTTAACCACGAAGAAAATAAATTACTGATGCCTGCTGCAACAAGGATGAGCTTTGAAAACATACCATATGAAAGAAACCAGACACAAAGGCCACATATTGTATGATTTCAATTGTATTAAATGTCCAGATGTTTAAATCAACAGAAACAGAAAGTAGTTGAGTGGTTGCCTGGGGCTGGAGGGATGAGATTATGGCGTGTGGCTGTCACGGGCACAGAATTGTTTTTGGGGTGATAAAAATGTTCTGGAATTAGAATGTGTTGATGGTTTCATAATGTACTAAAAACTACAAAAATACGTTGTAAAGGGTGACAATTATGTGAATATATTTCAGCAGAACCGAATTTTATAAGTAAAGATTTTATAAGCAGAACCGGTATTTTTATAAGTAAGATAGAAAAGCCAGTTTGAAACAAAAGAAAAAGAGATCCCTTATAATATGCACTGGTTGAAACTGTATTAAGAATTTCACCATTTCAGGGGATATTTTAGGTGAAGACTTGAGAAATGCAAACAAGGCCAGACTTGGGCAACTGCATATGGACGGAGTGTGGAACCATGTGCTGTGGGAAATAATTGGAAAACCTGCTGACGCTGGGCACATAAACAGGTCTGTGTGGTGTAACAGGATGAGAGAGGAAGGGAACATGACTGAGATGGCTGTTCCAGAGACTCTCTCTGGAGATCACTTAGGGGGCAGGTCATAGCCACATAGAGTCACACTCCATTTGTGCACAGAATAAGCCATGGCAGAGGTGACAGACCCTAGGTATGGTCCTAATGGGTATTTGCAGGATTTCACTGATTTGTCTGTGACTCTGTCCCTCTATTTGGTCATGAGTGTAATGACAATTTTAGACATGTATATGTACCTTGATGGCTTATTCCAGGATGAAATGGTCAAATCAAATAAAAATCAGAGCTGAATGACTGGCATATAAAAATGAATCCAGGGGTGCCTGGGTGGCTCAGTCGGTTAAGCATCTGACTTCAGCTCAGGTCATGATCTCGCAGTCATGATCAAGCCCCACATTGGGCTCTCTGCTGTCATCACAGAGCCTGCTTGAGATCCTTTCTCCCACCTCTCTCTGCCCCTCTTCCACTTGTTCTCTCTCTCTCTCTTTCCCAAAAATAAATAAACATTAAAAAATTGAATCCAGTGGAGCTGATATACTTTGCTACCTCCTGATGCCTGTTCTTATATGTTTTTCAATTCTAAAAACAAGGCAGAAGGCATTTGACAATTCGGTAATTTTGTCTTTCAGGATAGATATGTACACAGAAGGTATGGCAGATTTGAATGAAATGATCCTCGTTTTGCCTCTGTGTCCACCTGATCAGAAAGAGGCCAAGATTGCCCAGATCAAAGAGAAAGTAACAGATCGTTATCTCCCTGTGTTTGAAAAAGTAAGTGGACAGTCATTGAGCACTTTGGGTGCTGGACATAGAGGACAAAGAAAGACAGTGGCTGGCATTCCTTGAACCTTTACGTTCACTTCCAATGAGCCTTCCTGAATACTGACGCAGCACCCTGACTCTCAAGGCATTTCATAAAAACTGACTGTGAGGAAGAATTGCACCAGTGATACCCAAGTTTTAATTTTCCAACAAGACTTCAACTTACCAGGAGCCAACTGAGAATTCTCTATTTGGCAGACTTTCATGGTCATAGTTAGAGCCTGGGCTGCTGAAGGCTCTGAGAGCCACACTGGACATTGGAGTAGGTCCTGCAGACAGAGCACCACATAGGGGCTTTGATCCAAGAGGAACACAGTGAGAGCAATGCATCAGGAGATACTGTGGCAACATGCGTAGGGAGATAGGGAGACATGAGACCAGCTGCCCTTCGGGAGAAAGTGGCAGTGTCTTGGGGGTGGACAGATGAGGTGTATCTAGTCAGAGATGGGGGCAGTGTGATGAAGAGGAAGATACAGATGGAGAGATGTTAGGGAGAAAAGAATTGACCTACTCGAAGGCATGGCTCTCACACTTCAGAGGACAACCATGCAAACTAAGGAAATAAGGTTCCATCATTATAGACAGTGCTTATCTCAGTTAATGTTTCTCCTTGGACGTAAGAGGAGAATGTTTCAAGATCCAAACTACCTGAAATCATGCTAAATGGAAACTATGGGCTGGGGCACCCGGGTGACTCAGTTGGTTAAGCATCCCACTCTTGATTTCAGCCCAGGTCCTGATCTCACAGTTGGTGAGACTGAGCCCTGTGCTGACAGCCCAGGGCCTGCTTGGGATTCTCTCTCTCCCTCTCTTTCTGCCCCTGCCCCCACTCGTGCACGTTCTCTCTCTCTCTCTCTCAAAGTAAGTAAATAAACTTAAAAAAATACTCTCTTTCCTGACCTTTGTGGTGCTGAGAGTTGGGGCGCATTCACATGACAAAGACCTGAACAGTCATCCCACTTGAGCAAGCCTATACTTTGAAATCAAAGCGCCCTATGGTAAGTTAAATGCAAAACATATGTTACCATATGGCATTTGAAGTGGTCTTATATTCTTTGCATAACAATTATCCATGTTTCTATATGTGTACATAGTGTGAAAGGGTATTTACCCAAAGTGCCTTAAGCTGGTGATGCCGTGGGGTTTTCTCTTCACGTTATCATTTGCATATTATTGGGATGTTTTAATAAACTTTGTGAATTTCCCCAACATTTTATTAGGAAAAGTTGCATACATCAGAATAGTTGAAAGGGATACACAGGAGCACACGTTTCAGGGAAACGGTAGCTGGGGCTTCAGCTGAGGAGCAGGGAAAGAACAGCAGAGACCTGCTGTCACACTGAGTCAGAGCGCAGCAAAGAGGGTCTGCAGCCAACACCCCCTCAGTGAGGCAGCAGAGGTGAGGAGGTTGGGTTGGAGAGTGCGGGGAGGGGCAGAGGGACCCAGCCTGACCATGCCTGTGCTCATGATGTAATTCCTCAAACCTGCCAGGTGTTAAAGAGCCACGGACAAGACTACCTTGTTGGCAACAGGCTGAGCAGGGCTGACATTCACCTGGTTGAACTTCTGTACTATGTGGAAGAGCTTGACCCCAGCCTTATGGCCAACTTCCCTCTGCTGAAGGTAATCTCTCTCACAGCCTTCAGGAGGGAAGGCTCACATCTCCCCCTCCAGAATCTAACATTTACATTCGGGTCCCATCGTTGCCCAGGACTTGGCCGTCCCCACGTCTCCAGCATTGATTACCTCCTGGGTGCTGGTCGAGGCATGCAGAGAATCTTGTCATGCCCAGAACATTTGAGGTGGATGCTTCCCCAAGAAGAACACTTTGTCTTTACCATGAGAAGGACCCAGGGCTCTGCATCAGTCTCCCCATCCCCATTGCTCTGTGGCATTTGTCCTTGGTTTCTCTGGGATTTCCCTTATCCACTTGTGTCCTCTTTCCTTCCTGTGCCTGTCTGAGGAGGTTTCCTACCCTCTGATTTCTTCCCTCCGCACCTGCTCCTAAGGGCAGACATCATGTTCCCCTGGGCAGTCTCCCTCTCTCAGTCCCTCTCTCAGTGGAATGCCTGGTTTTGGCCAGTCTCATGGTTCAGCTTTCTATATTTTCTGTCTCTCGTCCAGGGCAATTTTCCTACATTTTCATTGTCTGTTTGGAGACTTGATGTGTGTGGATTCTGACAGACACAATCCTCTTCCCCGTATTGCACAAAAGCCATGAAGCTACAGGATTTCGTGTAGGGAAGAAGAAACTGAATAGAAACTGAATAGAGCCTGAAAGAAAGACATCTTTGGGGAAAATGGGATCGAGCTGTCTTTTCTTCCTCCCATCTTCGTGTCTCACTGGCTGTGCATTTCCCAGCCTCACACTGGTGCTGATGGAGGGCACTCAGCTGGTCCTTGTCTAGGAGGGTCTCTGGCTTGTGCCAGGGATGGGGCTGGCCCTGGCTCCGTCTGAGGCTGTGCCCTTGTGTATTGCAGGCCCTGAAGACCAGAATTAGCAATCTCCCTCCCGTGAAGAAGTTTCTGCAGCCTGGCAGCCAGAGGAAGCCTCCTATCAGTGAGGAAGATTGAGAAAAAGCAAGGAAGATTTTCAGGATTAAATGAAGCAGGCATGGATGGCCAGCACTTGCATCTGGGGCTTCCAACAATGACATGTGTTACCTGATGTAAGATGCTGATGATTGTGAGGCTAGTAAAGTTTTCAAAAGTATATAATTTCATGTACTATGAAGATTTGCAAAGCAATTTATTTTGTTTTTACCAAATATCAAATCATGATCAGCCCCTAGGACATCTCTTGGACTTAAAAATAAATAAAGGGAGAAAAAAATTTAATGGATTCTTTGATGTATTAAAAAATTGTCATAACAGCTATCATATACCTTGTCCAAAAGATTGAAGTAGAAAGTTTCATGTGGCCTATATTTAGTAACACAAAAAATGCTCTTTTTTTTCCTTTGTATTTGCTGTATTTCTTTAAAAAAAATTTTTTTTAGTGTTCATTTATTTTTGAGAGAGAGACAGAATGCCAGCAGAGGAGGGGCAGAGAGAGGGAGACACAAGATCCAAAGCAGGCTCCAGGGTCTGAGTTGTCAGCACAGACCCCAATGTGGGACTGGAACCCATGGACTGCAGACCATGAGATCATGACCAGAACCAAAGTTAGATGCTTAACTGACTGAACCACCCGGGCACCCCAAAACTGTTTACATTTTAGAGATAATGTACTAAATGTTTGATAGATGGAGTGATACACTGTCTAGGGTTTTCTTCACAATACTCCCATGATATTGGGGGGCAGTAGATGGGAGTATACAGTGTTTTTTTATGGTTGCTCTAAGAAAGTACTACAGAGGGAAGGCTTAAAACAACAGAACTCACACTTTGGGAGGCCAGAAGTCTAGAGTCAAGATGGTGGCTGGGCTGCTCTTCCTCCAGCGGCTCCTGGGGAGAATCCTTCCCTGCCTCTTTCAGCTTCTGGTGGCTTTTTGCACTCCTTGCCTTTCTTGACTCATGGCCACATCGTCTGCATCTCTGCCTCCATCTTTGTACCACCTCACCTTGTGTGTGTCTGTATTTTTTCTTATGTTATAAGGACATGTGTTATTGGATTTAGGATCCACTTAGATCATCCATGATGATCTCATCTCAAGTTCCTTAACTTAATGACATCCACAAAGACCTCTTCTCCAAATAAGATCACATTCACAGGTTCCAGAGATTTGGACACGGACCTATCTTTTTAGGAGGCCGGTATACCACCCATTACAGGGTGTTGATAAAAAAAGATTGTTGGCAGTTGCTGAAGCAGGGGGATGAGTACATCGGGATTTATTATTCTGTTCTCTCTACTTTTGCATTTGCTAGAAATTTTCCATTTAATTATTTTAAAACAGCATATTATTTATTGAGCTCTACATGCCAATATGTGTCCGATGCTGTGCCAGGCAATGGGGCCTTGACTGAAAACAAGATGAAGACTCTTTTCCAAGAGTTCGTAGTCCATGGAGGAAACTGATAGTAAACATATAATGTCAAAATACTGTTAGAAAGAACATAATTGGATAAATACAGTAGCTTTAGGTAGAGTATTCCAAACTGAACAAAGAGTAAGTGCAAAGGCCCAGAGGCTAGGAAGGCTGGTTGGAGTGTGACAGTGAGAAAAAAGCATACGAACTAGATTTCTAGATTTAGCAGAAAAAATTCAGGATACCAGTTAAATGTGAGTTTCAAGTAAACAATAATTCTTTAGTGTTAAGTATGTTCCAAACAACATTAAGGGCATACTTATACTATATGAGTATTTATTTTTTGAAAGCTTTTATTTTTGTAATTAAAAATTTTTTTAATTCTAGCATCATTAACATACTGATATTAGGTTCAGGTGTACAGTACAGTGATTCAAAGATTTTATATATTACTCAGTGCTCATCACACTACTCATACTCTTAATCCCCCACTGACCTCCCCTCTGATCACCATCTGTGTGTTCTCTATAGTTAAGAGTCTGGTTTTTTTTGTTTTTTTGTTTCTCTTTTTACTTTTGTTTCTTATATTCCACAGATGAGTGAAATCATATGGTATTTGTCTTTCTCTGACTGACTTATTTCACTCAGCTTTATACTCTCTAGGTCAATTTGTGTTGTTGCAAATGACAAAATTTCATTCTTTTTATGATTGAGTAATATTTTTTTGTGTATATACACAGAACATCTTTGCTTTAATTATTTATTTTATTTTAGAGAGCCACACTCAGTGTGAAGCCTGATGCAGGGCTTGATCACACAACCCTGGGATCATGACCAGAGTCCAAATCAAGAGTTGGACCCTCAATCAACTGAGACACACAGGCACCCCACACCACATCTTCTTTATCCATTTATCTGTCCAGGTACACTTGCGTTGCTTCCATATCTTGGCTATTCTAAATAATGCTGCAATAAACATTGGAGTGTATATATATATATATATATATATTTTTTTTTTTTTTTTTTTTTTTTGCATTGCTGTCATGTTCCTTGAGTAAATACCCAGCAGTGGAATTTCTGGCTCATACTGTAATTATAATTTTAATTTTTGAGGAAACTCTATAGTGTTTTTCACAGGGGCAGCACTATTTTGCATTCCCACCAACCACAAGGCTTCCTTTTTCTCCACATTCTCACCAACACTCATTGTTTCTTGTGTTTTTGATTTTAGCAATTCTCACAGGAGTGAGATGATATCTCATAGTGGTTTTGATTTGTATTTCCCTGACGATGAGTGACATTGAGCAGGTTTTCATGTGTCTCTTGACCATCTGGATGTCTTCTTTGGAGAAATGTCTGTTGATATCTTCTGCCCATTTTTAAATTATATTATTTGTTTTCTGGGTGTTGAGTTGTATAAATAAGTTCTTTAGATATTTTGGATATTAACCCCTCAGCAGGTATATCATTTGCAAATATCTTCTCCCATTCAGGAAGTTGCTTTTTTGTTTTGTTGATTGTTTCTGTTCTGTGCAAAGCTTTTTATTTTGATTCAGTCCCAACAGTTTATTTTTGCTTTTGTGCCCTTGCCTTATGAGACATATTTAGAAAAATGTTGCTAAGGCTGATGTCAGAGAAACTACTGCCTGTGTTCTCTTCTAGGATTTTCCTGGTTCACGTCTCACATTTAGATCTTTAATCGATTGTGAGTTAATTTTTCTGTAATGGTGTTGGAAAGTAGTCCAATTTCATTCTTTTGCATGTAGCTGTCCAGTTTTCCCAGCACCATTTGTTGAAGAGACTCTTTTTCCTATTGTATATTCTTGCCTCCTTTTTTGAAAATTAACTGACCATATAATGATGAGTTTGTTTCTGGGGCTCTCTATTCTGCTCCATGGATCTATATGTCTATTTTTGTGCCAGTACCAAAAGATAATGTATTATATATCTGAAATTCACATTCAATTGGGTGCCCTGTATTTTATTTAAAACCCAATATAAAAGGCATTCCCGAGATCTGCTAGCCTCGTGGTAGAGGTTTTTCATCTGTCTTGGTCCTAGTATGCAATTCATGAAAACCTCACTGTAAATTTCTTTCCAAAGCCATACCTCACTGACTGGCAGAGAGAGTCCAATCAGTCAGAAATTGTTTAATCTTTGAATTGCCAACCTTGAAAAGGAACATATTAAATAGTTGTTTCATAAGAAGGTGACTCGCCATTTCCTTCAAATCTGTCACAGAAGCCAAGGCCCTGAACGTTGTGGGAGTGACTTTCCCCCCACTGAACTCTACCCACCTCACAGAGGAGGAGTTACTAACTATCAAAGAGCTTATAAACGCAGGAAGGATTGGCACGCAGCTGCTGAGCCTAGTGGGAAATAGACCTCAGTAAGGTAAGTGCTGCTTTTCTAAGTTTTCAGACATTGCCTTCCATCCTCTTCTCTAGGTCACCAGAAAACTGCGTTCAAATGTGTCCTTAGCACAAGGAAAAGCCTGTTTTATACTCGCATTACACTTCTTGGTGTGTCTGGGGAACAGTTCAAGAGCTGTTTTTTTTGTTTTGTTTTGTTTTGTTTTGTTTTTTGAATGTTTATTTTTGAGAGAGAGAGAGAGAGAGAACACAAGCAGGGGACAGGCAGAGAGAGAGGGAGACACAGAATCCGAAGCGGGCTCCAGCTCTGAGCTGTCAGCACAGAGTCTGAGGCGGGGCTTAAAACCATGAACTGTGAGATTATGACCTGAGCTGAAGTCAGATGCTTAACCAATTGAGCCACCCAGGTGCCCCAAGAGATGTTTATTCACTTGCTGTTGGATACATCTTTACAGAAATATAAAAATAAAGAGATTAGAAACCTAGGACGTAAGAATTTAGGTAGAAAAAACTGAATGATATAAGGGGAAAAAAGAACGATACCATTTCAGCAATCTGAGAATATGACTAGTGCAGGAGAGAGTGCGAGTGTTTTGCCAGACTTACTTTCTCTGTGGAAGCATAGTGGCCCCCTTACGTGTCGTTTGCCTTCTGCGGTTTCAGTTACCTGTGGTAACTGCAGTCTGAAAACATTAAATGGAAAATTCCAGAAAGAAAAATATTCGTATGTTATAAATTGCCCATCATTTTATTATAGCATATCATTAGAATTGTTCTATTTTATTATTTGTCATTGTTGTTCATCTGCTGTGCCTCATTTATGAATGAAATTTCATCGTATTATGTATATATAGGAAAAGAACATAGTATATGTAGAGTTTGGTACTCTCCTCGGTTTCAGGCATCCACTGGGGGTCTTGGAATGTATCTCGTGCAGACACAGAGAACCATTATAGTCAACACGCAATAGTTGTGAATTATGATACAGTGATGTGATGTAGGCTGTAAAAATTAAAAATTAAGACTTAATATAAGAGTAAAAATTAATCTGAATGTCAGCAGAACTAGATTCTAAGTCAGTCTTTGCTCTGATTAGCTGACTGGTAAGCCCCATTCTCTTTCTGGGCAACTCATGGCAAACCTAGAGAAGGGCTGGAACAGGGTTTCACAAGCTTGGCCTTCTTGACACTTTAGGCTGGCTTATTCTGTGTTGTGGGGGAGCTGTCCTGTTAATTGTTCTTTTGTTGCCATTGTTGTTTAGTTAAAAATATTTGTTATAGAAATGTGCATTTAATTAGCTTTAAAGAATGTATTTGACAATACTGTTAACATACATATTTTCTCAAATTTGTGAACTTCGACCTTTAAAATATCTACAATGAGAGCTTATTTACAAGTTTTGCAAGAAATGGTTACTTCAGCAGTACTGTTGACACAATTAAGATTCTCATGGTTTCTTTCTGTTTCACTCAGTACTTCTAGAAAGAGCACAGTGTGGGGGTCAGGCTCTACCCTAGGGCCAGTGACAGGCAGCCTGTGGAGCAGAATAAGTACCAATGGATAATGGGAGAATTACTGCGTTTTCCCAAAATGGCAGTGCATCCTATCCTGGAAAGACTACATAGGTACAATAGCTAATTGCAATCAACCATAAGACATTTTCAACTAAGTATCCAATAAATGTGTCTGTTAGGATAACACGGTTGATGAAAATAAGCAGATAAAATGCAGAATGACTAGTAGGAGACAAAAAGCATTCGGAGGCACATCAAGCATGGTCTCATGCCATAGCAGAGGCATCTCTGATCCCTACCCAGCTGACAATGCAACACTCTCCTTTCTGGTTTTGATACCTAACAATGTCTCTAGACATTATCAGATGTCTTCCAAGGTGTGGGGAAGCAAAATCACCCCTAATTAAGAATCACTAGATCATGTGACTTCTCCAACTCCCAAACTCAAGAAATCTTGATGGGAAAAGTAGGTAATCAGCAGAACACTTAATTCACTTTTAAAGGCACAGAAATTCACCTAGCTAGAATGCACGAGTCATTGCAATCAGAATATAAGAGTCAACGATGTGCTGTCCTAAGTGTTAACATTGGTGGGGAACGACAGGTTTGGACAGGCGAGACTGGAGTTTCAGTGACAGCACTGTAACAATCCAGAAGTTGTCCAGGCATAACAGAATCCACGGGAAAAGATATAGCATGTATGGCAGAAGATATTGAAATGACAGTGAAGAAAAGCACTTTGCAAGATGCTCAAGAGAGCATGGTTGACAAGGATAAGGCACAATCCTAATTTGAAGAGCAGGAAAACAGACAAATGGTGGTCAAAGAGGCAATGAGCATGAACATGTCATGCTGTCCTGGGAGGCAGGAGCCTTGGCTTTCAGCCTGGCAACCTTCACCTTGCTCTGAATTACTTGGGTAAGACAATCATGATTTGGGGGTTGGACCCAATTAAACTGGAGTCACCACTGGGCCTTTTGTGTGCTGCCAGTTATCTCTAAACCCTTTAGGGCAGAGACCAAATCAGGCTCCTGTCTTGTTCCTGTGAACCATCATTTCTTAGTACATGAAACTGATCAATGATGTTAGTTGAGAAAGTTTGAAGGAAACTTTTTGAAAGCAGGATATACGTTACATGTCACCAGAAACAAAGTGTTGAAGAAGGAGCAGTGAAAGGTCTGTTACCAGGTAAGAAACAGGATGTTGGGAGAGAAGGGATAATTTTCAACCCGAGTTGACAGTGAGGCCTTGTGCTAGTGCTGTGACCAGCTGCAGGGAGAAGCAGTGGCTGGAATCCATGCAAAGGGCTGGGGCAGGAAAGACTCCATAGTGCCTGGATCAGGGAGCCAGTGGCATGGGGGATGGGCCAGACATGGAAGACATAAGGGATGCACAAGGCCGGGGCAGAACCAGAAATCTGCTGATATCTTGATCAGGCAAAGTTCTCTGATAACCTTTGCCACAGCCTTTATCAGGCCTCTGGAGACCTCCCCTTCAGAAGGTGAACAAAGTTGCTTATCAGGGGGAGTCCTATGATAAAATATTACGTAAGGTAAATATCATTTCCTTTAGTAATCTGATCCTCAGTCCATGGGTAAGCAGTGTGAGGGTTTGAATCACAGCTCTGTGACCTGTAGTTCAAAACACACATAGAATGAGCACTATTCTTTTCATTCTGCTGAGTCATAGTACCTCTATTCCCTGTGGTAAAAAAGTACAATAAACAAAATCTCTAATTACAGATGACTTGAGTAACTATGTTTCCAAATGGTTCTTTACTTTCTAAAGATTTGACTGTTGAGTCCCAAATGAAAAATGTGGACATTAAAAACATTTTGATATCTAAAATTCTAAAATTCAAGTCACACAGTTTTTCAAAGATGTATCCACTGGGTAAGGGAGGTATATTTTTGTCCCAAACTCCACAACAAAAGTTTGCAAGACAATCTTAACGTTTTGCAAACAGAGCTTGGGATTTGCATAGAAAAGGCAACTGTTCCTCCTTAAGACCTGCCTTGGGGACTCCACCTTTTAATGGGTCCTGTGTGTTTCCATTCACACCTATGATAGCACATCCATTGTTTGAGCCACTGAGTTTTATTATCTGGTTCCCTGCTTTGTTCACTTCCTACGCAGCCTGGGATGGACCAAGGGCTTTCAAACTTCATTGACCAGATACAAAGTATCACAAAGTACCATTATACTGATCAAATGAGTGTGTACTCATGCACAGGCCCGTATACACAACAAACACATAATAGAAGCTAAGACCTCATGAAACAAAGTTTGTGTTTCTACGTGAATGCACTCTAATATTTTCTATTTTCTCCTACTTCATTTTAAAAATTAGATTTCACAATCCACTGAAGGATGGTCACGCATTTTTTAAAAACACCAATGTAGAAAATAAAGTTTGAGTAGAGGTAGGTTTGGGTCCCAACTTCACCACTTACTTTGGGCAAGTTACTCAAGAAACCTCAGTATCCTCAACTTTAAAATGACACTAATAACAGAATGTATCTCAGGTGATTTTTGTAGGATTAATTGAAGATAAATAGGCGAGAATACCCATTATATGATAGACATGAAGAAATGTTAGTTCTGTTCCATTGACTGTAATGTTAATATGGTAATACCCCTTTTTCAGATTATAAAGTGCACTAAGTAAAGGCAGAATGTAGAATCAAAAAAAAAAAAAAAAAAAAAAAAAGGAAGGGAATTGAAGGAAATTAGCAATTAGCATCCTGTGTCTATGGAAAGAACCAGGGTTGGGGCGCCTGGGTGGCTCAGTTGGTTAAGCCTCTGACTTCCACTCAGGTCATGATCTCGCGGTTCGTTGAGTCCAAGCCCCGTGTCAGGCTCTGTGCTGACAGCTCAGAGTCTGGAGCCTGCTTTGCATTCTGTGTCTCCTTCTCTCTCTGCCCCTCCCCTGCTATGCTCTGTCTCTCTCTGTCTCAAAAATAAATAAAACATTTTTTAAAAAAAATTAAAAAAAAAAAAAAAAAAAAGAACCAGGGTCTTTTGAGCTGCAGTTAAGCGAGTCTTAGTCCTAACTTTGTTTTAAACAAAAGCAGCATAACAGTCAGGAGTGGAAGCCTGACTCTGCTCCTCATCCTGGTCTTGTCAGAGATGTCCTCTGCTTTCAGTGTCCCTGATAGGCTCCCAGCGCCAGCACTGGAGTGGATTCCAAGCCTGCTCTCTTTTTAGTCCTAGGTGTGGATTTCCATGTCCATCACTAACTAGAGAAGACTATGGACAAGGCTTTTCACCTCTGAGCCTTGGTTTCATTAAGTGAAAAATGGGTCTGATAACAAATAGTTCATGGGGCCATTATGATGATTAAAGATATAATGTATCCAAAAGGACTGGCATTGGGTCAGGATCATTAGCAGAGTTTCAACAAATAGCAATTCTCTAATCCTTCCCCCTCCTCCTTACACCCACACCTGCATCCTTACCACACACTCTCACCTATTAGCCTGCCAAGAGAATCAGACTTTACCTAGTGGAGGTAACAAGCAGGGTTTGGAAGAGTTTCCCAGGACTGGCTAATGATGTATGAGAATTGGGCCTTGAAAGACATTCTAGGGTCTCTTCTAATTCTTCCATGAGGAAGGCATGTACTCCTTAAGCACTGTTGGTGCTATTTGACCAACATCAAAAAGTATGTTTTTGCTTCTGTGATATCGTTCATCTGTTCATTCATTCATTCATTCATTCGTTTGTTGTTTCATTCATGTTTAGAGAAATTCAGAGTCTATCATGGCAGGGAAGCCCAAGCTTCACTACTTTAATGGACGTGGCAGAATGGAGTCCATCCGGTGGCTCCTGGCTTCAGCCGGAGTAGAGGTTAGATCTGAGTTTTGTCATCCTAAGTTAGACCAAAAATTGACTCTATCAGAATACGTTTCTCACATAAGCTAGGAGATTCTTCTACTTTTATAAATGACCTGTCAAGAGTTTTATGTTAAAAGAAAAATTGTCAGCTATTAAGAGATGAACAGATTTCACCTAATATATTATTAAATTTCTTCTCATCAAAGAACTTAAACTCAGAAGCTAAGCATAATGTGTAAGCCTTATCTGGATTTTGATTTAAGAAATCTACAAAATATCATTTTTGACATTTGTGCAATAATTAGAAACATGAATCTTTTTCAAATATCAGATGATTTTAAAGAAGCATCCTTGGTATTTTAGGTATGCTAATTCACTGTTTCTGCTTTCCAGTTTGAAGAGAAATTTATAGAAACTCCAGAAGACTTGGATAAGTTAAAGAATGGTAAGACCGGGTATCTAATTCCTCGGATGAGGGGATCAAGTAGAAGTTATAAGTTAGGGTTTGAACACCTACTTGTGAGTGTGGTGGGAGCTGGGGGTGGTGGAATGGAAGATGAGTGGCTCCAAGGTAAGGGGCGGGGCTCCTTGGGCAGATCTTCCACCTCACTCAAGGCTGGGGGGGGCTTGAACTCTGAGTGTTTGCTAAAGGAACTGTCTTACCGTGTCCTGTGAATGCCCTCCCCTTGCACTCTCCAGCTTTTCTGCCCCCAAGTGAGCTGGGTCAGTTCAGGATCCCACATAGCCTGCCCAGGCAAGGACTCTCAAACCCACGCAGTAGAATGAAAAGAGTAGAAATAGGCCAGCAGTTGTGTGAGTTCTTTTCTCTGCTGGATTATTGCAAGCTTATATCCTAGCAATATCATAGACTCAGATAATAAGATGGTTTAGTTGGATTAATTGAAAGGCCAGGTGACAGTATGAAGATGGAGATGAAGAACAAAATTCAAGCACTACTTGCATCAGCAGAGTCAGGAAACCAGGGCTTGCCCGATACACACTGTCCAGTGGTAGAACTGGGGGAGCAAGCAAAACACCCTACATAGAAATCTCCCTTCAAATTCGCCTTAATGGCATGAACCCAGAGACTTACTTTGGAATGTTTCATTTGAACTGAATGCGATGTTGGCCCTGGTGTAGCCTCTCTCAACGTTTCCTAAAACACCCATGAAAGTAAATCAACCACAAAAAATACAGGAACCTACCATGTATCTGGATGATAAATAAAAAGATAAATGAGGGTCGCCTTGGTGGCTCAGTCGGTGAGCGTCTGTCTGACTTTGGCTCAGGTCATGATCTCACCGTTCGTGGGTCTGAGCCCCACATCAGGCTCTGTGTTAACAACTGAGAGTCTGGAGCCTGCTTCAGATCCTGTGTCTCCCTCTCTCTCTGCCCCTCCCCCATTCTCGCTCATATCTCTCTCTCTCAAAAAAAAAAAAAACAAAAAAAAAAACATTAAAAATTTTTCCAAAAAAGATAAATGAAATAATAGGTGAAGAGTAAAATGCAGACTGAGATCAAAGAGGATTAGAGGATGCAAAAACCAAAATACAGAGATGATGAAATGTTACCAGGCAATAATTTTTGTTTCCTTTTATATCTTCGGTCATGGCAACAAACGTTTTTCATGTTAAAAGAGTATGATCCATAAAATATGTCACTCTGCTTCTTCTTTCTTTTTTCAAAAGATGGAAATTTGATGTTCCAGCAAGTGCCAATGGTTGAAATTGATGGAATGAAGATGGTCCAGACCAGAGCCATTCTCAACTACATTGCCACCAAATACAACCTCTATGGGAAAGACATAAAGGAGAGAGCTCTGTACAGTACTTTTTTTTGTTCTTTCATCAGCAATTAATGTAAAAATTTGGGTTCTTGGGCAGGCAGGACTGTGTTGGGGGGATCGTGGCCAGCAGCAGCACAGGACTTGGCGGTATAGATTGAGGTCCAAAACCACAGAGAGCTGTGAGGATGAGGGATTCCCCTAGGAGTGGATTCACCAAGTGGGATTACAGAAAAGGAAGTGGTCCACATATAGAGCACATATGGTGACAGTCTTTTGCTAATGCTGATGAACTAGGAAGCCAGAAAGATGGTGGAGTCACTATTCTCAGTACTCAGGCCTTTAGGAGCTGGATATCAGCCAACAGCTAGAGACAAAGGATGAGTCTGAGTGTCCGGCAGATAAGACTGGGGAACAGAAGGATCCAAAGGCGCTGATTCTGAAGGTTCAGAAATGATCAAAATGATGATCAAGAACTTCACTTATCAGCCTGTTATACGGACTGGCCGCTTGACAAGGGTTAGCAGAGCATGGTCCTCAAGATGCCAGGGTTATCACGAGCATTTTGATACAGGACCGAAGTAGCCAGATTTAGTCCATACAACCATATCTGTGGGTTCTCTCTGTGGTTATGGGACCACATGATTGAAATTTAAATCTCAGAAACAACTGTTATGAGTTGCTCAAAAGTGAACCATAGAGTTGCCATATTCCAGCAACTCCATTACTAGGTATGCAAACAAGACTACTGAAACACATCCACGCTAGAACTTGTACACAGATGTTTACAGCAGTGGTGTTCTTAAAATTCTTAATGTGGAAATGACACAAATGTGCATCAACTGATGAGTGGTTAGTCTACTTATCAATGCAATACTGTTTGGCCATGAAAAGGAATGAAGTACTGATGCATGCTACAACATGGATAAACCTTGCAAACATCATGTTATATGAAAGAAACCAGACACAAAGGCACATACTGTGTGAATCCATTTGTATGAAATATCCAGAACATTCAAATATATAGAAACAGAAAGCAGTTTAGTGGTTGCCAGGGGCTGGAGGAGGGAAGAAATTAGAATGGGTGTAAAAGCATACAGCATTTCTTTTGGGATTAGGAAAATATTCTGTAATTAGTATGTGGTGATGGTACAGAATTCTGTGTCTTTACTATAAAAATCACAAACTTAAACACTCTTGAAGTGTACACATTATAGTATTGAATTATATGCTAATAAAGATTTATTAAAAAAAAAAAAAAACCTCTTACAGGAAGCCCAGCTTGGAACATTCAAAACTACTCTGCTGGAATATGTGCTACTTGGAATGCACAAAGTATTTCACCATTTCAGGAGATATTTTAGGTGAAGACTTGAGAAATGCGAACAAGGCCAGAGTTGGGCAACTGTATGTGGACGGAGTGTGGAAACATGTGCTGTGGGAAATTATTGGAAAACCTGCTGACATTGGTTTAAACAGGCCTGGGTGGTGTAACAGGATGAGAGAGGAAGGGGACATGACTGAGATGGTTGTGCCAGCGACTCTCTCTGGAGATCACTTAGGGGGCAGGTCAGCCACATGGAGTCACACTCCGTTTGTGCCTAGAACAAGCCACCATGGAGGTGACAGACCCTAGGTATGGTCCCAGTAGGTATTTGCAGGATTCCACCAATTTCCCTGTGACTCTGGACAGGTCACCAATGCTCTCTGTCCCTCTATTTCATCATGTGTATAATGAAAGTTTTAGACACATATCTACCTTGATGGCTTGTTCTAGGATGAAATGTTCAAATCAAGTAAATATCAGAGCTTAATGACTGGTATATAAAAATGCATCAAATGGAGCTGAATTACTTTGCCACCTCCTGATGCCCCATTCTCATACATTTTTCAACTCTAAAATCAAGGCAGAAGACATTTGACAATTTGGTCATTTTGTCTTTCAGGATAGATATGTACATAGAAGGTATGGCAGATTTGAATGAAATGATCCTCGTTTTGTCTCTGTGTCCACCTGATCAGAAAGAGGCCAAGATTGCCCAGATCAAAGAGAAAGTAACAGATCGTTATCTCCCCGTGTTTGAAAAAGTAAGTGGACAGTCATTGAGCACTTTGGGTGCTGGACATAGAGGACAAAGAAAGACAGTGGCTGGCATTCCTTGAACCTTTACCTCCACTTCCAGTGAGCCTTCCGGAATACTGACGCAGCACCCTGACTCTCAAAGCATTTCATAAAAACTGACTGTGAGGAAGAATTGCACCAGTGATACCCAAGTTTTAATTTTCCAACAAGACTTCAACTTACCAGGAGCCAACTGAGAATTCTCTATTTGGCAGACTTTCATGGTCATAGTTAGAGCCTGGGCTGCTGAAGGCTCTGAGAGCCACACTGGACATTGGAGTAGGTCCTGCAGACAGAGCACCACATAGGGGCTTTGATCCAAGAGGAACACAGTGAGAGCAATGCATCAGGAGATACTGTGGCAACATGCGTAGGGAGATAGGGAGACATGAGACCAGCTGCCCTTCGGGAGAGAGTGGCAGTGTCTTGGGGGTGGACAGATGAGGTGTATCTAGTCAGAGATGGGGGCAGTGTGATGAAGAGGAAGATACAGATGGAGAGAAGTTAGGGAGAAAAGAATTGACCTACTCGAAGGCATGGCTCTCACACTTCAGAGGACAGCCATGCAAACTAAGGAAATAAGGTTCCATCATTATAGACAGTGCTTATCTCAGTTAATGTTTCTCCTTGGACGTAAGAGGAGAATGTTTCAAGATCCAAACTACCTGAAATCATGCTAAATGGAAACTATGGGCTGGGGCACCCGGGTGACTCAGTTGGTTAAGCATCCCACTCTTGATTTCAGCCCAGGTCCTGATCTCACAGTTGGTGAGACTGAGCCCTGTGCTGACAGCCCAGGGCCTGCTTGGGATTCTCTCTCTCCCTCTCTTTCTGCCCCTGCCCCCACTCGCTTTGAAATCAAAGCGCCCTATGGTAAGTTAAATGCAAAACATATGTTACCATATGGCATTTGAAGTGGTCTTATATTCTTTGCATAACAATTATCCATGTTTCTATATGTGTACATAGTGTGAAAGGGTATTTATCCAAAGTGCCTTAAGCTGGTGATGCCGTGGGGTTTTCTCTTCACGTTATCATTTGCATATTATTGGGATGTTTTAATAAATTTTGTGAATTTCCCCAACATTTTATTAGGAAAAGTTGCATACATCAGAATAGTTGAAAGGGATACACAGGAGCACACGTTTCAGGGAAACGGTAGCTGGGGCTTCAGCTGAGGAGCAGGGAAAGAACAGCAGAGACCTGCTGTCACACTGAGTCAGAGCGCAGCAAAGAGGGTCTGCAGCCAACACCCCCTCAGTGAGGCAGCAGAGGTGAGGAGGTTGGGTTGGAGAGTGCGGGGAGGGGCAGAGGGACCCAGCCTGACCATGCCTGTGCTCATGATGTAATTCCTCAAACCTGCCAGGTGTTAAAGAGCCACGGACAAGACTACCTTGTTGGCAACAGGCTGAGCAGGGCTGACATTCACCTGGTTGAACTTCTGTACTATGTGGAAGAGCTTGACCCCAGCCTTATGGCCAACTTCCCTCTGCTGAAGGTAATCTCTCTCACAGCCTTCAGGAGGGAAGGCTCACATCTCCCCCTCCAGAATCTAACATTTACATTCGGGTCCCATCGTTGCCCAGGACTTGGCCGTCCCCACGTCTCCAGCATTGATTACCTCCTGGGTGCTGGTCGAGGCATGCAGAGAATCTTGTCATGCCCAGAACATTTGAGGTGGATGCTTCCCCAAGAAGAACACTTTGTCTTTACCATGAGAAGGACCCAGGGCTCTGCATCAGTCTCCCCATCCCCATTGCTCTGTGGCATTTGTCCTTGGTTTCTCTGGGATTTCCCTTATCCACTTGTGTCCTCTTTCCTTCCTGTGCCTGTCTGAGGAGGTTTCCTACCCTCTGATTTCTTCCCTCCGCACCTGCTCCTAAGGGCAGACATCATGTTCCCCTGGGCAGTCTCCCTCTCTCAGTCCCTCTCTCAGTGGAATGCCTGGTTTTGGCCAGTCTCATGGTTCAGCTTTCTATATTTTCTGTCTCTCGTCCAGGGCAATTTTCCTACATTTTCATTGTCTGTTTGGAGACTTGATGTGTGTGGATTCTGACAGACACAATCCTCTTCCCCGTATTGCACAAAAGCCATGAAGCTACAGGATTTCGTGTAGGGAAGAAGAAACTGAATAGAAACTGAATAGAGCCTGAAAGAAAGACATCTTTGGGGAAAATGGGATCGAGCTGTCTTTTCTTCCTCCCATCTTCGTGTCTCACTGGCTGTGCATTTCCCAGCCTCACACTGGTGCTGATGGAGGGCACTCAGCTGGTCCTTGTCTAGGAGGGTCTCTGGCTTGTGCCAGGGATGGGGCTGGCCCTGGCTCCGTCTGAGGCTGTGCCCTTGTGTATTGCAGGCCCTGAAGACCAGAATCAGCAATCTCCCTCCCGTGAAGAAGTTTCTGCAGCCTGGCAGCCAGAGGAAGCCTCCTATCAGTGAGGAAGATTTAGAAAAAGCAAGGAAGATTTTCAGGATTAAATGAAGCGGGCATGGATGGCCAGCACTTGCGTCTGGGGCTTCCAACAATGATGTGCGTTACCTGATGTGGATCCTGATGATTGTGAGGCTAGTAAAGTTTTCAAAAGTATATAATTTCATCTACATGAAGATTTGCAAAGCAATTTATTTTGTTTTTACCAAATATCAAATCATGATCAGCACCTAGGACATCTCTTGGACTTAAAAATAAATAAAGGGAGAAAAAAATTTAATGGATTCTTTGATGTATTAAAAAATTGTCATAACAGCTATCATATCATATCATACCTTGTCAAAACAATTGAAGTAGAAAGTTTCATGTGACCTATATTTAGTAACACAAAAAATGCTCTTTTTTTTCCTTTGTATTTGCTGTATTTCTTTAAAAATTTTTTTTTAATGTTTATTTGGTTTTGAAAGAGAGAACGCAAGCAGAGTAGGGGCAGAGAAAGGGAGACACAGAATCCGAAGCAGGTCCCAGGTTCTGAGCTATCAGCACAGAGCCCGACGTGGGCCTGATATGGGGCTCAAATTCATGAAGTGTGAGATCATGACCTGTGGGGAAGTTGGATACTCAACCGACTGAACCACCCAGGCACCCCTGTATTTGCTGTTTTTGTGATGCAGCCTAAAAGATTCCTCCTCCCTTCACCCTCCTTCCTTCCTGCCTGCCTTTTTCCTTCTTTCCCTCCTTCTCTCTTTCTTTCTTTCTTTCTTTCTTTCTTCTTTCTCTTTCTTTCTTTCTTTCTTTCTTTCTCTCTTTTCTTTTTTGTACAGAACCATTTTCCCTCAGTTGATGAATCTTTTTTCCTGTTTAGTTATGGAGCATATATTTATTTTATCTTTAATATAGAACGTTCTGTGTTCCAGGAGCTGCGTTATTAATGATAAACAAGCCAGATATAGTCTTTGCCCTATGGGAGGTTACTATAGCGATAGAAACAAAAAAAAAAAAAAAGGTAATTCTAATCCAAAATCATGCATACCTTGTATATCATGCTCCTAGGGCTGTTGTAACAAATGACTACAAATTTAGTGGTTAAGAACCATAAAGTGTATTCCCTCACACTTTTGAGGTTCTTTGTGTGACATGAAGGTATGAGCCGGCCATGCTGTCTCTGAAGGCTTAGGGAAGGATCCTTCCATGCCTCTTTAGCTTCTGGTGGCTGCTGGCAGTCTTTGACATTTCTTGGCTTGTAGATGCATAACTCCAATTCCTGCCTCTATTGTCACATGGCATACACATTTGTGTGTGTGTCTATCCAGATTTTCCTCTTCTTATAAGAACACCAGTAATCAAATTTGGGCCCATCCTAATCCAGTATAACCTCATCTTAATTGACTGCAACTCCAAAGACCCTATTTCCAGGTAAAGTCACATTCACAGGTACCCAGGGTTAAGACTTCAACCTATCCTTTCCGGGGGACATAATTTAATCTACAACCTCATGCTGGGGCACAAGATAATGCTGAGCATGAACCTAATCGGGACACCTTTGCCTGAATCTATGAGTCCTTCATGGTCTGTCATGAAGGGCAGTCATAGCTGATGTGAGATCTGAGGAGCCAAGTTGCAGCAGGTAAGGTCGGGGGAGCTTAGGTTGGGCAGTAGGGATGGAATCCAGGCAGGAGGTCAGCAGGATCACTGGCCATGCAAGAGAGAGACTATTTGTATTGGAGGAAACAGAAGTCATTAGGTTTGGGTGTAGCATGACAGCACAGGTGGGGAAGGGCAATGATGAGGTGAGATCAGGGAACAAGGCCTAGAGTCTAAGGACTTTGAAGGCCATGGCAAGAAGTTTGGATTTTGTTCCAAGGAAAATAGGGAGCCACTGAAGTGCAGCCATACACCCTTGCTCTATGAGCCTGATGTACATATAATAAAATCACATCTTTTCAATATTCATTTTAAGTCACTCAAGCACACATCTTAGACCAGTAGGAATGTTCATTCCCAAAAGCAGTCTCTTTTGCAATGGTACATCCAGCATCCTAGGGGCTCACTCCATTCAAGGAGTCCAGTAGACCCAAGACTGACCAAAACTCCCAGAATCCCTCTGCGGCAGTACCTGTTCTCTGCTGCCCCTCCCACCACATGTAGTTTTTGTTTTCCCAGACTGTCTGGTCTGAGAAGGTTTGGTCAAAACTGGCCACCGTTCGTCCACCTGGGCAGCAGCATCCTCTTTCTCTATAGCTTCAGAGGGAAGGAAGTGGAGGTCTCCCTCCTTGCTGCCACTCAGGCCTGGGATCTCAAACTGTACATGGAGATATATAGTCCTTTACCCCCCAGCCTGTCGCTGTGCAGGGGAGGCTGGAATAGAGTGATGTCCAGCCTCAGTTCTCTACTGAGCCTGAAACTTGAGCTCCCCCAAGAAATGCAGGATCTATGGGGCTGAGCCCAGGGCCCTAGCCCCAACTGGCCATTTTCATAGTGTGAACTTCCCCACAGCTGCATAGGATGGGACAGACACGTACCAGGACGCATGGCCTGTGTCCTTTATGCCTACCCAGGGTTAGGTCAGTTCAGCCCAAGCAAGATGTGCCAAGCTGTCCTCCTAGGAGGCTCCCAGTTCCCTTCGCATGGACCTACTCTCTGTCCAGCCCTGGACTCCTCAAGTTGTTTATGAGGAGTTTGTAATCTATTCTTCCTACAGTATATTCTTATATTTTGCTCCAGGACAGAGCTTTTCAACCTCATCACATCTAGCCTTCCCCAATTTCTAACATATTTTATAATCCTTTCTTATTATCCTGAAGTGAACTCCATAACATTTACCTCATTATGGCTGGCGCTCTGAGTACAGGAAGAGTAAGATACCATCTCACCTCAAAAAGGGTGGCTGAAGAGAGGTTAGTGAAATGCCTACTTACAAAGCTGGGGTAGCATTAAGATACCTCAAGGGGTGGTGATACACTTGGGGCTAGCCACAAAGGGAGGCCTCTACCTCTCCTACTCTCGATGGCACAAGGGCAGAAAGCAGTACAGGAACCAAGTTGCAGGTACAGGAAAGGGCCACCCTGACAGAGCAGATGGCCATTACAGAGTAAGGTACTCACTGGCAACCCAAACTACCAAGGACACAGTGACAATTAATAAACATCACAAATGACTGGAAATTATCACCATGATTTCTGACTGGTTTGCACTATAGCTTTATCCAATATTTTGCCATACATAGTTTGGTTAGAAAACAAAAGGAAATATTGTTTTTTTTAAATGTTTATCTATTTGAGAGAAAGAGAGCATGAGTGGGGGAGCGACTGAGAGAGAGAGGGAGAGAGAGAATCCCAAGCAGACTCCATGCTGTCGGTGTAAAGCCTGACATGGGGCTCAATCTCATGAACTCTGAGATCATGATCTGAACCAAAATCAAGAGTCAGATGCTTAACTGAGCCACCCTAAAAAGAAATATTGTTAATTTTCAGTATATATCCTGCCTTACATATTAATTCATATTTACTATACAGATGTCAAGTGTTTTGAATATCACTCCTGGGTAATCTGTGACATAAAAGGATAGAGATGTTTGTTACAAAATAATTTACATTTGGTATATGACCCTTATACCACCCACCATTTTCTTGGAGGGATTATATAGATATAATTGAAATGAAAATAGATATTAATTTCTCTGACTATACTGGGGAAATTGGGTCAAGATTTGAGGTATTATACATGGTAACTTGCCAATTTTCCAAAATCTTCTTGAAGAACAAATACGTATTAGAAACATTTTGCCAACCAGAGCTGGTTGGACAAGGCATCCATGAGTCAGCACAAGTATTATTAAAAAAAAAAATTTTTTTTTAAGTTTATTTTGAGAGAAAGAGAGAGCATGAGTGGGATAGGGACAGAGAGACAGGGGAGAGAGAGAATCCCAAGCAGGGTCCGCACTGTCAGCAGAGAGCCCGATTTGGGACTCAAAGTCACGAATTGTGAGATCATGACCTGAGCTGAAACCAAGAGTTGGATGCTTAACTGACTGAGCCACCCAGATGTCCTGAGGTCCGCACAACTTTTATCTGTATTGTCTTTGATCTATTTTTTCCTCCTACCTTTCTCTCACAATCTTTGCTTACCTCTTCTCTGCACTCAATAGCTATGTTTGAAATATTTGTCCTTTGAAACTTTCTTTTTTTTTTTTTTTTTAATTTTTTTTTTTCAACATTTTTAATTTATTTTTGGGACAGAGAGAGACAGAGCATGAACGGGGGAGGGGCAGAGAGAGAGGGAGACACAGAATCGGAAACAGGCTCCAGGCTCCGAGCCATCAGCCCAGAGCCTGACGCGGGGCTCGAACTCACGGACCGCGAGATCGTGACCTGGCTGAAGTCGGACGCTTAACCGACTGCGCCACCCAGGCGCCCCGTCCTTTGAAACTTTCAACATAATTGTGACATTCTAAGTCAACAGGCCAGCCAAGGATACCTAGTAGAAAAAAAATATTTAGACTCTGATCTCAGAAATTGATGAAATCTTCTCAAGGAAGATATTATTCTCAAGGAAATAATATTTAAATAGTTTATTTTTGTTTCATTCAGTAAACGTTCATTGAGCACCTATTTTGTTCCCTGCATTTTTCTAGGCACAGAGGATGCTATGGTACATATAAGAGCATTTTCCTGCTCAGATGACGAGTAAATAAAGAAATCAATGAAAAATTTATTATGGTTAGTGATAAGTGCTGTAAGGAAAATAAAACAGGGTGAGGTGATGGTGACTTTTTAGGATGGCAATGGAGAAGTGGTTAACTTAAAATGAGTAATCATAGAAGACTGAGTTCTAAATGACAGGAAGAAGCCAGGCATGAGAAGATCCAAGGTAACAGGATATTAGCCAGAGGTATCAGTGAGGACCAGCTCTTGGTCATAAACAACTTTGGTATGTTTCAGGCACAGTAGTCAGGCAGATGTTGTGGGAACATGATGAGAAAGTACTGGAAGATGAGGTCAGAGAGGTAGACTTGGGTGTATCAGTTATCTATTGATACCTAATTAATCAGCCCAAAGTTTAGTGACTTAAAGCAACAAACATTTACTATCTAACACAATTTCTGAGGGTCAGAAGCTTGGGAGAAACTTAGGTAGGTGTTCTGGATCAGGATCTCTCAGGAGGTTGTAGTCAAGCCATCAGCCAGGGCTGTCATCATCTGAAAGCTTGATTGAGGATAGGTGATCCATTTCCAAGATGGTTCACTCACATGGCTGTTGGCAATGGACCTCAATTCCTTGTTAGGTCTGCTTCTCTGTAGGGGCTGCTTCAATATTTTCATGACAGATTAGCTAACTTACCATAGCGCAAGCAATCCAGGGGAGAGCAAAGCAGAAACAGCAATGTCCCTCATGATCCATTTTCTGAGGTCACACTTCTGATAACAGTGACAGACTAGAGACCCACCTAGGATGAGGAAGCAGTTGGAGAGGAGAAAGCAAGTAGAGTGGGAGCCAGGCAAGAAATCTGAGGAGGTGGTGTCTATGAAGCAGGGGAGAGCTGGGAAAGTGTGGCGTCGTGAAGGAGAGGAGCATGAGGACTGGAGAGTGAACACTGAAGTTGGGGACAGGAGGCCACTGCTGGCCTTGATGAGAGCAGCCAAGTGTGGGACAGAAGTCCGACCAGAGTGGGTTAAGGAGGAAATGGGAAGTGAGGAGTAGAGACAGCAGACACTGACCACACTTTTCAGAAGTTTTGCTCCAAGAAAAGGCCGATGAGTGGGACAGTAGACTTTCTCTGAGATCTAAAAAAAGAAAGAGAATGTTAAATAGGTTGGGCTCAGTTTCATTTGCAATTGTGGGAAGTTACCTACGAACAGCAAGGCTGTGTACTACAGTGACAGATTCCTAAAGGCATTTAAGTTGTTGGTACCAGAAAGGTCCTGTTGCTCTGGAAAGTGTGCCATCTAGTGCTCAGCCATGGCGTCAGAGTCATGCTAACTTCTTAAGAGTAGGTTGGGCCTCTGGTTCACAGCAATCTGTTTGCTGGAACAGAGAAATTGCTTTTTGTTACAAATCTTAAATCTACATTGGAGAACAGCCAAAAGAGAAACTCAACATTTCTGACTGAAAAGCTGAGTTGGAAACTTCTCCATGCTTCCCCTCAACACCTTCCAGATCATTCCTCTTTATTTCTTACTTCTTCATCTCTTTATCTTCATCCATCAGACCCCTATTAAGTGACCTTTTCCATTGTCTACAATCTATAATATAGATTGGACTGATGCTCCCACAAGCCAGAGATCGCCATGCAACCACCAGCAGCTAGGGGAGGGGCATGGAACAGATTCTCCCTCACCACCCTCAGAAGAAACCACCCTTGTTGACACCTTGATTTCCAACCTCTGGCCTCCAGAACTGTGCGAGAATAAATTTCTATTGTGTAAGCTGCCTAGTTTGTAGTAATTTGTTGCAGTGGCCACAGGAAACAAGTCCAGCTACTTTTTGATAAACAAGAATGAATACACATCACAACATAGATGAATCTCCAAATAACGATGCAGAGTGGAAGAAACCAGAAAGATCAGAGCACTTATTGTATGCTCCCATTCATATGAAATTCTAGAAAACACCAACTAATTTATCATGATAAGAAGCAGACGGCTAGTATGGGGAGGGGCAGGAGGAAGGGATTCCAACAGGGCATCGGACATAATGTGTTTGCTATACTGATTGTGGTGAGGCTTCCACAGGTGTATACATATGTCAGAACTTATCCAATTGTACACTTAAATTACGGGTACTTTACCATAGGTCAGTTATGCCCCAAACATAGTAATAATACTAATGGAGGCAAATAGCCCCACAAATCTACCCTGTAGATAGTCATTCTAGACAATTTGTCTGCTAACCATTCTGCCTTGCCTGCCACCCTTGCCTCTGGCATGTCACCTTCTAATTACAAACTGACTGAGATCTCTCCTGTCATAACCCCTTAGCCACCTACATCTCCACCCCTCAAAACAAAAACAAAAACAAAAACAAAAACAAAAACAAAACAACAAACCCTGCAAAATAAATCAAAACAGTCCTTCTTTATCCCTGGCTGGTCTCCTCTTTGGCTATTTCCTTCCCTCTTTCTTCTCACTTCCAAGGCTCCAGGAGTCTACATTCTGGCTATACTTCCTCTTGCCAAAGGCCAGAGTCGTGAACTTTTGTTTCATGACCAATGAACTAATCGCCATCTTAGTCCTATCAGTTCAAAGGTGTCTTCTCAGTTCTATGTTGTTTGACCCCTTTATTGCAAATCCAAGCCCACCTTCCCTTTCCATCAGCAACTTTCTGCCAGGGCCTCCCTGCCCCCCACCTTCCACCAAACTCTAGTGCTCCCGTAATCCTGGAGCTCCCTTTTCTTAGTTTAGTGATTTATATGCCTTTCTTGCCGACATGCTGTCACACTCATTGCACCCAATCCTGCTTCTTTTCAAAAGGACAGAATTTTCACAAAATGAATAATAAGTTATCAGTGACAGCCCTCCCCTGTCCAGAGCTTGGGCTTGTGAAGAATGTTAGAAAAACCTTCCAGAGTCTGACACTGGGCATCAAATGCAGCATTTGAGAGGGCAACTTGGATGAGTCTCAAGAATGACATGACCACTATCCCACACTCCCTAAGCTCCTTTCCTTCTTATCTTGAAATGTTCTCTCCACTGCTGTCTGCCACTCTCCCAGTGCCTTTTCCATCAAGACACCTTCACTGATGGACTCAATAATACTGGGCATTCCCACAAGCGCTCCTAGATATGAAGTTTCTTTCCATTCTGTATGTGAGTGTATGTGTGTTCAAATTTTTTAATTTAATTTTATATTTAATTTTATTTTATTTTAAGTTTATTTATTTATTTTTGAGAGAGAGAGATGGACAGACAGACAGAGAATGCAAAGACGAGAGAGAGAGAGAATCCCAGGCAGGCTTTAGCCATGTGTGCAGAGCCTGATGTGGGGCTCGAATTCTCCAACCACGAGATCATGACCTGAGCTGAAGTTGGGCACTTAACCATCTGAGCCACCCAGGTGTGTCCCTTAAATTTATTTCGGAGAGAGAGCACGAGAAGGGGAGAGGGACAAAGGGAGAGAGAGAGAGAGAGAGAGAGAGAATCCTAAGCAGGCTCAGTGCAGAGCCCAATGCAGGGCTTGATCCCACGACCTTGGAGTCATGACCAGAGCCAAAATCAAGAGGGGGATGCACAACAGACTGAGCCACCCAGGCTCCCCTCCCATTCTGTTTTCATGTCCTTAGGTTATAGTATCCTCAGCCTAGCCCTGGGGAAGATATGCAAGGGAGTGGTAGTAATCAGTAGTGTTTCTACATTTTCTACTCAGTAGGAAGGTGGCTATTAGGCATTGTAGGTGAAAGCTGGGCCCCATGCACCAGAGATGGGGATGCATGGAAGCTGATTAAAATTCTCTCTCTTTTTTTGATCAACAGAATCAAATATCCTTCATTTAATATTTATTTTCCTTTCTTCTTTTTTTTTTTTATTTTTTTATTTTTTTATTTTTTTATTTTATTTTTGGGACAGAGAGAGACAGAGCATGAACGGGGGAGGGTCAGAGAGAGAGGGAGACACAGAATCGGAAACAGGCTCCAAGCTCTGAGCCATCAGCCCAGAGCCTGACGCGGGGCTCGAACTCACGGACCGCGAGATCGTGACCTGGCTGAAGTCGGACGCTTAACCGACTGCGCCACCCAGGCGCCCCTATTTTCCTTTCTTCTATGTACATTACAGCAGAACAAAAATTGCAGTACTATTGCCCATAAAACGTTTCACTGGCATATTAACCTCCAAGTTTTCTCTACATAGTTCTCACCCACCTACACATCTACCTACCTACCTACCTACCAGATGTGGGGGTGGATGACCTCCCTACTGTGGGGATATGTGTTTATAAGATCCCACAGAAGTCCCCCAAAATGGCTAAAAGTGACCCAAATTCAAAAGTAGTCCTGAATTTTGTCTGGTATCAGCTATGATATGGGCTCCAGACACAATGTGAACCTCTGGATGATGTTATCCTTTGTGCCTATTAACTGCTCAGATTTTAAGATTTCATATTTGCTGGTGAATTTCCATGCCTCACTACCAAGAATAGTACAGGAGGGAAGTGGGGTGAACTGTAGCAATGATTTTCAATTTACTTGAGGGGCACACTGGCATAGTAATTAAGAGCTTGGATTTCTGGCCTTTCAAATTCCAGTTTTGCTTCATACACAATGTATGATCTTGAACAAGTTTCTTGACTCTTTAACCACAGTTTCCTCACGAGTAAATGGGGATAATATTAACAGAATTTACCACATTGGGTTATGAAGATTAAGTGGGTTAATACACATAAACTACTTAGAAAAGTTCCTGGTACTTGGTAAATCATCAATATTATTAGCTATAATTATAATTATTATTATTTTTTAACTTGTTTTGTTTTTTATTTTTTTTAATTTACATCCAAATTAGTTAGCATATAGTGCAACAATGATTTCAGGAGTAGATTCCTTAGTGCCCCTTACCCATTTAGTCCATCCCCCCTCCCACAACCCCTCCAGCAACCCTCAGTTTGTTCTCCTATTTATGAGTCTCTTCTGTTTTGTCCCCCTCCCTGTTTTTATATTTTTTTTGTTTCCCTTCCCTTATGTTCATCTGTTTTGTCTCTTAAAGTCCTCATATGAGTGAATTCATCCAATTTTTGTCTTTCTCTGACTAATTTCAGTTAGCATAATACCCTCCAGTTCCATCCACGTAGTTGCAGTTGGCAAGATTTCATTCTTTTTGATTGCCGAGTAATACTCCATTGTATATATATACCACATCTTCTTTATCCATTCATCCATCGATGGACATTTGGGCTCTTTCCATACTTTGGCTATTGTCGATAGTGTTGCTATAAACATGGGGGTGCATGTGTCCCTTCGAAACAGCACATCTGTATCCCTTGTATAAATGCCTAGTAGTGCAATTGGTGGGTCGTAGGGTAGTTCTATTTTTAGTTTTTTGAGGAACCTCCATACTGTTTTCCAGAGTGGCTGCACCAGCTTTCATTCCCATAAAATTCTCTTGTTATACCGTCCTGACCCTATTGTTCTACCTCAAAACCTACCCATTCTTTTTCTGAGGTTGCCCTAAATACTGGCTCTTCCCATGTTATTGTGAGAAAATGAGGAAGGAAGATTCAAGCATCAAAACTTGGCAGCCGTCTTACCCTCAATACATCTAATCTCCCTAGTTTAGATGAATAATGGCAGGGGTCCAGAGAGGTTGGGGTTTGTCTAGGGTCAGAGGGCTGGTCAGCGGTAGGAGCAGCCTAGAGGCCAGATCTCCTGACTCAGGCCAAAGCCTCTCTCAGTTACTCATTGATTCAGGAAATACCTTTTGAATCTAGCCTGAGATGTTGCAAGGGTGCAGAGATACTGGGCTGAGCAAGATGGACAAAGGCCTTTGACCTCAAGGAATTTACATTTTAGTAAGAAGAGATAGACCACAAACAAACAAATAAATACCGCAGTCATAGCTTGTGATAGAGATATGAAGAAAATTACACAAGGACTACAACAGAGAGTAGTTGGGGGGCAGGTGAGGGGAGAGCTCTACTTTATTTTTTCCCAGTATTATGGAGGTATAATTGATAAATAAAATTATAAGATATTTAAAGCGTACAACATGATGTTTGAAATTCATAAACATTGGGAGAGGATTTCCTCCACTGAGTTAATTAACACATCCATCAGCTCACATAGTTACCTGTCTTTGTTTTATTTTTTGTTTTCTTTTGTTTTGTTTTGGTGAGAACATGTAAGTTCTACTTTTTTAGCAAGTTTCAATCATGCAGTAGTGTTATCAGCTACAGTCACCATGTTGTAACATTGGATCCTCACACTGTTCATCTTATAGATGAAAGATTATACTCTTTTACCAGCAAGAGCTCTACTTTAGATGGATGGTGAGGGAACGCCACTCTGGGGAAATGACCTTTAAGATGAGACATACGAAGTGAAAAGAAACCAGACAGGCAGGGAGACAGGCAAGAGGACTCCAGACCAAGGAACCAGCATCCTCATAGGATTTGAGTGGGAAAGCCCGCAGTGTTTTGTGGACCCCAAACCAGAGGAGGCTGGGCTGGAGAGTGGGGGATAGGAGTGTGGCCTGAGATGGGGTGGAGATGCCAAATGACACACTACTACCAGTCCTGTCCTTTTATTCTAGATGAAATGGGAATCCAATGTGTGGCTTCTTCTGTAAGATTTTGCCCAGATGATACAGTATTTGGGGAGGTATAATTTCACATTATAGATATTTGAAAATATACCTTGAACTATAGAAGAAAAACTCATCTGCTTTTGCACCCCCCAAAAAAAAAAAAAAAAAAAAAGGATGACAAGAAAACTGAAAGTCAGTCGTAGTGTGTGGATTTGCCAAACTAAATTAAATTGCCTTTCTGGAATTTAGTGGATAAGTATGTTGGTATGATTTGTAAAACTTGTAAAAAAAAAAAAAAAGAATTATAACATAATGATGTAAAAAGGATGGAGCCCACTAACAATTTTAATTGAGACTACTCTTTGCTGGATGTAACTCACTGAGAAGGTAACAGTGAATGAAAACATTTTAACAGAAACATTTAAATCTATCAATTCCTATCTATCTATTCCTACTTAAACTTACCAAATCATTTCAAAAACAAAAGGAGCTCTGGAATAGTGGGAATAGTTGCTTCTAATGTTGTACTTTATAAATTAATATTTTAATGCTAAGCTTTCTTGAAATGAAGATTATAGTACAAGATTGTATTTGCACAGTCACACATATACTCCATGAACATATACATATATGAGGAAAACACATCCTAAATGCTGATGGGCTGAATTATACCTAAGTGCAAAGTTCCACATTTTAAGATTATTTGACAGTTTAAAAACATTAGATTAATATATAATAGGTCATTGGGATTTGTGAAAAGAATTGATTTTGCTTAAATGTTTCCCAATATAGTGTAAATAAGTTGACTTGTTTGCTTACCTAGCTATTGTCTGATTATTTTCCACCTATTGTAACAATTCAGTTCCAAGAACCAAGCAATCCTCCTGCAGTGATACTGAAGTACAGAATTTTCCAAATCAGAGAAATATGTGTCAGGACAGTCTCTTTATGGGAGCAAACTTCACTTCACTTTATGTCATCAGCAGGCCAAAAACCAGAAAATATGCATTCTATACCCAAGGACACATGAGAATCCACTGTGTGCTAGGCTTCTAGATTAGCTCTTGTAGAGGGGAACATCATTGCTCTTTCTCATAGATTACCCAGGAATCAATGTTACTAAAATCCAGTTTCAGGAGACAAAGCAAAATGGGGGCGTGATGCCAAGATAAGTAGAGATAAAATGCCAGAAGGCTAGGCTTACAATAAAGGAAGAAGACATGCAGTTCCCAGTCTACTTAATTCCTTTTATTCTTACACCCTTTAAACAATGGATTATTACCTTTTTTTTTTTTTTTAATTTCAGATGCTCACTTGAAAGCTATGAAATTATCTACTTAGCAGGTTTACCTGCCTGCTCAAGTTCTTCTACCTAGAATGAAATAAAGCAATAATTGCTTCTAATCCCTTTCCTTTCTGAAAATAGGTGGGGGGACGTTGTGATCGGTGCTCTTAGACTCTACTGAGCTTTCTTATGATTTCCCTTGACCTCCATAAAGGACAGATTTGGAAGCAGTTACAAAAGGAACGACAGCTGGAAAAAGTTGGTGGCAGATGGTATTCTATTAATACTTATCGCTGGGAGATCTGTTTGGGGTCCTTTGTAGGAGGAAGTTCAATACTTTCCCTTAAGCAAACAGTTCAGTTGTTCAAATCCAGTAATTATACTACAGTGTGTTTATGTGTAAGTCAGAGATACTAATAATATATCTAATGTTTTTATTGACAATAACATGTAGCTTTAATGAAAGCCCAGGTTACAATTTGAATGGTTTAAAATCTATTAACCATATTGATTTAGTTATATTTGCCAAATACTCTTGTTACTCCCTCACCTCACATTAGTATGTACAATTTGGAACAAGTGGACTGGGGACTTAACCATTATATGTTACATATACAGGGGCTCTCCCACCTGTCACCCTGGCCCTTCTCTGGTTTCTTTTTTCTCCAAGGTACAGTTTTCTAGTAAGACTCAGATAAGCTGCCTCTTAGGTCAAATACTCATAAATGTCACAGTCCCCATTTGGGGAGTGAGTGGGCAGATGAGTTGGGGGCAGAGGCCTTTCACATCCCCTAAAAGTTGGGCAGGTGAGGGGGCAGGATACTAGTGAAGCCCTGTGCTGGTCTAGTCACCTGCTGGAGAAGGGGGTGACCCAAGAAATCCCTGGTCCAGAATGCTGGGGATGCCCCCACTTGGGGAAAACCAAGATTTGCCGACCCAAGGGAGAGCAGAGGGGACAAGCACTTGTGCCTCAGGCTGGTGGGTCTCCTGGGAACTGCCCCCAAGAGTGAGTGCTTATGGTGAGAAGGGTCTGGACAGGGCACCCTTGGCAGTCTTGCTGGAGGTCAGGGTACAAGCCCTATGGATGGCAGGTGAAGTTCTGGGTGGCTCGGGTCCTCCCCAGCTCAGGCCCCTACATGTGCTTATCAGCGCCTCCCCAGCACATGACCCAAGGCTGCCCACTGGCCTCCAGTCTGTGGGAACCAGCCCAGAGCTGATGGAACCAGACACCAGGGACCACAATATCCAGCCCCAGGTCCTCACAGGGGCCTCACCAGGCTCCATGGACTCAGCCTCTCTTAGCCAGCTCCTCAAGATGACATGAGAATCAGAAACTAATTGTCCTTTGGGAGGATTTGTAAAACCTGTAAAAAAAAAAAAAAAGAATTATAACGTAATGATGTAAAAAGGATGGGGCTCACTAACAACTTTAATTGAGACTACTCTTTGCGGGATGTAACTCAATGAGAAGGTAACAGTGAATCAAAACATTTTAACCCAAATGGCCAGATGGGAAGGAAGGTCAGCTTGCAAGCTCCCTGGGCCTCAGACTTTTCGGAGAGAACTTTTCAGAGTGGATACCACAGGGTGGAGATCCAGGTGAATCAGTTCACAAACTCAAGAGTGCATTTTTTTTTAATATTTCTATAACTGAGTTTAATTTCTATTTTGAGCCCCATTCCACCAAGGACACAAACTAAATCTAGGCTGAGCATTCATCCCACACATTCATCCCTAAATCTGGAATGAATACTGTTCCAGATCTCCTTGTGGTTCAGAAGTCACCCTGGGGCCTTTAAAGCTTTAGTCCTTTATGAATAACATCAGCTTTTGCTGAGCAATTAAAAAATGTTTTTATGATGGGAAATTTCATACATTTAGGAAAATGGACAAAAAGTATAAGAAACCCATATACCCACCGCCCAGGTGCAGTAATTAGCAACAAAAGGTCACCTGTGTTATACTTACACTCTCACCCATTCCCCCTCACAACTGGGTTAATTGGAAGCAAATGCCAATATCATACTATTTCATCCATAAATACTTTGATATGAGTGTCTGAAAGATATGGATTTTCTTGGCTTAGAATAACATGCATTTATTATTTCATAGTTTCTGTTTCTATAGGTCAGGAATCCAGCTTTGGGTTAATTAGATCCTCTGCTCAGGGTCTCTGAAGATAAGGATTCTTTCTGAACAACATTCCATAATATCACTATAATACCTAAAAAATTAACAGTAATTCCCTTATCTTAAAAGTTCACAGTTCAAATCCTCCAATTGTGTCATATATTTTTAAAATAATTGCTCTCAAGATCAGAAACCACAAAAAGTTTCTATATATTGCATTTGTTTAAAGAAACTCTTAAATCTGTTGAACCTATAGCTTCCTCCTGCCTCTCTGATTTTCATGCAACTTTAAAAACTTTTAGGGGCGCCTGGGTGTCTTGGTCGGTTAAGTGTCCGACTTCGGTTCAGGTCATGATCTCACGGCCCGTGACTTTGAGCCCCACGTCGGGCTCTGTGCTGATGGCTCAGAGCCTGGAGCCTGCTTCGGATTCTGTGTCTCCCTCTCTCTGCCCCTCCCCTGTTCATGCTCTGTCTCTCTCTGTCTCAAAAATAAATAAACGTTAAAAAAAAAAAACCAAAAAACTTTTTATCACAGGAATATAAGACTAGAGAGTTCTTTGGGAATGTATTAGTCACTTGACCTGGAGAACAGTGCTTCTCAAACTTGAATGTGCATGTAAAGCCCTTGAGATCTTGAAGTGTAGCTACCAGAGGGTCTAGGCTGGAGCCCAAGCTACCTGCATTTCTAGCAGCTTCCCAGGTGCTCCATATGTTGCTAGCCTCGGGATCACTCTCTGAATAGCAAGCCTGTAGAGTTCCATATTGTAGATTTTGCTGATTTTGCTAATTGCATCCCTGAAGTGCTCATCTGTTTCCTGTATTTCCCATAAATTGGTATCTCGAGGCTTGACTGAATTCCAGGTCAGTTGTTTTGGCAAGAATTCTTCACCGGCAGTGCCGCACACTTTCTACTGTATCGTATTAGGAGGCCTGTCACGTCTGGTTGTCCTACTTTTAGTGATGATAGATGTTTCGAGTGCTCAGCCTAACCTTTCCATGCTAGAGATCTCTATCAGTAGTTTTAGCAGCCATTGTCCAGATCAGTGGTTCTTAATGCTGAGTGCACATTAGACTCACCTGGAAAGATTCTAAAAGACACAGATGGCAGGGTCCTTTCCCAAATCAATGTGGGACCCAGGCAGAGAGAGAGAGAGAACATGCATGCCACTTGTGCACCTGTGTGTGTTTTAAGCCCCTAATAGGGTGATTCTAGTAGGCATCACATAAAGCTGAAAAGACATGATTTTCAAAATGGTTTCCAAAATAATATCCTCAACTATCATTTTTTCTTCATTCATTTTGCTGAACTTTTAATGGGTAAAAGTGCTGTTTCTTTTTAATGTTTATTTATTTAGAGAGAGAGACAGCACGAGTGGAAGAGGAACACACGGAGAGAGACACAGGATCCAAAGCAGGCTCCAGGCTCTGAGCTGTAAAAACACAGAGCCTGATGTGGGGCTCAAACCCATGAACTGTGAGATCATGACCTGAGCTGAAGTCGGACGCTTAACTGACTCAGCCACCCAGGTGCCCCAAAGAAGTGTTGTTTTTAAAATTGAGCCAGGTGATATGCTCCAAAATATATCAGTTCCCATTGAAAGCATGTAGACATGAACTCTTTCTACTCCTAAAGCTACTCCCACCCCTCCACACAGGCCCTGATGCTTCCAGGAACCCCCTTCCAAGTACCTCAAGCCACCTTTAAATGTCCAAAGACTGTCCCCCCACCAAGTCTACCCCTCCATGTCCCATAAACCTCAGATGCTATCTTGGGGTTGTGCGGGATGGGCTTTTGATTTCTATAATACTTTAATTTCTTCAAGGTGAGCAAAGGTTATGTTTCTAAAAAAGATATTTCCATTTTCAGAGGAAAAAGAAAGTGTGAAAAGACCCACTTTGCTTAACTTTGCACTTTTGCTTTAAATCCTAATGAGTCATTGAAAATCCCCTTGATTGCTGTCTCCAGGCTTCAGAGGTCGCCAGAATTAAAGTACTGAAATTAATTTGGAAAGTGAAAAGCATCAGCCTCCCCTAATCTCGCCCCATTTAGCCAGTCTGGGCTGTGCCCGTAGGAGAAGGGAGGAGGACCTGGATAGAAAAAAGAAAAAACATTGCAATGCTAACACCTCGCCACCTGCTACCGGAGGAAGAGCTGGTCAGAGTCTTATTTTCAAATTCCTTCCATCTGTCTGGCTTCCTCACTTGTCCTCTTTCTATTTTAAAAAATGTATCAGTGATTCAATTAAGTTTTGAGAACATCAATTTGTGGCGATAAACTCCATTTGTGAGGAAGAGCACAGAACACAGGAAGCCTTGGAGCTGAGGAGCAGCTCTGATTTTGGGCACAGGCCCAGAGCTTTCTGGTTAACTTTGCACTGCTCTCTTCATGTGGATTCCTCTCCTGCTCTGTGTGCAGAACAGTCTTCATCAGTCTCTCTCTGTTGATTTGCAGGAGTCCTTAAGCATGGCGGGGAAGCCCAAGCTTCACTACTTCAATGGCCGAGGCAGAATGGAGTCCATCCGGTGGCTCTTGGCTGCGGCGGGGGTAGAGGTGAGATGCTGATTTATTCATATTATTTTCGTCTTGGGGTCGTTGAATACTTACTTAGGGAGCTTGTGTAGAAAATATGATTGAACAAAAAGCCAATTTTGCCACCTGCTCTTTAGACACTGGGCTGTGAGTGAACCAGTGCATTCTTTTATTAAGAATAAAAGTGCCCAAATAGCGTGGAAATAGCGTGGATGTTGGCATTGAGCTCACCCAAGGTGAAGCAAATAATGACTAATGAGCAAAGGAAGGGAGGGAGGAAGAAGACGAGGAATAAAGGAAGGGACCCAGTCTGTCAAACAGCTTCTTTTCATTTCATTCTTATCAGCCAAGTATTGGATATGTTTAACTACATTAGTCTCAAGCCTGGGTGGCTTGGTCGGTTAAGCATCTGACTGTTGATTTCAGCTTAGGTGATGATCTGCGCTCAGGTCATGATCTCATGGTAGTGAGATCAAGTCCTGCCTTGGCTTGCACTGACAGTGCAGACCCTGCTTGGGATTCTTTCTCCCCCTTTCTCTCTGCCCCTCCCCCACAGGTGCTCCCTCACTCACTCTCTCAAAATAAATATATATGTAAAAGAATATTAAGAAACAGGTAGTTTTCTTTAAATATATAGAACACTCTCATACTGATGTTAGAACATATCATTCATTACCAAAACTATAACTATCCTATACTTTAATGAATTAAAAAAATTCTATTCTCAACATATTTAAAAGCTAAGTTACTGAAGTTTATAAAGACCTTTCAAAATAAATATTTGTATCTGTAAATATTTATTGTGAGTAGAAAGCATTAGCCTCTTCTGTAACCCACACAATTAAAAAAAATTTTTTAATGTTTATTTTTGAGAGAGAGAGAGAGAGAGAGAGAGAGAGCAAGCATAAGGGGGGGAGGGGCAGAGAGAGAGGGAGACAAAGAAATGGAAGCAGGCTCCAGGCTCTGAGCTGTCAGCATAAAGCCTGATGCGGGGCTCAAACCCAAGAGCCATGAAATCATGACCTGAGTCAGATGTTTAACTAAGTGAGCCACCTAGGCGCCCCCACACAACTTTTTTAAAAAGATTTATTTATTTTTGGGAGAGCGCAAGTGCTGGCTAGGGGCAGAGAGAGAGAGAGAGTGACAGGATCCAAAGCAGGCTCTGTGCTGACAGGCTGACAGCAGTGAGTCCGATGTTGGGCTTGAACTCACGAATGCAAGATCATGACCCGAGCCCATGTTGGACGTTCAACTGACTGAACCACCCAGATGCCACCACACATTTTTTTTTTTTTCTAATTGCTCCTAAATGGTCTCTTAGATCCAAAGATGAAAGAACAGGCAGTTTTCTTCACACTTACGGTCAGCTCCACGTGGTTTAACGTGAAAATAGCAAGTAACCCCATTCACTTGATATTTGTTAGGATGGTCTACATTCTGTTTTAGCCCTGACAGAATATGTAAGTTAATTTGTTCACTAGGAATGTAGATTTCTCATATGAATGCAGCTTAGAACATGGTTTATTATTTAAATAGTTTGTGAAATAGACCCATTTTATGTTACCTGGTGGTACAGAGGTTTTGAAAATATTTTAGGTGACAATAACAGATGTTTTATACTAAAATCTGAAGAAACCTAAGAAACTATTTGCCAGGAAAAAGTCTGATGTACTGTAGGGGCTCCAAGAAGCCACGAAATACATAACTGGAATCTAGGTCCCCAGGTAGAGAATTTCTGTTGTAATAGGGGCACCTGGGTGGCTCAGTCAGTTAAGCATCTGACTCTTAATTTTTGTTTAGGTCATGATGTTACGGTTCATGGGAACCAACCCACGTTGGGCTCTGCACTGACAATGTGGAGCCTGCTTGGGATTTTCTCTCTCCTTCTCTCTGCCCCTGCCACACTTGTGCTCTCTCTCTCTCTCAAAATAAATAAATAAACTTAAAAAAAAGAATTTCTGCTCTAATAAAGCAAAAAAATCTCTGTGAAAACTTCACCAGCACTTTTGTCAAAAATTCCTTTGTTATGAATTTTTTTAATTTTAAATTAAAATTTTGAAAATATGTGAGGTACAAAAAAGCTTATAATGAACATGATGCCACTATGTGGAATGAGCAGTTATTATTATTTTGTCATATTTGCCTCCAGCCATAAAAATAAAACCACAAGAGTAATATATTAATATAATCTTTTAGAAATAAAGCATTAACAGATGAAGCTAAAATTCAGTTGGACTGTCACTCCCATGTCTACTGAAGTAACCTCTATCCAGTCAGTCCAGTCTTTATATTTTTACATTCATGTGTGTGCTCACCAACCACTCGTGTGCCTTTTGAAATAATTTACATAAATGGTGCCTTTGAGCATCATTCTATATTTTCCTCCTTACATTCACTATTATGTTTTTGAGATCTATTCATATGGAGATGGATAAATGATAGATGAATAAAGGAAGGGGGTGAGGAATTAGGGTCATTCTTTTATAATTACTTTTTATTTATTAAAAAAAATTTTTTAAATGTTTTTATTTATTTTTGAGACAGAGACAGAGCATGAACAAGGGAGGGGCAGAGAGAGAGGGAGACACAGAATCGGAAGCAGGCTCCAGGCTCTGAGCTGGCAGCTCAGACCCCGACGTGGGGCTTAAATTCACGGACTGTGAGATTATGACCTGAGCTGAAGTCGGACGCTTAACTAACTGAGCCACCCAGGCGCCCCCCCAAAATTTTTCAATGTTTATTTATTTTTGAGAGCGCGTGCGCGCGCGAGAGAGAGAGTGAGCAGGGAGGGGCAGAGAGGGAAAGAGAGAGACACAGAATCCAAAGCAGGCTCCAGGCTCTGAGCTGTCAGCACAGAGCCTGACACGGGGCTTGGACTCATGAACCATGAGATCATGACCTGAGCTGAAGTTGGATGCTTAATGGACTGAGCCACCCACGCAGCCCTAATTATTTTTTAGATCTCAGTTTTTATGTATTGTTGTTTTAGCATTAGCTCTGAATAAAATATGATAAAACACGTGGGAGACAATGTGAGCCCAAAGCCCACCTGTCAAAAACACTGCAATTTCTTCATGGGGGAGGGCACTATTTTTTAGTATATAATAAAACAATTTGAACTTGTCATTTCTTCTTCCAATGACCTAATTTTTTCAAAACAATAAAAGGCCAATTCTCCTTTCTGAGCCACATGAAGCTCTTTCTGGGATCTCCTGACTCTTCACAGTTCTTATATTCAGGGTTGGTATTGTAGTTTGTCAGAGTTAGAAGAAAATTCTATAGTCAATATTTACCTTCTGTGCCTGACTTTTCTTTTTGATGTAAGTCATAGCAAATTTTCAAAAGTTAAATAATCATGCTCTAGCACAAATGACTTTGCTAAAATGGCTGTGCTTCGTTTATCCTTAGAGCAGAACTTGACAGGGCCCCTCACATAGTAAGTGTTCAAGCAAAAGATATAATTGAAGAAGACACCCCATTAAAAACAAAAACGTTCAGGTGGTAAACCCTTGCTTTGTGGTCTGGTGAAACTCAATCTAAACCTACTAGAAAATTCCTCGGATAGTATGTAGTCTGAGGAATTTCACTGTATTCCATGCTCTTCATGGCCATACACAGACAATGGGCTCCCGGGTGCTGCCCTCTCCCCAAGTTGCTCTCATGGATTAACCTGGTAACGCCCTGGTTGGAATTGGAGGTTGGGCTTCACGCTCTGAGATCTTGAAGCCTGGCCAAAGCAAATAGTAAAGTTACCCTGGAGTTCCTGACATGAGAAATTTAAGGAGAAATTAAAATCATAAACAAATGTACTTTTCCCCCCATCACACTACATGAAAGTCAAAAGTAATCTTTAAAATGTTTTTTAATGTTTATTCATTATTTTTTGAAAGAGAGAGAGAGACTGAGTGTGAGCAGGGAAGGGGCAGAGAGAGAGGGAGACACAGAATCCAAAGAAGGCTCCAGGCTCTGAGCTGTCAGCACAGAGCCCAATGGGAGGGGCTTGAACCCACAAACCGAGAGACCATGACCTGAGCTGAAGTTGGAAGCTTAACCAACACTGAGCCAACAGGTCCCCCAAAAGTAATCTTTAAATTTAGGAAAAAGGGGCTTTGGGGGAAGCTTTGTTTTTATACTCTGGTTTCCCCATCTGTATTCTCATATTTGGTGTCAACTTTGGAATATGACTTCTTCCTATAAAAATTACTCAAATACATGCAGCACCTGGGTGGCTCAGTGGCTTAAGCATCTGACTTCAGCTCAGGTCATGATCTCACGGTATGTGGGTTCAAGCCCCACCCATCGGACTCTGTGCTGACAAGCTCAGAGGCCTGGAGCTTTCTTCAGATTCTGTGTCTCCCTCTCTCCTGCCCCTCCCCCTCTCATGCTCTGTCTGTCTGTCTGTCTGTCTCTCAAAAATAAACATTAAAAAATTATTCGAATACAAATTACACATTTAGCAAGGTGATAGTGTCTAAAATGTAGTGGGTTTGGAGAGAAGGGACTCTAGCCCTGGTTCTTCCACCTTTTAGCTGAGGGACTTTGGGCAAATCAATTAACCTCTCTGGGCTTCATATGCATCAAATGAAGGCTTGGAAAAGAAGAGCACCCAGAGTTGTAGCTAACGCTCATTTTCAAGGTTTAGGAACGAGGGTGATCAAATACCTCAGTTTAATGTTAACTCTACATATTCAGGAATAACACTGGGAACCACATTGTCAGTACCTTTTCTTAATATTTTTTATCATCCCAAATTGTAAATGTAAAATTTTTAAATTTTTTTTTTGTTACAAAGGGGGTAGAATAAAATCTTTGGGGAAAATACTGTTTTCCATTTATGCATTGTGTTTTCCATCTCTAATCATGATAGAAATAATACAGAAAACCCATTGTGTTTAAATTTTACATTAAAATTATACTGTACAAAATGCATGCATTCAATTTATAGATGTTTTTTTTTTCAGTTAGATTGCTACCACATAGTTTCTGAGATTTGCTGCAGTTTAAGTTCTCTGTGTCTAAATAATAGAATGATCAAACAAACATTTGCTTGTTCTTGGACCCTGGAAATGAGGGATAACAAACACCACCCAAGGGAAAGTCCTGAGGAAAAGAGTAACAATGATCAACATTGAGCCAAACATAAGAGTTCGTCTTCTTTGGTAGGATCTCATTTAACCATCATGACTGTCAGGAGTAGGTATTAGCTTCATTTTCCCATGTTAGGAAACAGAAGAGAGTAACTTGTCTGAGCTAATGAAAGGAGTAGTCTGCATTTAGATTATGATCTGAAAAGTCCATCTGGCAGGTTCCATCCATACAACAGGGGGTATCAGTGTTACTCAAGATCAATTGAATTCAGTAAATCCTTTGCTTTGGTTTTATATAAACATTTCCTTAGGTTCACAGAACACAGAAGAGGTCAGCATGGGTTCAATAACTACTTGAAACATTGGTTTAATTGGTAGCTAGACCATTTACTTCTATTCACTTATTTTTCTGTGATATCAAAAGTAATAATAAAGATCAAAATGATGCTGGCAGCCCATTATTATATCCTGTCTTTCATTCTTTAGTTTGAAGAAGAACTTTTTGAAACACGTGAAGAATTTGAGAAATTAATCCAAGGTGAGAAAAAAAGCCTGTTACACATGATGCTGTATTAGACCAAGGATGAGACAGGTGGTCTCTCTATCTCTGTGAGAGGCACACCACACACACACACACACACACACACACACACACACACACACACACACACATTCTTTCTTTTTTTAGAGAGAGAAAGAGAGAGCATGCATCAGGGGGAGAGGAGCAGAGAGAGGGAGAGAATCATAAGCAGGCTCCATGCTCGGCACAGAGCCCAAGCCAGGGCTTGATCTCACAACCCTGAGATCATGACCTGAGCTGAGATCAAGAGTCAGATGCTTAACCGACTGAGCCACCCAGGCGCCCCACACAAAGAGCAGAGAAAATTAGGTAGACAGTATCTGATGTATCTCTGTGTCAAGAAGGCAGCACTTGGATCTTGCAACAAGCATATGAGAGTTCAAAGTGGGAGGAGCCCTGCCTCCAAGTTCCTAAACTGTTACAATTTCAGCCCCATCCCCTTGTTTCCTCAGCCACAGGGATGATACTCACTTTCTGCAGTAGGCACTTTCATGACACTGCATTGTCCCTTTGTTGCCTCTCAGTTCTCCAGTGTTGCATCCACACAACTCCTGAAACAGAATGCTACGGGCACCAGTGACAGTCACAACAAAGTTTATTACAATGAGAGGCAAGGCCAACCGATCGGGACCAACACTCTTGATAAGAGTGCGGCCCCAAACAGCCGGGGTACAGAGTTTTTATAACCGATCACATCGTTTTATCATCACCTGGGAACAGAACAAAGAAACAGTTTCCAGATGAGTTAGAAACAGTTGCCTAATGAGGTGTTTACTTTAGACTTTCTGCCTCTAAGTTGCAACCAGTGGATCTCCTTGACCCTGCCTCTGATGCTCTTTTCTTTGAACTTTTGTTTCCTTAATTGGTGAAGCCTAATTTACAAGGGTATGAGGCGTAGTTTACCAGAGCAAAGCAAGGCTGTTATCTCTTAACCTTCAGTGTCAACACAAAGCTGTTATTTTTCAAGGTAAGCATTAGCTCTACACTACAATTTAACCCTTACATTTCCCCCTTTTCTTGTCAGTGAATCAATCCCTTGATTCATCATTAGGAACTAAGGGGATATAATTGGACCTAATCATCATAATTTTTATTTCACTAACTCGCTTCTTGACATATTGTACTAACCAGTTGATAATGCACGGGCCAATAGTTAACCCAAGAAGTAACAATAGCAGTGGCCCAGCTACGGCCGTAAGCAGTGATGTGAGCCAGGGGGACCAAGAGAATAAACTCTGATACCAATTATTGCTGGCTCCCCTGGCATGTTTCCTGGCCCTAAGATTATCCCTGACCAAACTGAGAGTGTCTCGGATTACTCCGGAATTGTTTGCATAAAAACAGCACGTTTCTCCGAGGGCCACGCAGAGGCCCCCTTCCTTCATGAAGAGTAAATCAAGCCCTCTTCTTTTTTGTAATACAACCTCGGCTAAAGAGTCTACTTGGTGTTCTAGCCGAGAAATTGAAGTTTCCAAGTAGCCTAGGTCTCGGTCCACTTGCTTGCTTACAGTTTTGAAATTTTGGTCCCCCACCAAGTCACATAAATCAAACAAACAAGCAAACAAACAAACAAGGCACAGTGGAAGAGGTATTAGATGCTATCACCTTCCCCATGACAGTGTCCCTGAGTTCCCATTGGTATGGCCAAAAAGATAGGGGATGCAATTTCATACAGTCCCCCACACTTATCACCATACAAACCCAGAAAATTATTATTATTCCCGCATCAGTCTTAGCTTTAAAGGATCTTCTGGATGCCTTTGAACCTTCCATTGCTGTTTGTTATCTGGTTCTGTATCAGTCTGGGTTGTTCATGCCTTCACACAGTTTTTCTTAACCTGAGAGTGATGAATCCAGGTTCGGACACCATCTACCTTCACGGCCGTGGGCGTAGTCAGAATCACGGTGTGTGGTCCTTTCCAGCGTGGCTCCAGGGTTTTAGGCTCGTGCCTTTTTACCCAGACTAAGTCTCCTGGTTGAAAGGGGTGGGGAAGAACAGGAGGATGAGCGAAGGCTTCTCTCAAGGCCCTGGTTATTTCCTTCTGTACATGTTTCAGGGCCATGAGCGAAGCCAGCAAATGGTCCTGTTCCAACTGTTCCATTACATCGTCTCCTAGCCTCGGCAGGATAGGTGGAGGTCTGCCAAATAAAATTTCATAAGGGGAAAATCCCTTGACAAACGGAGTACAACGCACTCGCAAAAGGGCAAAAGGCAGGACATCAACCCAATTTTCGCCTGTCTCAAGGGACAATTTGGTTAAGGTCTCTTTTAGGGTCCGATTCATCCTTTCTACTTGACCCGAGCTCTGGGGTCTATATGCACAATGTAATTTCCAATCTATTCCCAATGCCTGGGTCAGACCCTGGGACACCTGCGCCATGAGGGCCAGGCCATTGTCTGATCCTATGCTCAGAGGCAGCCCGAATCTAGGGATTATTTCATTTAATAATTTCTTAACTGTCGCCTGAGCCGTTTCTGATTTAGTGGGGAATGCCTCGACCCACCCGGAGAAGGTGTCTACAAAAACAAGCAAATATTTATATCCATATTTCCCTGGTTTAATCTCAGTAAAATCTACTTCCCAAAAGCGGCCTGGATCAATTCCTCTATCTCTTTTAGCTTCTGAAACCTTCCTATTTGCACCCTGATTTACTTGGGCGCAGCTTACACATCTTTCAACCACCTCTTCAATCTCTTTTCCCAGCCCTTGTGCCCTGAACTTCTTCCGCACTAATTCCGCCATCTTCGTTTTCCCCAGATGAGTCCCTTGGTGGAGCTGACCCACCATGTGCCGCCTGAGTGCCGCGGGTAAGAGTATCTTACCTTCAGGATCCTGAAACCACTTTTGTCCCGGCATCCTACTTCCCCCTTTTCTGGAAATCCACTCCAAATCTTTAGGAGTGTAACTGGGCTCCAGTGGAAGCAGGGGCTCTGTCAAGATCGGTAGCTCCAAGGCACTTTCACTTTTAGTTAGGGCAGCTTCTCGGGCTGCTGCATCAGCCAGGCGGTTTCCGACTGCCTCTAGGGAGTTGCCTTTTTGATGTCCCGGGCAGTGAATGATTGCCAGCCTCGCAGGTTCCCAGATGGCTGCTAGAAGATCTAAAATTTCAGCTTTATTTTTGATGGCCTTGCCTTCTGCTGTGAGGAGACCACGCTCTTGATAAATGGATCCGTGTACATGCGCGGTTGCAAAAGCATAGCGGCTGTCCGTATAAATGTTAACTGACTTGTTTCTTCCAAGTTTTAGGGCTTTTGTTAGTGCGATGAGCTCTGCGCGTTGGGCTGAAGTTCCTGGGGGAAGGGTCTGTTGCCATAAAACTTCACGGTCTGTTGTCACCGCAGCGCCGGCATACCTTTGCCCTTGAAACACAAAACTACTGCCGTCTGAAAACATGCTGATATCAGGGTCATGTAAAGGAATGTCCGTAAGATCAGAGCGGAGGGACGAGATCGTTGCCAAGGTTTCTGGGCAAGGGTGTACAGGGGGATTCTGTCCTTCGGGCAGCAAAGTGGCTGGGTTTAAGATTGTGGGAGCACAAAAACGTATTCAGGGCTGGTCGAGTAGCAATGCTTGATAGTGGGTAATCCGAGCATTTGACAGCCATCGCTCTGGGGGAGCCCGCAGTAAAGTTTCCACTTCATGGGGCCCTGTGACAGACAATGCTTGCCCTAAGGTTAGTTTGTCTGCATCTTTAACTAGAAGCGCAGTGGCGGCAATTTGTCGAATGCATGGGGGCCACCCGGAAGCAACTGGATCCAGCCGTTTTGATAAATAAGCCACTGGTCGGCGCCAAGGTCCTAGGCGCTGTGTCAGAACTCCCTTGGCTACCCCCCCCCCCCCCTTTTTCAGCTACAAACAAATGGAATGGCTTGATGGGATCTGGCAGGGCTAAGGCTGGTGGGGTCATGAGAGCATCTCGTAAGGCTTGGAAGGCTTTAGTATGAGTCTCTCCCCACATGAAGGATTCTGGAGACCCTTTGAGGGTGGCATACAAAGGGGCTGCCAGTTCAGCAAAGCCAGGTATCCATAGTCTGCAGTAGCCTGCCGCCCCAAGGAACTCGCGGACTTGTTTGCGAGTTTTAGGCTGAGGAATATCGAGTATAGCCCGAATTCTTTGTTCACCAAGATAGCGCTTACCTTTTTTAAGGTTGTAACCTAGATAGGTCACTGCAGTACGACAGACCTGTGCTTTTCTGGCTGACACTCGGTACCCCAGTTTTTGTAGAAGACTCAAGAGTCCTTTGGTGGCATTCAGGCATTCTAAATGAGAAGGGGCCGCCAGCAAGACATCATCAACATATTGCAATAGAGTTACTTGTGGGTTGGAGACCCGAAATGGCTCTAAATCTTGGTGCAGGGCTTCATTAAAAAGAGTAGGAGAACTTTTAAATCCCTGGGGGAGTCGTGTCCAGGTGAGCTGTCCGACTTTTCCCTCTTCAGGATCAGTCCATTCAAATGCAAATAGTGGCTGGCTTTGTGGGGCCAGCGGGATGGCAAAGAAGACATCTTTTAAGTCCAGAACTGTATAATACACCTGAGAAGGGGGAAGCAGACTAAGGAGAGTATAAGGGTTGGGTACAGTGGGATGAATTTCCATTACCCTGGCGTTTCCTGCTCTTAGATCTTGAACTGGCCAGAAATCGGATGAGTTAGGCTTCTGGACAGGAAGAAGCGGAGTATTCCATGGCAACTTGCATGGGATCAAAATGCCAGAGTCACGCAAATGCTTGATGTGAATAGCGATTCCCCGCCTAGCCTCCCGGGACATGGGATATTGTTTTACTCTTACCAGAAGCGCGGATGCCTTAAGTTCCACTCTTATGGGAGCTTGATGAATTGCCAGCCCAGGTGGATTGGTTTCAGCCCATACCTGGGGAAAATCCGCCTGGAGGCTTTTAAGGAGGGGATCGACTGCATGGACATTTTCATTAGGCACTGGAGTGAGCAGGCCCTCTTCCCCAAGTGGCACAATCACCATTACTGTTGTTGGGCCATCCTGGCCGACTTTAATATGCATACCCCCTTCAGTGAATTTCAAAGAAGCCATTAGTTTATGCAGTAGGTCTCTACCTAGTAATCCAGGGTAGGGGCATTCAGGCATGATTAGGAAAGAATGTGTAACAGTTTTATGGCCTAAGTCTACTTGGCGGTCAGTGGTCCATTTACAAGTCTGGGACCCAGTTACTCCTTGCACCAGGGTTGCCTCTCGCCTGGTGGGGCCAGGATCTTGTTTTAGAACTGAAAATGTTGCCCCAGTGTCCACCAAGAAGGTCTTAGGTTGGCCCCCTATATTAACAGTAACCAACAGCTCAGAAGGGGCCACCGAGCCGCGGCCCCGTCAGTCGAAATCGACTCCCATCATAGATACCTGGGGTGGCCGAGTTTTGCGTTGGGCTAAGTTGGGGCAATCCTTTTTCCAGTGTCCCTCTTGTTTGCAATATGCACACTGATTTTTTCCTAGTGACACTTTAACCCTTTGTTTATCTTTTTTCTTTTGTTCAGACCAGAATTCTTTGGACGTTCCGGGTCCTCTTCCCTCATGGGCATCCAGGACGGCTGCCACCACCCTGCTTAATTTTTTTGTCTGTCTTTCTTCCTGAGAATCCCTATTGTTGAAAACCTTTTGGGCTATTTCAACTAACTCAGATAAATTTTTTCCTTCAAACCCATCTAATTTTTGTAACTTTTTCCGAATGTCTGGGGCTGCCTGTGAGACAAAAGCCAGATTTAATGCCCTTCTATTTTCAGGTGCCTCAGGGTCAATAGGGGTAAAGGTGCGGTAAGCCTCCATGAGCCTTTCTAAGAAGGCTGAGGGGCTTTCCTCAGCTCCCTGAATTACTTCTGTTACCTTAGACATGTTTGTGGGCCGGCGGGCGGCCGCTCGGAGACCTCCCAGTAGAGTCTGGCGAAATAGGGTTAATGATCGCCTACCGTGAGGAGTGTTTGGGTCCCAATTCTCAGGATGCGAGGAAGGAAAAACTTCCTCCAGCACAGCAGGATCCTCGGTGGGTTGCCCATTTGGCCCCATCACTAATTTCTGGGCCTCACGAAGGATCTTATCTCGCTCCTCAGTGGTGAAGAGAACCTGCAAGAGCTGCTGGCAGTCATCCCAGGTTGGCTGATGGGTCACAAATATGGTTTCAAGAAGAGAAATTAAGGTTTGGGGTTTCTCTGAGAATGAGGGGTTTTGAAACTTCCAATTATAAAGGTCGCTAGTGGAGAAGGGTACATAAGTCATAAAGGGTCGGACTTCACCCTGCAGGGGTGGCCCTGGACGAAGGGGTAGGGCAGGGGGAGGGGGATGAAAGGGAGTCCCTGACCGGGTATGAGATGGGCTCAGGGGAGTGTCCTGACTTGGGCTTGCCTCCTGATCTGAAGCATCCTGACTTGTATTTTTTGAGCGAGAACTATAGGGCGGCGGGCAGTAAGTTTCTTCTTCTTCCTCTGGTGCAGGTGATAGAGGGGGCAGCCGCTTAGTCCCTTCAAGATTCTTATTTTGAGCTCCAGATGGGCTGCCTTTGAGTGGTAAAGCCTGTACTTTAGGGAGGCAAGGGGAAAGGGGAAGGAGAAGTTTTAACCAATCTGGAGGGTTTTCGATGAGGGTCCTCCATGCCCCAATATATGGGATTTGGTCTACGTGCCTAGAAAAGACAATATCATGAACCTTATATATCAATGTAAGGTCAAAGGTCCCCTGTGGAGGCCATTCCACTTGAAAGCTGGTCCATTCCACCTCGCAGAGAGTTCGAAGGACTGGCTTCTTAACGTGGAGGCCGAAAACTGAGGCAGCTCTCCTATAGTCCTGGAAATGGGTTAGTATGAGACTCAGAGGGGTGGGGGTACTCTGATTTTGACCCATGACAAAGATAGGCAGAACTGACAAGGACGCACAGACACTCAACAGGAAGAAGACAATTAAGACACGAAGAAAACACAAGTTTGAGATCTCTAGGCCAGTAGGCCGTGGCAGCCACCTGAAAATAGGATCCTTCTTGACAAAAACCAAACCAAATGGGGTCCACCAGCGTCCCGGTAGGATCCCTGACTCTGGGTCTATAGCCGCGTCCAGCAGACCCTCCTGAGTCATCCAAATGGCGCGCCCCAAGAATTCCTTACCTCTCCCAATTCCGAGCTTCTTCCCAGGGGTCGGCGGAGCAATCCGCAGAAAGGGCCCTGTTTCAGACCTTTAACTTTCCCGCGGAACAATCCAAGGAAAGGGCCCTGTTTCAGACCTTTAACTTTCCCGGCCAATGCACCAAATGTTGCATCCACACGACTCCTGAAACAGAATGCTATGGGCACCAGTGACAGTCACAACAAAGTTTATTACAATGAGAGGCAAGGCCAACCGATCGGGACCAACACTCTTGATAAGAGTGCGGCCCCGAACAGCCGGGGTACAGAGTTTTTATAACCGATCACATTGTTTTATCATCACCTGGGAACAGAACAAAGAAACAGTTTCCAGATGAGTTAGAAACAGTTGCCTAATGAGGTGTTTACTTTAGACTTTCTGCCTCTAAGTTGCAACCAGTGGATCTCCTTGACCCTGCCTCTGATGCTCTTTTCTTTGAACTTTTGTTTCCTTAATTGGTGAAGCCTAATTTACAAGGGTATGAGGCGTAGTTTACCAGAGCAAAGCAAGGCTGTTATCTCTTAACCTTCAGTGTCAACACAAAGCTGTTATTTTTCAAGGTAAGCATTAGCTCTACACTACAATTTAACCCTTACACCAGGACCTAGTTAACTTCTTTGGAACTAGGTTTGGTTAAAGGAACTAAAGTAACTGGTATGGTTCTGTCTCCCAGCTGGACCCCAACTGATGTAATTAGGGAGCAGAGAATGTCCTTACACTGAAACCTGGTGGCAGCAGCAGAAAAGCCAGGATGCTCTCGCCATGGATCCAGTCCAGAGAACTAGCTCAACTTAAGGTGTTAAGTGGGAAAAGTGCCAGCTTTGCTGTTTCCCTTCTGAGGAAGGGTCAGACAGCTGGACAGAGAGGGAGGGAAGAATAGGGACAGAGAGTGGGGTTTAAATCAAACCATTGCTCTCTCAAGTTGTTGTTGTTAAATGCAAAGATTCCCTGAAGGACTGAAACATTCAGCCCAAAACAAAGAGCTATCACCCAGATGGGAGGTCACCGGGATTCCGACTGGGAGAAGGGAGGGAAAGGATGGAAGATTCACACAGAGAGTGGTGTGCCATAATGTGTGGAAAGTGCATGGAGGCACATTTCAAGGAGTGCTTTGAATTCCAGGTTGAGATTAGATATTACTGTCTTATAAGCAAAGAGGAGTAATGGAAAGGTTTAAACAGAGCGTTATGACTCCAGGAAAACAATCAGGCAGTGCATGTGGGGTAGGTAAGAAGGGTCCATCTGATCAACGTTACTCATCATCAGGCAAATGCAAATCAAAACCACAATGAGATATCACCTCATACCCGTCAGAATGAAACAAAAGGTGTTTTTTAATCAAACAACACAAGAAATAACACAAGAAACCAAAAGTGTTTTTAATTCAAAAAATTAAAAGTAGAATGGCCCTGTGATCTGGTAATTGCCCTACTGGGTATTTACCCAAGGAATACAAAAACACTAATTTGAAGAAATACATGCACTCCTATGTTTATTGCAGCATTATTTACAGTAGCCAAGATATGGGAACAGCCCAAGTGTCCACTGACAGATGAATGGATAAAGAAGAAGAGGTGGTGTATATATATATATATATATTTAAATCTATAGATATGCAATGGAATATTACTCAGCCATAAAAAAGAACAGGATCTTGTCATTTGCAACAACATAGATGGATCTAGAGAGTATAATGCTAAGCAAAATAAGCCAGCCAGAGAAAGACAAATACCATATGGTTTCACTCATATATAGAATGCAAGAAACAAAACAAATGAACAAAGGGAAAAACAGACAAACCACAAAACAGTCTCTTAACTATAGAGAAAAAACTGGGAGGTGGGGGAGGGGAGAATACAGGAAATAGGTGATGGAGATTAAAGAGTACACTTATCACGATGACCATTGGGTGATGTATGGAATTGCTGAGTCACTATATTGTACACCTGAGACAAATAGAACACTGTATGTTAGTTATGCTGGAATTAAAATAAAAAGCCTTAATTACAAAAATGGAGGGCCCATCTGAGGGCTGAGTTACCACCTAGGACCTTACTATGATGGTTCAGAGGGAAAGAGAGTCTAATTCGTGGAGTGGCTATAGGAATGGAGAGTAAGTGATGAGAAAGGGGCATTCCTGGCCAGAAAGAAAGTTTCTGTGTCTGTACTTTGTTGTATCTCCCAGATTACACAACCTCAAGTCTTGCACTGTACACATTTTTGTGTGAATAAATGCATAAATATTTCTTTTATATCAGTCTCTAAAATATTTTAGTAGTATTTGATTACTTACTCTCATTTTGTAGCAGCTTAAGAGTTTAAAGAATATTTAGTTACTACCATCAGGGACAGTAAATAATGCAACTTTCCTTTGTATATTTTAAGGTGGAACTCTGATGTATGAACAATAGGGACAGAGAGTGGGGTTTAAATCAAACCATTGCTCTCTCAAGTTGTTGTTAAATGCAAAGATTCCCTGGTCAAAATTCCATGGTCGAAATTGATGGAATGAATCTGGTAGAGACCAGAGCTATCCTAAGATACCTAGCTGCAAAATATGACTTGTATGGAAGGAACATACAGGAACAAGCCTGGTAACAACAATCACTTCTTACTTAAAACAAACAAACAAACAAACAAAAAGAATATCTAACCTTTAGGCATGTTAGCAATCGTAATAGATGCTAGATTAATCATAATAGACGATAGATTAACTGAAAATTCTTTTCTTATTTTTTAACTTCATATTATGGGAAAACTAACACACATCAAAGGAAAGAGAATGGTAAAATAAACCCTATTTACACAATGGTTACTTTCAACAATGATCAATTCATAGCCAATTACACAGTTTATTTCATTTTCTGATTCTTTATCTAGTACAAAAGCAAGGACAAGAACCAGTGAGGGAAATGGGACTCTTTCTCATGAAATCTGTTGTTTGCCTCCACTAGGTGGGAGTAAAGCACAGGGTAAAACACAAGAACGAACAGATTTGGGGCATGAATGTGAAATTGATTCCAGAAGTATCTTTTGGAAACCACCTCGCTAGTCTCCGGCACACCAGATAGCTTCCCAGTCTCCTAGACAGTCTAAATTCTCACGTACACACACCAGTCCTTTTGCAATGGGCAACCTGGTCTACAAACCAGCACAACAGTCTTGTCTTAATCTGGATTTTATTTTGTTTTGTTTTATTTTATTGTATTTTATTTTATTTTATTTTTGTTTTGTTTTGTTTTATTATTTTTTATCTGGATTTTAAAATAGCAACCCTAAATTGTAAATTATTGCACGGAATTAGAAAACCATTAGTTGGTAAACAACAAACAGTCCATTTTTACCAAATGTGGTGTGTTTTAAATAAATTTCTCATCGTTTTATTCACAGAATGCATTTATTTTCAGAAGCTTAGCTTTAAACTTTTTAGTGCAGTAAGATTTTTGAAATGCATCTTGTATTTTTAAATCTTAAAATAAGTTTTCTCTTGCTTTCTAGCAGATTCTAACTGCCAAATTTCTGCTGATTACATCCCTGCAGTGTATTTTAACACATTCTTCTGTCTCAGTATTTCCTGGCAATTAGTTGTTAGATATTGAGGTTTTATCAGACTCAAATACTAGTGGTTTTTGCAAGGCTATTTCATAAGTATTGGTGCATTCCCTTATCAGGAAGCAAAAAAAAAAAAAAAAATGTCTGCCCGTCTACTCTTTATGATCTTAACAGCCATTGGCATTCAATGCTATCATTCCTTCTGTATTTATTATCTAGAATACTCCTATAAAGAAAAACTCTCCTTTACTATCTGGTTACCTGGAGTACAGTTTCTCAAAAGAAATGCTAGACCTTTGTTTACCAATTTTCCAAATGAGTTGGCTCACCTGCATCCTACAATTAATTATTGTTATTGTTCTAGTATCACTGTGATCTCATCGATTTAAGTACCTTTGATGTGTTTCAATTCATGTTAGTTGTTATTCTTATTTATGCTCAAATTGTCCTACCTTTGGCCAGTGGGAGCCAAGTGGCTCCTGGAAATGTTTGACCTTGCTCTAGTGGTCTCTGATAACTCCCTTATTACCTGGTGTAATATGATGATCCAAATTAATCCTGTACATCTCTTGTTCCAGACCTGGACTCAGCCATTCCTTGAAGGAGCTGTGGTTTTTAAGTACATCTTTCTCACTAATGTTTAAAATGGAAAATGAACTAATAATTTTTAGGTGCCTTCACTGGTATATCATTATAATGAAACCTTGTATGTGTTACATATTTTATATTTTAAAACTCTTTCAACTACGTAATCCCCAAATAACCCTAATGCTCAGAATGCTACTCTTCTGGCTCTCTACTGCTGCAGACACTTTCTCTTACGGTTCTGTGAGTTGACAGGGATCCGCTGGATGGCTCTAAGAGTCTCTCATGCAGGTCCTCACTCATATGTCAGGCACCTGGGTTGGGAGAGCTGGAACAAAGGGCCTGGCAGGGTTTCTCTCCCTCCACATGACTTCTCCCTGAGACCAGCTTGAGCTTTTTCTTCCATGAGGTGGCTGACTTCCCTTAGAGCAAGTATGGAAAAGGATCGGGTAGAAGCTGTAAGGCTTCTTATGACCTAGTCTTAGAAGTCTCAGAACATTACTTCCCCACATTGTGCTGGTCAGGCAAGTCCCTAGGACCCATTCAGATTCAAGGGGAAAATGAGACTTAGTCTCAGTGGCAGGAGTAGCAAAGAATTTGAGACCATTTCAAGAGACTCATTGCTATTCTAGGTTAAAGCTAAAAGAACTGTGGCTCCAAAAGATTAAGAGATTCACTGTGGAGCAGGACAGAGGTTTTCCAATGCCCAGACCAGTAGTAGTCTTTTCACTATGCCATGGTGCCTCGCCTAATGTAGTACCTATTTTTCTGTTCATTCTGGCATAGAGATGTGAGTGGCAAGGGGGAACCTGTCGAGTAAGTTCTGTGCCTTCCTAAATTGTTCTACTAAGTTTGAGAACCTTCAATCCAGATGGAGATGTTGTTGGCAGCATAGAGGTCCCTAGTTACCTCCCCCCACCTTGTATAGACATGGGTAATTTCATTGTTATAACATTTAAGCAGCCAAATACGATCTTTGCCTAATTTATTACTTTAGGACTATTTTAATACATTGTGTTTTAATTAGCATTCATGTCACAGGGTTGAAATTCACACCCACATAATTGCTCACATACTTTAGTCCTAGAATTTTCCTTATTTCTCAAATTGATCTTAATATCTCAAAGAAATAACATGCAAGTAGAAATACTTGCTTTTAACTCATGAGACATTGAGATACCTGCTAACTAGGCAGGTTAAACGGAGGCATTAGTTAACATGCTTCTTTGGCTCATGAAATTATGGTTCCTTTACCTGGAACTCTTTTGATTTATCATCCCTTCTCTAGGATTGACATGTATGTAGAGGCCTTGAAGGATCTGAGTGACATGATTATGTTCTTTCCACTCTCTCTGCCTGGAGAGAAGGCGATGAATCTTGAATACATCCTTCAAAGAGCCACTACAAGATTCTTCCCTGTCTATGAGAAGGTAAGTGACAAACTTCTGCCCTGCTCTATGACATGGATCAAGGAGGAGAAAAAAACAACTAAACTGAAAATAAAGAATGTTATTGGTGGATAAAGTTCCCAAAAACACTTTGTGAAAGCAAAATTCTTCCCCCAATTACAGTGATAAGACAAACCTGCCCTTCTTCCTCTCACTCTGGTCTTCTGCATTATATATTTTTAAGGATTTCATGCATAATTCCAGGAATATTTGTAGTTCTAGTGCTGACAGAATTTCAGTTACTTGATTTGATTATGGAATAAAACAGAGTCTTATAAAGAGGATTCCAAAGGGAAAATTCCACACTAATTAGAGAGGAGGGGGTGGAAAGGATGGATATTACTTCTAAAATACACTGGATAGTACAGGGCCCAGGACAGTTTATAAGGCTTATCAGAATTCTACACAATATTTTAAAATTAAGTTAAGAAACAAATTGTTATAAAAATAACACTATTTTTCACCTGTCCCCACATTTTTAACAGCTGAAAATAATGTCTGAAAAGCTTGAGCTTTAAGAAAATACTTAGTGCCAGTCCTAACACAAGGGTTGGTTGACTTCTTTAGTATCAGTGCTCTTGACCTCCAGCTGCATTCATTATAATATCAGTCAACATAGGCAAGCATCATGAAAAATGTTAGGGGTTTGGTAAAAATGAGACAGATCAGTTTTCCAAACCTAACAGCAATGCTGGTTTAATCCATCCTTTCTGGGTTGAGTACCAATGGTTGTAATTGAAGGATTTAGTACATACATTGAAATATATTTATATCAACAATTTTACAGCTTAATCATATAATGTAGATTGTTTATTTGATATTTATGTATTTTGTATAGATGATTGATACTCTACCTTCCTAGGTTATACTTTTTCATGTATTATATTAGGTGAGTTATCAGTCCCCTTGGTCCAAGATGGAAGATGAATCAAATTGAATAGTCTATACCTCAGACTTTCTCAGTATCATTTGTTCAAAATCATTTAAAAGATAGTCTATGGGGCACCTGGATGGCTCAGTCAGTTAAGTGTCCAACTTCAGCTCAGGTCATGATCTCATGGTTTGTGAGTTTGAGTCCTGCATTGGGCCCTGTGCTGACAGCTTGGAGCCTGGAGTCTGCTTCAGATTCTGTTTCTCCTTCTCTCTCTGTCCCTCCCCAGCTCACACTCTGTCTCTCTCTCAAAAATAAATAAATGTTAAAAAAAATTTAAATAATCTATTCTGGTGTAATTAGCATATAATTTAAGAGATTTTTATCCTACAGTTTCACCAATAGTGGCAATGGAATCAATGTTTAACACCGCTATTCCCAGGACTTAAGTGTTTGTTGTGGGATACTATGAAAAACAGAGACTTCTCTGGTGGTTAAAAATAGTATCAACAACATCATCACCACCAAAACAGTGCTAATCCTATGATGGCTCATTTTTGTTTTGTGCTTACTTTGTGCCAATCACTGTTCTATACATTTTACATGCATGATTCCATGTAATCTTCATAACTCCATCAAAGATGTGCCATTGTTATCCTCATTTTGCAGATGAGGCAACCAGAGCTTAAAGAAGCAAAGTAACTTGCCCAGTGTCATACAACTAATAACACTGAATCTTACAGTCGGGTCTCTCCAACTCCTGATCCCATGTCCAAGCAACACAAAATCACAGAGGTTTAAGGCTAGAAAATACTTTAGTGACCTTTCTACTCCAACCTTTTATATTCAGTTGATTTTAACACAAAGTGACCCATAAGTCAGAGCCTTATTAGAAGAAAATTTTCAGGGTGCTTGGGTGACTCAGTCGGTTGAGCATCTACTCTTGATTTCAGCTCAGGTCGTGATCCAAGGGTCATGGGATCAAGCCCCACCTCTTGGGGAGCCTTAGTGGGGAGCCACTAAGCATGGAGCCTGTTTGAGATTCTCTCTCTCTTTCCCTCTGTCCCTCTCCCTCTCTCGCACACACACACTCTCTCTAAAATAACATAAAAATTTTAAGAAAGAAAAGAAAATTTGTTTATAGAAATGAGGCATGTGTCCCTTTGAGAATCGTGTTCTCCCACAAAGAGCAGCAAATCTACGGAGCCTGTCCTGAGATGGTGCGAGGAGAGAATTATGATTGCAGACCCAGGAGAGCCACCAATCCAGGCTGTGAGGCGTAAAATTGTTCTATAAAGGTTCGTAGAGAAGGTACAGGGGATATAATGGAAAGAAGACAAAGGTATATGTGAGATTAGGCTGTTTCTGATGTTCAGAATACTCAGGAGGATTTGGGCTAGTCCACCTCTTTTAGATGAACAAACCGAAGCCTTCAGAGATGGGATTTACTTGTGTTCACACAGCTAGCCAGTGGCCAAGATTAGGGAACTAGGTCTCTAAACTTTTAGAAGACTTTCTGCCAATCACACTTACTTTAAATTATCTTTCCAGGTATAATCCCTAAATCCTCTAATTCTTTTCAACTATGATGCAGGCACTAAGAGACCACGGGCAAGATTTTCTTGTGGGCAACCGGCTGAGCTGGGCCGATATACAGCTCCTTGAAGTCATCTTAATGGCTGAAGAGTGCAAACCCAGTGTCCTCACAGGATTCCCTCTGCTACAGGCAATGCTCTCCAAATAACTCCCAAGAACTGCAGGAAGAATGAATCTTTATCATTTGCTTATTCTTTCATTCAGTCATTCTCATTCTTATTCTCATTCTTATTAGCATTTAAGAACCTACTAACTTCTTTGTGCCAAGCTACAAAGATACCCTCAAAGAACACATCTAGTGGATGAGACAAGCACATAGATAACCTCAATATAAGGTAGTAAATTTAAAAACAAAGTAAGATACAGGAAAGTAGAGGAAGGTCATGTGGGCCAGCATGGGGATCTGGGGCAGACTTCTGGCAGGACTCAAGTCTCAAAGGTTTTGCCCAGAATGTAGCAGAACCTCAATAAAATGGCTTTCTTTCTCTAGATAAGGTGGCAGGAAAACATTTACGATATTCTCGTCCTAACACAGCAGTTGTTTAACAATAACCAGAGCCACTGACTATACTCTTGTGTGCTAAGCATTGTACCAAGCACTGAAAGCACATTACTTCATTGATTTTATTTCATCCTCAAATGGGTAGGAAACGACTCCAAGAGGTCAAAGAACTTTCTTTCAAGTCACACTGTCAGTAGGTGACAGGACTGGTGCACAAACCCTCAGTCTGACTGATTCCATGGCCTGCGTTCTAAGACACTTTGCTATGTTGGTGGATTTCTTTCTAGCCTTTTAAATATATGCGTATTGAAAATAGTTGTATTCCAAGTTATGGTAATTCTGCAGTCTCCATTTCCCACTTCACGTTACATTATATGCATGTTTTGGTATTTTTATTTAGTTTGCCTCATTTTTATACAATATGGTATTATATTTTTGAACATTTTCATGATTATATAATATTCCAGTTACTGTGCTCAGAATAACTTACTATTTGTTATTTATTTTTGAGAAAGAGAGGGAGAGAATAAGCGGGGGTGGGGTGGGCAGAGAAAGAGAGGGAGAGAGAGAATCCAAGCTGGCTCCTCAGTGTCAGTGCAGGGCTCGGTGACACAGGGCTCCGTCTCACAAGATCATGATCTAAGCCAAAATCAGGAGTCGGACACTTAACCAACTGAGCCACTCAGGTGCCCCAGAAAAACCTAACTTAAATAGTGAAAATCATAACAACTTAAATATTCAATACCTGAGGAATGTCTACATAAATGAAGATACATCTATTGGGTAGAATTTTATGCACTTACCTAAAGGCATATTTTCAAAGATTACATAACAACATAGAAAAATGCTTATGACATAAAATCCTTATGACTTAAGGACTTCTATTTATTAGTTATACATCAGGATACTCTGGAGTATTTGCTTTTATGAACAATGCTGCAACAGCATCTTCATGGTTATAAATTTTTCCATATTTAAGATGATATCATTAGGATGCAATCTGAAAAATGGGGTCAGTTGGTTACAGCCTATGAACAGTTTTGTGGTTCTTGAGAAATATTGCCAACTTGCTTTGTACAAGGCATCACAATGTATGAAAATTCCATTTTATCCTCTACCTCCACCAGCCATGAGGAATATAATTTTTTTTTTAATTTTTTCTTTTTTTTTTAATGTTTATTTCTGAGACAGAGAGAGACAGAGCATGAGTGAGGGAGGAGCAGAGAGAGAGGGAGACACAGAATCAGAAACAGGCTCCAGGCTCTGAGCTGCCAGCACAGAGCCCGACGCGGGGCTCGAACTCACAAACCATGAGATCATGACCTGAGCCGAAGTCAGTCTCTCAACCGACTGAGCTACCCAGGCGCCCCGTGAGGAATATAATTTTTAAACACTTTCTCTCAGATGCAAAAATGTGCAATGTTTGTATTTTGTCTATTTTGCCCTATTCTCTTTTCATGGATAGTATACTTCTGCATTTTAGGAGTTCAAGGCCAGAATCAGCTGCATTCCCACAATTCACAAATTTCTCCAGCCTGGAAGCCAAAGGAAGCCTCCACTAGATGAAGGCTCCATTGAGACCGTGAAGAACATATTCAGATTTGAACGTGGCATGTTTCTTAAAAACATGGGTACTATAGTAGCCGAGTATTAACAAACGAAGAGGTCTAAAGGCCTCGGCACATCTCACTTCACATTTGTAGCAGTACCCACAAAGGTATCATAAGGTCACTTTGATAAAGATAAGCAAAAGGAAATAAACTACCTAATACTGGCCTGTAAATCAGACAACACTTTTTCTGTTTATAAAACAGTAAAACACCAATCCATCAGAATCATCCAAATAAAGATTCTTCTGCATTCTACTTATTGCAAAAGAGTACAATCCTGAGTAAGCCAATGGGTATTGAAGACTTCTTTAAAAAAGGAAAAGCCCCACATATATACCAGCCATCACGCATTTCCACATCCTTTTGGGAAAAGTCCAGGACAGAGCATAGCTTCAAACTAGTTTCTTAAACGTTCAACCACTAGAGTCTTTTACAGATAGAGCATATATTTTTATCATCAACTTCACACTTGGTTTCTACTTTAGTAATCTAAACTTTGAGTGTAAACTGTTGTCAGTCCAAATCTGAAGGGTCTTCTCAGTCATCTCTATAGTCAGCAAATACACACAGAGCACCCCAGTGATAACCACTTTTTCCAACCTTCTTGTGGTAACAACCTCTTTGCACCATTAGGGTAAGTGGGATTTTTTTTTTTTTAAGTAGAATATTTTTATTTGGTTAAACTTGTAGGCCCCTTCCTGTCTTCCTCCCTCCCTCCCTCCCTCCCTTTCCTGAATTACTTATCACTGGAAGTCTAATAACTTCCTCGAAAGTCAGTGGGGAAAGGTAACTGAACACAAGCATATCAACTCTGCTCTTCTCAGCTGGGGCTCCACTCACCATCTCATGTAAAGAGTGGGTTTGAAATCTGACACCCCTGAGTAAAGACAACAGGATCAAAACTGCGGGCTTTGAGAGCTTTAAGGGACCTGGTCAACCATTTAGTCCAAATTCCTCCTTAAGGATGAGAAACTGAGACCCAGAGAGAGGAAAGACCTTCCAAAGAACATGCAACCAGTCAGTGGGAGAACTGGGCTGGAACTCAGGTCTCTTGATGTTCAGTCTGGAGCCTAAAAGTAAGTGCCCTGGACATGAAGTCATAACTATTTCTAAAAATGAAGTAGTAACTTGGGGACAAAATCATTTTTGTTTCAGAATTATTACTGTTTCAGTGAGAGAGAGTATCTGCTCCTGAGGGAGAGTTCTGGCTTAAAAAAAAACAAACAAAAACCTCCTTTCCAATCACTTGCATTAATAATTGAGCATTTAAATGTTAAAAATCACTTGAGTATATATGGAGAGGACATTAAAATGAGAAAACCAGGTTTAAAACAGAAAGCATTTTATTTAAATACCGAATACATTCAGTCAGTACGCAGAGTGTGCTGAGAAAAAAAATAACACTGGCAGTAGTACAATTAAAATGGAAGAAATATAGTTTCTTTTTTTTTTTTTTAATTTTTTTTAAGGTTTTACTTATTTTTGAGACAGAGAGAGACAGAGCATGAACGGGGGAGGGGCAGAGAGAGAGGGAGACACAGAATCGGAAGCAGGCTCCAGGCTCTGAGCCATCAGCCCAGAGCCCGACGCGGGGCTCAAACTCACGGACCGCGAGATCGTGACCTGAGCTGAAGTTGGACGCTTAACTGACTGAGCCACCCAGGCGCCCCAAGAAATATAGTTTCTAATACAATGCAAATGACAAACAGATACATGAACATTTTGTAAAGTTCACCTTGGGCACTCCATTATCTGATAACTGGCAGTTTAATTTCAACTTCAGACCCAACTGTTTGGAATTATCAAAAAATAAAACACCCCACACATATGAAAACTGGACGCAGCGAATGAAAGAGAATGTAATGATTTATTAAATATTTTTAATGAAACCATTATCAGAGAAGTAGAAAAACAGTCGAGGTTTTGTTTAAAAAAAATTACTCAAACTAGTGTTCATATTGGAGTGTTTCTGTTGTTTTTAATGTAGAATAAGACACATAACATTCCATGCTGAAGTTCATCTTTTTTTTAAGTTTACTTATTTATTTTGAGAGAGAGAGAGAACAAGTGGGGAAGGGGCAGAAAGAGAGAGAGAATCCCAAGCAGGCTCTGCACCACCAGTTGCAGAACTTGATGCAGTAATCAAACTCACGAACTGAGAGATCACAACCTGAGCTGCAGTTGGATGCTTACCCGACTGAGCCACCCAGGCATCCCTGAAGCTTATCTTTTAAATACAAAGTATGTGCTCTGCCCGTTACAGCAGAATCGCATGAATTTAGTTTTCAGTTCCTCCATATTTTCAGAGCAGCAGTAAGACAAGTCTCAGAATCATCATGAGGCTGGATTAAGATAAAAGAAAGGCAAAGAGCAGGTCACGCTTACGTGGCATAAGAGGTTAGTATGTTCACCAAACCCGTACTATTACTAAACTTTGGCTTCCAGGGTTCTCTCTTGCTTCTCCTTAGAGCAGGGGTGATCTCGTTATCCCTGTACTGGAACTTCCCAGACCCAGCTGGATTAGCTACTTAAAAATGTTGATTGACTGCATGAGCAAACTCAGAACTCATTGTTCTGAAAATCTGGGATGAACCTTTATAAGAGAAAGGTTTGGAAAGAAATGCCTTTCATAAACTAGTAAAGGCAAGTGGCTTGAAAAAAATAATGAAGGAGCAATTCTGGGGTGTTATTATTATAATCTCAGCTACTTTCCATTGACTGGGGTCTTGTCTTCTTGACCCAAAAACCCTGCTTCTGATTCTTTCTATCACTAAATATAATTTTTAGAACATAGCCATCACTGGAAGGCAGTCCTTTGTAATCACATTCCTCCCCGACACCTACCCCCAACCAAGCCATAAACATTATACATAGCCACACCAGAAATTTCTATAGTAAAGTAGAAAGGAGAAAATTAGTCATTGCATTACCACCTAGTGATAAACACTATTAACAGTGTGAAGTATTTCCTTCCTATCTTGGTTTTTTATACAAACTTTTGAGATCACACTATATTTGGTTGTTTATTTTGTTTTTATCTCCTATTGTATCATTCTAATTTTCTAATAGAAAATAGATTTTCTAATGCCACTAAACAGTTTTTGAAAACAGTGCATGTAATGCCTGCTCAGTATTTCATTAAGTAGACAAAACATGTATTGAAACATTTCCTTATTGGTGAAGATTTTTAAAAATGTTTATTTATTTTGAAAGAGACAGAGAGGGAGAGGGAGGGAGGGACAGAAAGAGGGAGAGAGAGAATCCCAAGCAGGCTCCATCCATGTTGCCAGCACAGAGCCTGACATGGGGAGAACCGTGAGATCATGACCTGAGCCTAAATCAAGAGCTAGATGTTTAATCAACTGAGCCACCCAGACACTCCTCAAGTTGTTTCTAATTTTTCAATTCATCATGAGTTCCATTAGAAATAAAGTTGCAGGGGCACTTGGGTAGCTCAGTCAGTTGAGCGTCCAACTTCAGCTCAGGTCATAATCTCGCAGTTGGTGAGTTTGAGCCCCACACCAGGCTTGCTACTTGTCAGCCTGTCAGTGTAGAGCCTGCTTCAGATCCTCTGTCCCCATCTCTCTGACCCTCCCCCACTTGTGCTCTCCCCAAAATAAATATTTTTTAAAAAAAGAAAAAGAAATAAAGAAATGAAGTTGCAATAAACATCAGTCTTTGTATACATTTCATTCTTTCTTTGGAAATTCCAAAGTAAAAAAGTAAAAATGTGTAACAAAGGAAATGCACATGTTGAAGGCTTTCAACATAATAAAGACAGCTTCCAGGAAGAACTAAAAATGTTACCTGTAAATTTTTACTTGGTAATATGCTTAATCTCATGGATAGAATTACTAGGATCAAAATAAGAGAAACCAGAGGTTCCCTGTTATCTTTTTTAAAAATATTAACTTTCTTTCCTTAAAAACTCAAAATAAGTGTAGCAGACTATCACTATAACACTCGAAGACTGAGTATCAGATTGAAATGAATACATTTACTGTTTCAGATGAGTAAATCTTGAGGAAAAATGAGGCTGAATTTAGTTCTTTATTCTGAAAAAGGTAGGCGAGTATATGTGCTCAGATACTATAGCAACCCTACGTGTACTCCACAAAAATGTTCATCGGTACATCAATACCAAAGACTGACTGAATACATGATATTTTAAGGTTTTACAGTCACGCTTACTGTCATAAAAATTACTTTGACCTTTCAAATTAAAACTGACTCCTGCCAAAAAGTCAGCACTTCAAAATTATGGCAGAAGAAAGCACAGATCAAAATAGTTTTTCTTACCTTAAACCTGCAACCAGACCAGCTGGCATGATTTTCTTGGATCTCTTATACCTCACGCCCATTATGGTGGCCAGGAAGAAAGCTGTAACTACAAACCAAACCAATGCATGAACTGCAGTTTCAAACACATTCTCAATGCTTGCTTATGAAAAAAAAAATGCATATCATTTCAGCTTTTTAATAGAACTATTATGTGTAGGTACTGAGTTGCTATCTTCTTAAAAAGATAAAGTGCTCTATTAAAAGACTTTATGAGGGGCGCCTGGGTGGCTCAGTCGGTTGAGCGGCCGACTTCGGCTCGGGTCATGATCTCACGGTCCGTGACTTCGAGCCCCGCGTCGGGCTCTGTGCTGACAGCTCAGAGCCTGGAGCCTGTTTCCGATTCTGTGTCTCCCTCTCTCTGACCCTCCCCCGTTCATGCTCTGTCTCTCTCTGTCTCAAAAATAAATAAATGTTAAAAAAAATTTTTTTAAAGACTTCATGAATTAGCTTATTGAAAAGGTTGTTGAGTAAATAAGCATGTTAAAATCTATTCCTGAAATATCTTCAAAATAAAAAGTCTTGGTCTAACTTAAATGTCTAGGAAGGCTAGGACTGTGTCTTACTCAACTTTCCTCAGGAACACTTGGCGGTATGTCTGGATCCACAAGGGGAAATCGAATAAATGCTTAGTTAACTGAAAGTAAAGAAAATAATTGGTATCTTTTTTTAAAAGTAAGACTTAATGAATAAAAAAAAAATACTAGGAAAAAAGGCTGACTGTTTTTAATGTGCAGCATTCAATTTTGGGAAATTGATGCCTGGAGACTAAATAACAATCATCTAGGTAATAATATTAAATTTAGAAGCATCATACCAGCCTTTTAGGAGCTGAACCAATATGGAGAGAGAAGCCGTTTTATTAGGGCACTGATGTCACAATTTAAGAACAGCTTTCAGGGTGCCTGAGTGGCTCAGTCGGTTAAGCATCTGATTTCAGCTCAGGTCATGATATCACAGCTTGTGAGTTTGAGCCCTGTGCTGGGCTCTGTGCTGACAGCTCAGAGCCTGGAGCCTGCTTCAGAGTCTTTGTCTCACTCTCTCTCTGCCCCTCCCCTGCTCATGCTCTGTCTCTCTCTTCTTCAAAAATAAATGAACATTAAAAAAAAATTATAAAAAAATATTAAAAAGAACAGCTTTCAAGGAACAATTGCTTGCTGATATAAAAAAAATGATGATAAATATATGTGAAGTACTTAAACTCACGAGGATAAAAAGCCTAGTATATCCACATCTTGCTGATATGTTTCTTCCTTTGATACAATTTCATTATTAAAAACTATCCCTAGAGGTGCCTGGGTGGCTCAGTCAGTTAAGCAACTGACTTTGGCTCAGGTCATGATCTCTCGGTTCGTGAGTTCGAGCCCCGCATCAGGCTCTGTGCTGACAGCCCAGAGCCTGGAGCCTGCTTCAGATTGTGTGTCTCCCTTTTTCTCTGCCCCTCCCCTGCTCATTCTCTGTCTCTGTCTCTCAAAAATAAACATTAAAAAAAATTTTTTTTAACTATCCCTACCTCCTGTTTCAAACAAAGAAAAAAGTAACACACTAAGTCTCTTTCTCTCCCTCAAATACCAAACTAATACAGTTTGTCTTCATTTGTATTTTCTTCCATAACCCACCAGGGCACTTTGAATAATGATCCAATTAAATAGAGACAATTTCCAAACCTCCACTGTATTTCAAGCTGGACTACAGAAATCCAAGCATCCCGGGCCTTTAAATACACATGGGTTTCCATTTTCACTGTGGACATTCCCCTACTAAACCCAACAGGGGAAGAAGCTAAAAAAGAGTCAGCCTTGGTTTTTTAGATTAAGTCTTAAGGAAAAAAAACAGGATCTAAAAGCTGCTTGTGAATTAAATAATGTGAGGCTGTCCCTTTTTAGGTATTTTAATAGCAACATGAGAACTATGCTAATATGCACTTAGGGAAGTTAACATAAAATCTAGCCATAATTCCTTTAATTTTATAATTTTATTTTTCTAGTAATAAGTTTCACAGAAATATGTTCTGTGTTTGAAAGCTTGGTAGCAATATCCTCATTTTTGATTGGGTCTGTCTAGAAAGGAACAAGAATTGTGTTCAGTCTTGACATATGCATATGCACTTGCCATGTAACTGCATGTTTTCTTTTTTTATATATATATATATATTTTTAATGTTTATTTTTGAGACAGAGAGAGACAGAGCATGAATGGGGGAGGGTCAGAGAGAGGGAGACACAGAATCTGAAACAGGCTCCAGGCTCTGAGCTGTCAGCACAGAGCCCGACGTGGGGCTCGAACTCACGGACCACCAGATCATGACCTGAGCCGAAGTCGGCCGCTTAACCGACTGAGCCACCCAGGTGCCCCTAACTGCATGTTTTCTAGTGTACCTGGTATAGGGTATTAAAAAAAACACTCCCAAGGTTTGACCCTTCAGAAGTGGAAAAAAATGCCTTACTTACACAGTGACAGTTTTACATCTCGCTTGTCATTTGAGACTCGGTAAGCTCCATAGCCAGCCAAAAATCCAACAAAAAGACCAGCGATCAAAGATGGAACACCACCTGGGAAAAAAATGGGCTCAGAAAGAGAAATCCCAAATGAAAGGAATTCCTTCCATTCCTTCAAGTATGATACATGCACCTTCAAATGTATTTCTACATTTGGCACTGTAACTAGACAAAGCCAAATTAAATATCAGTCTACTCATGAACAGTTTCTAAGATTTGACTGTTCCCTGCTGAACCTGAAATGCAAGGCAGAGGAATCCCGAATACACAGCAATGCCAGGGTTAGACATGGCTGTATGCCAGTGATGCTGTGAACAAGATACACAGTCATTGCGTCATAGAGCTCACTCTATTTAGAATCTCAGATTGGAATCCATTGGGGTAGGGTCAAGGCATCTTTAGTTTAAAAATATCTATAGGAAATTCAGATTGCAGCCAGGGTTAAACCATTGCAGCAATGAGCACACACATGCAACACACACATACACACACACACATACAGAGCAGCATCCTGAATGAGAAGCCATAGGCACTAGGTTCTATTCCTAATTCTTCCATTTGTTGCCTGCAGGACTTTGGCTAAGTCACTTAGTCCTCTGAGTTTTGTCAGCTGCAAAACAGAGTTAATAATATCATCTGTGTCAAATATATAATGGCTTAGAATGTTACAGTTGGAGGTATTAAATTCTTCATTGTTCCTCCCTTCCCGCAAATCTATCTTGCAAACACGGCAACATGATCTCTTAAAAGCGTATATCTGGACAGGTCACTCCCCTAATTGAAAACCTTCAATGCTTCCCACTACGCTTAGGGAAAAATTCAAGTCTGCTCTATTATTGGAGCCTTGGCCTTCTTTCAGTGCCTTGAATATGTCAAACTCTTTATTCCTCATGGCTTCTAGGCACGCTGTTCCTTGCCTGGACTGCTCTTCCCTGCACTATTCACCTCGCCAACTGCCACTCACCTCCAGATGTCTTTGTAAGTGTTAGCTCCTCAGAGATGTCTTCTGTGATTCACTATTCTGAATGAGGACCCCTGTCAAAATTTCCTACTATTCGTCATCATATATTTGTACACCTGCCTGTATATTTAAGGTCAGCCCCCTGACTTGCTTGTGAGCACTATCTCTTTTTGCTCACTGCTGTTTTCCAGGGCCTGACATAGTGCTGGCTACTTAGCAGCACTAGATAAATACTGACAAAACGCATGCCTGGGAACTCCCTGTTAGGGGTCATGTTTAAGCAGAAGATGTCAGATTAGAAAAGAGTTAAGGGGACTTAAGTATTTTCTGAAACACTTGACTAGGTCACCTTTATTAAGGTGTCTTCTCAACTCAAGATCTATGACTCTTTTCTGTATTTCCTGATGATTTCTGCACTGCTAAGATCCTCCCGACCTTAAGTATGTGGAGGCAGGAGTGGTGGCATCTGCACCCAAGTCTTGGTGATGTCAGGCAGCAAACAGTGGGGACAGGAATGCACACTAGCAGCCCACGTGAATGAGAACCAGGAAGGCTCCTGGGAGAATTCATCCTGCATGAGGAAGGAGCTGGGACCGTGGGCTCTACCTCATAACAAAGCCATGGCTAGTGGAAGGGAGAAAGATCCTGCAAAAAAGCTCACTGTCTATGGTGGGGCTACGAAAAAAGAAGTTCCAAGCTCTGCCCTGCATCTCCTTCCTCCCAGTGCTGACCTGGCTGGGGCAGCCTTGGTAGGGGAGTTTTCAAAGGAACTGAAAGGTACACATGGGGGCCTCCCTCCCTCAGAGCAGGACACCAGCTCTCCTGTTCCCCTCCTCCAGAGGGGCTGCTGTGCCCTGACCTTGAACTAGAGTAGGATGGTGTGAAGCCAGGTTCAGTCCTGGTATAGGAGAAGGCCAAGTGAGCCTTCTGGCCATCTTTAGCTTTGGGCACTGGCCACCTGGCTCAGAAAGAGCCTCAAAATCATAGTGTCTCCCTGGCTATGCACTTCTCTAGGGACTTATATGGGAGAGGGGTGAACCCAGAACTCAGTGCTCAGCATCCTGCCACTGTGCTGCCTCTTTCCACTTTCTCTGCTCCCAGCAAGAAAAGAAATCTCAGTCCCTCACTTTGATCCACACTATGTCAGGCAGCTGGTCTAGTACAGGATTCAGATATACTTGTCTTCTTACCAAACACCTTTTGGACATCACATCATTAACCTACCCAACATTGTTCTTTTTTTTTTTTTAATTTTTATTTTTTAACGTTTATTCATTTTTGAGAGACAGAGAGAGACAGAGCATGAGTGGGGGAGGGGCAGAGAGAGAGGGAGACTCAGAATGCGAAGCAGGCTCCAGGCTCTGAGCTATCAGCACAGAGCCCAACGCGGGGCTGGAACTCACAAACTGCGAGATCATGACCTGAGGTGAAGTCGGACACTCAACCGACTGAGCCACCCAGTCACCCCCAACATTATTCTTAATAACTGTCCCTTGGAATGGTCTCCTGACCCAAGTGCACAGGATTCATGTCTCGGGAAGATGTAAGTAAAATCAGAAAGCATCGACTCACTTTATACAAAAGTTCTAAGACATCAAGACCACAAGCAGCTTAGAATATAATACAGAATACAAAACTAGGAAAAGGTATTTTGCTCCACTGGCCCATAGACCCTCCCACTGGCAGGACAGTAACAACAGAAACAACAAGGGTATTAAACCTTTCTTCTGGGCCAGGCACTGTGTGAAATGTGTTACATGCATTATCTTATTTCATCCTAATGAATTAATATACAAATGAGGGATTCAACCCAAAAGCTAAAACAATTCACACGAGTATCTGAGATAGTAAGCAGTAGTGTCATGAGGAGAATCTAGGAATGCTTAATTCTGTGGCCTGTGTGCTCTTAACCTACATTATACAAGAGTGGGCTTCTTTGTGAACACATGCCCCCAGGAGCTTCCCAGATCACTTATTTGGGGGCTCTTGTAGGAGGCCAGGCAACCATATTGTGCAGCTGAGCAACAAGCACGTGCCCTCAGAGACCTTACAGCGAATGTGATTTCATTTCTCCTGAAGAGATCTGGGGTAGAATGTAAAGTAATCCTTGTCTCTCTGCCCCTCCTCCACCCCTAGCTGCCCCAACACACACACAGCCTTCTTCCCACCCCTCTAAGAGGCAGGCAAAAATGTCCAGGTGTGCTCTTCTGTTCCGTAACAAGAAGTTATTTAGACACATCTTTGACAAGGGAAATGTTTTTCAGTAACAATCCTATCAGAATTTTAAACTCAGTCCTCCTTAAAGTAGATTATAAAACATGAACTTTTGAGTAGTGGTTTACAGGTCTTTGGTGCGATGATTTTTTCATCAAATACATATCCACGATGCTACACATATTGAGAGACAAAATAAGAATAACAAAAAAAAGTCTAAGTGATTTACAGGCTCTTGGAAATCTTAGAAAATAATGTTTTGGGGCTCCTGGATGGCTCAGTTGGTTAAGCATCCAACTTCGGCTCAGGTCATGATCTCATGATTCGTGGGTTCAAGCCCCGCATCGGGCTCTGTGCTGACAGCTCAGAGCCTGGAGCCTGCTTTGGATTCTGTGTGTGTATCTCTCTCTCTCTAACCCCTCCCTTGTTCACACACACACACACTCTCTCTCTCTCAAGAATAAATAAACATTAAAAAGAAAAGAAAATAATCTGTTTAAACCTGCCATCTCTGAGTCCCTACAGAGACCTGTGCTTCTGGCCTTGGACTTTTTAGCAATCTCTAAATAAGGAGTAACTCTAATAACTCTGTAGACCTGGCTTTTTCACTCAAGTTGAAGTCCACCAATGTCACAAATATAACACTCTTTGAAATATAACTTCATTTTTAAAATTTCATGAAAATATAAGAAACAGAAATATGAGACACCATGATTAAAAATACTTCTACCTTAAAACAAAGCAAAATATGAAACTTGGCCTTTTATTTTTCTCCATGAAAGCCCTTTGATTTATCAACTGGGTTTCTTCTTCTTTTGGATACAGATGAAGAGACAACTTCAGATATGATACCTAAGTATTTAACAAATTTTCCTCCGCAAAACATAATTTCAACATAAGTCAGTTTTTGATACCGTGAGTATGTAAACAAATGAAAACAGTCCTTTGATAATAAGCGCATAGCCCTGAGGTAGTTAAATCAATTAATTATGTAATTGATAATGATGGGTGAAGAGAGACCCAGAAAGCCAGGCTAGAATGCTCTGTCACACCCAGCCCCACTTCCCTCTATGGCTCCCTTCCACACACGACATACTGGTCCTCAGCCACCTCTAGGACATCTTTAGCTTCTTGTCTTACTTACAAACCCTCAGATAATTTTAGCACAATCACCAACCCCCCACCAAGTCCCCTTGATGAAAAATATGGTTAGGGCTTACCTCTCCGCTTATATCCCAAAATGCTTCCAAAAGTCACAAGGGCCGCATAACCAAAACCAATCAGGTCCATTGGCAAGGCTGCAATTCTAAAGCTGGGGAAAGGGATAAGTTTTACAAAATAAAAAGAACTGGGAGCAGTATAAGTATATAAAAATGATACACATTCCACAGAATTACAGAGATTAATTTCTCTAATCTACTAAAAAAAGGAAAGCTCAGTCAAAGACATCCACACATAGTCAATAGTAAATCATGGGCGCCTGGGTGGCTCAGTCGGTTGAGTGTCCAATTTTGGCTCAGGTCATGATCTCGCAGTCCATGAGTTCCAACCACACGCCAGGCACTCTGCTGACAGCTCAGAGCCTGGGATCTGCTTGGATTCTGTGTCTCCCTCTCTCTCTGCCCCTCCCCCATTCATGCTCTGTCTCTCTCTGTTTCAAAAATAAACAATTTTAAAAAAATTTTTAAAAATCAGTAGTAAATCACTGAAGAATATTAATGAAACCTCGCACAAAATTAAGTAAGCTATGAGAATATCTTATCGTGCCTCATAGCAGCAGTTGAAACATGTATCCAGGGGTGAGAAGCTCCATTAAAATCCTGCCCAGGAGTCTATAAGATGTCAGAGAAAGTGTGCTGGCTACAGGCTGGAGATATGGGTACTGGCACTAGCAGGTTGTTGGCCCTTGGACTATGCCCCATCCCTGATGTCAACTCGCCCCAAAGCAAGGGGAGTAGACGAGATGTTCCTTGCAGCTTTCAAATTTCTGATTCCTAGTAGTGCTTTACGTATCTTAATGCTTTTACATCTGTATTTCCTCCGTGGGGAAAATATCTTTGTACATACAAGGAATAGCGTATGAGATTTCATTGTAGTTTTATAGTGTTTTCACTGCTCACCATTTAAGTTAACCTGGTCTCTTAACCTCTGTACCAACTGGGAACAAACTGACCCAGAAGAACAGAAGAGAGGAAGCCAGAAGTTAGTGTGAGTAAGGGTCTGCAGGGAGGGAATTTGAGGTCCAGGAGATGATGGCACTGAGGAGGCACTAGTGAAAAATCCTCAATATCCATGGGAAGCAGAATTAAAAGAGAAGAACTCATCTTCTCTGTCCAAGAAATGGTGCTACAGGATTGAACACAAAGGAAGGACCTGTGTTCAAAAACCATTGTCAACTGAATGATATGAACACATAATAATAATGGGGATGAAGATGTTTTGGAGCAATTACCATTCGAGAGCCTTACATCAACACATTTAATTATTACTACAACCCTCTTAGGTAAGTGCTATCATTATTATCCCTGCTTTCCAGATAAGCAGACTGAGGCACAGAAAAGGCCAGCAATACTCCTGAGGCCACACAGCAGAACCAAGATTACAGACTCAGAGAAGTCTCATTCCTAACCACTAGCAATAATACCTCTGATAACTGAGTTAGCTGTTTGAAAAAAGTGAATGTGCAAATAAAACTAATGCTCTTCAGAGTTTTTAAATTCTGGATCAGTCACTTCTGTTTGGTCTCGCTGCTTAAAGCTGTGGCCTTCCATTGGGTGACTTTACCATCTTCAGCCCTATGAGCTTCTCATGGTCAGTCCTACCTCCTGTCTTCCCCAAGAATTAATCATATTCCACAATGTATGCTTGCCTCCAAACCTGATGCCACTATTTACTAGCTATGTAACATTAGGCATGTTCCCTAATTTCTCTGCAATTCAGTGTCTCCATCTGTAAAATAGGGATAATAAAATTACCTACCTCACAGAGTTGTGTTAATTAAATGAGATACTAGTGTAAAGTGCTTAGAACAAAGCCTGGCACATACTGAGAACTCAACAAATGCTAGCTGTTCTAATCATGATCATTCTTCTCTTTCACCTTTACACTCATTTTGGGGTTTGACATGTGTAAGGACATAACTATAACAGCACACTGACAAATAACTGAGGTAGTGTGAATTTATGATTCAGGCATTCAATGAATCAAACCATAATATTACAACTTATACTGAATTCCACTTCACAACTATTGGGTGTCTTCTTTGTGCAAGGCAGTAGGAAGCAATGGAAAGCCCTTGGACTTGGCTCTGGTCTTCCAGGACTTGCAGTGCTGCACAGCAGAGGAGGCAGATGTGTTAATGAACCCTAAGAGGAGAGGCATGGGCACCATAACAAGCAGTGGTGCCTAATGAGACATGGGAGCCTAAGGAAGGATTCCTAGAGCAAGTGTGGTCCCAGCTGGGACCTTAGGCAGAGGAGTGAGCCAAGTGAAAAGGATGGCAAGGAAGGGTGTGTTCTAGGCAGCCGGGAGAACATGTGCAAAAGCCCAGGGGCACGAGAAAGCATGGCATGTTTTCAAAATGGACGGGGCTGGTGAAAAAGACAGGGCCAGGACACATGTAAACCCTATAAAGGGAGGCTGGGTTCCGTCTCAAGGGCGGTAAGGGATGAATGAAGGGAGCCTCATAACCAGACTTAATTCCAGCAAGTGCTTCCTGGCTGCAGTAGTGGGAGATGGATGGAGTGAGGCAGGAAAATAAGCTAAGCAAGAGATGATGGCAGCCTGGCCTAGAGACATGGCAACGAGGGTGGGTCAGATTTGAGAGAGGATCAGGAAATAGAATCAATAAGTCTGGATGTGGGAGTGTCAGGGGTGGGGGTGGGAGGATAAGTCAGAGATGACTCATCTCTAGGTCTCTGGCTTGGACCACTAGGAAGGAGAGGTGGGAGGCAGGTGAGCCTTGATGCTATTCTGAGACAAGGAGCACTAGAACAGCAGGAAGCATGTGGTGGCAGGAGGAGGCAGGTCACCAGGAATGATGGGACCTATTTGAGACATAATCTAAGATGCCTGACACACAGTGAGGAAAACACACTTATATAAAGATCTGAAGCTTATGAGAGATCACTCATCATGAGGTAGTAATTTGGGGACCTGATTTTCTCCTTAAGCCAACCACCTGGCATAAAAGGCTGATTCTTCTCCCTCCTCTGAGCCCCCAGCTCTTCTTCTGACTCTCTCCTGGGGCCCCACCCCTTTCTACCTGGTGTAGAGTTAGTTAGGTTGGGCTCCCCTCCGTATCTCCCTCCAAGCCAGTCAAACTCCTCCAGGGCTAAGCTCAAGTCCAGTTCATCTTCCTCCTCCCCACAGCACAAACCTCACTGCCATGCACAAGGCAGGTGCTTAGAAAATACTTGAATGAACGCATGAGTGACCCAAAGGAACAACTGCCTGAAGGAAGACATTCTGTAAGTGAGCCTCAGGATAGCTCTATTGCCAGGATACAGCCTGTTCCTTTAATCTCTTTACTGAACTGAGTGTTCTGAGGAGGCAAAACAAATCTATTCCCAATCCTTGTAAGATGTCTCTATACTCACAGGGAAAATGTAGACAAAAAGCAATCACCCCTCTTGCTCCATTTCCATGGCAAGACCATATGACCTGCCCAAAACTACACATGAAAGCGATGGAAGTGGGAGACGATGTGCGATGTGCGCTTTGCATCACATGCTCCCATCGCAAACGCTATGCCGGCCGGACACTTGGAAAGGCCAGAAAGCATCTTGGGTGCAATGCAGCAAAATGACTTACTGCACCGCGTACAAACCCAGATGACAGGGCCCTGCCTTGCCCCTAAACCTCCAAAATTTAGGGAACCCGCTAAGAGATTTTTCCGTAAGCTACTATGTAAAAAGCTACCTATCTTTGTACTCGCTGGGGCTCGAAAGACACATTTTCGACTGAAGTCTGGGTGGTACTGGGAAGGTTAAAACTATTTTTGCAATGGTCCGAGAGCCCCATCCCTTCCCCACCTCTCCCTAGCTCCAGGAAAGTAGGAAGGAGGACAGGTGGGAGATTCGGGACCACGGAAGGAAGAAATCTGGGGAATCCCCAAGAGATGGAGCGAAGCGATCCCTGGAAGAAGCAGCCTCCATCCCCTGCAAAATCCTCCCAAGGTCCTCAGCATCTTTGCTTAGAGCAGTGCCTTTACAAGAAAATTCAGGGGAGGACGTTCTCGACTGCGAGGTGTACAGCTCACCAGCAGCCCCGAGCCCTCCCCGCGGATCATAAGTGAAATCTCAGGGGCCAGCTGCAGGCTAACTTCGTACCTGGTATCCGGAAGCGGTCCCCGCTGCCAGCGCCTCCCGACTCTGCGCGCTACCTTCCCGCACTCGGCCCGGGCCGCTTGTTCCGGGAGGCGCCTTCCCTGCAGCGCGCATGCGCCACGGCCTGCCCTCTCCTCTGGGTGTACCCCGCGCAGGCTCGCGGGGCTGAACAGAGGAGGCCAGTCAGCTATCCCGTCCCCTGCTTGGTCAGCCGGGCTGGGCTGGGCTGGGCTTTAGACTCTGGCCCTGAGCCAGGGGTTGGGCGGGGCGGAGAGGCATCCGCAGAGAGTGTTTTGGGTGTAGCAGGGATCCTAGAAGGTGGAGTTTTAACTGTGAGGCTCATTCATCACTCAGGGGACACTTGGGGACCTCACAACAGCAACCTCGGCCTTTTACAAACTCCATTGTCCTAATTTTCAGTGTGGGGAGCTAAGGTTCAGACAGGTGAAATGATTTAGTTATCCACGGTGTCAGCTCCTAAGTGGGGTACAAAGATTAGAGTCCCAAGTTTATCTGGTTTCAAGGCCAGAGCAACCTCTATTACACTACCCTATCTACAAGGTCATGTAGATGTGGGGAGATCAGGATCCTGATTTTATACCTCAAGCCCAGGATTTGCTGGGCTTCAGTACATGAAGAGAAAGGTATAGACTGGCAGACTTGGAAAGCACTTTAAGTCATGTCCCAGGATAATCCCTGCCTAGGAATGAACCTTAAATGGATTTAGAATTCGGCTTCCTGGCAACAGCTTCTCATCTCACGCCAGTTTTGCTGGGTAAGCCGCATACAGTAGCTCCAACCCAACCCTCTTCCATATAGAACAGCCCTTCATACATTGTCAGAAGTCGGTCATCTAGGAGTCATCAAGCAGCTCTAGGGGTGTTGCTGGACTGGGAATGACAGCAGAGTTTCTTAAAATTAAAAAAAAAAAAAAACCCTAAGAATATACATTAAATCTTGTGAAATTTGTTTGCCGAACCTATTCCTTGTGCTTAAAAGTGCTTCAGGAAAGGAATGTAACTAACTTATGAGAAGTCTAAGTCCCAGGGAGTTAATATGATTGCTGAAGGTTCACAGGAGAGTTTATGACAGGCAATGGAATATGGAGGAAGGGGGAAGTGGTACCTAAAATTTGACTCTGAGTCCCAGCTGTCTTTTCCATCCCCTTCTATGTCCATCCTTACCCTAGCCCTCCATCCTCCCCGCCCCCCCCCCACGCCCCCTTGCCTCCAGATTCCCAGGACAATTTTCCTATTCATAATAAAACGGAAAACCCTCTTGGAATGCCTCATTATCTTTACCTGATACGACCTTTAGTAAATAACTTGCCCCTGGATTTCAGTGCCTGGATTTATAAGATGCTTCTCAGACTAGGTGCTCTCAGAGATCCCTTGCACCCCTGTCACTGAGGTATTAGAAGCTGGAAACAGTCCCATGATATTCCTACTCAAGGCATTTTCACCTGAACCTAAAAGGAACTCTCTATTATGGGAATTCCATATTGTTGGGCATGTGGGATCAGAAAGGTTCTTAGGCAAAGGGGCCAGCGTCCTCTCAACTCATATGCCAGCTAATGGTAAGGTTAGAACACAAGGCAAGGGTGCCACAAAGCATTCGTCTCCACCTATTTGTAAAGCTGTCTATTCATGATCCGCAGTAGAGACAGATGGCACTCCAATGTGCCATCAACCCCCTTTGGAAGTCTGGAAAAATATACACAACCAAATACATAGGACTGCCAAGGAAGCCAGTTTTATTGAAACACAGTTATCAAATTATTAAAAATACATCTGGGATATAATAGATGTGCTGCTGCTTTAATTACAGGATTTCAGAATAGGTATAATAATTACCATAATTCCCAAGTAGTGCTATACATAAACAACACTTTGAAGTATCTGTAACATGTGAATGTCTGTGATTCCTAGTGATGACAGAGCCGCAAGTACTAATCCCACAGGGGTTTGTTGACTGTGAAAGAAATACTAGACTTTAGTTAGAGGTTAGTGGATGTAGAAATTTCTCTTGTCATCCAAGTTCTCAGATCTCCCGAATTCTATCCTCAGGCCCCTTTGGATTTGCAGAACTCCCAATCCATAGTAACACAAGCTTTCATAAGTTGTATATAGAGAACTGGAGAAGGGGAGGGCACAGCTGAGTCTGACTGACTGACAGACTGGCCGCTCAGGCAGGACCTCATATTATGTTTACCCCTCAGTGAGTGCTCTGTGGATCTTGAGCCTAATCCTCATTTTCAAATGTTCTGAAACTCAGTCTGCATCAGTTCTTCCACGGGCACCCTAGCTTTGGAAGATTAATTCATAAAAACCAAAGTCCTAAGGGACTTACTGGCTTTTAAGCAAACAACTAAAAGCTGGCTTCAGGTCTGTGACTCTTCCCTTCCTTCAGATCCCACAGGGTTACTTATTATTTAGGGCTCTGCTCATGAGTAAAAGAAATATTGAACAAGCATCCCTATATGTGTATATTTCTAAATTAGACATATACTGCTGTGCTAATATGCTGTGGATATTTTATTTTATTTTTAATTTAAATCTGAGTTAACATATAGCGTAGTAATTGTTTCAGGAGTAGAATTTAGTGATTCATCACTTATACATACAATAAATATGCTCATACGCTCATCCCAACAAGTGTCCTCCTTAATCCCCATCACCCATTTAGCCCATTCCCCTACCCACCCCTCTTCAGCAACTCCCAGTTTGTTTTCTGTATTTAAGAGTCTCTTATGGTTTGCCTCCCTCTCTGTTTTTATCTTATTTTTCCTTCCCTTCCCCTATTTTCATCTGTTTTGTTTCTTAAACTCCATTTACGAGTGAAATCATATATTTGTCTTTCTCTGACTTATTTCGTTTAGCATAATACACTCTAGTTCCGTCCATGTTATTGCAAATGGCAAAATTTCATTCTTTTTGATTGCCAAGTAATATTCCAGTGTGTGTGTGTGTGTGTGTGTGTATGTGTGTGTGTGTGTGTGTGTGTGTGTGTGTATATATATATATATATATATACACACACCACATCTTCTTTATCCATTCATCAGTCAATGGATATTTGGGCTCTTTCTATATAGCAGCTAGTGCTGCTATAAACGTTGGGGTGCATGTGCCCCTTCAAATCAGCACTCCAGTATCCTTTGGATAAATACCTAGTAGTGCAATTTCTGAGTCATAGGATAGTTCTATTTTTAATTTTTTGAGGAGCCTCCATTCTGTTTTCTAGAGTGGCTGCACCAGTTTGCATTCCCACCATGCTGTGGATATTTTAAATACAAATATATAATCAAAATAGGATACATGATGCAAGAATTTAAAAGGAGAACATGAATATAATATGATTAAACAGGTATTTCCTACCTTTAATTAAAAATCACATATTTCTTTCTGTCCCATGGTGCAGTAGACTATTTTTATTCTTTCTGTCTTCTTTTCGAGTAATACTTTTGTAAACTGCTTGCAGCCTTTAGGACATCCTTCTTTTCTTTTATGTAGGGGTAAAAATTGAATACAGGCAAATGTAAAATTCACTCTGACTTGCAGCTTGGCTCTCTGCAAGCCCACATCATACGGATTCCCTGCATCAGTCCAGTGTGATGACATTAGGCTGAATGTCTCCCAGTATAAGTGTCTGGACATGGAATAGTTAAGGTTTTACTAGCAACAGTGGGTTTTTTAATTTGTAGGAATTAGTTTCCATTTCTCTAAGAATGTCCACCTACTTTATGTCCATAGTCCACAGGCTTGTTTTGACAAGGCAGCTGTTTGTTAATCAGGTCCTTTGCATCTGTAAGTTCATCCTACAGACTACCCATGTCTAAACTGTCCGTCCTTTTTAGGGGCATCTGCGTGGCTCAGTTGGTTGAGTGTCTGGCTTTGGCCCAGTCATGATAGCATGGTTTGTGGGTTCAAGCCCCATGTCAGGCTCTGTGCTGACAGCTCAGAGCCTGGAGCCTGCTTCAGATTCTGTGTCTCCCTCTCTCTCTACCCCTCCCCTGCTAATGTTCTGTCTCTCTCAAAAATAAACAGTAAATAAAAATAAATAAATAAATAAATAAATAAATAAATAAAAATAAATAAAATATCTGTCCTTTTTAAACACTCTGAAGCACACTGGATGTCACCATAAGTTAAACATCTCCTTCTCAGGGAAAATGGTTTTAAGGCACAGAGGTAATGTGAACTGGTAAAAATGAAGTTGGATTCCAAATAAGTTACTGCTTTAGTAAAGAAAATAAAGTCACGTTTAACTTGATTGCCCTTTTCTGGTGACTTTTTTGTTTTTTAATTTTAGTTCTGAAGCAGTCTTATTTCTAAAAAATGAATCATTTTTCCACCATACGAGTTTTTGTCTCAACCTACACATAACATCAAACCGCTCAGATGCAGTCAGTTCATCCTTCTCTAAGCTTCTTATTCCCCCTTCAAAGATCATCAAACAGTTTTGGAGAAACAGCATATAAATGTCTGTTTCCTGTTTCTCCATTCTCATCCTCAATATATTTCCAAATCAAAGAAGGACATTCTTCTTGTCCTACATTTTGAAAGTATGATTTTATGGCAGGCAAACAGTTTAGTATCTTTTCTATGGCTTGGAGCAAGGACATCCATCTTGTAGTCATGTGTCTAACGAGGCTATCTCCTTCCACTTCTACAAAGTAAAAAATATCATTAAGAGCTTTTGCACAATTTAAAAAAATGTTTATTTATTTTTGAGAGAGTGTGTATGGGAGGGGCAGAGAGAGGGAGGGAGACAGAGGATCTAAAGCAGGCTCTGAGCTGACAGCAGCAAGCCTGCTGTGGGGCCTGAACTCATGAACTGTGAGATAATGACCTCAGCCAAGTCGGATGCTTAACTGACTGAGCCACCCAGGTGCCCTGAGAGCTTCTGTACATTTTGAGGAAACTGAAAAGTGACCCAGACTTTCATTATGAAAGTCTCAATATCACATTTAAGCAAATCACAACCCTTTTTAGCAATGCTGTATACAAGATGTTCAAGACATTGAACAGGTAAGATCTTTTCATTTTCTTTGGTGAGACACTTCTAGACTGAATGGGATTTGCCAAAATTTACATTGGAACTGTTTGATGAATATGCAGATAGATGAGCTATGTCTAGTTTGTATTTGGATAAAATATCAACAATCTTCTGCTTTATGATTTCAGCAGTTTCATTAAAATCCTCATAGAAATCCAGAAGACATGGGGCACCTGGGTGGCTCAATAGGTTAAGCCTCTGATTCTTGATCTCAGCTCAAGTCTTGAGTTCAAACCCCACATTGGGCTCCACGCTGGGCATGAAGCCCACTTAAAAAAGAAAAAGAAAGAAATTAAGAAGACGATTTGAAATCCATTTTTTTAAGTCAAAGTACCTAAGAATGAGAGGGAACATTTTTTGTTGCCGTGGTTTGATGCATTGCTTAAAGTTGAAGACTGTAGAAAGCATGACAGATGGGGAGAAATGACTAAATCAGCTCTACACCGTAAGGGGCAAACACCTCCATTATCAAAATTTCTCCTTTTGTTCGCCTGCAGGATATTTTAGTTGCAACCCCTGAGTCAGGAAAAGTAACGTTACTCAGTTTCATAGAGCAATCAAGGGAGCCATATGATAATGTTTGTTTGCGTGGTATACCCAAGCTAATTCAGCAGCTGCTATTTTTGACTGAACATTGGTGTCTTTTGGGGGAATAAAAACACTTTGATTGGTTTAGAGGCACTCGCCTGTCTCACTCTTAACTGGTGAGATTCAGTCTCCATGTGTTTTCACATCCCCTTCTCCACCATGCCTAATCCCCAATTCTTTTCTGCATATTGTGCAGTATGCTCTGTTTTGGTTATTTACCTCCCTGATCCAGTTGTATGTCTCCTTCCATTTGTCATTAAAGCAACACAGTTGATTAGCCTTCTTTTTTGGTGATGGGATTGTTGGTACTATAATTGTTCTCATTTTCATTACCTGACTTCTTAGAAAACATGGTCACGATAAAGTCAAAGACAAACTGTAACATTCATAATTACAACACACTGCAGTCACTCCTCAGTGCAACATGGACAAACCATTACTGTAAACTGCAAATTGTGGTTGACAACACCAGTGGTCAGAAGGAAAGTGGGCAACAGCAACTACAGAAGGTGCAAAATCTCTGCCATATCCATTTGACACTAAAGACAGTGTTGCTTTCAGCCCCTCTTTTTGGGCCACTGGGTCTGGTACTTTTCCTCCAGTCTGCCACACTCATTGCCAAAAACTAAAGCCTATCATACTCCAGGGAAGAGTTTTCCAGGACACGATACTTTCGATGTTAAATTGAGATGACTGATTACCTCACTGGGTCCCCAATTATCCAAGGACTAGCTCTTCAGAAGCAGGATGCCTCTGGACACCTTGCTTCTAGAATATTTATCACAGGTTTCTCTTCTTTAAGAGTGATGAAAACAGAGCCCTGTCTTTTGTTGGACTCTGGATCCAGTGAAAACTCAATGGCCTTGATCTGGAAACACAGACAAAACTCAGGGCTGGTGCCTCTTCCAACTCAGAACCTAAAGGGAACTCATAGGAGGGAAGACACCCAATGTCAGAGGAGGAGAAAGAAGTCCTGCTGAGCAGAACTCCAGCCAGCCAAGGAAGGAAGGAAAAAATCAGCCACAGGTGATTGATGGAGAGCATAAACCACACTTTTGGGAGGCACTCACCTCCTAAAATTTGCCAAAGTACTCCCTATCCTCTCCTCTGCAGCTTTGGGGCTCAGACCCCCAATAAAGATTTTCTTCACATGATCCTTCTTCACAGTCATGGCACTTTTGGGGTTCATGCTATGGCCATCCAGCCTGTGCTCCTTCTGGTCTAGGACCTGTTTCCGCAGAGAAGCAGACTGACCAACTGTCCAGGCTTGTCCAGGACGAAGGGATTGGGGGACTTTCAGTGCTAAAACCAGAAGTGAGGGGTTTCTGGGAAGCAGGACTTTCAGCGTGAAAACCAGAACTAAGGGATTTCCCACGTTGAGGGACTAACTAAAACTCGAGACTCGGGTTTCCTGGGCTGTGGGGCTTTTAATGCTAAAACCAGGACAATACCTCCTGAAAAAGGGGTCAGACAGATGCCAGTTCTAATTCTCACTGCCATTTCCTAGCAACATTACCCTGGGCTAGTCCCTTTTCTTTGAGCCACAAGACTCCACCACTGGTACACAAAATAGTTCATCCCATCCAAACACACCACACTCTACCTTGAGCCTGACTTCTAAATTTTCCCTAAACCCGAAATCCAGAAGGTTTACCTAAACACACATAAATCAGACCTTAGTCCCTTAGAGCCTCTGTCCATGCTATATGCTCTCTTCCTGTCCTGGTAGTCCCGATTTAAGCCTTGTTTTTTCCAGAGGTAAAATTGCAGGTCTTAAGAGCACAGGCTGTAGCTGGGCTTCTGGTCCCAGAATCCTCACTGTGCTAACCCTCTACTCACATGCAATCTCTTTTAGTTACCAAATCTTCTCTGGGCTTTAATCTCTTCCTTTGTAAAATGGCACTTAAATAGTATCTATTTTATAACATCCTTGGATGCTTTTCTAATTCTTACATGTGAAGTGTTTAGCACAGTGTCCCAAACAAGCAGATAAACAGATAATAAATATCCACTATCGTCTTCCTGGACCACGTCAACCCATATACCTCTTATTCCCCTCTTAAATCTGTACAGAAACAAGTCCCTAAATTCTGCTTCCCTCAGAGGGCTTGGCCATATATAGCTTAGACACACTGATCATGATCCAGGGATGCTATTCTCTCAGAAATCAAATCCTGTACCCAAGGGCCCTTGATGGACTACATAGCTTGCCTTCTCCACACTGGCTGCATCTTGAAAGAGGATCAGCCCAACCCTCTTGATCTCCCAATGTTGGGATCCATTTTTATAGCATGTCAACAACCTCTCCAAATTTGGCCAAAGCGTCTTTTGAGTCCTTTGTGCTGGTGTCCCAGCTCAGGCCACCAACGAACAATTTTCTGAAATGGTAGGGCAAGACACATGGCAGCAGGAAGTCTTACAAGGAAGAATGTTTTGAAGGGCTTCAAGAAATCCATGAGTTAAGGAAGAAATGAACCTCCCAAAGCTTTTATTGTAAAGAATACAAAGAAATCCACCATCCACAGGAAAGGTCTACACCTACCCATCCTGTCTGTAAAGATTCTACCTTTGACAAACGTTAATAAATCTACACTACCTCCTTACTGAGATCTCAACTCCACACTGACACTAATAAAACTTAAGAGCAAAGCACCCCAGGCTGGGAAGCAGAAAGAAAGGGCAACCTGGCCAGAGGATAGGCCCTGGGCACTCATCACAACTGGAAGTGAGACTGACTTTTAAACACCCTCTGGTCAAAGTGCAATCATCTGTCTCTGTCTTCCCCTGTGCCCATATGGCTCTCAAGGAACTTGGCCTTCCTGAGACAGTCTAGACAGTGACTCCATTCCCACTTGGAGGGGAGGATGGAGAAGGATGGAGAGAAGGATAGACGGAGGAGGGTGGGAGGGAGAACGGCCCCTCCAGCACGTACGTGGAGGGGCCCAGACCTTGACACAGCTTGGTCCCGGGTCGGAGCGCACACCTTACCCTTGGCCACCTACCCTCTCCGCCAGGCGGCTGCGTGATGGCACCAAAGTCCACCCAACAACTCCCGCCAACTCCACGGCCATCTAACTTTCTTGTTCTCCTCGTTCTTGCTCTGGTTCATCCCGGGGCCATTATCTGGTCGGCCTCGCGCCGTTCTGACTCCTAGTGGAGGCCTCCTGGTCCCGGCTGGAGACTCACCTTCGGGGGACAGCCTCGTGTTGGTTCTCTGCCGGGCAGGTGGTTCCCACGGGAGGCTCGCCCTCACCTGTTTCCGACATACTGGGCGGACCCGGCCGCTCCCCTAACCGCCGGGAACGCCGCGCAGCCCGCTTGCTCGCCCCGGCCCCAGCCCGGACCAAGGTGGCTTTGCCGGAGCCTCCGCTTGACTTAATGCTCACGTTCCGGGACCCGGGACTCGGGACTCGGGGTGGGGGAAGGGAGGGCAAGGAATAGCGGGCGGGGAGGGCGGACCCACCTCTGCCACACTGCATGCTCATTGGCTGAACCCACCTGACACTCAACTGTGCGCCGGCGTCCAATTGGCCTCAACGGCGCGCGCTCTAAAACTGTGTGGTGTCCAAACGCTGCCGCAGAGGGCCCCGAGGGGGAGACGGAGTTGAAGTGTGTCCCAAATCGCCGGGGCGCCCGGGCGCACCCTCCACCGGTTGAAGTGGTAGCCTTTCGCCCCTTCGCACCGGTCTCAGGGCTTCACCGGAGTGAAAACAGGCAAGAGTACGACAAAAACCGGTTCAAATCCCTAAAGCAGAACATCCACAGGCCAATTCAAAGAAGGCAGATACATGAGGAAAGTATAATTAAGCAAAAATCCGTTTTTGCAACGGCAAAGCAAACAACTGAAATTCAAGGGTGGGAATTCCAGAAAAGAAAACGTGAATCTAATTTCAAACTTCGGTATACCGGTTTCTGTTTAGACCTCGATAAGCAAAATTTAACTGCCTTTCCGATGAAAAGGCAGCAGGGGGCACAAATGCCCTCGTTTCATTCCGGTAGGCGGGTTGTTTTAGCCTGGTCAGAGTTCTCAAACATCAAATAGTTTTGCTCTTAAGAAAACAGGGATGGTTATGAAACTGAACGGTAAATGGGGAAAACAGGACGATGGGTTACGTAGAAAAACGTACGAGAAAGGTATACGATTAATGCATTACAGTCTGTTGGCTAAGGAGTACAGTTGCCTTAATATTGTTGGTGTGTGAGGAGGAGAGGCCAATTATAGGACATAGGGGGAGTTTTGAGGTGGGCTCTGACAGCGAGCCGGGGCAGTGGAGAGTGACCACAGGGCACTGGCCAACTTCCTGTCCTAAGCCTGCCATTTGGACCCATTCTGAACTTTTGCCAAGGATGCAGGACTTCCCGTGTGAAAAAGGGACTGAGGGGTTTCTCAGGGTTGGGGACTTTCCTATAAACAATAATAATAACAACAGCTAATATTTAATTAGTTCCTGTTGTGTGCCAGCCACCTTCCCAGCATTTTACAGGTATCAACTTTAATCTTCACAACAACCCTCTGAGGTAATATGGTATCATCCCCATTGTGTACAGAGGAGGAAACTGAGGCAACTTGCTAAAGGTCATGTAAACAGCTGAGCGGTGTCAGATCCAGGTTTAAGGAAAGTGTGCATGTAGGCTCTGCAGTCATTCTGCCTGGGTTCGAATCATGACTCCCATCGTGTATATTATTAATACAGAAAAGCACATAACATTATGACTAGCACACAGGAAATACTCAAGTGTTTGCTATTCTTACTCAAAGAGTGGTCCTTGGTTTCCAAGAGCTTAAAATATACTTTAAGAGGTTGGTAAGATTGCACCTATCAATGGATGAATGCATATTCATAGATGCATATTAAGTGTTCAGAGGAGGGAACAATTGTGAAACAGTAGTCAGATCTGGGTCGCAGCCTGCTTGGGTGTGGCACCTGCTTAAAATTCTACCCAAGTAATGCTCCAGTCTCTGATCCTCAACGGCTTGAGCTATAATCATTACATTCTCTGTGTTTGATTATCATATGGGTGTGTATGTGTGTTTAAAAAACATAGTCATTTTTTGTTAGTCACTAAAATTCTCTTAATGCTGTGATATCTACTTTTTCAGCAGGAGGAAGCTTTAATTAATTATTAATTTTTCAGAGGAAGCGTTTATTCATTTTGCAAATAGTTATCTATTAGAGGGCAAGCCCTAGAGTAGGACTCAAAAATAAACGGGGTTCCGAGTCAGAAACTGACTCTGGAATGAGGGGGATGGGAAGGGATATTATTTTAATTGAAACATGAAGTCTGAGAGGGAGCCAGTGGGCAAGGAGTCAGGAGAACCACACTGGGGGCAGCAGGAATGGTCTGAGCAAAGACCCTTGGTGGGGAAAGGGCTCCATGCCTTGGGAGAATCAAAGAATGGTACTCAGTTGGGCCTGGAGAATTGTGAATTTGAAGCAGAGTGAATTGGTTCTGCAACAAGTTCTGTTCACAAAGAGCCAGGGCGGAGTATGGTTTCCTGCCTCTGAGTCTTCTATTTAAATCATCTGGACTGTGCAGCCTGCAGATGTTGCTGTGTGGAAACTTTACTTCATGGGTGAGAGGTAATCTTTGTGCACAGCTTGTTTTTCATTGGTCGTCCTCAACTAAGTTTAATGCTATGTGTCTGTGTATACTTAAATCCAGCAGAGCCTCTGTCTTCAATGAAATGACTCTTCACTCTTGTGTTTTGCTTAACTGTAAAAGAATTATGTTTGTTTCTATGGCAAAATGGATTTACATACATTCACTAGCATATGTGCCTAACTGCAATTTTTCCAAAAGAGATTTATTTCTCCTTCTTCTTCTCTTTCTTCTTTCTTCTTCTTTCTCCTTCTCCTCCTCCTCCTCCTCTTTTTTATTAATAATTTATTTTTTAATTTACATCCAAGTTAGTTAGCATATGGTGCAACAATGATTTCAGGGGTAGATTCCTTAATGTCCCTTACCCATTTAGCCCATCCCCCCTCCCACAACCCCTCCAGCAACCCTCTGTTTGTTCTCTATATTTAAGAGTCTCTTATGTTTTGTCCCCCTCCCTGTTTTATATTGTTTTTGGTTCCCTTCCCTTGTGTCCATCTGTTTTGTATCTTAAATTTCTCACATGAGTGGAGTCATATGATATTTGTCTTTGACTGACTAATGTCACTTAACATAATACCCTCCAGTTCCATCCATGTAGTTGCAAATGGCAAGATTTCACTGTTTTTGATTGCCGAGTAATACTCCATTGTATATATATACTACATCTTTATTCATTCATCCATCAATGGACGTTTGGGCTCTTTCCATACTTTGGCTATTGTTGATAGTGCTGCTATAAACATGGGCGTGCATATGTCCCTTCGAAGCAGCACACCTGTATCCCCTGGATAAATACCTAGTAGTGCAATTCCTGGGTCGTAGAATAGTTCTATTTTTGATTTTTTGAGGAACCTCTATACTGTTTTCCAGAGTGGCTGCACCAGTTTGCATTCCCACCAGCAATGCAAAAGAGATCCTCTTTCTCTGTATCCTTGGCCAACTGTTGTTAATTGTAATTGTAGCCCTTCTGACAGGTGTGAGGTGGTATCTCATTGTGGTTTTGATTTGTATTTCCCTGATGATGAGTGATGTTGAGCATTTTTTCATGTGTCCGTTGGCCATCTGGATGTCTTCTTTGGAGAAGTGTCTATTCATGTCTTTTGCCCATTTCTTCACTGGATTATTTGTTGTTTGGGTGTTGAGTTCAAGAAGTTCTTTATAGATTTTGGATACTAACCCTTTATCTGATAGGTCATTTGCAAATATCTTCTCCCATTCCATCGGTTTCCTTTTAGTTTTGCTGATTGTTTCCTTCACTGTGCAGAAGCTTTCCAGTTTTCCCAGGAGCACCATTTGCTGGAGAGACTGCCTTTATTCTATTAGATAGTCTTTCCTGCTTTGTCAAAGATTAGTTGACCATCCGTTTGTGGGTCCATTTCTGGGTTCTCTGTTCTGTTCCATTGATCTGAGTGTCTGTTCTTGTGCCAGTTATCATACTGTCTTGATGATTACAGCTTTTGTAATACAGCTTGGAGTCCAGGATTGTGATGCCTCCAGCTTTGGTTTTCTTTTTCAAGATTGCTTTGGCTATTCGGGGTCTTTTCTGGTTCCATACAACTTTTAGGATTGTGAAGAATTCTGTGAAGATTCTGTGAAGAATTCTGGTGTTATTTTGATAGGGATTGCATTGAATACATAGATTGCTTTTGGGTAGTATTGATATTTTAACAATATTTGTTCTTCCTATCCAGGAGCATGGAATATTTTTCCATTTTTTTGTGTCTTCTTCAATTTCTTTCATAAGCTTTCTATAGTTTTCAGTGTATAGGTTTTTCACCTCTTTGTTTAGATTTATTCCTAGGTATTTTATGGCTTTTGGTGCAATTGTAAATGGCATCAATTCCTTAATTTCTCTTTCTGTTGCTTCTTGTTGGTGTATAGGAATGCAACTGATTTCTGAGCATTGATTTTATATCCTATGACTTTGCTGAATTCATGGATCAGTTCTAGCAGTTTTTTGATGGAATCTTTTGGGTGTTCCATATAGAGTATCATGTCATCTGTGAAGAGTAAAAAAAGTTTGACCTTCTCCTGGCCGATTTGGATGACTTTTACGCCTTTATGTTGTCTGATTGCTGAGGCTAAGGCTTCCAATACTATGTTGAATAACAGTGGCGAGAGTGGACATCCCTGTCTTGTTCCTGATCTTAGCGGGAAAGCTCTCAGTTTTTCTCCATTGATGATATTAGCGTTGGGTCTTTCATATATGGCTTTTTTGATCTCAAGACATGATCCTTCTATCCCTACTTTCTTGAGGGTTTTTATCAAGAAAGGATGCTGTATTTTGTCAAATGCTTTCTCTGCATCTATTGAGAGGATCATGTGGTTATTGTCCTGTCTTTTATTGATGTGATGAATCACATTGATTGTTTTGTGGATATTGAACCAGGCCTGCATCCCAGGTATAAATTCCACTTGGTCGTGGTGAATAATTCTTTTAATGTATTGTTGGATCTGGTAGGCTAGTATCTTGTTGAGGATTTTTGCATCCATGTTCATCAGGGAAATTAGTCTATAGTTCTCCTTTTTAGTGTGTCTTTGTCTGGTTTTGGAATCAAGGTAATGCTGGCTTCCTAGTAAGAGTTTGGAAGTTTTCCTTCCATTTCTATTTTTTGGAACAGCTTCAAGAGAATAGGTGTTAACTCTTCCTTAAATGTTTGGTAGAATTCCCCTGGAAAGCCATCTGGCCCTGGACTCTTGTTTTGTTGGAAGATTTTTGATTACTAATTCGATTTCTTTATGGGTTGTGGGTCTGTTCAAATTTTCTATTTCTTCCTGTTTCAATTTTGGTAGTTTATGTGTTTCTGGGAATTTTTACATTTCTTCCAGATTGCCCATTTTATTGGCATATAATTGCTTATAATATTCTCTTGTTATTGTTTGTATTTCTGATGTGTATTTCTGATGTGTTGGTTGTGACCGCTCCTCCTTCATTCTTTTTTTTTTTTTTTAATTTTTTTTTAAACGTTTATTTACTTTTGAGACAGAGAGAGACAGAGCATGAATGGGAGAGGGTCAGAGAGAGAGAGGGAGACACAGAATCTGAAGCAGGCTCCAGGCTCTGAGCTGTCAGCACAGAGCCCGACGCGGGGCTCGAACTCACGAACCGTGAGATCATGACCTGAGCCGAAGTCGGACGCTTAACCGACTGAGCCACCCAGGCGCCCACATTCTTGATTTTATTTATTTGGGTGCTTTCCTTTTTGTTTTTGATCAAACTGCCTAGGGGGTTACCAATTTTGTACCTTCTTCTCCTTCTTTAGAGAGAGAGAGAGATAGGAGCAGAGGAAGAAAGGGAGAGAATCTCAAAGGCCCCACTCTCAGTGCAGACCCCAACATGGGGCTCAGTCCTACAACCCTGGGATCATGACCTGAGCTGAAATCAAAAGTTGGATGCTCAACCAATTGATCCACCCAGGCACCCCTCCAAAAGAGATTTCTTAGAAATAATTTTTTTAAAAAAGCAAAAATTAAAGATAGCTCAATTTTTCCTGTTCTGTTAGTCCCCATGGAGCTACTACTGTTTGTGATACTTGAAGTGTAAAAATCAAAATAGAAAATTGGGTTGATGAGAAAGAGAACTTGATGTACACACAGGGTTAATCCATTCAGCTTCCTTAGATCTCTTTGAGCAGACAACGCTTAATGCAATAAAAACGGCATCTTTGAGGAAAAGCAGATTATCTTGTCTGATAAGGCTAGTTTTTCTCATTACATTAATGTTGCTTAAACAGTGTTTTTAATTTAAAAGAAAAAGACCTAAGAGAAGGTGTAGGCTGAAAAATAGGGCATGATAATACTTGAAGACATGCAATTGAGGAGCATTCTAAAAATCCTCTCAGCAGGGCAGTGAAGCTGACTGTAAAGGTGAAATTGGGTCCAAATTTAATGAGAGGAAAGATTCAGTCCCTTTCTCTGTCCTTACAGTTCAGTCTAAGAGGCAAATTGCTATTGCAAGTTTAGTTGGAGTAGTATCTCCAACAAATTTCTTGGAAAGAATGACAATGAATATTAAAAGAGCTGAAATTAAAATCAGGTGTGGATAGAATGTTACTTTAAAAATAACAACACACCCGGTGCCTGGGTGGCTCAGTCAGTTAAGAATCTAAGTTTTGATTTTGGCTCAGGTCATGATCTCACAGTTTGTGAGTTCAAGCCTCATGTCAAGCTCTGAACTGAACAGCCTGGAGCCTGCTTGAGATTCTCTCTCTCTCTCTCTCTCTCTCTCTCTCTCTCTCTCAGAAATAAATGAACATTTAAAAAAATAACAACACACCTGTATTACCTTAGGCAGGCTCTGGAACACTTAGTAGCATTTGTGTATCTCACCACCAGGTTAGATTTAATGAAGATTATTGGGATGAAGTTAGAGAGAAAGAAGTTTCATTATTTATGAAATGACTTTTTATTTTTTTTAGAGAGACAGAAGGAGCATGAGTGGGGGTGGGGGGAAGAGAGAGAGAGAGCATGGAGCTGGATGTGGGGCTCAATCCCACGACTGTGGGATCATGACCTGAGCCAAAATCAAGAGTTGGATGCTCAACCAACAGTCACCCAGGTGCCCTATGAAATGACTTTTAAAAAATTTTGGTAAATGATTTCAGTGAGCAAAGTGGTTGATCATGTTGGCTGGCTGTTAAGCTTAAGTTCAACTAGTGAAGCTTCAAGGCCCCCAGCAGCCTGCCAGATGAATAAGAAATGGCCAAGGCTGGGGCTCCTGGATGGCCCAGTTGATTGAGCATCTGATTTTGGCTCAGGTCATGATCCCAAGGTCATGGGATTGAGCCCTGCATCAGGCTCCGTGCTCAACGTGGAGCCTGCTTAAGATTCTCTGCACTCACCCCCGCTTACTCTCTTTCTTAAGAAAAGTAATGGTCAAGACCTCTCCCTCATATTGCCTGGGCCTGTGGCCAGAATGTTACAGGATGCTTCTCTGTAGTTCCCTTTTGCAAAGATGTACCTACAGACAGAACTTTAAGAAAACGTTTTTTCCTCATTTTTCTTAAATATTTCCTTGGAGGCTTCTGAGATGTTTAATTCAGTGGTTTTCAAAAATGCTGCCCATGGGAACCACCTGAGCATCTTTAAAAATTACCAATGCCTGGCTCCCATCTCTAGCTATTGTAATTTACCCGGTATGGGCTGCAACCCAGAAATGGGAAATGGTTTTTTTTTTTAATCTAACCTTTTTATAATTGTAAATAATTTTAGATTTATATGCACTTGTAAGAAATAATACAGAGATTCCTTGTATTCTTTACTCAGTTTCCGCTTATGGTAACATTTTCCACAACTATAATAAAATATCACAACCAGGTATTGACATTGATATAGCCAAGGCACAGAACATTCATCACAACAAGGATCCCTCCCTCATGTTGGCTTTTATTATCACACCCACTTCCCTGCCCACTCTAACCGCTTGTAACTTCTGGCAGCCACTAATCTGTACTCCATTTCTATACTTTTGTTATTTTCAGAATATTATATAAATGGAATCATATATATGTAACCTTTGGGGATTAGTTTTTTTCACTCAGTGTAATTATCTGGAGATTGATCCTGGTTGTTGCCTGTATCCCTAGCTAGTTCCTTTGTATTCCCGAGTGACAGTACATGGTTTGGACGTACCATACTTTGTTCACCCATCTGGATTGCTTTCAGGTTTTGGCTGAAAGTTAGTAATAAACTGATATAAGACTTCATCTACATATTATTATGTGAACACGTATTGTCACTTCTCTGGGGAAAACGCCCAGGAGTAGAATTGTTGGATTGCATGATAGGTGTATGTTTGGCTTTTAAAAAAATGCTGAGCTATTTTTTGGAGTGGCCATCCCATTTTATATTCCTACCAACAGTGTATGAGCAATCCAATTTCTCTGCATCCTTGCCAGCATTTAGCATTGTCTCTCTCTTTTTTTTTTTAATTAAAAAAATTTTTTTTACATTTATTCATTTTTGAGAAACAGAGAGAGACAGCGCACAAGTGGGGGAGGGGTAGAGAGAGAGGGAGACACAAAATCTGAAGTGGGCTCCAGGCTCTGAGCTGTCAGCACAGAGCCCGATGCGGGGCTTGAACCCATGAACCGCGAGATCGTGACCTGAGCCGAAGTCGGACGCTCAACCAACTGAGCTATGTAGGCACCCCAGCATTGGTGCCTTGTCTCTCTTTTATATTTTAATCTTTCTGATAGATGTATAGTGCTGTCACGGTGTGGTTTTAATTTGCATTTCCCTAAAGGTGAGTGATGTTGACTGTCTTTTCATGTGCTTTTGTGCTACCATTTGGCAAAATGTCTTTTCGTGTCTTTTATCCATTTTCTACTTGTATTATTTATTTTTTTACTGTTGTGAGTTCAGAATTCCTTATATATTCATATATGTGGTTTGCAAATGTTTTCTCCCACTCTGTAGAGAGATGTTCCAGCCAGATGAGTATGTTCATTTCTGTTTTCTTGTTTAGTTGTGTTGACTTGTTAATAGATATTCATGGTTTCAGAGATACCACATAGACATATAGGTAGACTTAGACTTAGAGCTTCCCAAGATTTGAACTGCAAAACTGCTGCATATCAGATCTGGTCTGTGACATTACAGACAAGATCCTCTCAAAGATCTCTCTACTTGTGGGTGCATGGAGTTGATGAATATAGGGATAATTTCTGCACTGTCACACACAGGCCATACAAGTTCACCAAAGAAATAGTTCATTGTGTAGAGAAAAAAAAGATGTATTGCCATAATGGGAGGAGGTCAGGAAAAGGTTCAGATGTCCCAAATGGAATTATAGCTCATTCATTTGAATGGAGTTACTACTCATTCATTTGAAAAATTAAGTGAGTATATTAAGTACAATCCAAGGGGATTATGAATTATGGGCAGTGTATTTCTTATTTAAAATGTAGAGGGAGGAAGAATTTTTGTATAGTCAGAGCAGTGAATTCCAGTGGCTGAAAGTTTTCAACCAGACCTGAGACCACCACATAGCAGGGCTATTGGAAAGGTGAGTCAGGTACTAGGAAGTAAATTACTCTAGGTGAGCTTTGAGAGTCTATCCGATCCTGACAGTCTCTGACATGATGACCCTTCTCCAAGGTAATATACGGAAGTGTCCTACAGAGGAAGAACATAGGCAGGACTGATCCCAAGAAATTTGGCCAAAGCAGCAGGAAGCAGCCAGATGACTAGACAAGAACCTTCTCTAGATAAAGTTAGATTTATGGAGCTGGGAGAGGCTTTGGAAGGAGGTTTCTCATGCTCTTGATAAAGAGATGAAGAAACTGTATTAATGAGGCTGGACTATGATGCACTAATAAACTATGAAATCTCAGTGGCTTCACACAAGAAAAGCTTATTGTTCCCTTGTGCAAACTCCTTTTTGAATGTTCCTGAAGTGGCTCTCCTCCAAGTGATGACCCAGTGACCCAAGTTCCTTCCATCTTGTTGCATGGCCCTCAAACACATGGCCTCTAAGATCTACATGAAAGGAGGGAGAGTTCAGGAAAGGCACCTGGATAGTTTAGATATCAGCCCTGAATGTTTCATGTGTCACTTTCACTTACATCCATTAAGCAGAATTGGTAATATAGCCAACCTAATTTTAAGGGAGGCTGGCAAACGGATGACCAGACATATCATTGGTGCACAACAATAGTTTTGACCACAAGAAGTCAAGACCCAGAGGGTAATGGTCATGATTTCCATGATTTCATTATGACGACTGTGTTTATGTTGTTAATGTGTTAATGTTGACAGAACTGAGAACAGATAGGATGAGTGATAGGGTTAAATGTGACATATGATGGTATTTGAAGCCTTCCATGGCCTGGTCCTGGACATTCCACCATCCTTTTCTTTCCCCGTGCCTGGAAGCTAGTGCCCCAACAAAGTAGAACTGTTTGTAGTTCTCCATGCCCACCTGTCCATCTGTCTTTGTTCTTCCTGCCCCTTACTTAGGTGTGAATACTTTCTACTTCTTCACCTAACTTCTCTTTGTATACTTAATGTTTCAGACTTTACAATATCTGTTCTTAGGAAACTGATCCCAACTTCCTGATTCTCCACTCTTCAGATTGGGTTAGATATACTTCTATGCTCCCACATTTTCCTATCCATATCTCTTACAGCATAAGTACTAAAGGTTATGTCATTATCCATTTATGATTCTGTCTCCTGCACTAGATTGTGTACTTCTTGTAAGCAACTCTACTTATTAGAGCTTAGATTTTCCTAGTTCTTGGCATGCTGCATAATTTTGGGTTGTATCCTAGATATTTTGGAGATTATTTTATTAGACTCTGTGGAATGTTGACATTCTTTGTTTCAGCAGGCAATCAACCCAACTGGTTTTATTTTATTTTTTTAATATGAAATTTATTGTCAAATTGGTTTCCATACAACACCCAGTGCTCATCCCAACAGGTTCCCTCCTCAATGCCCATCACCCACTTTCCCCTCCCCCCCACCCCCATCAACCCTCAGTTTATTCTCAGTATTTAAGAGTCTCTTATGATTTGCCTCCTTCCCTCTCTGTAACTTCCCCCCTTCTCCTCCCCCCTGGTCTTCTGTTGGGTTTCTCAGGATCCACATATGAGTGAAAACATGTGGTATCTGTCTTTCTCTGCCTGACTATTTCACTTAGCATAACACTTTCCAGTTCCATCCACGTTGCTACAAATGGCCAGATTTCATTCTTTCTCATTGCCAAGTAGTATTCCATTGTATATATAAACCACATCTTCTTTATCCATTTGTCAGTTGATGAACATTTAGGCTCTTTCCATAATTTGGCTATTGTTGAAAGGGCTGCTATAAACATTGGGGTACAAATGCCCCTATGCACCAGTACTCCTGTATCCCTTGGGTAAATTCCTAGCAGTGCTATTGCTGGGGTAGATCTGTTTTTAATTTTTTGAGGAAGCTCCACATTGTTTTCTGGAGCAGCTGCACCAGTTTGCATTCCCACCAACAGTGCGAGAGGGTTCCCATTTCTCCACATCCTCTCCAGCATCTATAGCCACTCTGATGGGCATGAGGTGGTATTGCAGTGTGGTTTTGATTTGTATTTCCCTGATGAGGAGTGACGTCAAGCATCTTTTCATGTGCCTGTTGGCCATCTGGATGTCTTCTTTAGAAAAGTGTCTATTCATGTCTTCTGCCCATTTCTTCACTGGATTATTTGTTTTTTTGTGTGTGGAGTTTGGTGAGTTCTTTATAGATTTTGGATACTAGCCCTTTATCTGTATGTCATTTGCAAATATCTTTTCCTATTCCATCTGTTGCCTTTTAGTTTTGTTGATTGTTTCCTTTGCAGTGCAGAAGCTTTTTATCTTGATGAGGTCCTAATAGTTCATTTTCGCTTTTAATTCCCTTGCCTCACCCCAGTTGGTTTTAAATACCCTTTTTTAATGTTTATTTATTTTTGAGAGACAGAGTGCAAGGGGGGGGGGGAGCAGAGAGAGAGACACACACAGAATCTGAAGCAGGCTCCAGGCTCTGAGCTGTTAGCACAGAGCCCGATGTGGGCTCAAACCCATGAACTGTGAGATCATGACCTGAGCTGAAGTCGGACATCCAACCAGCTGAACCACCCGTGTGCCCCTCAACCCAGTTGGTTTTAGACTGCAAGTTCTGACCAACATTCTGTGGGTTGTGGTTTCAAAGTCAGATGTTTTCAAAGCCTTTGCAGTGCTGTTGGGATCCATCTGATGTGTATGCCACCTAGCGGCCAGTCTGACCACCTGGGCAGTGATTGCTCTCATGGTTCATGTCAAGTCTAGGATGCATACACTCTTTATGGTCAAATGCATGCACAGCCTGGGAATAAGCCCAAGTTCTTAAACGATTTGACCACTTCCCCCAGCTGCCTTGTCTCTGAGATATCCCTGGTGCTTTCTGGTTCCCTGAAGTGTCCCTTTTTGGTCCTCACCTGCTGTGCATTTCCTATAAGTGCCCATATCTGGGGATGTTTTCATTCAGCAAAAATGGGATGAACCTCCCCCACTCTGCGCTGTGCCAAAAAGAATTTTTTATTTGGGTATTAAGATCAATGATGCCATACATGCAATAAGGAAGCATGGAAAGGGTTATTATATCATGGAACTTTCTGGAGAGAGCAGAAGGCTCCCAAGCTGGTCTGAAAATGGCTTGAAAGAGCCAGGAATGGGGACAGGCTTGGTGTTTCTCATGGCCAAGGGGTGCAGCTGGGGCGAACGTCCCTGCATACAGTTTGGAGCTCCATGGTCTGAAGTTCCCACTGGTGATAAAGGAGCAACTGAGCCTTCTCGCCTCTTTGCCCAGATGTGGGGCAGAAAGGGAAGGGGGAGTGGTGAGACTTGAATGCTGTCAGCAGTCAAACATCAAAAATAGAGTCAGACTCTTCATTATAGTGGCCAAGAGGCAGGAAGACAGAGAGGGGAAGAAAGCAGCACTCTTCTTGGGCCACAGTTCTTGCAATCAGAGAGAAAGGAACCTTCCTCAGAGTTTTAATCACAGGCTGGGGCTTTTGAGAGATTAAGGAAAAGAAAAAGGAAGAAAGGAAATGGGAAATTTCTTCCATTGCTCTGAATGTTGGCAGATCCTTTTCCCACTGCTCATGTCAAAACAAAAGGGCCTTTCCTGCAGCTCTCTCTTTCCTTGCCAAGGCTCACCTCTAGGTTTTAGGCTGCCTTGAATCTAGGCCAGGGGTATCAGAGGGAGAAAAGTGGTAAGCTCACCACCAGCTGAGTCGTACTTCAGATTCCCATCTTTTCCCCCAAGCTACCTGCTACTATTTACTTTTCCTACTACATACCGGCTCCATGTGTTCTGTCAGGTTTTATAGCTGCATTCAGTGGGAGGGACAAGGTTAGGTTCTCCATCTTATTCCATTTTACATGGAACCCTGGAATCTATCTGATTTCATGTTATTCACCCTGTGCCTAGCACAGTGCCTCATACATGGAAGGGACTTAACAGATGTTCATTGAATAACCACAATGTATGGATGGATGAATGAATGAATGAATGAATGCATGAGTAAACAAATCAAAGTCATATGATTTACTTAAAAATAGCACAGAAATCCTCATGTTTCCAATGACAAATCTCTGATATCTACGCCATGGTCAGTTTTCCTCTATTCTCTTCCTGGGAGAGTATGCAATCCTGTGCAGAGAGGATCTAAACTAAATTAATAAAAAAATTTTTTTCTTGTTTAATCTTTAAATCAATTAAGTATTTCAAAAACCTAAAGTTTGTCTCTGAAAAGGCTTTGGGTTGTATAAGTTTGAATGTACTTTCTTAAACCTTGTTCCTCCCTTGCCTGTTCTAGGATTAAAATGAAATAAGACAAAACTGGGAAAGCACTTCCTTCAGTGGCACATATTTACAGTCTAGCTACCACCCAAACAGGCCGAACTGTATGTTTAAAAAGAACAGTGCAGAGCTCTGTTGTTCATTCATCTCCTTCTAAATAGTCCGCATGTAAATTATGGGATCCATTTACAATCAGAATGCTAGAAACCTCCAAGTATTTGAATAGCAGGCTCTTTAATCTTAAGCTGCTGTGACCCCTGCCTGTGACAGAACTCAGCTGATGAGTCCAACATGAAATCAACTCCAGCTCATCTTTTCCATTCTTGAATTTGGCTTTGACAGGGACCACAGGAGTCAATGGGACCTCTGTGTGTGGATGGGATTCCCAGGAGAGTCAGGAAGGGACTGATGATTCATGATATAAAACATCCCAAAGGGACTCTGCCTCCCTTTTAATTTTGTGTCAGTGTGAGGAATTTTGAAAACTGATGCTGACAGGGACAAAATTCCCATCGTGAGCTAAACAGGATCCCTGACAGAAAAGAAACACAAGCTTCTGAGAACCAGGATCCAATTCTCTTAACAGAGGCCACACCATGGAGAAGGGCAGCTAGCCAAGCGGGGTGCATGCTCTTTTAAATGTATCAGGGACTTGGCCCCCTTCTGCAGAACATTTTTTCACTGATTCCATAAGAATGAATCAGTTACCTGCTCTGAGTTATTGAATGCCATTTCTCTCTGCATCTGCTTTTTCTCTGCTTCCTTTTTGTTCCCTCTGGGTGCTTTGACTTTTTGAATGCTTTTTTCTGTCCTGGTTTATCACTGGTATGAATTGCATCCATATCAGGAGGTCTCTCTTATGGCAGATTTGGCATCGAATGGACAAGTTAAAACCTTCCAAATAAAATCTTTAAAAAAAAAAAAAGTGGTGGGGGCGGGAATTCCTGGCTGGCTCAGTCAGTAGAACTGAGACTTTTGATCTTGGGGTTGTGAGTTTGAATCCTACATTAGGAGTAGAGACTACTTAAAAATAATACCTTAAAAAAAACTTTCATAAGTCAAATCCAGTTCCAAGGGGCTCCAGGGAATTATTCATATTCTTTTGACAGTGTTGGTTTTGGTTTTATATGAGCTTTGTATTATTTACTGAAACCTGGAACATCTTTGGTTGTATAAGAATTTTTGTTGACATGGGACTAGTTTAGCCACAGAATCCATTCCTTGCCCCCACCAGCACAGTCCCAGAGGCCCAGTAACCTGCTGTGGTATATCCTCCAAGTCAGCTATGATTCTTAGGTAGCTCCTTGAGAAGGACTCCTATGGGTGCACTTTTGTCCTCTAAAGACCTGGCCTCCTGTGGGGGACCTCCTTGCCTCCACTCCTTTCTGGTTTTTATGTATGGATTTAGCTAATAGAAAGAAGAATAAAACTATCCATTTGGGGTTTTTTTTTCTTCCTTTATTTTTCCTCTCCTCCCAAATGCAGAGAAATGCAGATTAGAATCATAAGTGCATCTTTCCCACAAGTGTTGTGAGTCTCCAAATTTTCTTTCATTTTAGAGGATTCCCCACTTGTAAAACTGCTCAAGTAAATTGTGTTTGTCAGAGAAAAACTAGAAGAGATCAGTTTTAAAAAAAAGAAACATCCAAAAATACCTTCGCAATAAAGAAATCAGGCTTCTCAATTACTTTGCTCTTTTCAGTCTTTCTGAGACTCAGTTCCTGCTAATTTTCATCAAGTATTGTTCTTCCCTTGCACCCAGACAGTGCCACTAGCCACCAGCATTCCCTCCACCCCACCACTTTAACTAAGTTGCTTTGAAGAAAGTGTTCTCTCAAAGTGCATGAGAAACATGTGTCCATAAGAGAACAAAATATTTCAATGGGGAATTTAAACAGCTCTCTTACAAGGAAGCTTTGCCTTGATACTGCTTTTTAGGTGGGCTTCCTCTGACCAGCCTCAGTCCTTATGCTTCTTGACCCAGGACAATTTGGCTGTTGTAGGAGACTTTCAGAGTTCTCTTCTTAGAGTCTCTGAATGGCAGTTTCTTGCCAGGCCTGACCAGTCTGTCCCAGCTCTCAGCCTTGTAAGTGACTTATTTCCTTGCATGGTCTTAACTCCATGCATCTACAAATTCCTTTTCCCATTTTGGGGGCAAGTATAGTATATATAAACATCAATCTGCAAATTCAGGAACGCAAAATACTTAATTTTTTTTTTTGTAAGCCACTTATTTTCTACTTCAAACCTCCATCTCATCTGATCCCACTTGTCAGTGTGGGATTTATACACACACACAACACACACCCCTAGTCTAGGTCACTATCTATCCTTGCTGGCATCCCCTGAACTTCACCTGCTCCTGCTTGTCCTTTGGACTATGTGGGTCACTGCTAAGTCATCCTTGACCCAAGTCCTCCAGCTCCAGCTTGCTCTCAGCTCAATTCTTTACTACTTTGAGGTACGAAGGATGGGTCTTCTCTTTCCACACAATGCTAGGGAAAGTAAGTGAAAACCTCCATGGGGCTATCAATGGCCTTCATCACATCTCAAATATTCTGGGGTCCAAAGATGTCTGGGGCCTATTTCAAAGCCCATGCGCTGGCTGCCTACATCATTTGCTGGACCCAATGCAAGATAAAAACATAAAGCTGGGTGGGCATGGGGAAAGTAAACCTCCCCCTCCCATGGGCCCACAGCACCAACCCACAGCAGACAGATGATCCCAAAGGAATTGCAATCCTTATGCCACACATACGTGCCATACACACATACATACATATGCCCCCATGCCTGGTCTGGGGGTGGACCAGAGACCACACTGAATTGCCCACCCAATGGCTGTGGAACCTACCACCTGAGGCCAAATGCATCTGCCTTGATTCTCACTTTCAGATGCCTTGAGATGTGTGCACCAGGGCCTGATACTCTCTCCTCTTCTCTGCACCTGTACTCAGGCCCATGCCAGGTATGGAAGGAAACCAAGCAGGGCCACCTATGGTACCAGGGGACCAGGGAATGAGTGGTGGGGAACTCAACCTAGGAGACAGCTGGAAGCAGGATTACATGTGAGCCAAGGCTCCAAACCCCAGGTGCATGCTCCATTGCTCTGTAGCACCCATCTTTATGAATCATTCATCCAAAGTTAAAGCTGTTAAGAATTACAAAACAGCCACTGCAGAGCATTAAACCCAAGTGCCAGGCCATTCTGAGCACCGTGTCCTGTGCACCTGCACTGGCTTGCTTATGTACCTAGATACACAAAAGCCAGGAAACAGACTTCTTTCTTGTATTACATCATTCCTTGGGGGCAATGAGAGTAGAACATTTCTAACTTGTTGCCTAGAACAGGGGGGTGGGGGTGGGGTGAGAAGACTAGGGAGGGGAAGTTCCTGGGAGTAATAGAAATTATCAGAACAGGAAAACAAAACACCCAAATTCATATTTTAAAACTGTTTTCCTACCGCATAAGCATTTGCTGATCCTAGCTCTCATGGACTTCTGGCTGTAGTCCTGTACCTGATTCACCAGTGCACTCACCTGTGGGACACCAGGGGCCTCCCCCTCCTACCATTGCCCAGGTTGCACCTCAAACTGTAGCCTGTATCTCTGCTGTGGTGGGAAGGGGACTTAATTTCTAGGACTAGGGCAGAGTGCTACCAAGGTTTTATGTCACCTGGCCAAGCTCTCTCGGAGCTGTATTTTAAAATCTAAATATGTTCTTCAAAGTATGATGCCTCCCAGACCTGCAGCATCAGCTTCACTTGGGAACTTGTTAGAAAATGCAAATCGTCAGGCCTGCCCCACACCCTCTGAAACTGGAATTCTAGGGGTGGGGCTCACAGAATGTTTTAACAAGTCTCCAGGGACTTAATGCACAGTGAAGTTTGAGAACCGCTGCTCTAAACCTGTTACATGGGGAGATGTTTTTCAGAGTTCTTTAGTAAGTTTTCATTTACAATCCTATAAAATAAATATTGGACCTACTGCTCAGAGCTGACAGTTCAGAAAATTGTAAGATGGTTCAGCAACTCCAAAATATGTCCTGTAACCACATAGTATGATATTTGGAATTCCTGCATTAGAAATGTATTCCTCTGGGTTCTTTTTACTGTTCTCTTTAAAAGGTAAAGGTTCTGTCTGGTAAGTTCACATAAAAGTATCAGTGATATCTGTCTTATTCTGCTTACCATCACTAGGAAGGGAGAGAAAGAACATTATAGACAGGGGAATTCACTGAACAAAGGGAAGCATTACTTAGGGGTGGCTTATTGCGTAGGGCTGGTGTTTTTAGAGCTTATGAAATCACATGAGTAAAGACATTTATTGGAAATGGTCCCTATAGCTTAATTTTAAAATAAAATAAGGGGGAGAGAATGAACGAGTGTGTTCATTGGGGTACATGATGAATAAAACCTCATTTCATATGTTGCCACTAATTAGCTAAATTCATAGGTAAGTTAAACTCAGTTTTTGTAGAATGTGGTGATACATGGTCTCCGAGACATTATATCACTAGGATGTGGATGCAAGTGACAGAAAATCTAACTCAAATGGTTTTAAACTTTTAAAGAAAAAGGTAATCTATTAGCTTTTGTAAAAAAAAAAAAAAAAAAAAGCTCTAGAAATAGTTCTGACTCTAGAACAGCTTGATCAGTGTCCAAAACAGGCCACAAGAACCCAGTTGTTCTTCATTTTACTCTCTGCTGCTGTGTGTGTTGGCTTCATTTCCAGACTCTATAAGTTGGCAAGATGGCAGCCGCAGCTCCAGCCAACATGGCTCCATGGTTCAAGTCTGGATCTGAGGGCAAACCCAGGAGCCCAGAGAAAAACCCCAAATGAGACCGATTGGCTCTGATTTACCTCCCTGGAATGATGTGCCTGTCCTCGAACCAATCACTGACCACAGAAGAAACTGATGCTCTGGACCATATGCCAAGCCTGGGTCATACACTGTCCCTGGCGTGGTGAGGAGGTACTGTCACTGCCACAAAAACCACGAGGACTGAAAGTGGGAAAGGGTGGCTCCCCCACAAATATTGGAGGCTTTTACTGGAAAAGCGTAAATGGATAGGGGTTGGCCAGGAAACCACACACGTCCACTATGGGGATCTCAGTTCCAACATTCTGTAATTCTGTGAGGTCCTCCTGTGGCCCACAGTGCTGGCATAGAAATCGTATTCACCCCCTGCCCTCCCGGTGGAGCAGAACTAAGCTTGGGAGGAAGGAATCCTGTTTCTATTTAGCATGACTAAACTCATACCCTCCAACAGCCCTGACTGGGAAGGCTGTCCCTCCTGGCAAATCAGTCGGCTTCTCATTTCTCCACAAGAATGTGCCTGGCTGTGTCCTTCTGCTCACCGCCCTCTTCTTGTTCACCTCCATCTGTCTTCTGTGCTCCTCTCTCTCAACATGTCTGTCTCTTTCTTCCTTTATCTCTTCACCTCTCACCATCTCTGTCTCCTGTCTGGTTTCCTCTGTTGCCTCTCTCTGTTTCTCTCTTTCCATTACTGACTGGCCGTCTCTCTCTCTCTCTGTTTCTGTCTAACTCTCCCCGAATTTCCATCTTGGCTTCTTTGTGTTCTCTCTTTCCGAGGTTTCCCTGTCTCTGTCTCATTCACCTCCTGTCTCATATTGTCTGTTCTTTTCTATCTCTGTCTATTTAAGTAAGTAACTGCCTGTCACGTCCTCTACCTGCCAATTTAATTCTTTGTGTCTACTTTCCTTTCCTGTGTGCCTTTGTCTTTATTTTTCTTTGTTCTGAAATAGACCGTTTTCACTGCTTCAGACAGGACTCTAAAATGTTCACAAAATACTACTTATTCCGTATGTTTCTCAGCCAGTGGACAGTTTAGAGGGATGGAGGGGAGACCTTGAAGGGAGGGAAATTTAGAAAGAAAAAGGAAGCATTGATGAGACATCTGAGGTCTGTCACTGTGAACAAGGGATTGTTCAAACCAAAAGATATGTAAGTAGCACGTGTGTACGTGTGTGTGTGTGTGTGTGTGTGTGCTCTCACACATACACACATAGTAAAGTCACACACTACCTTCAAGCAGGCACTCAGCTTCTCCATCATAATTACAGTTGCGTTTGGTTGAAGTTTTGTTTTTCTTAGTTTAACCAAATAGCTGTTCCCTGGATTTCTAAGTAGTTTGGATATCTGTAACTGAGACACAATCTCAGCACTTTAGCCAGCTACTTTATAACAGAGACAGTGAATGAACTGACACTGTCATAGTGTGCCTTTGTGAGTCCTACTCTGTGCACAGCTCAGCCTCTGTTTTCTTCCTTGTAGCCACACAGGTCCTCCTTCTCAATGACTGAATAGTCTCTAATACCCAAATCAGTAAGGACTAACATCAGACCCTTACCATCAGTCTGCAATTTCCAACTCAATAGGAAACATTGCCGGGTTTTGAACAATAGACTGTGGAATTATAAGGAAATATCTATCCAACAGGTTATGCACCCAGATTTTATTTCTACGTAGCTTAAAAACTTGCTTCACATAGCATCCCAAGAACTGTCCTTTTCATCTTCAACAGAGTTAGTCTTCACTTAATCATGCCTTCATTTCAAAGGTCAATACATTGGCTTCTGTAGACACTAGCATATTCTTTATTACAATGTAAATGGCAAAAAAAGTATGAGGTCATAGGACCTTTTTTCTTTCCAACTTTAACACTTAACTTCTCTATGATGCCAAGCACATAATCTCTCTGAATCCTAATTTCCATATTAGTAAAATAAAGGATAACAGGTGCCTAGCACTTAGTAGGTGCTGATTAAGTGTGTTCATTCATTTAGGACAATGATGCTCAGCTTTTGCTGTCTGTTAGAACTTCCTAGGAAGCTTTTAAAAACTCTGAAGCCCAGGCTATAGATTACCAATTACATTTCTGAGTCTGGCAGCAATATTTTAAAAAAATCTTACCACACATTCCACCCCACATGCTTTCAGTGTGCAGCCAAGCCTCATATCATTGATTTAAGAAGAGGTTTACATTAGCTGTGTGCTTGCTTTGTACTTAAGAAAGGGTCAAAGGCCCTGATTTTTAAAGTGTGCTTAAGGACCCAGAATTTAAACTTGGACCACAGTTCTCATGAATTAATTTCCCAATTTCCGAAGATTACCTATTCCTATAACCTCATCCAAAATGAAAAGTGACCCATAAAACATTCTTTATTTGGCTAAGGGGAAGTACATGTTAAACATTCAGTTCAATAGCATGTACTGAATATTTTCCAGTTTCTAAGAACTAAGCTAAACCAAAAGTCTCTATCTTCAGAAAATAATCCATAACTTCAGATGGCACACCACAAGTAAAAAGCAGTTCTGTATAAAACAAAACAAAACAAAAACTTCCTCCCCTTCCAAGTTGAGCACACACCCCGCCAGATTAATTTTCTGCTGAACATCAGCTCTCCTACTGCTTGTAATGATGGACCTAAGAAGAGGAACAGGAAGTTTGCAATGATGTGGGAGGTTTACTGGAAAATTCTCTTCTAAGAAAATAATTTCAGTGGTCAACATTGCTAACAAAAATACATGGGGCTGACCAAAAGAAAAAAAAAGTAAAACAAGCTTTGTTCATGATGGAATACAGTGGTTTTAATCTAACAAAAGTATGTAGTGTCCTATGTGTACATTCATCAATATCTTTCTCATTTGGATGATACTCTTGACACACTCTGGAAATGATACGGGTTTCTATTGTCCTTTGTTCTTCCCTCTGCATTGGTTGTTCCCAATCTGGAGCAAGGATGTAATCTCAGAAAGGGGATGTATGGGGCGCCTGGGTGGTTCAGTTGGTTAAGTGCCTGACGCTTGATCTCAGCTTAGGTCGTGATCTCATGGTTTGTGAGTTTGAGCCCCACATTGGGCTCTGTACTGACAGTGTGGAGCATGCTTGAGATTCTCTCTCTCTTCCTCTCTCTCTGCACCCCCATGAGCATGTGTGTGTGTGTGCGTGTGCATGCATGTGTGCTCTCTCCCTCTCGCTCTCAAAAATAAATAAATAAACTTAAAAAAAAAAAAAAGAAAGGGGATGTGTGGAAGGGGATCCCACTCAAGAGAGTCTATCAGGGGCACCTCTTGACTCAGCCCTGCAAGCGATTGCTGTAATGATGGTCATCTGCCATATCTCATGTTCACCTCCTACACCTCCACTCTCCCTCCTTGTTCTCTGGATCCCCACTATCACAGTCTGTGCTTCACAAGACATTGCCCCAAAGTTTTCTTTTCTGCTGGCCACATCAACTTTTAGTACTACTTTCAGAAGAATTGAAACTAGTATCCAGCCTGGACAGCCCATCTAATGGGAAAGACTTGGAACTAGAAGGCCAGGATTCAGGACCCAGTTTTATTCCTTACCATCTATATGTTCATATCAAGCAAGCATATAACCTCTTTAAGCCTTTCTTTCCTCATTTATAAAATGAAGAATACTAATATTACCTATCTGGTAAAGATTTGTCAACTTACAAGCACATCTTAGAGATATTGCAGGTTCAATTCCAGACCACTGAAATAAGGTGAAGATTGCCATAGAATCCATTGACTTTTTTGGTTTCCCAACACATATAAAAGTTATGTTTACACTATATGGCAGCCTACTAAGTATGTGGCAGTATTATGTCTAAAAAGCAATGTACATACCTTAGTTAAAAATACTTTCTTGCTAAAAAATGCTAACCATCATCTAAGCTTTCACTGAGTTATAATCTTTTTGCTGTGGGGGGGGTCTTGCCTCAATGTCGATGGCTGCTGACGGGTAGTTGCTAAAGTTCGGGCAACTGCAGCAATTTCTTAAAATAAGACAACAATGAAGTTTGCCTCATCAATTGGCTCTTCCTTTCATGAATGATTCTCTGTAGCATGCAAGGTGCTTTGATAGCATTTTACCCAGAATAGAACTTCTTTCAAAATTGGAGTCCATCCTCTCAAATACTGTTGCTACTTTATCAACAAAGTTTATATAATATTCTAAATCCTTTGCCGTCATTTCAACAGTCTTCCCAGCATCTTCACCTGGAGTATATTCCATATCGTAAAACCACTTTCTGTGCTCATTCATAAGAAGCAGCTCCTCATTCATTCAAGTTTGATCACGAGATTGCAGCAATTCAGTCACATCTTCAGGCTCCACTTCTAATCCTCGTTCTTTCACTGTTTCCACCACATCTGCACTTACTTCCTCCATGGAAGTCTTGAACCCCTCAATGTCTTCACTGAGGGTTGAAATCCACTTCTCCCAAAGTCCTATTAATGTTGGTATTTTGACCTCTGCCCATGAATGTTCTTAATGACATCTAGAGTCATGAATTCTTTCCAGGAGGTTTTCAGTTTACTTTGCCTAGAGCCATCAGAGGAATCATTGTCTATGGCAGCTGTAGCCTTATGAAATGTGAATTAAGTAACATTTGATTTAATTTATATTATAATATTTTTAAGTTTATTTATTTATTTTGAGAAAGGGAGAGAGAGAGAAAGAGCGTGAACAGGGAAGGGGCAGAGAGAAAGGGAGAGAGAGAATCCCAGGCAGGCTCTGTGTCAGCGTAGAGCACGATATGAGGCTTGATCTCACAAACCATGGGATTGGGACCTGAGCTGAAACCAAGAGTTGGATGCTTAACCGGCTGGGCCACCCAGGTGCCCTGATTTAATTTATATTATACATCCTGTAATTTATGGAATTTAAATATGAATTAAATAATAAGACTTGAGAGTTGAAATTACTGCTTGATCCATGGGCTGCAGAAAGGATGTTGGGTTAGCAGGCATGAGAACAACATTAACCTTATTGTACATCTCCGTCAGAGCTCCCGGCTGACCAGGTGCATTGTCAGTGAGCGATAATATTTTGAGAAGAATCTTTTTTCCTGAACAGTAGGTCTCAACATTGGGCTTAAAATGTTTAGTAATCATGTTATAAATAGATGTGCTGTCATCCAGGCTTTGTGTTCCATGTGTAGAGCACAGGGAAAGTAGCTTGAGAGTAATTCTTTTTTTTTATATATATGTATTTTTAAATGTTTATATTTGAGAAAGAGAGAGAGAGAGAGAGAGAGAGAGAGAGAGAGAAAGCAGGGGAGGGGCAGAGAGAGAGGGAGACAGAATCCAAAGCAGGCTTAAGACTCTGAGCTGTCAGCACAGAGCCCAACATGGGGCTCGAACTCACAAATCACGAGATCATGACCTGAGCCAAAGTCAGATGCTTAACCAACTGAGCCACCCAGGTGCCCCGAGAGTAATTCTTAAGAGCCCTAGGATTTTCAGAAAGTCAATGAGCACTGGCTTCAATTTAAGTCACCAACTGCATTAGCCCCTTACAGGAGAGTCAGCCTGTCCTTGGAAGCTTTGAAGCCAGGCAGTGACTTCTCTGTAGCTATACATCCTAGATGGCTTTTCCTTCCAATAGAAGGCTGTCTTCATCTACAATGAAAATTTCTTATTTAGTGTAGCCACCTCCATGGATTCTCTTAGCTAGATCCCTCTGCACTTTTATGTTACAGAGATGACTTCTTGCCTTAAACGTTATGAACCAACCTCTGTTTGCTAGCTTCAAAATTTTTCTTCTGCAACTTCCTCACCTCTCTCAGCCTTCATAGAATTGAGGAAAATTAGGGCCTTGCTCTGGATTAGACTTTGGCTTAAGGGAGTGTTGTGGCTGGTTTGATCTTCTATCCGGACTGTTAAAACTGTCTTCATATCAACAATGAGGCCATTTCGCTTTCTTATCATTCATGTGTTCACTGGGGTAGCACTTTTGATTTCCTTCAAGAACTTTTCCTTTGCGTTTATAACTTAGCTAATTGGTGCAAGAGGCCTAGCTTTTGGCCTGTGTGGGGTTTTGCCATGCCTTCCTCACTAAGCTTAATCATTTCTAGTGTTTGATTTAAAATGAGAGACAGTAGCTCTTCCTTTCACTTGAACACTTAGAGGCCATTGTAGGGTTATCAACTGGCCTAATTTCAATATTGTGTCTGAGGGAATAGGGAGGCCTAAGGAGAGGGAAAGAGATGGAGGAAACTCTGATCACTGGAGCAGTCAGCCACCTACAACATTTATCTGTTAAGCTCACTGTCTTATACAGGCATGGTTCACGGTGCCCCAAAACAATCATGATAGTACCATCAAAGATCACTGATCACAGACCACCATAACATATATGATAATAATGAAAAAGTTTGAAATATTGCGAGAATTCACAAAAATGTGTTCACAGAGACACAAGTGAGCAAATGTGGGGGTAATGGTGCCTATAGACTTGGTGGATGCAGGGTGGCCACAGGCCTTCAATTTGTAACAAATGCAGTATCTGCAAAGTGTAATAAAGTGAGGTACATAAAATGAGGCTCGCCTGTATAGGCTGACATCATGGTATATAACTATTTTATATAATACTCTGAATCTATTTTCTTTTATTTAAGTTTGGAAACATTTCACCCTTAATACGGAAAACTTGTAATAATGACTTGAATGAACCAATCAAACTTTTTCTACAAACTTTAGCCTGCAAACCACCTAGCACACACCTTAGTGCAATCCTGTTCCTTCTGAATAGATAATCCTGAATACTCCAGGAAGAAAGTCAGATTTCAGAACACTTCACCTTGTTCTTTTCTCTTTTTTCAGCTGTGGCTTCCCAGGTAATTTATTACAGAGATCTGGCTGAGCTTCACAGTGGAGTCTGGAGGCCTTGTGGGGGATGACAAAGGAGGAAACGGATCTTGTCTTTAAACAAAGCTGAAGGAAGGGCAGAGAGCCGGTGTTTGGCTATGTGAGAGGCCTCCATATGCTGGCCCTCCCTGCCCACACACTGGGGACCATTGTTCAGAGTCTGAGAATCATCACTGCAGCCTGTACTGATCAGTGAAGGAAAAAAAAACCAACAACAACCCCCACCACACAACAAGAAATTGCCTTCCAAATACTCTTTCATAGAGAGAAATAGAAACTGCAAACAATAAGCAGTATTTCATCACTAGTTATTATAAAATGTTGCCTATGTTCTTAGAGATAAAAGGTGAAGATCTCTCAGCCTTCCCACCCTTGCCCACCTCGATCCACCCATCCCCACCTCACTTGAAAAATAGTTCAAATTGGACTTGTGTAAGTTACCCAAAGAATGTCCAGATACCTGTAAAATATGAAGGAAAAAATGCTCTTCTATCTTGTCTTCCATTAAGGAGTTCAGGGAAGGCAGTAATATTTAGTGAGCTCCTGGCATATGTCAAGACATTTCACAGATGGTATTTAATTTCCATTATGATACTTTGAGATAGAGATTCTCATGCATGTTGATGTGGAAACTGAGGGTCAGAAAAATTAAGAGATGCATTCAAGATCACATAGCAAATAATTAGTAAGCACAGCATTGTAATGTAAATTTACCTCCTTCCTTCCTTCCATTGATTCCTCTTCCAAAACATGAATGGAGAGAAGTATAGCAAAAACTATCACTATATTTCCTTAGCTGGCAAAATGGAAAAAATATTGAGCTTATTTTAAAATAAATCAATCAATCGTGGTTGTTTTCCTCCTAAGAGGCAACACAGACTGGTAAAAAGTCCTTCAAAAATGAAGCCTTCCTGGTATTTTAAAATGACCACATTTTTTCAGTAGGTCTCTGTGGATCAAATTTTGATTTTCCATCAAAATCCCTGGGAAGGTAGAAGATACTACCATCTCTCAAACCATGAGATCTGTCAAAGAAACAAACAAACAAACAAAACCTCCCTTCCTTTCATTAGAAAGTAAACACAATTATTCTTGGCTCACAAGCGTATAGGGATCAGTTGTGATATGCATCTTAAGCAATTTTTTGCCAGTACTTGAAGTTAACAAATGACTGCTCAAATACGATGGAGTGTACATTCTACTTTTCTTGTGTGTTTAAAAATTTACATTAACGGAAAGATTTATTTTAAATTTTTCTCATTTTTGTTGAAGTATAGTTGATATACACTGAAATGACAGATCTTAAGTATACAGCTTGACGAGCTTCAACAGTTGCATTCATCTGTATAAACCATACCCTTTAACAGTACAGAATATTGCATGACCTGCAAAATATCCCTTAAGCCCCACCTCGGTCGGTCCCCACATGCTCCCACCTCCACAGACACTGTGGTCCGTCCCCACGTGCTCCCACCTCAGACACCTGATTTCTGATTTTTTTTCCTGATTTCTTTTCCCATAGATTGGTCTTGCCTGTTTCAGAAACTCATACTAATGGAATCATACACTGTGCACCCTTTTGTCCCTGTCTTCTTTTACTCAGTATAATGATATCGAGGCCCATTCACGTATTGTATCAGAAGCGTTTTAATTTTTGTTTTTTATTGCTGAGCAGTATTCCATTGTATGGATACACCGATTTTATTTATTCATTCTTCTGCTGATGGACATTTGGGTTGTTTCTGGTTTGTTCCTAGTCTAGTGGTTAAGGCCAAGGCTGGGAAAAGAGAAAACAAGGTAAAATACTTTGAAATTTGATTTTCTTCCTGAAATGTTCAGGATTAAGAGGAAAACTACTATGATCATCCATGCATGAGTCTGTTCTGTGTTCAGTGTTTTTTTTCCTTCCAGAAGTGTATTAGCTGAGTCATAGAGTAGATGTGTGTTTAACTTACAAGAAACTGCCAAACCAATTTTCAAAGCGGCTGTACACTTTTACATTCCCATTAGTAAAGTGTGAGAATTCTGTTGCTCTACATTCTTGACATTTGGTGCTATCAGTAGCGGTATCTCATTGCAGCTTTCATTTTCATTTCCTTGATGACTAAGGATGTTGAGCAGTTTTTTCATGTGTTTTTTGGCATATCTGTTTTCGTGAAGTGCCTGTTCCAGTCTTTTGCCCACTGAATCTGATTTTTAACTTAAAAACCATGTAATCTCAACACCTAGATATAACAACCATCATTAACATTTGGGACTTTTTTGTATGCATTTACTTATTTACACACATATATTCTTTACAAAAAAATGGGTTCATGTTTATAAACTGTTCTGTAAACATTTTTTTTTCATTTAGCGATTGTTCGTAAACATCTTTCCCTATCAATAAATATACTTCTATGCCATCATTATTTACCCAGGAATGTTCACTGTAGCTTCGTGCGCAATAGCCCAAACAGGAAACAACCTTTCATCTGGTGAGTGTGTAAACAAAGTGTGGTGTTTATCTATGCAATGGAATACTACTCAGCAATAAAAAGGAACAGACTACAGATAAATGCAACCTACATGCAAAACTATTATGCTGAATGAAAGAAGCCAGATGTAAAAAGTGTAAATATAAATTGGGGTGCCTGGGTGACTCAGTGGGTTGAGTGTCCAACTTTGGTTCAGGTCATGATCTCGCAGTCTGTGAGTTCAAGCCCTTGTCTGGCTCTGTGCTGACAGCTCCGAGCCTGGAGCCTGTTTCAGATTCTGTGTCTCCCTCTCTCTCTCTACCTCCCCTGCTCATGCTCTGTCTCTCTCTGTCTCAAAATTAAATAAACGTCAAAAAACCAAACAAACCGCGTGAGCGGGGGAGGAACAGAGAGAGAGAGGGAGACTCAGAATCTGAAACAGGCTTCAGGCTCTGAGCTGTCAGCCCGACTTGAGGCTCGAACTCACGAACCGTGAGACCATGACCTGAGCTGAAGTCAGCCGCTTAACCAACTGAGCCACCCAGACGCCTCATGTTAAAAAAATTTTTAAGTGTAAATATAAACTATAGTGAAAATGCAAGTATAGTTACTCCACAAACTTGGGGCTGAGGAATGGACTGCCAAGAGGCAATATGAAAGTTTTGAGAATGGTAAAAATCTTCTCAATATTGATTGTAGCTATACTTTCACTGGTATGTGGATGCATCAGAAGTCACCTAAGAGTACATTTTAGGTGAATGCCTATTGCAGGCAAATTATAGCTCAATAAAATTGATTTCAACAAAAAGCATTCTTGAGGAGATGCATTATAGGATACAGGCTGGGCACTGAAGGAAGTAGGACAAACATGGCCAACACAATTAAAGAAAAGAAATTAAGTAGTAAGGAGCCTGAAATGTTAGGAAGTTGAGGTAAGAGATTATATAGCAGAGTTTAGGTTGCATAAAAAATAGTTTTAAGTTGAATTAGGTTTCTTATTTAAACTGTTCAGCTTAAGCCGAAAAAACAATCATTGCCTCATAGCATACAAAAAAAAAAAATGAGCAAAACTGGAATCGGAGACTCAGTCAAAGCCAGGACTTAATGTTCAGCTCCGTGATCTCTGATACTACCTTACTGGGAGGGTAGGGGAGAGATTTGGGGTACCTCTTTATGACCTCACAAGGATGGAGGTCTAGGCTCCCTGCTTGGCCTCACTGGTGAGGATGGGGGTAGGGTTGCAGTTTTATCTTGGGTATTTGACTGGAGTAGAGTAGTTATTGTCCAACAGATTTCTGTCTTCTAGGCTGTCCCTTTTTGGTCCTTCGACTAGAGCCAGCAGGATTTTCTGGGGGTGGAGGGTGAACACATGTGCACTCATTGGCATTTTCAGGTTGCTGGCTTCTCTACCATCTAGTGTGGGTATATGAGACAAAAAGAAAACCCAGGAACTCACCACCTTGTTCCTCATTTCTGAGGTCTACTGCTGATCTGCCTTCTCTCCACCTTTCAGCCCTTTTAGCTTTGTTTTATGTAGAATGCCCAGAGTTTTTAGCTGTACTTAGGACAAGTAAGGGAAAAATGTGTTTACTCCATCTTTCTGAAGGAGAAGTCTTCCTGACTACTTTTTAAAAATGGAGTTGTTCATCTTCTTATTATTGAGTCATAGGAGTTGTTCATATATTCTAAATACAGGCCTTTTGTCAGATATAGGTCTTTTCTCCTATATGTAGCTTGCTAATTCAATGTATTAACAAAGACTTTTGATGAACAGAAGTTTCAAAGTTTGATTAAGTCCATTTTATGTTTCTTTTATGATTAGTGTTTTGTGGGTCCTTAATAAAGAAGTATTTACCTATCTGTAATTGCAAAAATAACTCCCATTTGTTAGCTTTATGATTTCAGCTTTTACATTAAGAGCCGTGATCCATCTCAAATTAATTTTTGTCTTTTAGTGTATCAGTTGCAACTGATTTTTTTCTGCATACATAGCCAGTTGTTTCAGCACTATTTGATGCAAGTACTTTGCCCATTTAGTTTCTTTGGTACCTTGGTGAAATCAATATATGTGGCTCTACTTTTGTGCTATATTCTAATCCGGTGACCTATTTGTCTGCCTTTATGCCAATAGCCCATTGTCTTGATTACCATAGCATTATAACAATCTTGAAATCAGAGAGTATACATCCTCCAACTTTTTTTTTTTTCAGAATTGCTTTATCTCTGTTAGGCTCTTCATATTTCTATGAAAATTTCATAGTCCACTTGTCAATTTTTACAAAAAAGTCTTCTGGGATCCTGATTGGGTTTGTGTTGAATCTTTAGATCAATTCTTGAGGAATTGACACCTTAACAAGAAATAATATGTCTTTCCATTTTTCTACTTTGATTCTCTTAGCAATATTAAAGGTTTTCAGGGTATAATCCATATATTTTATTATGTGCATACCTAAGCTTTTTGGGTTTTTAATATTATTCTAAATGGTATTATTCTAAGTTTATACTTTTTCAAATGTTCACTTGCTAATATATAGAAATACAGCTGAGTTTTTTACATTGGCCTTGTATCCTGAAATTGCCCTAAATTCACTTAATAGCCCTAGTAGCTTTTGTTAAGTTGTTTAAGATTTTCTATGTACATGACCATGTCATCTGCAAATAAGGACAGTGTTACTCATTCTTTACAGTTTTGTGCCTTTTAATTCTTTTTCTTGTCTCATCACACTGTTGAAGACCTCTAATAAAAGTGTCTCAGACCACTACCAACAGTGGTGGGAGTGGACATACTTGCCCTGATCTTCATCTTAGGGTGAAAATGTTTTGATTTTTCTCCATTTAAGTAGTTATTAGCTGTGGATTTTTTAATAGATGTCCTTTATGAGGCTGATGAAGTTTCCTTTTATTCTGTGTTTGCTTAGAGGTTTTATTAGGAATGAGTATTGAATTTTGTTGAATGCTTTTCCTGCATCTATGGAGATGATTGTGTGATTTTTCTTCTTTATTCTTTGAATTGCATCTGTTTATATTCAAATATTAGACGAACATTGCATTCTTGTAATAAATCCCATTCTATCATGATGATTATTCTTTTTCTATGTTTCTGGGCTCCATTTGCTAAAATTTCATTAAGGACTTCATATCTATGACAGCATTGGTCAGTTGTTTTCCTTTTTGTAATGTCTTTGTGTAGCTTTGACATCAGAGTAACTCTGGTCTCAAAAAACAGGTTTGTAAGTGTTCCCGTCCTCTATTTTCTAAAAAGAGTTGTATAGGATTAGTACTGTTTCTTCCTTAGATGTTTGAGATAATTCATCAGTGAAGTCTCTTTTGTGTGTATGTAAATTATTTTCTTTCTTTCAGCAGACATGATGGCTGTCCAGTATCTGAAAACAGCTATTTTATGTATTTTATCTACTTTTGTGTGGTTTATAGTGGAAGGGCTTTGTGGTACCAATTACTTAATCATGGCTAGAATAAGAGTATCTAGTAAGAAGTTTGTTTTATTTGATGCTATTATTAAGATAATTCAAAATTTGGGGTGCCTGGGTGGCTCAGGAAGTTGAGCATCTGACTTTGGCTTAAGTCATGATCTCGCGGTTTGTGAATTCGAGCCCTGCGTCGAGCTGTGTGTTGACAGCTCAGAGCCTAGAGCCTGCTTCGGATTCTGTGTCTCCATCTCTCTCTCTGCCCCACCCCCTCACTTATGTTCTGTCTCTCTGTCTCAAAAATAAACATTAAAAAAATTTTTTTAAAAAGATAATTCTAAATTCAATAGACTTAATGTTACCCCAATATTGAAGCTACCTCAATAGATTGTATTAATCTCATTTCTGTTGAATTTACCCCAAAATTAAGTATTAGTATAATTCAATATTAGCAAAGACTAGTACATTGAACAACAGACTTACCACATAGATTCAAAAATTAACATTATTTTTGCTTACTTCAATTTTGATATGCTTCCTTGTATGGAATAAAAAGTAGTAAAGTTACAGGTAGAGTTATTTTGCATTACTCTAATATGCTCCATGAGTGTGTTTTGCATTTCATCCATTATGCTTAGTAATATGAGATTAAAAGTTTGAAACTCATTATTTAGAGACTTACATCTTTTGGAAATGTTACTGCTTAAATATGCAAACCTTTTCTTTTTTTTAAATTTATTTGTTTGTTTATTTTGAGGGAGAGAGAGAGAGAGAGAGACAGAGAGAGCAAGCAGTGGAGGCAGAAAGAGAGGGAGATAGAATCCCAGGCAGGCTCTGTGCTATCAGCAACAGAGCCTGATGCAGGAGTTGAACTCACCAACTGTGAGATCATGACCTGAACTAAAACCAAGAGTTAGACACTTAACTGACTGAGCCACCCAGGTGCCCCTGTGCAAACCTTTTCTAATAAAATAAATGTGTATATGATTCTGGTATCTCAGCAGAAATGAGGTGTTTCCCAGTAGAATGTACAAGAACTTTGCCGTTAAATCTGCATCTTCTGCATGGCTTTGTCTCTGCTGCTTCTCATCCTACAATTAGACTATGAGGAAAGCAGTCATTTTCCAAAATGATACATAATATCTAGGTTAATACCCATAAAGAATCATGCTAGAAACCTAATCCTTTGCTTATCAGGCCTGCTCCACCTAAATCTACTTTCTTAGACAATCGAATTACTTCAATTTCCTTTTGGAAATTAAGTGGGAATAGTAAACAAATGATAAAATTAAAAACCACTGGGCAGTTGTGATTCTAGCCTTCACTCAGGGTAGGTGAAATTGTTTAGCCTATCCTGACTTAAAGCACTCACACCCAACCCTTTGGACTACCCAAGATCTGAAGGCTATATCCCACTCCTGGGTCCAAAGGGAAAAATCCTCAGAGCTAGGGCTTACCATGGCTATTATTACACTGTGAACTTTAAAGCAGGAGTTGATTAAACACAAAAACAACAAGGAGTGGCTGAGTCGGTTGAGCCGTTGACTTCAGCTCAGGTCACGATCTGGTGGTTTGTGAGTTTGAGCCCTGCGTCGGGCTCTGTGCTGACAGCTCGGTGCCTGGAGCCTGCTTTGGTTTCTATGTCTCCCTCTCTCTCTCTGCACCTCCCCTGCTCTCTCTCTGTCTCACTCTCAAAAATAAATAAACATTGAAAAAAAGCAACCAACAACCCTCCAGCATTACAGATTATTATATTGACACTGTAATAAGGGTAATGCTACATCCTGTGAAAAATCTTAAATGATATTACAATGCAGAGAATATGAATAGTATGCAGATTAGCAATGGGGAAAACTTTTTTAAAAAGCATATTATAATGTAATGAAACAATATGTTTCTTGTTGATAGCACTGGTGAATAATTCTAGCACTGGTGAATTTTAGCAATCATTACTCTAGACCTTGTCCCACCAGTGTTCTCATCAAAATTAACCATTAGAACAACGATGAGGGTGGAAGGCAGCATCAAAAAAATCTTAATTTCTGCCAACAAATTTATAATAAAAATTTTGATGGTTTATTTAATGTAGTGGATTAGATCACAAGCCCCAATGTGCTTCAAAATCACCAGGAGCCTTAATTCAAAGGTCAGGCTGCATCCCCAGATATTTCTGTCTCTATGACTTACCTATTCTGGGCCATTTTATAAAAGTGGAATCACAATTTTGTGGCTGACTTCTTTCACTTAGCATAATGTTTTCAAGGTCATATACTATAGCATGAATCAGTACATCGTTCCTTTTTATGACTGCACAATACTCCTTCCATGATGTAGATATACTATATTTTGTTTATCCATTCAGCAGTTGGTGGACATTTGGATTGTTTCCATTTTGGCTATTATAAATACCACTCTATTTATCTATCAGCAGGGTGCCTGGCTGGTTCAGCCAGAGGAGTGTGCAGCTTTTGATCTCAGGGTCATGAATTTGAGCCCCACGTTGGGTGTAGAAATTACTAAATAAATAAGTAAATACTGCTATGAACATCCATGTTGGGTGTAGAAATTACTAAATAAATAAGTAAATACTGCTATGAACATCTATGTTCAAGTCTTTGTGTGGGTGTATATTTTAAGTTCTTTTGGGCATATATTTAGGGGTCAAATTATTAGGTGATATGGTAATTTTATGTTTAACTTTTTGAGGAACTGCATCATTTTATATTTCCACCAACAAGTGTATGAGGGTTCCAATTTTCCCCACTTTCCCCAATAACACTTGTTATCTCTCTCTCTCTCTCTCTGTCTTTAGAGAGCAGGGGAGAGGGGCAAAGGGAGAGGGAAAGAATCTTAAGCAGGCTCCATGCTCAGCATGAAGCCTGATGTGGGGCTCGATCCCACAGCCCTGGGATCATGACCTGAGCTGAAATCAAGAGTCACATGCTCAACTGAATGAGCCACCCAGGCACCCCTATCTGTCTTTTTGATTATAACTATCCTAGTGGTTATGAAGAAGCAATATCTTGTAGTTTTTTTTTAATTTTAATTATTAAAATTTTAATTCTAGTATAGTTAACATACAATGTTATATTAGTTTCAGGTGTACAATATAGTGATTCAACAATTCCATACATTACTCAGTGCTCATGAAGGTAAGTGTGCTCTTAACCTGTTTCATCCAATTCCCCACCGCCACCTCTCCTCTGGTAACCATTAGTTTATTTTCTACAGTTAAGAGTCAGTTTTTTGGTTTGTCTGTTTTTTGTTTGTTTATTATGAGTGAAATCATATGGTATTTGTCTTTCTCTGACTGACTTATTTCACTTTGCATTATACTCTCTAGCTCTATCCATGTTGTTGCAAATGACATGACTTTATTCTTTTTTATGGCTGAATAATATTACATTGTATATATACCACTTCTTCTTTATCCATTTATCAGGGGACACTTGGGCTGCTTCCATAATTTGGCTATTCTAAATAATGCTGCAATAAACATAGGGGTGCACTTATTCCCTCAAATTAATGTTTTCATATTCTTTGGGTAAATATCCAGTAATATCCAGTAGTGCAATTACTGGATCACAGGACAGTTGTATTTTTAATTTTTTGAGGAACCTCCATACTGTCTTCCACACTGGCTACCCCAGTTTGCATTCCTACCAACAATGCATGAGAGTTATTTTTTCTCCACATCTTAATCAACATTTGTTGTTTCCTGACGTTTTGTTTTTAGCTATTCTGACAGGTGTGAGGTGATATCTCATTGTGATTTTGATTTGCATTTCTCTGATGATGAATGATACTGAGCATCTTTTCATGTGTCTATTGTCCATGTGTATGTCTTCTTTGGAGAAATGTCTGTTCTTGTCTTCTCCCCATTTTTAATTGGGTTATTTGGTTTTTTGATTTTGAGTTGTATAAGTTCTTTATATATTTTAGATACAAGCCCTTTATCAGATATGTCGTTTACAAATATCTTTTCCCATTTGGTAGGGTGTCTTTTAGTTTTGTTGGTTGTTTCCTTTGCTACGTAGAAGTTTTTTTTATTTTGATGTAGTCCCAATAGTTTATTTTTGCTTTTGTTTCCCTTGCCACAGGAGACATATCTAGAAAAATGCTGCTATGACCATTGTCAGAGAAATTACTGCCTAAGCTCTCTTCTAGGATTTTTATGGTTTCTGGTCTCACATTTAGGTTCTTAATTCGTTTTGAGTTGATTTTTGTTTTTGGTGCAAGAAAGTGGTTCAGTTTCATTCTTTTGCATTTAGCTTCCCAGTTTTCCCAAAATCATTTGTTGCATATTCTTTCCTCCTTTGTTGAAGATTAATTTACCAAATGATTATGGGTTTATTTCTGGGATTTCTATTCTGTTCTACTGATCTGTGTGTCTGTTTTTGTGCCAGTATCATACTATTTTGATTACTACAGCTTTGTGATATAACTTGAAGTCTGGGATTGTGGTGCCTCCAGTTTTGTTTTTCTTTTCCAAGATTGCTTTGGCTATTTGAGGTCTTTTGTGGTTCTATACAAATTTTAGGATTTTGTTCTAGTTCTGTGAAAAATATTGTTGGTATTTTGATAGGGATTGCATTAAATCTGTAGATTGGTTTGACATTTTAACAATATTTATTCTTCCAATCCATGGAATGTCTTTCCATTTGTTTGTGTTGTCAATATCTTTTATTATGTTTTACAGTTTTCAGAGTCCAGCTCTTTCTCCTCTTTGGTTAAGTTTATTCCTAGGTATTTTATTATTTTTGATGCAGTTTTAAATGGGATTGTTCTCTTAATTTCTCTTTCTGCTGACTCATTATTAGTGTATAGAAATGCAACAGATTACTGTACATTGATTTTGTATCCTGAGACTCTACCGAATTCATTTATCAGTTCTATCAGTATGTTTTGGTGGAATCTTTAGGGTTTTCTATAAATAGTATCATGTCATCCCAAATAGTGATAGTTTTACTTCTTCCTTACTAATTTGGATGCCTTTTTATTTCATTTTCTTCTCTGATTGATGTGGCTAGGATTTCCAGTATTATGTTGAGTAAGAGTGAGACGTTGTCTTGTTCCTTACCTTAAGGGAAAAGCTCTCAGTTCTTCCCCATTAAGTATGATGTTAGCTGTGGGTTTTTCATATGTAGCCTTTATTATGTTGAGGTAAATCTCCTAAATCTCCTTTGTTAAAGGTTTTTATCATAAATGGATGTTGCACTTTGTCAGATGCTTTTACTGCATCTATTGAAATGATCATACGGTTTTTATCCTTTCTCTTGTTGATATGATATATCCTGTTGATTGATTTGCAAATATTGAATGATACTTGCATTCTGGGAATAAATCCCACTTGATCATAGTGAATGATTTTTTTTCAGTGTATTGTTGTATTGGGTTTGCTGGTCTTTTGTTGAGGATTTTTGCATCTATGCTCATCAGAGATATTGGCCTCTAGTCCTTTTTGTGTGTGTGGTGTCTTTATCTGGCTTTGGTTTTGGGATGATGCTGGCCTCATACAATGAATTTGGAAAGTTTTCCATCCTCTTTTAATTTTTGGAAAAGTTTGAAAAGAATAGGTATTAACTCTTCTTTAAATGTTTGATAGAATTCATCTATGAAGCCATCTGGTCCTGGACTTTTGTTTGTTGGGAGTTAATTGATTACTGATTCAATTTCATAGCTGGTAATCAGTCTGTTCAGATTTTCTATTTCTTCTTGCTTCATTTTTGGCAGTTTACATGTTTTTAGGAATATATTTTGATTTGCATTTCCCTCATGACTAATAATGTTGAGCATCCTTTCATATATTTATCACTCATTTATATATCTTCTTTGAAGAATGTTTATTTAAGTTCTTTTAAATTGGGTTATTTGTCTTTTATTGTTGAGTTGTAAAAGTCTTTATGTATTTTAGATGCTGGAGTATAGATAGATATCAATAGACATGTTGATATATAATATCTAATATATGATTTGCAGATATACGACTTACAAATAATTTTTTTATTTCATGGGTTGCTTTTTACTTCCTTCTAATACTTTTTGATACACAAACATTTTTCATTTTGGTAAAGCCCTGTTTTATTTCTTTCTTATTATGTGTGCTTTTGGTATCAAATCCAAGAAACCATTGCCTACTCCAATGTCATGAAGATTTACATCTATGTTTACTTCTACGGTTTTATAATTTTACCTCTAAAATTTATGTTTTGCTGCGTTTTGGGTTAATTCTTGCATATGGAATGAAGTAGGAATCCAACTTGTTCTTTTGCATGTGGATATCCAGTCATTCCAACATTTAAAAATGTTGTTCTTTCCCCACCAAATGTCTTGACACTCTTGTCAAAAACAGTTAACTATAGACACATGAGTTTATTTCTGGACTCTCAATTCTGTTTTATTGATCTATACATCTATCCTTATGCCAGTACCAAGCAATCTTGAAGGGCGAGTCCTACAACTTTGTTTTGGTTTTGTTGTGGTATTTTTGGAGGTTGTTTTGGCTATTCTGAGTCCCTTACATTTCCATATGAATTTTAGGATCAGCTTGTCAATTTCTACCAAAAAGAGAGCCTGGATTTTGATAGGAATTACATTGAATCTATATATCAGTATGAAGAGTATTGTATGTTAACAATATTGAGCCTTCCAATCTATTGACCTGAGATATTTTCATTAACTTACATCTTTTTAAATTGCTTTCAGTGATGTTTTACAAAAAATTTTTAGGGTACAGTATTGCAGCATTGATATTTTTTAAGGTTTTTCAGATAATTATAATGTGCAGCCAGTGTTGAGAATGGTTGCTTAATGTCCATAAGATTGTCCCCCAAATCACAAATCTTAGGTTCTCTGCCCATGTGTGGCCCTGCTAGGGACAAGAAGGTGAAATTTACCTTGATTAAGATGTCCCACTTCGGAGAGATGTCCATTTCATGACATGTCATAGGAAAATCTAGTAATAAAATGTAATTGTACCCTACGCATAATCCTAGAGTTTCAAAATATTGAGAGTCCTGAGAATTAATTTGTGTTAGCCCAGAGGGGTGAGAGTCTATCTGATTTTAATGTCTACTAAGAGTGAATGTATGTTGAACAACCTTCATCAATAACCCAACCCCCTGTTAACTCTCCCCTCTGAAAAAATCCTCACCCACTACCTCTGCTTTCCTATTTATAACTAGATTTTTAAACCCCTGGGCTCTCTGTCCCATATGTACCCAAATTTTGATGTGTCTAAATTCTGATTATTTTAACTTAAGGCCATATCTGTGGATTTGAGGAACATCTGTTCACCATTTCTAGTACAAAGACTAGAAAGCCTTTGTTGTTTGTTTTTGTTTTTTGGTTGGCTTCTTTTGGGTTCATTTGTTTTTTTTTTCCTTTTGGCTCTTGATTTTTATCCTTCTCATAGGCAACGCCTTCAAGGCTTGACAAAATCACTGTGAGATCTAAAGAGAATGAGGGGCTCCCGGCTGGCTCAGTTGGAAGAGCGTGAAACTCTTGATCTTTGGGTCATGAGTTTGAGCCGCGTGTTGGGTATAGAGATTACTTAAATAAATAAAAAACTTTAAACAAAAATAAAGGGAATGAAATGACCTCTCACATTAATATTACATTTTGTGACCATGGCTAAGTGAAGCTGTGGGTAGCTGGAGGCATTGACTTAGGATGCTATCCTGACAAGTGGTCAGATTATCTCTGAGGAAACTTTGGAATAAATAACACATTGATCCACTTGTGGCAGTAGTCAGTCCCTGATTGCTCATCTTCCCTTCCTATTGCTAGACCTCAGGGCCTCTCTAGGTCCTGATACCATCTACACCTCTGCAATTCTAGTTCACATGAACTACCTGAAGTTTGAAGAGCATTATGGATTTTCTGGAATACCAATGAAGAAGTGATCTCTTCAGATGGGACTGAAATATAGACCCAAGGCCCTCATCTTTTTCCCACTTCAACATGAATGATAGATGATGCTCACTACCATGCCTTTCCTTCCTGCTCTATCCAGACGTTGAAAAAAATCTGGAAATATTTTATAGCAAAGATAAGAAAATAGTAGTAAGACCTCTTTCTGGGTTTGATATCAATACATCATTTTATCCATCTAATAAATCAGTCATTAAGAATTTCAAAAATTATAATAAAACATGGAAAAGCACAGTCTTAATTTTTAAACTTTATTTAAAATGCAAGACAAGTTGTTTTTCAGCACATTTTTCCACAGGTATATTAACAGATCAAATAAGTATTACAAATGAAGAGTAAGCTTAGATAAAACTTGTTTGATCATTTTAATGTTCCATCTGTTGAATTTCTTAAAAGTTTGCATTAATATCAATAACATTAATGCAAACATTCACATCATTGCTTTGGTTTGGTAATAATATTTTATCATGTCATTATAATAGAAGTGTTCATAATACCATTCTTGTTTATAAACTATATATATATACACTGTGTCTATCCTTTGTATTCTACTATGTATCTATCCATGCTTCTCATTTAAAAGAAAGTGAGGGGGTGCCTGGGTGACTCAGTTGGTTAAGTGTCCAGTTCTTGATTTCCGCTCAGGTCATGATCTCATGGTTTGTTGGATCAAGCTCCACATCGGGCTCTGCGCTGACTGGTGCAGAGTCTGCTTGGGATTCTCTCTCTCCTTCTCTCTCTGCCCCTCCTCCGCTTACTCACATGTGCATGCGCATGCTCTCTCTCTTTCAAAACAAGTAAATAAGCATTAAGAAAAAAGTGAGAAATTTTCTCATGAAAAAATGAGAAAACAATCCATTACAATGATTTTCAATTTTCCTAATTATTAATAGTATGTCATTAGTAAAGACTGATTTGGGCCTTTGGAGAAAATGAGTCAAGCTGTATGACTATCTTTTCCCCTGGAAAAAAAAGCACACCCAACATTGAAGGCACAAACCATGAAATAAATAATTGGTAAGATGGACTTCATTAAAATTAAAAAATATCTACTTTGCAAAAGACAACGTAAGAGAATGAGAAGGCCAGCCACAGACTGGGAGAACATATTTGCAAAAGTACCGTTATTCAAAATATACATAGCCCTCTTAAAACTCAACAATTAGCAATCAGACAACCTGATTAAACAATGGGCCAAAGATCTTAACGGCACCTAACCAAAGAAGATGTACAGATGGTAAATGAGCATATGAAAAGCTTTCCACATTATATGTCATTACGGAAATGCAAATTAAAACAACACTGAAATGCCACTACACATCTATCAGAATGGCCAGATGCAGAACACAGACAACAAATCCTGGTGAAGATGTGAGGAACCCTCATTCATTTCTGGCAGAAATGCAAAATGGTACACCTACTTCCAGACATTGGAAGACAGTTTGGCAGCTTCTTAGAAAAGTAAACATACTCTTACCACATGATCTAGCAATCAAGTTCCTTGGTACTTACCCAAAGGAATTGAAAACTTACAACCAACACCAAACCTGCACGCATATTTTTAGCAGCTCTATTCATAATTGCCAAAATGCGGAAGCAACCAAGATGTCCTTCAGGAGGTGAATGGATTAATAAACTGTAGTACATCCAGACATTTCTCTTCAGTGCTCACTGGAATATTACTCAGCATTAAAAAGAAATGAGCAGGGCACCTGGGTGGCACAGTCGGTTGAGTGTCTGATTCTTGATCTTGGCTCATGTCCTAATCTCATGGTTAGTGGGTTGTGCTCTGTGTTGATGGTGTGGAGGCTGCTTGGGGTTCTGTCTCTCCTGTCTGTTCCCCCTCACTTGTATGTGTGTGCTCTCTCTCTCTCAAATAAATAAAACTTAAAAACTTAAAAAAAAAAGAGCTATCAAGCTATGAGGAGACATAGGGGAAACTTAAATGCTTGTTAATAAGTAAAGCAAATCTGAAAAGGCTACATACTATTTGATTTCAACAATATGGCATCCTGGGAAAGGCAAAATTATAGACAGTAAAGATCAGTGGTTGCAGGGGTTGGAAGGTGGAAGGACAGATGAACAGGCAGACCACAGAGGATTATTAGGGTAGTGAAAATATTCTGTATGATACTGTAGTAATGGATACATGTCATTATACAAACCCATAGAACATAAAACACCAAGGGTGGACCCTAATGTAAACTATCGACTTTGGTTGATTATCATGTGTCAACGTAGGTAACAAACGTACCTCTCTGGTGGGTCAGTACTGACAATAAGGGAGACTATGTATAAGTGGGGCAGGAAGTATATGGCAAATCTCTGCCCCTTCCTCTTAATTTTGCTGTGAACCTACACCTGCTGTAAAATATAAACTGTTTAAAATTAAAAAAAAATTTAAATCATACTACCTATGAAAAAACTGAGAGTGGTAATTTTGAATCTGCTCTGACTTTTTTTAAATCCCAAACTATTATAGTATTTCAATGTTATCAGTAAACATTAATTGCAACGTGCTTCACAGTTAACTGAGGCTAAGTTCCTCTGGTCTGGACAGTTTTTTTGTTTTTGTTTTTGTTTTTTGCATGTACACCTGCCACTAAAAAATGTAAGTGTGAACATTCCAATATATGTATGCATATTTATTTAAAAATTATGTGCATGTAGCACTGTGCTTATATACTCTGTACCCAGAGAGAATAGGAAATTTCAGTGTTTTATGTATGTATGTATGTATGTATGTATGTATGTATGTATTTATTTATTTAGAGAGAATCCCAAGCAGGTTCCACCCTGTCAGCACAGAGCCTGATGTGGGGCTCAATCTCACAAACCATGAAATCATAAACTGAGCCAAAATCAAGAGTTGACTGCTTAACTGACTGAGCTACCCAGGCACCTCAAGAATACGAAGTTTTAAAAGGTGACATGAAAATAATTATAAATTAAAACTCTAATATCTTTTTCCTCCATCCATATGGATTGTGTTGCACAGACCTTGGCAAGTTTATTTTTCCCTCCAACTTCTAGAAAAAATAAAGCAGGGAGCTATTTGAGGATCCACCAAGAAATACAATTTCTGGCCTTAAATTTTTCTCTTTGCTACAGAACCATAAACCTACTAAAGAGCAGGTCAGATGTTTGCTTATGCATGTCATCTGTGTTATGTGGGTATTAGAAGGACTTTGGGTTCCCTCCAGAAGCTTCCAGATTGGATTGATTTTGACCTGTCCTATGAACTCTGGAAAGGAGATGAAAATGAGTCATTATAGAGGCTTGAGCTTTTTCTGTTATTTCCCCCTTTCCTCCCATTGAAGGAATAGCACAGAATTGTATGCAGCTTTCGCAGTCTCTTCCTTTTGACAAAACATTGAAATGATGAACCTTTATCAATTGTCTTAACACAAGGTATGTCATGAGATTCTTCATAGAAGTGTCCATTTTGACTTTTGATCCATTCTGTGTTTTGTTGTTTTCATTATTCAAGTCTCCAGTATAAGTTGTATGGAAATCACAGTCAACCATGGGAAGGCTTTTATTTTACCCCAAAGAAACTGAACCAATGGTGGTTTATTTACTTTCTTTGGTTGCTTTTCAAAATAAGGTTTTCTTCTAATTACAAAATAAATACATGTGATTATAAAAAGTTTGGAAAATACAAAAAGCAAAAGAACGGAATTAAAATTTCCTATATTCATATTAACTAATGATTTTTAAAATTAGGATCATATGGAATTTCTCATTTTATTTCATCCATATAAATTAATACCTGATCATAGTATTTTTTCATGTCAAAAATTTTTCAAAAACCTAATTTTTAATGACTGTAAACTATTTTATTAAGTGGATATGTTATAATCTAACCATTCTTACTATGGATATTTAGGCTATTTCTAATGTTTTTATGTGTGCTTTATTTTTTCCCCAAACCTTATTGAGCAATCATTGACAAATATAACTGTATAGATTTAAAGCATATAAGGTGATAATTTGACATACATATGCATTTTGGCATGGTTACCATTATCAAGATAATAAGCACATCCATCCCCTCACATATTTAGCTTTATTTATTTATTTTTTTTGTAGTGAAAATGCTTAAGATTGCTTCCAACAACCTCCAAGGATACAATACTGTATTATTTACCATAGTCACCATGCTGTATATTGGGTCCTCTGAAATTCTTTAATTGAAAGTTTGTATCCTTTGACCTACATCTCCCCAATTTCTAATTTTTTGATGTCATTTTTGCAGTGACGAGCATCCTTATATGTATATGATTAGTTACATTTCATGTTATTTGCTTAGGATAGATTCCAAGAAGCTCAATTCCTTCCTTAGAAATAATTTAAGCATTAATAATACTTTTGGTAATATTACAAAATTGCTTTATATAAAGTATCCACTAATTACACTCCTATTAATGATGTATGGAAGTGGAGGTCACACAATGTAATCTAATTATCTCCAAAACATTCTCGAGAGGGTTTGACTGGGAAGGGCATGAGAGAGTCTTCTGTGGTTTTGGAAGTGTTCTGTGTCTTGATTTGTGCAGTTTCACAAAGTAAAGGGTGTGTGTGTGTGTGTGTGTGTGTGTGTGTGTGTGTACACATTCCTGTGCATCAGAAGTCATTGAATATCACCTTTAAAATTTTTGTCCTTTACGTACGTATGTTATTTCTCAATATGTTTTTTTACATTGTATTTATGTTTTATATTTGCCAACTTAACAGATGGGAATGGTATATATTTTTTTCATCTTTCCAAGTGCATCATTATATCTGAGCGAGGGATCACCAAATTCCTTTGATCGACCATCAACACACTTTTAACAATGGAATTTTCCACTGTGGTCAATGAGTGAAAGCCTTATTTGCATTGTATCTGTAAATCAACATTAAATCTCCTCCATGGATGTTCCTTTGGAAAGTTGTAACTCATCTCTTTTCAGTTTATTCATTGCTTTGTTCAAATGTTGTTTTAGTATATTTTCCAAACAACGTCTATAAAATATCTTTTAAGAATATTAAACCTTTAAAACTCTAGATACAATACCAGGGTTTTTAGTATCTAGAATAGTGCATCTCAGACTTAAATCCACCTGGGATCTACCTGGGATTCTTTGTGTGTGTGTTTTTAAACACATAGCATAAAATTTACCATCTTACCATTGTAAGTGTGCAGTTCAGTAATGTTAGGTATGTGCACATTGCTGTATAGCAGATCCCAAGAATTTTTCAATCTTGTACAACTGTAACTACTGAACAACAACTCTCCGTGTCCCCCTCCCCCCAGCATCTGACAACCAGCATTCTTTCTGATTCTGTGAGTTTGACTATTCTAGATACCTCATGTAAGCGGAGTATATGTATTTGTGTATTTGTCTTTTTAGAGTACCCTATTTCATCTAGCATCATGTCAAGATTCACCCATGTCATAGAATATGACAGGACTTCTTTTTTAAAAGCTGAATAATATTCCATTGTATGTATACAGCACATCTTTTGATGAACAGTTGGGTTGCTTCCACCTCTAGTGGAATAATTCACAATATTCTATTGTGAATAATGCTGTAATAAACATGGGTGTGCAAATATCTCTCTTAGATCCTGCTTTTATTTTTATTTTTAGATATATACTCAGAAATGGGATTGCTGGATCATATGGTAATTCTATTTTAATTTTTTGAGTAAACTCTATACTATTTTCCAAAACAACTGCACCATTTCATATTCCCACCAACAGTGGACAAAGATTCCAATATCTCCACATCCTCACCAACACTTGTTATTTTCTGTTTTTTGATAGTCACCATCCTAATGGGTTTGAGGTGGGGTTTTGACTGGCATTTCTCTAATGATTAGTGATATTAAGCATCTTTTAAATATACTTCTTGGCCATTTGTCTTTGGAGAAATGTCTATTCAACTGTTTTACATATTTTTTTAAGTTTATTTATTTTTAGAGAGACAGGGAAAGTGTGAGTGGGGGAGGGGCAGAGAGAGAGGGAGAGAAGGAGAATCCCAAGCAGGCTCTTCACAGTCAGTGCAGAGCCCAATGTGGGGCTCGAACTCATGAACCATGAGGCCATGACCTGAGCCGAAGTCAGATTTTTAACCAACTGAGCCGCCCAAGCACCCCTACCTATTTTTTAATTGGGTTATTTATTTGTTGTTCAGTTGTAGAAGTTCTTTATATGTACTGGATATCAACTCCATCAGATCTATGATTTGCAAATATTTTCTCCCATTCCATAAGTTGCTTTTTCATTACATGGATTGCTTATTTTGTTGTTGTTTGATGTGCAGAAGTTTTTTAACTTTGATGTTGTCTTGTTTGTCTATTTTTGCTTTTGTGGCCTGTGCTTTTGGCGTCATATATAAGAAATCATTGCTAATTCCAATATCATGAAGTTTTCCCCTGTGTTTTCTTCTCAGAGTTTTATAATTGTAGGTCTTCAATTTATGTCTTTGATCCATTGGAGTTGGTTTTTGTATATGGCTTAAGGTAAGGATATAACTTTATTACTTCGAATATGGATATCTGGTTTCCCCAACCTTTGTTGAACATCCTTTCCTCATTGAATGATCTTGGCACCCTTGTTGAAAAATTCTTTGACTTGTATTCTTTGACCCATGTATGTCAGGGTTTATTTTCAGGCTCTCTATTCTATTTCATTGATCTACATTTATGTCTTTATGCCAGTACCACATTGTTCTAATTAACATAGCTTTGTAGTAAGTTTTAAAATCATGAAATATGAGGGGCGCCTGGGTGGCTGGGTCAGTTAAGCATCCGACTTTGGCTCAAATCATGATCTCACAGCTTGTGAGTTCCAGCCTGTGTTGGGCTCTGTGTTGACAGCTCAGAGCCTAGAGCCTGCTTCGGGTTCTGTGTCCCTCTCTCTCTGCCCCTCCCCTACTTGCGCTCTGTCTCTCTCAAAAATAAACATTAAAAATTAAAAAAAAATAATTAAAATCATAAAATCATAAAATATGAGACTTCCAACTTTGTTTTTTTATCAATATTTTTTTACTATTCCAGATCTCTTGAGATTCTATATGAATTTTAGGATGGTTTTTTTTTTAATTTCTGCAAAATACACCATTGAGATCTTGATAGTAATTACACTAAATCTGTATATTACTTTGGATAGTACTGACATGTTAACAATTTTAAGTCTTCCAATCCATGAACACAGATGTCTTTCTAAGCTTTCTCTCTATTATGAATAATTTTTACATATCTTTTACCTTTCCTAGGTCATATTAATATCTTTAATTTTTTGTGTTTATTAACTCCTTATATATTAAGGATATTAATGTTTTGTCATTATTGTGGCAAATATTTCCCCAGTAATATACCATCATTTTATAGAGTATTTTTGGATTATAAGTGAAGTCAAACCCTTTTTAAAATGTATCGGACAATTGTATCCCCTTTTCTGAAAATTATCTATTCATACCTTTTCCATTAAGTTTTTTTAATGTTTACTTATTTTTGAGAGAGAGAGGATGAGTGGGAGAGGGAGAGAGAGAGAGAGAGAGGGAGATACAGAATCCAAAGCAGACTCCAGGCTCTGAGCTGTCAGCACCGAACCCGACCTTTTCCATTTTAAATTAGGGATTGGCATTTTTTATAATTTATCTGAGAGTTAATTTTATGTTATAGTAGATACCTATTGGTTCAACTGCTTGACACCCTTGTTAGGAATTGTCCTTTCCTCTATCCATATGGTTGCAATACGGTAGCATGATTTCACAGTGAACTTCTGACCCTCACCTCCACCCTGGCCACAGTCACTTGGTCCCTGGATAGACATCAGTCCAGACCGAGTTATTCACAGCCGTCCCCAGGAATTTGGAATAGAACCCACCGAGTCAGGTCATACTGTTTCCAAGCAGCTGAGCAACCTACAGTAAAACTTGGGTGCTCCTGGGGACCATTTGATCACCATGTGCTCTGGGAAACAGAGATGGGGATCTGTGAGGAAAGATAAGTATGAAGTAGAGTAGCTGGGGAATGGGGGACAATATTAGATCCTGATGATGTTCTGGTGCTGATTCTAGTAACTGAGGGCCAGCTGCCTCCCCACACTTAATCAGTTGTAATTCAAGTTAGCTTTAATGGTTCTCTGTCAATTATATTAAAAAGTACCAATTAGTAAATATATTTATTCAGTTATTTAACAAATAAATATTGAGTACTACCTGCAAGCACTGTTTTAGATGCTAGAAATATACGAGTGGTCAAAGCAGGCATAATCCTTGCCCTCCCTGAGCTTACATTCAAGAGGCAGGGAGACAGAAAACAGAGAAACAAGTAAATGTATAGAATGTTGGTGGGGATTGGTAGCATGGAGGAAAAAAAGCAACCGTTTGGGAAGGGGAAACCCTAATGAAAAAAATTGATAATAGAGAGCTGAAGAAAGTGAGGGAAAGAGCCTTGAGGCAGAGGGAAGAGCAAGAGCAAAAGCCCGGGAATGGAGGTGTGCCTCATGGGCTCAAGGTTCGAAGTGGCCAGTGTGGCTGGAGTAGAGTCATAGAGGGCAAGACCAGAAGGAGGCATGTCAGAGAGATGGCCAGAGGGCCTTGAGGCCACCGCAAAGACTTTGGCTTCGACTTGGAATGAGATGGAAGCCATTGCAAGGATTGAAAAGAAGAGAGAGGTGATCTGCCATGTTGCAAAAGGATCACTGTGTCTGAACTTCTTTGTCATATATGATGAAGTGCTTTTTAATTCCACCTTTATTTAATGTGGATGATGGTGGTTTTTTGATATACAGAAGCAAGACTCTGTGGGGCTGTGCAGGCTTCAGGAGTCACCATTCTTCTTCTGTAATTGTGTGACCTAGAAGCCCTGTAAGAGTTTTATTTTTTCTATATGCTCAAAGCATCATCTTTCCTTTTATGATCTCTTTCTTTATTTATGTTTAGAATGTCCTTCTCTTACAAATACCACTTATCTCTTAATCTGTGTTTTCAAGTAAAATCATATATTTTACAGTTATATGGAAATTTTGAACCCCAAACATTGGAATTAGCTGTGTTCTGTTTTTTTCATATAACCATTTTTTTTTTAAATATCATCTGTTGAACAATCCTTCCTTTCATCATTGGATTGTGATATTTATCACAAATACATATACTGATAGATCTCTTTCAGAACTATGTTCTATTCTGCTGTATTAGTTTTTCTTTTGATTCTTTTTAAACGTTCTTTTAATGTTTATTTATTTTTGAGAGAGACAGAGACAGAGACAGAGCAGGAGTGGGGGAAGGCAGAGAGAGTGTGAGACACAGAATCTGAAGCAGGCTCCAGGCTCCAAGCTGTCAGCACAGAACCTGCCGTGGGGCTTGAACTCATGAACTGTGAGATCATGACCTGAGCCAAAGTTGGATGCTTAACTGACTGAGCCACCGAGGCACCACTTTTTAGATTTTTGTACCCATACCAGAACATCTTAAAAATTGAAGTTCTGTTATATTTTAATTTTTGTGGAACAAGAAAAATGTTGATTTTTCTCATCAGTCCATTCTTTTGTGTCCTCAAAGTCCAACAAGAAAACAAAATTCTGCTGGGATTTTTAAGTGGGATTGCCTTAATCTTGTAAATTAATTTGATAAGGATTTGAAAAGCAGCCAGTTTTTTTTTTTTCACCCAGGAATGTAATCTACCTCTCCGCTTATTTTAATTTACTTATGTATATTTCCTAAAAAGTTTGGTCATATAGTTCCTGTATATTCTAGGATATTCTATGCATTTCTGCTATTGTCAACATAATTTTTTCATTAGTGTCTTCCAGTCAATAATTGCTCAAATATTGGAAAACTACATATAATTCTAAATATTTTATCCAATTTCACTTTATTGGGGGGATTTCCTTATAAACCTCCTAGGTTTACTCCTTAAGTACATCTTGGTAATAAAGCTTTTCAGTAAGAAAGTCTTCACAGTTTCCTTTGGTTGTCTGTTTCATAGTCTAAAAATGCCAACTAATGGAAATCTCGGCTTCGTCATCTCAATATACTAACATGAAATTCTTGCTTAATAAGTCTCCATTTCTTTGAAAAATTTTTTTTGTTTTTCCTACATGAATTTGGTAGATATCTAAGTGGGATCCTCATATTAACAGTGCTAAGGCTTGTTTTTTTTCTTTTTAAAAAAAATACTTATTTTTAAGAGAGAGTGTGTGTGTGTGCATGTGCGCGCAAGCAGGGGAGGGAGAGAGAGAGAGAGACGGAGACAGAAAATCAGAAGCAGGCTCTGCACTGACAGCAGAGAGCCCGATGGGGCTTCGAACTCATAAACCATAAAAGATCATGACCTGAGCCAAAGTCAGACACTCAGCCGACTGAGCCAACCAGGCGCCCAAGCCTATTCTTTTTCAAGCACTATACTATGATTTATTTGATAACTATTTCTAGTTTATAGTTATACAAAAAATGCAGAAATATACCTACTTACAAAAAGTTAAATATTATAAATAGAACTGTAGTCCCTACTTTGTGCTTACCTTCTATCCTGTCTTCTCCAGAAGTAACCACTCTTACCAATTTGCTATGTATTTTTCTAGAACTTTTTCTAATACATTTACTGTTAGAAAAGATAGGGTTGCTCAAATTTAGTTTTGCTTTCTATTTTTTAATACATGAATATTGTCAGACTGTACATATTACTCAACTGGATGACAAGGAGAGCCAGCCAGCTGAGTATTTATTAGTAACCGTTAGTGTATCCTTCTTCTGTGTTGAATGGTATTCCACAACATGGGTACACTGGTATGTTAGCCATCTCCAATTAATGAATATTGTCGTTGTTTTCTGTGGTTTTGCAATCATAAGAAACCTTATGATGAATATCTTGCTTACTAGTAAGTGGTGGAATATCAGCTGAAATATTCTTATTTCTCATTGAGTTCATAATGTATTTTCAAGGTCTTAGATCATTTTCCATTATTAAATAATAAAACATGTTTGAGACCCAGAGTTATCCTCTAAGCCTTGCACTGGTTAACAAGCAGTTTGGGGCTGTTGTTTTCTTAATTGGTCAGGGTGATTCCTGGCAACCTCATGCAAGCAAGCTGCTGCTGTTTGTTTTTTACCCACTGCCGTTTGGCTTGGAACATTTCTGCAGTCGTTCAGTTCCTGCACATCTAAATGAGTGACTGTTTCTGGGTACAGGTTGTTTGGTGGTTTTTAAAACCTGGACGTGGGCCTCTGTTTCTGGAGGACTCAGTTCTGTGTACTTGTGTTCGTCCTTACAAGGGAGCCTTATGTGAGGAACCATTCATTACACCGCTCAAATGGGCCATAGGAGAGAAGCAATTTCACTCCAACCCGCTAGTTATTACTACAAGGCATACGCCTGAATTGAAGTCTGTGAGGGGAACATTAATCCTACTCATTTTGCATAGTTTAAATTCTGTCCTCCCCTATCTCATCAGTACAAATCACCCAAAAATACCCCTCATCCTGTTCCTTGGTGGATCTCTCTTTCCTCCTCATTTCTCTATCCAATGCCATGTGTTTTTGTTATATTCCTACCGCTCTAGGCAAAACATAGAGTAGGCCTATACACCTGGGTTTATCAGAAGGACGATGGAAAGGAAATATTGTAACTATCTTTGATTGATACAGAGTAACTTTAAACTAAATGAATCAAAATTACTTGTACTTTGGAGTTCTATTGTTTTGGGTTCAAATTCCAGGCTTATTTGTTCATATCATAATAAGTAAATATTTACCATGAACCTAAGACCTTAAGCCAGATACTTAAACTGTTCGAGCCTCAGTTTTTGCATCTCTAAAATGGGTATAATATGTACCTCACACAAAGTGATGTGAGTATATGAGCTCGTAGTGAGTGCTCAACCAGTGGTAGCCATTATTTTATTGGCAAGAATTTGATTTGAAACACCACCAGGTGGTATACTTGTCTCTGCATTGATTTAGGCAGATCTCCCCTGCCATTCTTCTAAGGCCCAGCAAGAGCTCTTATTCTCTCAAAGAATGCTTCCGTTGGATTTCTCCTACTTTCAGGACTGATGCAGGGGAATGAATCAAACATCTTAATAAGATCATTAACAAGACTCCTGGAAAGCAAGGCCTTCCTTAATGCTCTCAAACACTTCATTCCTGATTTATGAGACCGGGGCATGGAATTCTCATGACAGCCAAATCTGGTCATGGCCTTTGCTGCTTCAAAGCCTGTCCAGCCTAAACCTGTTAGCCAGGTTTATGAGATCTCTGATCATCTGGACTTGCTTCCATCTTCAGCCTCTTGCCATGTGTAGTCCACATTCCAGTCTGATTCACATTCTCTCAGTTACTCACACCATATATTCTTATCACCAGGCCACTGCTGTTTTCTGTCTGGTACACAGTTTCTTCAACTTCTTGCCTTTTACTCATTCTTTGTGTGTCACTGTAGATGTCATTTTCTCTGAGTAATATGCTTTGACTTCTCCAAGGCTGGATACTGTGCGATTCTGTGCGTTCCCATCACATTCAGTGCTTCATTATGTCCTGTGCTCTTCCTATCATGGGCGCAGCCAACTCATTGTCTGTATCCTTGAGCAAACAATGAGCTCTTTGAGCGTGGAAACTGTGCACCATCTCTTATCACAGACTGCCACACAGAAGGCACCCAATCCCTTCTTGAATATATGAATACATAGTGTTAAAGAACAAAAATTCAACTGAGTGAATTTGAAGATCTAATTGGCTTTATTAAGCAGCTCTTGAATGGGCCAGCATCCCATCTAGCGAGTAGCATGGAGGGTATAAAATGGAGGGTTTTTATGGGAAGGAGGGTGGAGCAAAGAAGTTATTAGGAAAAGAAAAGGACTGTTTCAGGCAAGGTCACTTTCCCTTAGGGGAAGAGAAAGAGGTCTTATCATGCAAATTACCTCATCTTCCTTTGAGGGTTAGAGAGAGCCCTGTAACAGATTACCTCAATGATGCTTATCAGAAAATTCCTGAGTGATGAAGACTACATTTCTGGGGAAGGTTGAAACTACAATTAGGTTAGGTATTAAGCCCTAGTTTAGTGACTTAGCCTAAGTGACACCATTTTGGGTCTGTGGTTTTCTTTTTAGCAATAGATTGGAGTGGGAAAGGGATATATATACTTTTAGTATAATAATCTGACCAACTTGTCCAAGCAGAAAATTTATAATGGGTAGTTGTAGGAAGTGAGATCAGGGGGCGCCTGGGTGGCTCAGTCGGTTAAGCGTCCGACTTCAGCCAGGTCACGATCTCGCGGTCCGTGAGTTCGAGCCCCGCGTCAGGCTCTGGGCTGATGGCTCGGAGCCTGGAGCCTCTTTCCGATTCTGTGTCTCCCTCTCTCTCTGCCCCTCCCCCGTTCATGCTCTGTCTCTCTCTGTCTCAAAAATAAAAAAATATAAAAAAAGTTAAAAAAAAAAAAAAAAAGGAAGTGAGATCAGGAAGTAAGTTCGTTCCAGATTTTAGAGGCTCTAACACTTAAAAGTTAAGAGTTTGATCTGGGGCACCTGGGTGGCTCAATCAGTTAAGCATCCAACTTCAGCTCAGGTCATGATCTCGCGTTTGTGGGTTTGAGCCCCGGGTCAGGCTCTGTGCTGGCAGCTCAGAGCCTGGAGCCTGCTTCGGATTCTGTCTCCTTCTCTCTCTGCCCCTCCCCGTCTCATACTCTGCCTCTCTCTTTCTCTCTCAAAAATAAATGTTAAAATTTTTTTTTTAAGAAACAGTTTTATCTTTATCCTGTGAGCAGTGAAGAGCTATTAGAAATTTTACCTCCAAGGCGTGCCTGGGTGGCTCAAACAGTTGGGTGTCCGACTCTTGATCTCAGCTCAGGTCATGATCTCACTCACAATTCGTGGATTTGAGCCCCACATCAGGCTCTGAGCTGACAGAGAATCCCTGCTTAGGATTCTGTCTCTCTCTGCCCCTCCCATTCTCTCTCTCTCTCTCAAAAAAATATTTTTTTATCTCCATGAAATGACATGATTATAATGTTTATTTAGAAATAATAATTTGTCATTGAAGTGCTTTATAGAGAAAATAAGTAAGAGATTGCAGACGGGAGATTAGACTTGGAACTTCAACTTCTCACGTATAAGGAAAAAACACAGAAACAGTTGGTAACTGTGACCCTTAAAAAGCTTTGTAGGCTTCTTAATGGTGAGAACCAAGTCTTATTTCTTATTTCTATCCATTTCTTAGTCTTATACTTGTTTCTATCAATTGCAACTAATACAATGGCATGCATTTCACTGATGGTCAGTAATAGTCACTAAGTGAATGAATGAGGTATACAAAAAAGGACAGATGCATAGGTTTTGGCAAGGAAGACTTGCTAAGACTAAACTGGTTGCCTCTGGAAAGGTGTTAAGTAGTTAATAGTCCTCTTGCTAGAAGTAGGGGAAATAGGAACAGGATCCAGTTTATGGAAAAGGTGAGTCCAGAAGTTCACACTTTTTGTGTATCTTTTTCCTAGAAGGGATGGACAAAAAGCAATTCATTCTCATAATACCCTTAAGCCTAAGAAGTAATTCATAATATCCCTACTCTGTTTCTCACCTTTTTAGTGGCAGGAAGAAAGTTGCCAGAAGGTTGAGTGAGTCACCCACAGTCATAAAGCCGGGAGGGCCTGTCCAAAGAATGGAAGCCTAACCCCCTTCTGACATGGTTATCCATGGCTCAGAACATGAAGTCTCATACAAAGCAAATCCTGATTTGAATAAGAGCTTCACGACACTCTGGTTATATTACCTCCTCTTCAATGTTTCACGTAAGTTGAAGGAGATGAAATTCGAATTGCCTGTAGTCTAACTAAACAGCAAAAGTTGAAAGGAAATAAAAACCATGCTGCTTTTAGTAGAATCCTCTGGTTGGTTGTTTTCAGGGAATGCGCTCTTGTGTAAAGTGAAATGTTGCAAAAATGGTTAAATTACAACTAAGGTAAGGGTGCAAGTGAAGCCTGGTGATATGTAGTCCAGGTTGGGGTTAAGTAAATGATAATCACCCTCCATGCAGGTTTAATCAGTGACCTTTTCCCCCAAGGCATAAAGATGTTGACTTTCACACATACTTGGCCAGGGGTCTGTGAATGTTGCCTGCCAGCTGTGAACCATATGCTGCCCACCCAGACTGCCTCCAGAACTCGTGTCCCTCACAAATGCCCCAGCTAGGTCACCTTCAAGTCAATGAGACTAGCTGTATAATACATGGGGTGGCCCATGGTTATTCATTCACATACAAATATTTATAGAGTGCCTATTTGTATGACACAGTGCTAAGTCGACTGGAGGTGGGAAAGGACCATAAATACCAACGTGAGTAAAGCATTCCCTGAGCCTGGAAGGAGTTTAAGATTTACTCAGGTAAAGCACATCACTTGAGAAGAAAAATTTTAATAAAAATTTTAATAAAACATTTTAAGAAGTGTAGGTATCCCAAAATACTGTTCTAGTATTCTGCAATAGGTCAGAAAATCAAGAGGTGATCTCAGTTTGTAGGACAGAGATAGAGCTTACTTTTTGTTTGGAGGGAAGATCTTCTGGAGGAGGAGAAAGTTGAGCTGGATCCTTTTGCTGTTTTTATTAAAACCTGGCCTGAGTCTAAGCTAAAACATGCCAAATGAGTCACGCAGAGATAAAACAATTAAACAACAGACTGCTTGGCTTGCACAACCCAACATCCGGGCTTGTTGTTCTGATGTTGCATAGCCTTGGCCTACCATTGCACCTTTTACTGTTTTAAGACTTTGAATTTTTTGAATTTACTGTTTCAGGACTGGTATGAGCTTTTAGTTGTTAATTATGAAGGATTAGTCAAATCCCTGGTAATCAACCAGCAAATGGAAGCCATCTCACCCTAGAATTCGGGATTGTTGAGGCATATTGGGCAGGATCCCAGAGACCAACAGAACATGCTAGACCTGATGGCTGACTCAAGTCTAAGACTCTGAAATCAGATTGGAGGTCAAAGGCTGCTGCCGCATTTTCTGTGCAGAGCCTTGGTAGGAGGAAACACGCTGAGATAGGATACAAAGAGTGTTCTCTGCTCAGATCCTCCTTCTATAAGTGTACAGACAATTTGAGGTATAGAGGGAAGAGCTGTCTTAATCCCCTTCTGTTCTACGTGCCTACTACATGTCTAACATGTTGCAAGGATTCCAATAAAAATTTATTGACAGAAAGGGTCCTTGGGAATAATAGTTGACAAAGTTGGGGCCCAGGTGCATGTTTCCCAAACTGGAGTCCTGGAACTCCAGACAGGTGTCTTGGGGACCCCCCATGGAGATGTGAGGGAGAGCATTCCCAAGTGTCCTTCCTCCTCCTATAACTGTCTTTGATCCGAGTGGTTCTGCTTTTGTCTGTTTTATATAATAAGAGTTTACCATGGTTTTGTTTGAAAATTGCCAGAAAAATCCTGGAGATGGAAAGAAGAAGAGCCTTTGGGACTATATGATACAATCTTAGCAGGATATTGTTACAGGATAAAGGAGAGTCAGGCCACTTAGTAGTGTCACGGAGCATGGTCGTAGCCACAAGACTGACCCTAGGCCAGTAGAGAGGAGACCTGCAGAAGAAGGAGAAAGGTGGCCAAAGAGATCTTACGAATCACTTCTCAAGGGCTTTCCTTTGGTCATTGACTATGAACCAACCTCCTGAATATAGCAGACAAGACCCTACTTCCTCCTCTTACTCTTCCCACTGTCTCTGTCTCTATATTCCAGCTACTCTTCCTCAAATCTTGCCTGAAGATCTTTGCAAAGGCCGTTCCCTCTGCCTGGGAAATGTTCTTCCTCCTTTTCTGGGTGAGTCCTTCTTTGAGTTTCCATTGAAATGTCCCTTTCTGACATCCTATCTCCCTCAGCCTAGACCAGGACGGCTCCTTTGTTTCCTGTATTTCTAATTTAGTGGGCTTATCACAATTGCAATAATCTATTCAAGGACTGCTCCTTTTCCCCCAGATAGATTGTGAGTTCTAATTTTTTTTAATGTTTATTTATTTTTGAGAGAAAAGGTGTGCCAGAGGAGGAGGGACACAGAGAGGGGAAGACAGAGAATCCAAAACAATCAGTGCAAAGCCTGACATGGGGCTTGAACCCAGGAACCATAAGTCATGACCTGAGCAGAAGTCAGATGCTCAACCAACTGAGCCACCCAGTGCCCTTGATAGGTTATGAGTTCTGATGAGAGAAGGAAGTTCTCCACTGTATTCTCTGCACCTAGCACAGTGTCAGGCACCTAAGAAGTGCTCAAAAAATTCTTCATAAATGTGATTGGCAACTTTTAAAATGTCCCCAATTTTCCCCACCTGCTAGTATTCACAGCCTACGTTACCTGGAGTAACTTGCTTCTAACCAATAGAATTCAGCAACGTTGAGGGTATGTCATTTCCATTATTAGGTTACGTAAGACTGCAACTTCCATCTTGCTGATCACCTTCTCACCTTATATGCTTTGATGAAGCAAGCTCACATGTTGGAAAAGCTCAAGGAATTGAATCCTGGCAACAACCACATGAGTCTAGGAATGGATGCTTCACCCAGTCAACCTTCAGATGAGATCCCTGCCCTGGCCAACACCTTGATTACAGCCTTGTGAGAGACCCTGAAGCTGAGTACTTAGCTAAGCATGCCTCAACTCCTAACCCTCAGAAACTAAGAGATAACAAATGTGTGTAGTTTTAAGCCACTAAGTCTTGGGGATAATTTCTTACACAGCAATAGGTAGCTAATAAGACAAATAAGTGAGTAAGTCAGTAAGTGAGTGGATGAAACTGAAGACCTCACTAAAGGAAGGGGAAACTAAGACCTGGTGGAGGTGAGGGGGTAGTGTAGAGAGAGTGGACTGATATGCTCAAAGACAATTGTCCATGCTTCCTGTTTGATTTTGTTTCTCTCAACCATAGAATCTAAAGGAGGAGTTTTGGGGAAAACTCTTCCAAAGTTTTTAGAATCAGAAATTCAACAGGTGAGTGGACAATTTATATGCCCAGGCACTATCTGATATCATTCATAAGTATTTGTGTTTGTAGATGAATAGCAAAGATACATCCTCAGTGATACCAATTCAGATGCAGTTTATATCAAAACATACAGTCTAGCTTGGGAAGCCTTTATTTTAAGTAGCTGTATTTTAAATCTTGACCCAAGTGACCCACTCAGATCATCTTTGTCTCATGTGTAGTTGACACTGAACAAGGAAACAGCATTAATAAGTTGGAAATTGTTAGTGGGCTTTGAGTCTGCAATCCAGATGTAAACAATATAAAATCCTTGATAGAGCTATAAATACCAGCTTTATCAATAGCTCTCATAATTTACAATTTTCCAATGCATTTCAAAATGCTGACTCTCACCTTTTTCCTAGATTGGTTTCTTCACTTCAGAGTGATAAAAGAGTGCAAAAAATAATGATATACTTTGGAGTGCATTCGTGTTCCAACATCCAGTTTTAATGGAGGCCTACAAAGAAGTTCCTTTTCTGCCTTCTTAAATGTCGTATTTTCCTGCCCAGTTACACATGGGAAATATAATTGGTTATGGAATTTCCCTTGGATTAAGCTTGTTTCAATAGGAACTACTAATTACTTTATCACTGTGGCATTGTAATCTGCCCTAACATTTAAAGTTTATTTGCTCTCAAATAAAGGGCATTTGGTCTTCCTATTATTTATAATCATTTTCTTAATCTTCTCCTAGAAGCCAAATCCCATTACAGTTGCTCATTATAAAAAGCTCATGTTTGCTCTGTGGAAATGCATAAATGCATCTAATGGCACCATGTACCTTCAAGTGTATCCAAAAGAAAGGGAGAAATTTGAAGAAATCTGAATGATAAAATCTTGAACTTAAAGATGAGCTGTGGAGTGCTTATCTGAGTTACAAACTTTTAAAAATCTATTTATGTTGAGAGAGAGTGTGAGCACATGCGTGCACATGTGAGTGGGGGAAGGGCAGAGAGAGGGGGAGGGAGAGAATCCCAAGCAAGCTGATAGTGCAGAGCCTGATTCAGGGCTCCATCTCATGAACCATGAGATCATAACCTGAGCCGAAATCAAAAGTCTGACGCTCCGCCAACTGAGTCACTCAGGCATCCCCTTGAGTTACAAACTTAAAAAAAAAAAATCATTATTTACAGAGGGATGCATTTCACTATTCCTTAAAATGTCCAGCTTATGTAGAAGTTGTAAGACCAAGATTCTATTTTTAAACATTTTTGAAAGTCCAGTATCATGTTTTGAAAGACTTATATTTTGAAAGTCCAGTGTTATATTAGTTTCAGGTGTGCAATAATAGTGATTCAGTAATTTTGTGCATTATTCAGTGCTCATTACCATAAATATACTTTTAATCCCCATTACCTATTTCACCCATCCCTTCGCTCACCTCCCCTCTAGAAACCATCGTGTTGTTCTCTATAGTTAAGAGTCTTCTTCTTCTTTTTTTTTTTAATATTTATTTATTTTGGAGAGAGAGAGAGAGAGAGTGCATGAGCAGGGAAGGGGCAGAGAGAGAGGGAGACAGAGGATCTAAAGCAGGTTCTGTGCACAGAGTCCAACGTGGGGCTCAAATTCATGAACCGCAAGATTATGACCTGAACTGAAGTTGGATGCTTAATCAACTGAGCCACCCAGGTGACCCAAGAGTCTACATTTTGATTTATCTCTTTTTTCCTTTGTTCATTTGTTTCTTAAATTCCATGTATGAGTGAAATCATATAGTATTTGCCTTTCTCTGACTGACGTATTTCACTTAGCATTATACTTTTTTTGTTGCAAATGGCAAGATTTCGTTGTTTTTTTAATGGTTGACTAATATTCCAAGACCAAGATTCTTTTTTTTTTAAAGTTTATTTATTTATTTTGAGAGAAAGAGAGAGAGCGTACATGCTTGAGTGTGCAGGTGGGGGTGTGGCAGAGAGAGACAGAGAGAGAGAGAGAGAGAGAGAGAGAGAGAGAGAATCCCAAGCAGATTCCATGCTGTCAGCATGGAGCCTGACTTGGGCTATATCCCATGAAGCATGAGATTATGACCTGAGCCGAAATCAAGAGTTGGATGCTTAACCAACTGAGCCACCCAGGCACCCCACAAGACCAAGATTCTTAAAGCTGCAGTCTCAGGGGCCACTTCCAAGAGGTAATAGATGAGAAATGAGGATAAAGTAGCTGTGAAAGTGTGATGGGAGTGTACTGGGGCTGGAGAGTCACACGCCTTACACTCAAGTGGGCTGGGACAACAGCTTGTGACTTTCTCACAAGCCCTGGCCCACTGGGTCACCTTAGTCTGCTACAACAGTTCAAACAGTACTTGAGGAGAAAGGCTTGGTCTTGTCAGTGTCCTTGCCCTCTCCTGTGCTTCCATAAGATGGGATTGTGGCGAGGGGTGTATTACCTGAATTATCATGGGACTAGAACAGAGAGGTTTAGAATCCAAGAAGTGTCCCTGAATGCTCAGATCCCCACCATTGCCTACTGCCTTCCCTCCTGACTTTGCCTACAGCTAAGTTGACTATAGGCGTGCTTCAACATCTGGCCTCTTGGCCAGGGTGTAGGGGTAATTCCTGGATACTTTGGTTTGCCAGGCTCTTGTTAGTGAGCCCCTCCAAAACTGTCCTGTATCTAGTTCTTGGTCTAGGTGATTAGCCCATGTTGTCTGCTGTAGGGTCATTTCCCTCTGTCACAGTGGGCCATTCTCCAGTTAGCTACTTTCTTTCCTCTCACTTCGTGGGGGAGCTTCAGGAGCCCCTCCATACCATATGGGAACCAAGATGGTCATTATGCCACCAAGTTTACTTAGGAGTGGCCAACTCCTAGACTTTGTGCAGGACAGGTTGCAAGGCAAACTCATTCCAGAGTCCAAGTCATAGATTGAAAAAACAAACAAACAAACAAACAAACAAACAAAATGCCCCTGTCCTTGGCATTACTCTCTACAACTCCCCAGACTTCCCCTAAAATGGAGAGATGGAGAACCATATAATTCACTTCCTGCCTCAAGTGACTCTATCTCCATTTTATTTTGCTTTTCTGAATACCTGAGATCTCCTTTATGTCATATCCTGCTCCTTGCCAACTCCAGCCTCAAGGTTGAGATGTAATGACTGATGAGATAGCATATGAGAAAGATCCACTTACCCATAAAGGAACTAATTCAGGAGGCATTGAAAAATAATATACCTCTTCTATAAGTCAACAGGAAATATAGCATCTGATTTGGAATGAAAATTGTAACTTGATTCTTTAATATACTTAGAAATTCATTGGTTGTCACATATGTCAGCCTTTAAAAATGATGAGTTTTCTGCTATTTATTGTATGACATTCAGGAAAAGGTAAAACTATAGGGACAGAAAACAGATCAGTAGTTGTCTAAGGCTAGGGTTGAGGAGAGGGGTCGATGAAAAAGGGGCACCAAGGAACTTTTTGGGGTGATGTATCTTGATTGTGGTGGTGGTTACATGATTGTATAAGTTTATTAAAACTTACAGAAATGTACACCAAAAGGAGTGAATTTCATTATACATAAATTACATCTAAGTAAACCTGACTTTTACTGAAAAATGATGACCTTTCATATTCCCAAGATGATAGCTGAGCACTTACTAATAGTGCACTGTTCTACCACTTAGATTACATGAGCTCATTCAGTCTTAATAGTAACTCTATTTGGAAGGTACTGTTTCATTATCATCACCTCGATCTTACTATCAGGGAGGTGAGGCCTGGAAAATTAAGTAACTTGCCCAAGACCACACAGTGAGTATAGTTGGAATTCAAACCCAGATCCATTAGGTGCCAAAGACTGTGGGTTTCACCACTGTGTTATATGGCCTCTCAAGATAAGTAACTTTAGGCTGATAAATATTTAAGAGGTAAACTGGTAACATTTATGTGTGCCTGTAACTTACACATCTGAGACCCTTTTTTGGTTCAGTCATATTTACTCTCAGATCAGAAAGTAAATGGTATCCCCCACCCCAAACAGACACACATCCCAGTTGCCCCGATCAAGCATCCTCGGGAAGAGTGGGAGACCCATTCTTGTCAGTAGCCTTCAGTAAGCTAAGGATGAGTCAGATCTGGGTGACTATTTGTTAGGAGGATTCCCCTGGAAAGTTCTAGAGGTTATGTGGCCTGCCATAGCTCAAACTGCTGACCAGCCCCCAACCTATACTCTCAACTGGGGGCCTTGCAGTGCCAGCCCAGACACCACTGCAGCCTGGTATGACAAAGATGGAAGACTTCTCTCCTGCTTGCAGAGAGTTACCTTCTCAAGGTCATTATCTTTGTGACCTGGGTCTGAGAACTCCACCTCATGCTGCCTCCAACAGCAAATGAATAAAACACTGTTTTCATTAGCTGCTGGTGCTAACACACCCTAGAAGTCAGGGTGTCTGAGAGTCTTCCCAGCTGCTTTTCTCTACAACAGACTGCTTTTCATAATTAATTACGGAGGTTGGTGTAGGATAGTGGTAAGATATGGCAAACTTGTGGGGACTTAGGTTTGGCTTTTGCCCAGGAAAAGGGGTGCTGAGCCCTGCATCTAGTCTCTTGGTTCTTCCAAAGTGATATGTATGTTTCAAGGCCCACTTACCATTAGCAAGGCAGTCAGGGAGTACGCTTCAGTACAGCAGAAGCATTGGACATCTGCTGAATCCTCTGCAGTGGAAATTTAATTGGTCTTGTATCAATTTGCTCAGCCAGGGACCTTGGATCAAAAGTAGACAATGCAAACACACTGAATGGGCAAGGATCCACCCCAGCAAATACCACTCTGTGTTTTCATCTTATCTGCTTTACTTGGGGAGCAATTTGGTCCTCCCAGACTGCTGGTGAGTCACTGATGCCCATAGGGCCAGAGGAAGGTGTTTTGGAATTGAGACTGGACCACCTAGGCCACAGCTTAACTCATTTGTCATCAAGCTTTACTGGGCCCCTGGACCAAAGAGCAGAGCATCTCAAAAATGCACTTGTCCCCAATTCTCACTATTAAGGGGACCTACTGGTATATTTGGTCAATGTATGATGAAGACAAGGAAGGCTGGGGTAGGTTGGGTAAGTTTTGGTGGGATGGTGAGAAGGAGAGAAGTATAGGAGTCAGGCACGGTTGAAGATAGGGAGCCTTTCCTGAGCTGATAGAGAGCCTCAGAAAGACGTTCTTGAAGCCAGGGTCATCTTCACACTGAAAACAGAGGATCAAAAATAAGCAAGCAGATCCTTAGGAACAAATTTTGTCTGTAATTGATTTGGCCTGGAAAAGAACCTATCTGTGCTGCTCTAAATTGTTATCAGTTGTTTGTACCTCTGTATAAAAGAGTTTTCCCTTTTTTCTAGAGAAGCCATGAAAGTACTGGACACCTGATGGAAAGGGTCATGGTCAAGGGAATAAAGGACCTAGAGGAATAAGGACTGGAGACAAAAGAGCAAAATGTTGCATATGATTACCTTTGCAGCCCAAGCATGAAGGGTAAAGAATATTCAAAACTGAATGAGACTGGCAAAAAGCACCCAAGAGATCAGCTGAGATGCTAACAGAAGGTCAGTCTTCGTTCCCAGTGGATGGAGAGACGGAGGCATGGGCCCTCCTGGAATTTTATTTCCTCAAACATTAGAAATCACATACTTGAAACCTATAAAGCCATCCTATATGTTTAAATAGAAAAGAAGGGGCGCCTGGGAGGCTCAGTCAGTTAAGTGTCTGACTTCGGCTCAGATCATGATCTCACAGTTTGTGGGTGCAAGTCCCGTGTTGGGCTCTGTGCTGACAGCTCAGAACTTTGAGCCTGCTTCAGATTCTGTGTCTCCTTCTCTCTCTGCCTCTACCCTGCTCGTGCTGTGTCTCTCTCTCTCAAAAGTAAATGAACATTTAAAAAAAAAAGAATATTGCTACATTTATTGCTGTCCCTTTTCCCATATCTTAGTAACCTGTTTTAGTATTTCAGTCCTCTTAAATAATAAAAACAAGTCCTCTTGTGCTTCAATAATCTTTTATTCCATTTAACAGATAGGTTTGGGGTGACTGCCTGTGTAAACCTCTTTGCAAAGCTTATTGCTACCAGTGGGAAAAGATGACCATTTCCTAAAATTGCTCTGTGCTCTATGCTCAGACCATTATCAAAGAAACATTAGTGTATTTAAAACCCGAGTACCCATGGTATACAAAGCACTGTGCTGATTAGGGAGGACTGTGTTATCTAAAGTTATGCTGCCCTAGCAATTGTGAAGATTGGGAATCCTGATTTAAAGGAAATGCCATGGGATGGGAAACTGAGTTATGAAGGTTCCATTTCCATGATTACTTCTACCCTCTGCAACCTTCGTCTGCCCAACTTGCTTCTTCTCATCTTATAAAATGTACCAGATCACAGTTCATTGATTTAGGTAGTCTGTTCATTGATTTGTAAACATGGATCAAGATGCAGACCATCATTTATGCAAATTGGCTTTGCTTAAAGCTATAGAAACTAAAATAAATCAGACCTTGGGCCAGCAAGCGGTCGGCGTGACCTCAGGAGGCAGAGACTGGGTGCTCCTCATAAGCCTTCTCTGTGGTTCTTTCCATGCTGCGTAGTGGTTCAGTGACCTGCCCTGCTCGCATGGTCTCCTAAACACCAGAAGATTCTTATCTTCACCCATCCCAAAGGTTTAGTTATCTGCAGAGTGTACCTGTATATACAATATCAGATTCCATTCTAGTTCCTAGCACCAGGGAAAAGGCCTATATATTTTGACAGTACAGGATGTTTCAAGTTTAGCCTTCAAAAAAGAAGCAACATGGGGGCACCTGAGTGTCCAACTTCAGCTCAGGTTATGATCTTGCAGTTTGTGAGTTCGAGCCCTGCATCGGGCTCTCTGCCTTCAACACAGAGCCTGCTTTGGATCTTCTGTCCCTCTTGCTCTCTGCCCTTCCCCCTCTCACACTCTGTCTCTCAAAAATGAGTAAACATTTATAAAATGTATTAGAAAAAAGAAGCAATATAGGTTGGTTTGTAGAAAATTTGGGAAATATAGAAAAATACAAAGCACAAATAAAATTTGCCTTCGATTATGTTTTCTAGTATTTTTAGTATATATATATTATAGTATATATATACTAGTATTTCTAGTATTTCTTGTGTATCAGTCAAAGCCACCTTTAAGAATGTATTTTAGAGCAAAAAACAATAGTTATAATACTGTTGTTTCTTCTTTTTCTCTGACACTACTTAATATTCTATGGAACCTTCTTCATCCTTTGCTCGACCATCTGACCTGATCAAGAATAAATCCATTCTTGGGGTGCCTGGGTGGCTCAGTCGGTTAAGTGGCCGACTTCAGCTCAGGTCATGATCTCACGGTTTGTGGGTTTGCGCCCCGTATCAGGCTTCATGCTAACAGCTCAGAGCCTGGAGCCTGCTTTGGATTCTCTGTCTCCCTCTCTCTCTGCCCCTCCCCAGCTTGCAGTCTGTCTCTCTCTCAAAGCAATAAACATTAAAAAATTAAAAAATAATAATAATAATAAACCCATTCTTGTCCAGAGAGGGAGCAGATTGAAATTCTAAATATCATATGGCAGTCCCTTCCCAAATATTTGGGATTATGTAAGACACTTCTAGGCCATGCTGTTTCCCTGTTTTGTTTTGTTTTGTTTTGTTTTGTTTTGTTTTTGATTAGGGGAGGTGTGTGTGAAGGAGAATGCCAAGAAAAGTGCTGGAATTATTTCTTAGCCAGTGATCCTCTGACCAACAACAGCATGTCAGACTCTCAGGCCCCAGCCCAGACCTACTGATTGAAAATCTGCATTTTCACACGATCCCCAGGCGCTTCTGAGCTGTGCACCTTACATTTGAGCACTGACCTGTGGGCCCCTTTCTGGCCTTCCTCAGGTGGTATTGATTGTCAGGATTTGTACATAACTTTCACACCTCCTTGATGTTGAAACTAGCAATAAAAATCCCACCTCCATGGGAGTAAACACCTTTTCCTGAGGCCACAATTCACATTCCTTTGGGAAAACGCTAAATGTGTTACTTTCTAAATGCCCTGAGAGTTGTGGGGTGCTCCAAATGGAAGTCGAGGGAAGAGGCCAGTTCTCTACTTTGCTTCCCCTTCAAAGTCCATTCCAGGGTCAGAGCTGTTGTGTTTGTGGCTCCTTAAGTCACAGCAAATCATTCATCCAGTGGGGGACAAGAAAGAGAGTCACAACAGAGCTCTTTAAATTCTGTTGGGGAAAAATCCACAATGATTTTTTTTCCTCCTCTTCTCTCCCCTTTCTCCACAACCACACCTGTCTTATTTTATGACTCAAATGATTCATTTAACCTTTGCTCCTCCACCAGGGGGCCCCAGGAGGCACAGACTGGGTGCTGGGTCCTGAGGACCCTAATCAGGCGAGCTGGGATCAAGGACTCTGAGTACAGGATCAAGGACTCTGAGTACAGTGCTGCCGATAGAGGGAAAAAAAGAAATGACAGAAGCCAAAACAGTTGTGTCTGTCTGGCCGGCCAGCCACAACCATGTGTGGGCATCGAGATGGATGTGGGACCAGCCTGAGCAGAGCCCTCCAAAGAACTGCCTTGATTAGGCCTTTGCTTGAAATCCCAAAGCAGGCAGGTGTTCCTACATGGCCATCTGAAGCCATCCGTGAAGGGCAGTACTCCCCCTTCTAGGACGAGATGCAGCCGTGTGAAGTCATTCCCCTCTCTCTTCACAGATTTGAGAGGTGTCACAAAGTCTTTGTGCCCGGGCACCACGGCTCCCTCTGGGTTCTGGCACTGGGATCTCCTCTGTTTCTTTGGCAGCGTCTGACAATCCCTCCGGCCTGGCTAATCGAGCACTTATCTAGTGCCTCTCCACTCCCAGGCCTGGCTCCCCAAGCTCCTGGGGACCCATCTGCAAACTTTTCCATGGGAGCATCTGGGACACTTACTGGGGTATAGTGCCTGAAGCAGCAGGGAGAAGGGGGAAGGATGGTTAAGAATGGCTCTTTAGTCTGCTTTTTTAAAGTTTATTTTTATTTATTTTGAGAAAGATACAGAGAGCTAGCAGAGGAAGGGCAGAGAGAGAAGGAGACAGAATCTCAAGCAGGCTCCAAGTGGTCAGTGCAGAGCCTGATGCGGGGCTTGAATTCTCGAACCATGAAGTCATGACCTGAGCTGAAATCAAGAGTTGGATGCTGAACCAACTGAGCCACCCTGGTGCCCCTAGATTGGCTTCTTCTTGACCCTTCGGGAACTTACAAACATCACCCCATCCATCCTGGCAGCCCTTAGTTGTGTATAAAGTAAGTATGCTGGTTTTCTTTCCAGAGGTTATGGAGTGTAAGTGGTTGAAAACTCAGGCCCTGGCATTGCAGAGACTGGCATCCAAATCCCGGCTCTTCATCACCAGCTGGGTGATCCAACTTGGCCTCCTGAAATTTCAGGCCTTAATTTACACCTTTCTAAAACAGGGACAATATCTGCCTCATAGGTTATTATGAGGAATAAACGAGATGCTATATGTAAAGCACTTAGGACCGTGCCTGGTGCTTAGTAAGTGCCCAGAAAAAGGTAGCTGTGATTGTTGTTACTTTTACCTAAAAATGGACGACAGCAAGTCATGCTGGATAACCTAACAAGTCAGTTAGGTTATCTAACTGACTAACTGCTAAATCCTAGAGGCCCGAGTTTCAGTTCTGGATCTGCTTTGAATTAGCCTTGTGTGCCCCAGTTTCTTCCTCTGTAAGATGTAGACAATGCTACCTGGCTTTTTGTTCTGGCAGCTAACATTTATCAGTGCTATCTCTGCACCTGGCGTGCTTGAAGGGCTTATGTTAATTCACTTGATTCTTGCCACATCCCTATTTGACAGATGAGAAAACTGAGGCACAGACGCAATGTGGGTCAGGCAGCTAATAGCAGATGGAGCTGAGGTTCCAACCCAAGCAGTCTGGCCCCAGAGCCTGCATTTCTGCCTTTCTAACTGTGAAAAATCAAATGTTTAATCATGAAAGGGCTTTGGGAATGGGAGGCGCTATACAAACTGGAGATTATCACAATTTATCCAAGTCTCTTGGTGTTTGGTCTTCAGTTGGGATCCTTAACCTTTCCTGGTGGGATGTGGAGTCAGGGGGCTCCCTTAGGGTTTCCTGAAGCCTTTTAATCACTGGCTTTTATGAGTTGAATAATGCCCCCCCCCAAAAAAAACAGATGTTGAAGTCCTAGCCCCCAATACCTCAGAAAGCGACTTTATTTGGAAATAGGTCATCTTTACAGAGGTCATCAGGTTAAAATGAGGTCATTTAGGTGGGCCCTAACCCAATACGACTGGTGTCACACACACAGACACAGACAAGCACAGAGGGAAGATCCCGTGAGGGAAGTCACAGGAGAATGCTGCCTGAACACAGTAGCTCCACACTACGTTTGTGAGGTTTGTCTGTGTTTTGCATTCTCCAAGCCAAAGAACGCCTGAGGCTGTCAGAAGCGAGGAGAGAGACATGGAAAAGATTCTTCCGAGGCACCATGGCGCTGCTAACACCTTGAATACTGAGAGGGGCTGAATACCGCCAGGGGTGCAGATGTGTGTGTGCACATTTTGACAGTGTAAGAATCGGTCTGTGAGCCTGAAGACTGTTCCTTCATAAGAAGATCACATGAGAGGCAAAGTGAACATTAAATCATATTCCAGCTCCATTGGAACAGGTAAGGAAGAGGAATCTTGTCTCTGACATTATGTAACTGAT